>NW_026294514.1:52352373-53552373 GCF_007827085.1 Peromyscus californicus insignis | reverse complement strand
TTTGACTCTATCTTTACACCATAATGATTTACTACAATATGGTATTCTACAATGAGCAAAACCATCTCCAGGTGGTTGGGTTGCTTACTATTATTGCTGCTGAGGACTGGAGATTTGGGGCGGGGAGATGTGTTTTCTAGCAGTTTGTTATTTCAAGCTAGATCTGAACTTGAAACGTTAATCTAACGGTAATTTAGACATTTAGGATTTAGGTTAATGCACAAAGGGCAGGAAGAGTAGGAAAGCATGTCGCCATAGCAAGACAAAGCTTTCTTGTCACAGTCACGGAGCAGAAAAGATGTCGGGGGAAGAAGAGAACAACACCCAGACGCAGGCGGTGAGGGAAGAAAACGATTCTTGAACTGCAATATAATAAAAACACTCTTTTTTACTCATACGTGGTCTGTGTTACTACTCTTGAAAGTTGTGTCTCAGAAATTTTTAAATATAGGGATCTAGGTGCGATACTTTACATAGCCCCCACGCTTTTTTTATTCAAGTGGTCAGAATCAGATTTTGAGACACTTTGGGAAACAGCTTGTTTTGATGATTTAGAAACATTAGTGTGACTCTCAGATTCAAAATGATTTAAATTTTTCTATTTCCCAGATATTGGCAGAGATGCCTATAGATGGGAATGATCAGATAGCAAATGGCTCCATAATTTTATGCCTAACCATTGAAGAAAATCAAAATTTCATGAAGGAAAATTAAGAACAAAATGCTAAAACAAGATTTCAGAAGGAAGGAGGGATGATGACTCCCCCTCTTCCTCCTCTATTTCTTTCCTTGCTTATTAGATGCCGGAGTTCTTGGGAGGTCTGAGAGAGTACATTGAATACTAGCACTCAAGTTTGTACAGTTTGGGATAAATACCTGTGTACAAAGAATGGAAAATCAAATGAGCCAGTTTATTGCTCATAAATGTCAGCTGGAAGCTGACAATTAGGTGTATCACGCAGGCTGCACCACACTACAGTCCAACATTGGGATGACTTCCTGACAATTCTACAAGGCAGAACGATTGCAGTGGTTAAGTCTCCAAGCTCAGCTAAAAGGCATGCTGAAAAACAGCCCACTGCAAATTGAGTTCTATATATCCTATACTTTCATTTTGGACATAAATTACAGTATATTAACTTAGTGTGATTATACTGTCATCATCACTGAACCTGTATTTTACGAAGACAGGCAGGAGGTCTTTTGTTCACTGACATTCATAATTTAACAGAATATTTTCAAAAAGGTTTAAAAAATATCAACTAACGGAGATTAAATGTTTTCTTTGAAAACATTATTAGTAGAAAATTTCATACAAAGCATTTTGATCATATTCTTCCTTTTCCCAGCTCATCCAAACTCCACTCCTCTTCCCTATCCACTCAATTTTGTGTCTTCTCATTATTTTTTGGCACCCATCAAATTCAATTTTATTTTCTTATACATCCTGAACATGTGGACTTCCACTGGAGAGTTGTTAACTTATCAGGGGCTACACTCTTGAAGAAAACTGGCTCTCTGTCTCCTAGAACCTATCACTTCTCATAGTTCCTCATCTGAAGTTCATGCTTTCTATCTACCTCCTGTTTCCATTTTGAGTTTTAATATGGCTTTAAAACAGCCTGCACAGTTCTTGTGCATGCTGATATAATCATGTGAGTTGATACATCCTGGGAAACACAACTGTCCTGGGAAAAAGATGCCCACTGGTATAATATTGGCTGTGGTAGATTAAATGTAATTGGCCCCCATAATCTTATAGGGAGTGTCACTATTGGGAATATGGATTTGTTGGAGCAGGTATGGCCTTGTGGGAGGAAGTGTGTCACTATGGAAGCAGGCTTTGTGGTTTCCTCTGTTCAGGATACTACTGAGTGAATCGGTTGACTTCCTGCTGCCTTCTAGTCAAGATCTAGCCAGCACCACCATTTGTCTGCAGGCTGCCATGCTCCCCATTATGATGATAATGGACTGAACCTCTGAAATTGTAAGAGAGCCACCCCAATTAAATGTTTTCCTTATAAGGTTTGCCATGGTCATCGTATCTCTTCACAGCAATAAAAACTCTAAGACAGAAGTTGGGACAAGGGGCTGGAGTATTACTGTGCTAGGACTGACCATGTGTGTGTTTCAAGGAATTTGGACTTTGGTACTTTAGGTTATGAAAGCAGTGGAATGCTTTAAGCACTGTTTAATGGGCTGTAGTATTAAGAACACAGAAGACAGAGGTGGTAAGGGTTATTTGAACTGTCGGAGGTTTACTCAAGAGGTTTCAAAGGCAAGACCTTTAGTATGTTGACTAGAGATCATTCTTGTGATATTTTGGTAAAGAAAGTGGCTTCCTTTTGCCCTTGTCTGAAGAGGCTAAAGTGAAGAGTTTTGCCTTAATTCTATTGGCAGAAGAAATTTCAAAAGAGCCTAGTATAGATTCTATCCTGTGGACATTAGTGCTAACTCTAATGCAGATTTATAATGAAATGGATAAAGATGAGCAGGGTAAATTACAAACAGTAAATTTTGAGGAGAAAAAGAGAACCTGGAAGTGGAATGGAGCTAAATCTTGTGTTCAAGGAGGTAAACAGATTAAGAAATGGAATAAAGGGAGTGGTGACCTCAGGATAAAAATCCCACACAGCTTAGTTTCTAACTTGTAGAAAGAAACTAAAGAAAAACTTAGAGCTGGGTGTCTTGGGACACATCTTTAATCTCAGCACTTGGAAGGCAGAGGCTGGCAGATCTCTGAGTCTGAGGGCAGCTTGGTCTACAGAGCAAGTTTCAGGACAACCAAGCTTAGGCAGTGAAAGACAGAAAGCTGGTGAAGATGTAATTAAACAAGGGGGCCATGTTCCAGCCCCAGCAAGCAGCAAAATGTAGAGCTTTAGTCATGTGGTTCTTCTGGCTTTAGGATTAAGGACAGAAGAAAGGAAGTATGGAATAAAGACACTGAGGCCAGGCATGTGTCAGGGTTGTCCCTGAATGGAGGCCTAGTAGAGGGGCCATTGCATGAAGCTGTGAAGTTGAAGCCTGGATTGCCTTGGAGAACCCAAGAGATGTTAGAGATGCCAGAGTCATGGAGAGCTGCTAGCAGGGAGTGGAAACAGCCCAAGAGAAACAAATGTGTTACAGTCAACAAAGCTGAACAGAGTTGGAGATGTGGACATCAGACATGGAGCTGCAAAGCTTGGGGTTTACCTAGCTGGTTTTTAGTCTTGCTTTGGTCCAATATTTCCTCACTATACTTCCTTCCCCATGTTTTGGAATGGTAATGTATATCCTGTGCCATTGTATGTTGGAAGTATATGATCTGTTTTTTGATTTTGCTTTTTCAGGGGATTACAGTTAAGAGATTGCATGAATCTCAGTAGAGACTTTATACTTTATACTTTAAAATATCATTGAGACTGTGATAGATTATGGAGACTTTTGAAATTGAACTAAATGAATTTTGCACTATGATATTTTTACAAGCTTATGGGGCCAGGAAGTGAAATGTGGTAGTTTAAATATAATTGATCCCCATAATCTCATAGGGAGTATCACTATTAGGAGGTGTGGCTTTGTTGGAGCAGGTATGACTTGGAGTAAGTATGTCACTGTGGGGGTAGGCTTTGAGGTTTCCTATGGTTAGGATACTACTCAATGAATCAGTTGACTTCTTGCTGCCTTCTGGTGAAAATGTAGCCAGCACCACATCTGTCTGCAGGCCCCCTGCTCCTTATGATGATGATAATGGACTGAACCTCTGAAAGTATAAAAGAGCCACCCAAATTAAATATTTTCTTTATGAGTTGCTATGGTTACAGTATCTCTTCACAGCAATAAAAACCCTAACTAAAACATTGGCAAAATATCATAGTAGTAACCAACCACTCTATTATGAGATTTAAGTCCTTCTCCACAACATGAAAGCAATACCTGATACTATTATTGGGCCAAGAACCTGTGACTAAATAGCTTATAGGCCCTAGGGCACAACCTACTACTATGCTACCATATGGATGTAAAATTAAACTAAACTCCTAATGACTTGATAATATACCCATAGATTAATGCATATTTCAACTCTCATCAGAAAAGAAGAATCTGCTGTTTAAAAACTAAGTCTCTATTGTTCTATTTTATCAATAAACACTCAGGAACCAGATGCTGGGATGAAAACCTGCCAGCTCAGAAAGACAGAGAAAGCACTCTGCTGCTTCCTCCTCCTCTGCCATCCCAGAAAAAAGGGCTTTCTACTATTCTATCTTAAACTTACAAATGAAGGGATAGGTAGATGGCAGGGTCTAGGAAAGGTGTGACGCAGTCCGGCAGCGTTCTCTGGAGAACTCTGCTCGGTCTACCTCCAGCGTCTGGGATCCAGGAACCAAGAGAGGTGGTCGCATCTGGATCTCAGATCTTCAGGGTCCTCTCTTGGCCCCGCCTTTTAGGCGTGACAGTTACCGAAGCCTCAATGGGGGTTGGAACTTCCAGATCAAGTTTAGAATGGCTACCCACTACAAACAACAGGCATTAAATCTTTTAATTGCTATTTGGGTGAGTTTCTCCAATGTTGACAGGGAATGATTGAATCTAATTTGATATCAGGGCCTGCAGGACATCCCTTAGGGCATTTTCCAGTGGCAAAGGGTTACCTTGCCTGTCTCATATTGATCTGCATTAATTAGTCCAGTGCTGGCCTTTGCCATACCTTCTGCATACTCCAGAAAGCTGGGGCCTTCTGTTTTGATTATCTCTAGAAAAAGCATTGTTTCTAAGAAACCTTGCCTACAATCCCTTTTCAAATGACCTTGATTGCCACAATTAAAATATCTGACATTTTGAGTTTTCTTAAAACTTTTAGAAATTAATTCTATCAGAGCAGCATCATAAACATGAGATCCAATATCAGCTATATTTCTTATCCATTCACCTGTTGGTGCTGATCTTGCTTTTAAAGGTCTAGTCACCCTTTTGCATTCTGAATTAGCATTTTCAAAAGCCAAAAATTTGATTACTATTTGTCTGTCTTCTGGATCTGATATTCTATTTACAGCTGAAGTCAGTCTTTGCAAAAAAAAAAAAAAATCAGTTAAGCCTTCTTTAGGGCCTTGTATAATTTTAGCAAAAGACTCTGACCTCTTTCCTAATTCTTCAGCCTTGTCCCAAGCATTTAAAGCTGATAAACAACATAATGCCAACATGTGATCATCAAATTCAAGCTGCATTTGCAATTCAGCATATTGGCCTTCACCTAGAAGCTGATCTTGGGAAATATTAATACCTCTAGCCTCATTTAATTGTTTCACAGCCCTAGCTTCCTCTTTCCACCATGTTCACCATTGTAACTGAATACCAGCTTCTAATCTTGTATTGCCAAATCTTTCCAGTCTCGGGGGAATAGTTCTGTTCTGAGCTGTCTATGAATTTAATATCTGCTTCACATTCATTGAATGCATACTATATGAAACGACTGCTTCCTTAAATCTCCTCAAATCTAATATTTCTATAGAATTTCATTTAACTTCTTGATAACATTGAGGGTGCTTATTGTCCCCTGTAGTTATTGTATAGCAACTAGATAAACTAAGGTTGGTCTTCTAACAACCTTGGGTTGCCCCTCTTTAGCTTGATTATGTGGGTGGTACATAGGTTCTAGGCTAAATTCCACTGTTTGTGCCTTAGTATTTTTCTTATTTTCATCTAGAAGTCTTTCTAAGGCTGATATCTTATCAATCCACTTTTCATATTTGGCACAAAAAAATCACTATGGCTATTTAGGATAAAATTTGAATTACCAGACTGATACTTATAGTCAGCATTATGTCACTCTCAGTTAAGTCATTTATATTTTCATTTTCTGCTTCTATTTTCAAGCCATCTAAAGTAGCATTCACTATACAGCATCCTAATGCCCTGAATTATGATATTCCCCATCCTTAACATGGAAAAGATTCACTTTTTAATATTACTGAACTCTCTCCTTAAGGACTTTCCAGGTGTCTTACCAAGTCCAATGACTTCTCAGTTTGTCCTTCACTGGTATGAATTCTCTTGTCTATGTATTCATGCCATGTATTGGAGTATCAAATGTTGTTTTTAAACTAAGAGTGTATCATTCTATTTTATCAATAAAAACTCAGGAGCCAGATGCTGGGGTGAAAATCTGCTAGCTTAGAGAGGCAGAGATAGCACCCAGCTGTTTCCTCCATCCCAGAAAAAGAGCTGTCTCAAACAAAAACTCCTCCAATTGGATCTCCCTTCCTTCTACTTCTTCTGCATCTCTCTATCTGTCCTGACTTACTCTTACACTCTATGGTTTTATATTGTCAACTGATTGTTTGCTCCGCCTCTTGACCTATCGTTGACTTTATTTAATCCTGTTTACAGTATTCAAGCAGAAAGCTCTTGGATTAAAGGTATGTACTAGGGCTGAGCCATACAACTAGAAACAGCTTTTTTCAGTAAATAATGCAGTCTCAGGTTTACAGTGTGATCAAATGTCCTACAAAACACCTGTACTTGATGGTGATTTATACAGATACTTACAGCTGGTCATGATTGGACATCTTTTTGTTCATGTTTGCCTAAAGTCGTTGGGGTCATTTATCTTTAATTGGACTGAAAACTGGGATGGGAAAGGAGAATATTTTCTACTGCTAACAATTCTTGAGTATTGAAGGCCTACTGGCAGAGCTGCTCCGATTCCACATAACTGGGAGCTTATTGTGCTTGTGTCCAGATGCTTAGATTGGAGGCTTAGTTCTGTGAGTACTTTTTCTTTTCTTTCTTTTTTTTTTTTTCCGAGACAAGGTTTCTCTGTGTAGCTTTGCTCCTTTCCTGGAACTCACTCTGTAGCCCAGGCTGGCCTCAAACTCACAGAGATCTGCCTGGCTCTGCCTTCAGAGTGCTGGGATTAAAGGCCTGTACCACCTCCACCCGACTTGTTCTGTGAGCTCCAAGAAGCCCTGATCTTTGAAATTCTCAGCCATGAGCCAGTGCAAAACAGTTGCAAACAATAGTAGTCAGAGCTTTCTAGTGTTGCGGGTCCCTGTATTAGACTCTATGGCTGGGACTGTCAGATCTACTGTGACAAATGACGCAGCTCATTAGCTGAGGGTGTCAGGACCCTCAACCCTGACAGTCCCAGTTTTCAGGCCTACACTGTTTGAGATACCTGCCCATTGAAGTTTGATGGCACTCTGGAAGACTTCCGGTCACCAGGGTTCACTGTTTCTCTGGACACTGCTGAAGCTTTGCTGTTTGGACAACTCTTCCTTTGTTCCTCTTACAGCTTATTCAGCTCCAGTAGTGATAAAGATAAAAAGTCAGCAAGGAAAGATAATAGAGAGGAAACTACTGTGCCCAATGTTGCAACAACAGAGAACAGCACAGAAGACTGTCTCCTGGTGGCTCAAAAAGTAAGCTCAACAGCCTACTTACAACAGCCAGAAAGGAAGTGTAAGAACGGTATCTATCACAGCAGACCTGCAAGTAAATGACTATATTTTTATAAGTCACAGCACAACACCTCATAGGAATGAAGGATTGTGATTGTACCAATCACAGATCTCTTGTGGGCCAAGAAGGTGTTATGGAGTTCTTGACCCCTGGGAAAAGACCACAGACTCAATCCAATTATAATTAAAAGGTTTATTGATTAGCTGCTGGAAGGACATCAGCCTTAAATCTCAATCTCAGGCATGTCATCAAGGAGAGGTATGGGGAAGGGTTTTTTAAGGGTGAAACCACAAGAAGACCTTCAATATTTATGCAAGCAAGCACAAACTGGTCTGTCCTGCCAAGTTTAAGTGGTTAAGGCCACTCAAAACAATCTTTGGGTATCTAAGTAGTTACAGAAGCCAAAAAAGCAGTCAATCATGTAGTATGGCTGTACAATTCTGAGGGCGGTCACTGAGTGAGGGTTACTGGGCAACTTACCTTCCAAGGACTGGCATCAGAAACAAATGGCTAAGGAATTTTTCTTAGCGAAGTGCTCCAGGTCTTGGTGAAAATGGTGGCAGAATTAAGTAGAATTCATCAATGCTTGTCTTGCCTCTTACTACTCTCTAAGACTGTTTGGGCTCTCTGGAGCATGTCTTCAGCAGTTCTCTGTAGCTGCTGGAGTGTCTTCAGAGGGCTGCTTCTGTCTGGTGGTACAAGGACTACATGGCCGTTCCAGATCTTTAAACATCTACCTCTTGAGAGCTTTGCAAATCTGTTTACAATAAAGACTGAAACAAATATCAACAAAGGACCAAAAATTCAAATAGCATTTATCAATACCAATGGTATTTAACAATGTCTAACCATATTGATGCGCAACCCTTGCCCCACTGCCCCGGGTGTTTCATTTGTCTCAGTGTTCTCGTTGATGGGAGACATAGACAAAGACAACTTTATTCAAACGTAAGCAGATGAAAGTCTGAGTTCCAGTTCTGTAAGATCAAATTGAGTGGGTAAATCATAGGCCCATGTATTTCCTAAGTCAATATGCAAAGGAGAAGACAACTTTTTGTGTTCTACAAGTCCAGGAATAGTTTTGCACCTTGAGGCAAGGAGCTTGATTGGGTTAGAGTCCTATCCTACAGCAGAAACTAGGAAATGTGGGCATTGTTTTCTTGTCGATTGTATTTCAAAAAGATGACTGCACGTCATCAGATTCCCCAGAATCTGAGAAGAGGGCTTTACAAATATTTACATTTTAAAGGGACAACCCTGAATTAACAACTCTACATTTTCTAAA
Source organism: Peromyscus californicus insignis (assembly GCF_007827085.1). Classification (NCBI taxonomy): domain Eukaryota; kingdom Metazoa; phylum Chordata; class Mammalia; order Rodentia; family Cricetidae; genus Peromyscus; species Peromyscus californicus. Next base: position 53,543,651 of record NW_026294514.1, on the reverse strand, counting down.
GCAAAAGCTTCCAAGAAGTCAGGACTCTTGAAGCTGGAAAAAGCTCTCCTTGAAGTTGGTAATCCTGCTGAGGGAACTGAGACCAAGTGCATACTGATGAGGTGCAGTTTTGAAGTTTGGCATCAGGGAATTTAATTTCCTATCTCTCATGTTTCCCGCGTGGAAAAAACTGAGGCTTATTTTACACAGTTCGTTTCCGTTCACCTGGCCCAACCTGGCCCAGTGCTTTCACGGATAGGTCCACTCCTGGAAAAAAAAAAAAAAAAAAAAAGAAGAAGAAAAAAGAAAGCAAAGTCGGCCCGCCAGGAAGAGGGTCCCACTGCTGCGCGTGCGCAGTCGGCTCGAGCCGCTGACGTCACTGAGCGCGGCCCGCCCCTACATATTAGCAACCGGAGGCGTCCGTAGCAGCAGTGGCTGCGGAGATGTACGAACTTCCGGTTGTCCCGGCAAGCTGTCGTCGCCGCCGCCGCCGCTGCCGAAGCCGCTGCAGTCTCCGCCACCCGCCGTGCAAGCTCTCGGCCGGGGGAGTCGGCTCTTGGCCGGTTCCGGCGCGCCCATGGTCGGCGCTGCGGACCGGGAGGCTGGCCCGGCGGCTGCGGCGTGCTGAGAGGGCGGCGTGGGGAGGATGCCGGCCCCGCGCGGCTGCTCCGGGCCTCGCCGCCTCCTGGCTCCGGCCTTCTTCCTGCTGTTGCTGCCCGCGCTGAGCCGGTCCGGGGCGGTGCTGTCAACAGCAGCCAGGGTGGCGCCCCGATCCGGGGTTCCCGAGCCCGGGCCGCGCACGCTGTCACCGCTGCCTCCCGGCCCCACCGCGGCCCAGACCCGGGGTCAAGCTCAGGCTGAAGCCGCCGGCCCTCGAAGCTCGGAGGGCCGCAATGGCAGCAGCCCCGGAGCGGAGTCAGAGGCCGATGGCCTTGGAGGGAAAGCCGGGGAAGGCTCCGTGGGTGGCAGCTTGGCGGTGAGCCCCAACCCTGACGACAAGCCCATGACCCAGCGGGCCCTGACCGTGTTGGTGGTGGTGAGCGGCGCGGTGCTGGTGTACTTCGTGGTCAGGACCGTCAGGTGAGGCAGAGCCTCGATGGGTCCCCCCCACGCCCCCTGCGGCCTAGAGCATGCTGACAGGTGACCTGCTCCAAGAAGCTGGGTGGATGTCTGTGATCTGGGCTTGACTCCTACCCTGACCCCCCAGCATCTGGGACTGGAATCTAAGACCACCTGGTTGGCTGTCTTAAGGGCCTGAGATACCTTACCTCCGCGACTCAAGCTGATGTCTTTCACTATATATATCAGTAACCCACATCCAGTATCTCGTTCCCCGAGGCTTGCCTGTGCCTTAAAAGATACCTTTGCCTTGAAATGGAAGTGATTCCCCCGTCCCCTGGAATTTTGATTACACTACTGTGCAAGTACTCCTAATGCTCTGCAGTTGGTGTAACTAACTCGCCAGCATTTTGCCTGTTAGAATGCACTCCTATTTGTGAGTCAGTGTATACACGTGTATAAAGTACAAGTATTTACTGGTAAGGTTTGAAATTCTACATTGAAGCTTATACTAAGGAAATACCTCTTGTCAAGCTTTGGTGTTGTATAAAGTAAAACGAATCAGAAAAGGTTACTAAATTGCTCCCTTGTTTTCCAGGTTGATATGTATCTGAGGCTGGATTTTCTTTGTATCCATTAACCTAATATTACAAAGAATTGGATGCAGAAGCACATTTGAAAATCCAGTGTTTTCTTGTCTGTTTTTATTTTGTATATATAGTTCAGGCCAAATGTTAGATTTTGAAGAAAATATTGGGCAATTCTTTTTACTATTTTTGGTTTTATGAACTTTCTAAAGCATTTAAAATCAAGTATTTAATTTTTCTCAGATTTAATCATAATCTACATATATAGCTCCTTGGAGCCCTTAGTAACTTTTAAGAATGAAAAGGAATTCAAAGCATTTGAAAACCCCTCATATACGCGATATTATTGAGCTAAAAGTTGTTGATTTTAAAAAGTTCAGAAAATCCACAGCCACTCTCTGTCACTGGGAAGTTAGACAATGTTGAGAAGGTATTAAAAGCTTGTGATTACCAAAGTGGGACTTCTTGATGTTAAGAAATCTTAAAGGAAAATTAAATTCTTTTTTTACTATATAATTATTTACTACTGTGTATAATCTCTGTAAGGTACATAGATGGGTAGAATGATAATTTTCTTGGTTTGTTTGCTTTTTCTTTTTGTTCTACTTCATTTAATTTATAGCCTTATATATAAATGTTTACTGCCTTTGCTCTTCTCTGTTCATTTATGTGAATCTTGAAAGAACTCAGCCTTCTCTGGTTGTGTTAGATGAATCAGTCACATGTTGTATGATTCAGAACTGTGACTGATAAAAACTGCATACTTCAGGCAGCATCTAACACATTGGTATAGTCCAAGTTCTAAATGTAGTTGGTTGTCTGGCATCCAAAGCTTGATTGACAATAAATCTGGGATCCCCAGAACTCACACTCTTCCAGATGATACTTCTCGTCCTCATTATGGTGGTTGCTCATTTGGACTCCCTTTCCAAAAATATGTGTGACAGTGAACCAGAGTTGCTTATTTGTGCCAAGGGAGAATACTCGCAGATCATTTCTTTAACTGATGATATGAGGTGAAACCAAATATTTTAATTGTAAAATTTTATTATATCAAACTTTATGAGACTTCAAAAATGTTTTGTCTCCATCTAACTCAGCATCACAAATATTTGGATAGAAATAATTTATACTGGCATTCTAGAAATTCTCTAGACAATGACATTCTTTCTGTAGAGGGACTTGAATACATTACAGGAGTGCTGTAGGGGCAAAGTAGACTTCATAAGATGAATACAGAATACAGCCTTTCTGTGAAAATGCATCTTGTGTGTCTTATTCTTTACTCTGTGCCCATTACTGAAGTTGGTAGCACTGTGCAACGTGTCTAGAGAGCACAGTGTTGCTTAGTGAATGAGCTTTAATTCATTTTTTATGTTGCTGAATAGGTAAGCGGTAGAATTTGAAACTTAAAGGATAATTGCTGCTTGCTGATAGAATGAAGAAATATGAAGATCTCAATTGCTACTTAGATTTCTTTCTTCTTTGTAGGACATTCCTCCTGGACTAAAATGTGTAAGGCCAGAAAATAATCTTAGAGAGTTATTACAGTCTTAAGCATTGTATGTTGATTATGTAAAAACAGTTCCTATTAAAAATTTATGATTAATTGTTCTTGCCTTAAAGCAGAGATTCTTTTTTCCCCCCCATGATATGTCTTTTTATATTCAGTGTGATAAATCTACTTTTCCTTCTTTGGGAAGTTATTCCACTTTTCCGGTCTCAGAACTCTATGAAATAGAGATAAAGAGCTCTTTGAAATGGTGGCGATCAGCACCAGATTTAGCTTTGATAGTCTTCATTCAGCCAGCCAGTATTTGTTCAGCTGTGCTACACTGGGCAATCACAGTATCATTTTGAGATAAATCAACAGTACTGCCTCCATGGTACTTCCAGCCTGGAAGAGCACAGGGACATTCATCAAACAGTTATACAGATAATTAAAAATTGCAACAAAGGAGCATTAAAGTCCCTGACTCACTCTCTCCCTCCTTGCTGGTGATCATTTTTCACTTTTTCATCTTGGCTTCTTTGATGACAGGGACTATGTGTATGTACAGTTATTGTACAGCAATGAAAAGTAGAATTACAATAATTATATCTGGGTCCTATTAATACTTAGTGTGCAGAAACTACACAGCATTAATCTACAGTATAAAGTGACTCATCCTTCAAAGAACGTTTGTGACTAAAACACTGCTTTTGAGATTTTTTTCTATGGTACATATAAACTAATCAATGTTAATACTAAGTGATGTGTGTCACACATAACGTCTCGTAATTTGAGTACATTTTCTTTTTTCTTTCTCTTTTTTTGGTTTTTCGAGGCAGAGTTTCTCTGTGTAGCTTTGCTCCTTTCCTGGAACTCACTTGGTAGCCCAGGCTGGCCTCGAACTCACAGAGATCCGCCTGCCTCTGCCTCCCGAGTGCTGGGATTAAAGGTTGTGTGCCACCACCGCCTGGCACATTTTCTAATTCTTGTAAAACAGTCTTCAAAGTGGGTGGTACTCTTCTGAGGGAAGTTGAAGCTCAAGAAGCGTAAGGCTTTGTCTAGAGCACATCCGTAGGACCTGCCCAAATCCAGGTCCTCCTGGACCTAACATAACCAGTGACTGTGCTGTCGGCTTTAACAAATGTACCATATTCGAGGTGCTAGTACCTATGAAGATGGCCAGTTCATTTACGGAAAAATGAAGTGGGTAGTGATTCTTTGTAAAAGATGACTTTTGGTGAATGTGACTTTTTAAGACTTTACAAATTGAAAAAGTAAGATGACTTTAGTATTTGCTGATACTCATTACTGTGGTAAACTGAAAAATAATGTAGCATGCTATGTCAACCTTGCGCCTCATCCTTCAAAGATTTTCTTGATTTGCTAGATATAGTCAGAGAATGGCTGTATTTTAAAGTAACTACTGCTGCTAGACATTGTGTTGTCTGCTTCTTTATTCTCCCTCTGCCCCTTCCCCTCCCTTCTCTCTCTCACTTTCTTTTTGAGATAGAGTCTCACTATCTACCCTCAGATGACCTAGTTCTTGCTCTGAAGAACAAGATAACCTTAAACTCGGAGATATACCTGCCTCTGTTGCCTGAGTGCTGGAATTAAAACTGTGCTACCATGTCCAGCTTCCTATCTGATTTCTTAAGAATATGAGTTACTGAATGAGTTTCACCACCAATTATAAAGTTATGTCATTGATAAAAATTCAACTTAGGCGGTTATAGAGACAGAAAGTCTGTAAAGCTATTTATATCCATTAGTCACTGCTATTAATTTAATAAGTATTGCTCAGCACCTGTCAGTACTAGACCTTGTGGTAAGAACGAGCAACATATAAGATGGGAAGTTTGTACATTTTTAAAGAATCTATTTAATTGTTTAGATATCCTTTGAAAGTCATTTGTGCTCTGGTTTGTCATCACTTAGTCAGACAAGAAATACATATTTAATATATTATATAGAGAGATATGAAAGTGCTTTGAAATAAATTTAAGAAGTGTGACTCCTCAAGCATTTGTATTTTTTTTTGAGAGATGAAACTTTCCCAAGTGTTTATGCATATTGTGAAATAACACAGCGTTAAATAAGCTATGTGGCTTACTCTCCTGATGCCAAATATGACCAGTGGTGGTGACAGTAGTGGTGCAACAGTGTAGCCTGTCAATCATCAGCATGGAAGTTTAATAAATAGTAGTTATCTCATTGAGCTTTTCAACGGAAGTATTCTCTCTCAGCCTTCTCTCCCTACAAAATATGCATAAAGAAAAAAGAAAAACTTCCTGAGTGCTGGCATTTACTAGAATTTTGAGATATGAAGAAGTCAAAGGAAAGAAAGAAAATAGAACAATTGAGGATCTGAGGAGCAGGCAGGGATCAGTGCAGGCTAAGACAAGAAGGATACAAAATCAGCACAGCACACAGGTCTCTGCATCTGTACTGCAGGAATACAGCTTCCCGTGTCTTTTCTTTGCTTCTGCCTTTGTCTTTCAGCTCAGGAATTAAATGCTTGAGGAAAAAGAAGTTCACTTGTTGCCAAGGATGGTAGCAATCCTAATGACCATTTTTCCAGATGATGACTTTTGTTGGGGAGATCATACCAATAAGGAAATACAGAGTGCTACAAGGAAGGCAAAGTTTGTAGTCATCAGAAACAGTTGATGCTCATCTTCATCTTTGCTTTAGGTTTGGAGGAGGACCATTATGTTATGTTTTAAGTTACTATTTTATGACCCAGCAAGTTAAAACTCCTGTCTTTGGGACTGACTCAAAAAAACATCTTATGATTTGACCAGTTAGCATAGGAGATACTGTAGCAGTACAGAGTCAAGCCCATCAGTCCATAAGGTCATTATTCAAATACACACCCGCTAATAGTCATAATTCTATAGGAAGGGTCAGTTCTGAACAGTTCCTGTACAGTAATGGGTTATTTTGTTTTAATTTTCCCGTGTTGATTTCTTTTCAATTGTCCTAGCCCAAATCCATTTCAGTGTAGCCTGTTAGGAAGTCAGGCTCCTTGCAATGTATTCCGACTTTCACATGTAAGTTACATGGTGTCCTCAAAGTCCATCTCAGTTTTGTGAATCAGGGAAACTGAGGGTTTCTACCTGAAATGATTAGTCACAGATCTACATAAAACGGGTAGTACGGATCCTGCCAGGTAAAGACCACTTGGAGGTGATGATGGTTATTGTTTTTCTTCTTAAGCATCATCTGTAAATCTACCTCTTTTCTCCTATTATTTAAACATAATCAATACTTTTGAGAGTTTCTTTTTTTCAAGACAATGTTTTATTCTCATGTAGCCCAGGTTGACCTCAAATTCCCTACATAGCTGAGGCTGTCCTTGACCACCTGATATTCCTGTCTCCATCTCCTGAGTACTGAACTTACAGTTGTGAAGTACAATGCTAAGCACTTTGAGCATTTCATTTTTTTTCCAGTTGTTTTATTATTGTGTTGTTGATGGTGTGTGTGTGTGTGTGTGTGTGTGTGTGTGTGTGTGTGTGTGTGTGTGATGTTGTCAGGCTTCTCCAGGAAGCCCTTTCATTCCCTAAGCCATCCCGCTCTCCCTGAGTGTTTTTAATGCAGTCTTCTCACGCTGTCCTTCCATATATGCCAAGACTGCTGCATTTAGTCAATACCTTTTGTGTATAGCTGAAATGTAAACATGTTCTAATTTTTTTAGATGTTAATGCCAGGACTATGCTTCCCGACGTTTTCCTGTCATTTTGACATGCAGGGAAGTTTATATCCATATGGTGTTCTTTGATATTATGCATCCTAGACCCTGCTCAGTGACTTCAAGAATGGAGAGTGGGAGGGACTTTGCCTTATGCATCAGCATGTATGTACTGCATTTGTGTGTATGGCATGTTATTTGGGAAGTTTTTGAAAGAGGTGTGTATTCAAGAATAAACTGTCCAATTATGTTTGAATGTAAATACTGGGAAAACAGCAAATAGAGAAGGAACATTTGAAGGTATGAGAAAGCACAGAATCTGAGAAGGAAGGAGTATCTAACACTCACCTGGTAGGAATAACATGGGCAGAGCAGCAAAGAGCTTTTGCATTGAAATATCCCCATTTGTCTATGTCCATACCCCCCTGCACATGAATGATCTCATCTGATACATCTTTTTCCCTGTCTTTTAGTCTCCTTTGCATAGCCTGGCTTCTAATTGCACCACTCTAAGATATCCTTACAGAGGACAGTTTGGAAATACTTTTGTCTCCCTTCATGTACTCCCTCTACCCCCTGTGAACAGTGGATACAACAGTTTTTACTTTGGCTTCTGCAGCATCGTGTCTCAGTTTTTCTTAGCTCTCTGTGTATAGTATCTTGCTTTGTCATGAGTTTCCTTCTTGATAAATTCTTTTTTTTTTTTTTACTTTTGGTTTGTTTGTTTACATTTGTCTGACACAGGGTTCCATGTGGTCCAGGCTGGCCTCTAATTCAAAATATAGCCAAGGCAGGCTTTGAACTCCTGTTCCTCCGCCTTTGGAGAGGCATGATTCAGGCAGCTGTGGACCACTCAACCTTTTTTCCTGTTTTGATCACCATTTATTTGCCTTGGAGAGCAAGCAGGTCTTTGATTCCCAAGGTCCCTTTCTTGATAATAGAATATGAATATTTGCAAGGGGAATGTTCTTATCTCTTTTAATCTATTTCAGTGACATGTATCTTTCCCTTAACCCTTTGCATTTTACTATCCCTGCTACCTCTGTGATCCATCCAAAATTTGTTTTTTAATGCCATTTCAACCCTGCTAATAGCGTTGTAAGTTATAAGCTTGCATAGTCAGCTGGCTTCTTACTGGACAGATGATACAGTCTTGCAAATTTCAATTTGAAAGCATGGTTTCTGTTTTTGAGACAGTGTCTTGCTATGTAATCCATTCTGCCTTTGATATCACAATTCTGCCTCAGCTTGCTGAGTTTGTGAGTTACCGGCGTGCACTACTATGCCCAACTTCAACCATCATATTTTTTTTTTCCTCCACTAAACTTAAGCTGCATGATTTTCACTAGGTGAATGCCTTCACATTTACAGTTCCCCGAGCTAGGAGCTTGATCCGCCTCTAGTCTTGTTTACCATCTACCTCCGGTCATCTAGTTTCAGTTTACAAGTGTCCCTTACATATAACAGCCTTGTATTTGTTAGGATTTAATAACTTTGTTCTTCTGGTAGAAGCCATCCTAATTATTTTCTCTACTCTAAATATGTCTTTTCGGTTTATCTTCCATCCTGAACGAATTGTACTCCTTCTAAACTGTAGCTGTGTTATGACATGTGCATGTGTGTTTACAGTTCCCGTGTGGTGTGGTTCTCTTGTCTAGTCTGTTAGTCACTGGTTATATGCATCTAGAATGAATGCAGCTAAAATGAAATTAGAGCAGCATTTCCTGCACTCAGAGATTACATCACTGGTAGCAATGAATCAGAACAGGAAAATGTCATTATTACATAAAATTCTGAGCAGCACACATCCATGGGATAAGATTTATTTTTAGAAAATTTCAGCTAGATGCTTGAACTGTGTTTCTGGATTGCTTGAATAAACTCAACAGTTTACCTTCGTATAATAATCTGGTTTTGCTACTTTAGCACATGTCTTCTGCAGTTGTCAGAGCTTGGGAGTTATTGATTAGAGACGACTATCTAGTCACAGCTGTTAGTCACAGTCTGTTAGTCACAGCTGCTTCTGTCCATGTTTTCTTGGCTAGAAGTAGGCATGATCCTAACTATTTAGGGCTGGAAAGTATGTGTGTCATGAATGTTATGCCCTGGGCACGAGACCCCCAAAGAGACCACTAGAGACACGAACTCACCGAAATGCAAAAGCAAGGTTTATTGAAGCTGTTCAAGCCATGGCAGGGACCTCATCAAGCCATCCGTAGAGGATGTTTGACAAACTTTATAGACTACCTCTGGCATTGGGGCATTCTGTGGTTAATCAATTGCTACCAGATGGCTCTTCAAACATCATGACTTTGTCCTGGGACCTATGTCAGCAGCTCTGAGAATTTTAATACTCAGGCCTGTTTCAAGCTGGGGTGAGGTTCTTGCTTGAAATGGGGGTGCTTTGGTTCTTCAGTGGAGAGTGGGGGTATGTTCAGATTTGGTGAACATAGTTATATCTACCAAAAGGCCATAATACTTCTGTACAACCACAGCCCTGTAGGAACCAATTTGAATTCTACTTTTGACGCTTCTTTTACGAGATTGACAGTTTTGGTGTGAGAATGGTGCTCATTTCCAGGTCATCTTAAATCCGCCTGTGAGTTGCAGTTGGTTGGTTTTTGTGGTACAAACCATGACTGTTACTGCTTTTCCACTCACAGGAGTGTATAGGTAGCATAAGTTTTCTTTGGGAGGATGCCATGAATAGAATTGTTTTTATATTTTATGTATTTTTGTATATGCAATATGTAATATTTTGTGTACTACTCTGATATTAGTTATTTCTATGGATTTATTTATTCATTTATTTTTAGTGTGAGGATCCCAGTATGTAAACTAGTTAGGAAAAAAATGCTGTACTGTTTGGCTGCTGTTCATTGAAATAGGAGTCTAAGGGCCCAGTTAGAGTTGTATTCTTTCCTTGATCTAAATACACTGATAGAGATAAGATAGCTCAGTGTATTGAAACTGCTGTGCGAAGCTGAACAGTATATGTCAAATAAGACTATCAAGAGTTAATGGGGTTTATTTTATTTATTTTATTGTTGGCTCAGCACTTTGACATTAAAATCTGCTGAGGAACTCTAATGAAGGTATTCAGAGTAAAGGGCATTTGAACAGAACTACCTGACAGGTCCTGAGGAGAGTTAGGAGGAAGTAGTCACAGATGGAGTGTGGATGGCAGTGTCTCACAGACAACCTAAATACTAGGTATTTATTTCTTAGGAGGGTTTGAATTCTCAGAAACCAAATACACAATCGACAGTTACTGGCATGGAAAGTCATCTTTCGGCTTTGCTTTCCTGTTGTGAGCCGGACCAAGTTTGGGGCAGTGACTTTATAAAATTGTCAAGCATTCTTAATTTTTCGTCTCTGTCTCTGTAGGATAGATAATTTAGCCATAATTATTGTGTTTCCACACAACAGACTTTTTAGAATGTTAGGAAGACCCCTTTTGGGGGGGTAGGGGAAGCAGTCTTTCCTAGAAAGCCCACAAGAGACATTCTTTCAATCTCATTTGTCTAAATTGCTTAATTTCCTCCCCACTCAAAATGCCTACCAAGGAAATTGTGTTTTTGTGATTAGTTTATGTCAGTTGTTATGATCATTTTCTATTCTTTAGGGCTGGGTTTATGTCATTGCTCTCAAAATACAATTGTGATTACACTGGCATAAAAGCAATCACTAAAGAGAGAGCAGATCCTCTACCATGATGAAATGGAAGAGTAGTAAGTAAGAGATGGGTAAGTAGATGCTAAGTCATTATTTTTCACCAAAGTTAAAAGGGGGAGGATGCATCACATAATTTATATTCACCAAAGTTATTCATTCTAGTATATTGTAAGAATATTGTTTGGGGAATCACAAGACCATTTGACTAATTAACTTTGTAACCTTGGTTAAGATAACTTAGGCAGGTTATGAAGACACTATACATTAATGCTTAAAATTTCTAGTTGTGTAGTCAAGCTGTTTGTGTGTGGATCTTATTTTAAAACATTATAAAGGATGAGGCTTATAAGCTACATAGCTCATGCCTGCCACATATGTCTGCACACTAAATAGCAATTACTTTTATTGGGGCAGTTAGTAAATAAAGGCCCCCAAATTTCCAGTGTCAAATGTCAATTTGTGTGTGTGTGTATATATATATATATAACATATAATTTATCAATTATGTATGGCATTGTAGTTACTCATCTGTGTTATTGCCTATGAAATGTTTATAAGAATGTAGGTTTGATAGTGCTAGATAAAGAGTTGGCTATGGAAGCCATGAAGAAAGAGGAAAGTGGTGGTTTGAATAAGAATGGCCTCCATAGGCTCATATATTTGAGAGTTTGGTTCCCAGTCGGTGGACTGTTAGGAAGGATTAAGAGGTTTGGCCTTGCTGGATGAAGTGTGTCACTAAGGTTGGGTTTTGAGGTTTCAAAAGCCCACACCTGGCCCTTTGTCTCTGCTCTATCTGTAGCCTGCTGATCAGGATGCAAGCTCTCAGCTACTGCTCTAGATTCATTCCTGTCTCCTTCCTGCCATGATGTAATGAGTTAACCCTCTGAAATTGTAAGCAAGCCCCAAATAAATGTTTTCTTTTATGATAGTTGCCTTGGTCATGGTGTCTCTTCACAACAATAGAACAGTAGCTAAGACAGTCCCCTATCCATTTCATACACACACACACACACACACACACACACACACACACACACACACACACTCCCTTTGTAAGGACCATATGTCAAAATAAAGCCACATTCTGCAGTTCTTGGAATTAGCACCTCAACTCTAACTCAAGTACAAAATTTGGAGGACATTGTTCAGTCTGCATATCACTATAATCCATTATTGTTACCTGTTTCTAGAAGAATTTCAACTGACAACTGGTGTGTTTGGTTATATAAATGTGAGGAGGTGAAATGAGAGATGTCCAGTTAGTCAAAGAGGTTTGATTATGTATGTAGCACATCCAACTTTGATTTCATGATGAAAATTGTAGAGAACTAATAGGGCTCACTAATGTTATTTGCTTATATTACTATTAGAGAAAATGCTTCGAATTAATTCTTATTCACAAGTTACTACATTAATTCTTGGTTACTTTTATGGTAAAGAAATTAATGACAAAGTTTTATTTATGCAAATATACAAGTATATAAATATATAGTTGTGTATTTATTTATTGAAATCCACTCTGTTTTATGTCTAAGCACATAGAGGATTCATATGTACATATGTATATGAATGTGACTGATTTATATATTCCTCAGTCGATTTAGGATGTATTATAAAACAAAGAAATTCTAATATTTCTATTATTTCACACTTAATACATTCTTTGCACATATTCCAGTAAAAGAAAATGAGAAACAAATTTATGAATCAAATCAGGTGTTCACAGTTTCGTAGAGTAGTAAAATGAATGGAGTTTTATTTTGTTGTGTTTATTTTATGTGGCATCAAACATTTTTACATAAAATTTTATCATGCTTATTTTAGTACTTCTATTTTGATTCCATAAATAACTGATGCATGTTATTGAAACAGAGATAGTTCTGACTGAGCTGAATATATTTGATGAAACATTAAGGAATCTGCATCTGTGTTAAGACAGTGACTTGAATCACTTATGCTGTGATTAAATGTAGGTTAATATAGATTACTGTTTCACTGTCTCCTGTCATTTCAGGATTCGATATTTTTCTACTTGTTTTAGGTAATAGTCATAATATTCAGTAGGAACCAACAAAATACTCTTTCATGTTGTAATATGTGTTTGTTATGCCTAATTGAAAAGGTGCATATTAATAACTGTATTTGATTATTAGTACAATTATATGTATGAGAGTAAAGACTATAAGGACTGGATTTTAAAGTCTCCTTTACGTTTTGATTGAAAAAAGAATAAACTGATAAAAGTAAAAAAATAGCTTTTTTACCTTAGTATTTTTGTTTATTAAAAATGTATATTTTATACTTAGCATTTTAGGTCATTGGGTCATCAAAATTATTTTAAATTTTGTTGTGTTTTTTTAAATTGTCCTTGAGAAGTACCACTACATACCGCAGTGTTTATATAGCAGTTGATATTGTTATGGGACGCAGCTCTCATAACCATTTAGCCATCACTTTGTGTATCACTAGAATGGGGAAAGACATTTTTAGAGAAATAGCATTTCAAGTTGTTCTATTAATATACGGCTTTTAAATTTTGTTTAATACTTTTATGAGTTAATACATATGCTAAATGGTGAATTATTTTAATCAAGATGCACCTCCCATTTATTAATGTTTAGCACTTAACTATTCTGTATCTATTTATGAAATAGGTTCTTGGTTTCAAGAGATTTTTGAGAGGTAGTATTTACATATATTATGAAATAAATCTACAATGTAAACTATAGTGAGAATATGCCTAGAGAATACATAAACTAAAACAAATGATAAAATCCCTACATCAATGCAGTCAGGTATTTATACTATAATTAGGAATGGGATATAATGTTAGACAGATGCATTTATCTGTTTTTGGAAGATTAAGAATTCATTCAATTTGTGTGATGACTTTAGTTCTAGATAAAGCCTTAACTGAGGTTAATCCAGGTTACTAGCATATTGCCCATTTGATGTATATGACCTGGGAAAATTTATTTTGTTGCCCAAGATGACTTCATATAACATCAAGTTCCTGGGAAGTCATGTGATTTAGAAAAGAATTCTACTAAAAGAATTGCCAGAGAGAAGAGGCCCTATTAGAACTGTAGTATCCACACTGGTCGCACTGTGCACTCATTTTCAAATCACAGGACAGCATGTGAAACATCACAGATATTTAAAGAGCATCTTAATTACCAATCATTAAGTGAAAAGGGACCAATAGTGAGCTACTTTCCTTAACTTTTTTCTTCTTCTTTCCAAAGTGATATTTTTAGTTTTTCTGTAAAGGGCTTTAATAAGTCTAAATTTAATCTTGGTAAACAAGCTAACTTCCATCTGCCAGCAAGTTCTTGTAAACAAGTCCTAGATAGAAGAATTTTCTAAACAATTATAAACAAAACAAAATACTAAGACAAATATTTGACAGAAATCATATTGACCCATAAAACCTAAATAACAGGAAACATTTAGGATTCTGTTCTATATGATATGTATGAGTGTATACAAATATGCATGTTTGTGTATATGTGTATGTGTTGGTTTATATATGCATTGGTAAATTTCTTAGTTTAAGCATATAGTTTCTTACTATAAAATGCTACTTTATGCTTCACACTGTCTTATTCTTACTAGTTAAAGCATTTATTGAGTTTTACAGTGGTTAAGTATGTGATGATAAATACTGTACAGAAACCAGTTTCTTAGTCCATTACCTTTAGGTAGATATAAAGATAGGTCTGTAAGAAATGACTTTTGGAAATTATATTTTTCTCCAGACATAATATCTTGAAATTTTGATTGCTGAGAATAGATATTTTATACTTGTAGTTGAATTTTAAAAGGTCTTATTAATAAAAACAAACCTGGAGCCAGGTATGTTTTTATTTTTATGGGTGAACACTGAAAGATCAGAGAAACAGAACTTCTCAGCTGATCTTATTTCCTCAAACTGGAAACCTTTGAGTCCTCATCTGAATGGATCTCAGCTCAACTCCTGCTAAAAGCTTAAAAAGCCTCTATTTCCTGGACCTCATGCCTTATATACTTTTCTGCTTCCTGCCATCACTTCCTGGGATTAAAGGCGTGTGTCACCATGCCTGGCTGTTTCCAGTGTGGCCTTGAACTCACAGAGATCCAGATGTATCTCTGCCTGCAGAAGGCTAGGATTAAAGATGTGTGTGCCATCATTTTCTGGCCTCTATGTCTATCTAGTGGCTGTTCTCTGACCCACACATAAGTTTATTAGGGTGCACAATATATTGGGGGACACAATATCACCACATATACTCAAAAGCTAATATAGTGTCTATTGGTTAATACAGTTCCATCGTGGATTTTAATATATGTATGTTTGCATAAATGTAAGGATACTTTGTCAGGGTTCCCAAAGTCACTTTTGAAGAGGGCCTTATCACTCTGCCATTGGTGCTAAAGTTAATATTCTAAATATCAGTTAACATTAGTATCTTAAGCTGAGTAAATTATAGTTTAAGTAAAACAAATTTCATTTGTGATCACTTCCTGAAATATTTTGTTTTGTTTCTAATCTCCAAAAAGTTCCTGTGAAGCACTGCTTACTGTATATAGTGTTGAAGCTATTGCATTGGAAGCAACTTGGGCATTGACTGCAAGTTCATAGTTTTGAATCACTGAGTCAGAAATCACCAGCTTAGTGATGTTTGGTCTCTATTTCTGAACATTTTGATTTAATTATAGCCTTAGTATGATCATTTTAAAAATCTCAGGTGATTCTGATGTTTAGGCCAGGTTATAAGCCACTGACTAAATTTGAGTGTGTGTCTAGGACTTCCGTTATCTAAGTTTTTGATGGTAATAGCAATGCTTAGTTGTTTCTGTCAATTAGGAGGCATTAAGGACATGAGATAAAGGCTGGAATTGAAGGCTCAAGGAAAATTTAATATCTGAAGTAAGGCTTAAAATTTTATCTTTTGGGGCTAGAAAGATGGCTCAGCAGTTAAGAGTACTGTTCCTCTTCCATAGGACCTTGAGTTCAGTTCCCAGCACCCATGTGGGGCATCTCAGAATCAACTGTAACTATGACTGCAAGGGTTATGATACCCTCATCCTTCTGGCTTAGTTGACCATCCACACAAGTTTCATTCACTCACACATACTCACACGCATACACATAAATAAAAAGTAATAAATGATCTCTCAACTTCAGCTCAGAGAGATTGAAAAGACTAGAGAGTATGCTAGACAGGAGAAATGTTGATGCCATACAAATATATAGGAATAGGTTTATTTAATGAATTGCCAGTAATCTTTGGTGCTAAATTGATTGTTTTAATATTCCTGAATTGTAATCATTTTTGTACTGACTATGTGCTTGGTAGGAAACATGAACTAATTTCTTTAATTTCCAATTGCATATGAAATAATCATTAGGCTATATTAAAATTGTTTTATTAATGTATTTGTTTGATTTAATAGGATGAGGAGGAGAAACCGTAAAACTAGGAGATACGGAGTTTTGGACACTAACATAGAAAACATGGAATTGACACCCTTAGAACAAGATGATGAGGATGATGACAACACATTGTTTGATGCCAATCATCCTAGAAGGTAAGTTGGTACAGGAGTTAAATAACGATGTAGATCTTTGCTCAGATAATCTTACAGTCTTTATTCTAGCAAATTTTATTGGTTTCTATTTAATGTCTTCTGTCACATGGCTTTGTTGAATTGGATATAACCAATAGTATGCATTCCCTAAAATTAGCCTTCTTTTTACAGATTTCTTTGCAGTGTTTTGGGCTTGAAATTTTTCATTTTTACAGTATTAGTTATTTTGGCATATGTTTGTGTTTGAGAAATATTTAGTAAGCTTGCTTTTAGTTTTATATCCTGAAATTATTTTGTTTATTGTTTGGTTTATTTGATTTGGAAATAGCATTCCCTGACAAAACTGTAAGACTGGAGATTTGTTGTGTCATGGTATAGCTCTGATGACTGTATTCAGATCTAGCTCTGATGACTGTATTCAGATCTAGTCTCATGACATGTCAAGATCTTTCCTAAGGGGTTTGGTATATGATTAATATCAGTGCATTTGCATTTGGAATGAGAAGAGGCAACAAGGGCTACAGCATGTAGGAGAAATATCCTAAGAGAAAGAAGGATTTCTGGTGAAGGAAAGCTAGAGTCTAGAGTCATATAAGTCAGGGAGCACAGAAATCTTTCTTACTTGATTGAATTTATTCTTTGACAGTGTCAGACCTGTGTATAGTGCATTCTGCCTAACCTCACCCTCTTTCCTGTAGTCCTCCCACCCTCCTTTCTACAAGTCCCTTTCCCACATTCATGCCTTTGTGTTTTGGTTCAGATGTACTGAGTTTAACCTTGACTTTATGTGGACATAGGTATACAACAACCCCCTGGAGCATGGTGGTCTCACAGTGAGGTCCATAACTGATAAGAATGACTGTCCCTTCACAACAATCATTTAGTTTCCAGTAGCTCAGCAGGGAGGGCCCAGTTCATGATTGGCAGTTGACAGGCCCATGTTATAAAGGCTTGGTGCAGATGCTGCAAGCTGCCCTTGGCAATGCTATGTCATGCCCTAAAGACAGCGTTTCACAGTTCTTTTTGAATCTTCCAGCTGTGGTGTTCTCTCTACTCTTCTGAAATGTTTTCTGAGCCTCCTGGGGGAGGTTTAAGTGTCCTACTTAGGGCTGAGCCTTCAAATACCACTTATTAATAGCCCCTTGAGCAACCATGACTCTGCATTCACTGCTATTCTTTGCAAAGAGATATATCATTGGTTAAGGATAAGAGTAATATTTGTCTATGGGTATACACATTTAGAATGCAGTTTGGTTCCATGTCAATTTACCTAAACAACAGCAGTGAATCCCCAATTAGACCCTGAGCTCCCTAGCCCCTAGCTTTGTGGGCTGTTTGTTTGTTTCTACTATTTTTAACACCAGGCATGGATTCCTCTCTGGAGAGGCCTAGAATTCAGTCTAAAAGCTGTTGGTTATCCTTAGAACAGTTGTGTTGCTGTTGCACTGGTGGGCATATCCTGCAGGTTACCATTGTAATTGTTAGGATTCTTGCAGGGTGACCTTTTGTATTGATATAAAACTGAATAGCCCAGGTTTTTATTACCTTTGTTTGAATCCCAAGATTTCTCTGTTCTTAGGATGGAGATATCCTACATGGCTGAATAGCATTGGTTCCAAAAGCTATTACATTTATCAAATAAAATTCTCAGAGGCAGATATGGGATGACTGTTTAAGAGCTGATGGTAGAGAGGCCCAGCAGCAGCCTTTAAGTACCCCCGCAGCTGCAGGAAAGCGATCAGGGAGAAAAAGTTGTGGCTCAGGTCTAGCCTGATTTCTTTTTATCATGCATCTGAATGTGTGCTGTCTTCAGCAATGGGTATCGTCATCTGGTTCTCATGGATAAACGAGGAATAACAAATGCCTGTATTATTTGGTGGGTAAGACTAATTTTTGAAGTGTGGGCCAACCAAACTTGTTAGCTTGCATTTAAAAGTCAGTATATATAATATATTAAAATCAAAAGAGAATAATATGAAGTAGCATTGAGAACAAAGGCTTACTGAGTAAATAGAAGATGATCTCATCTTGGGCTCCATGTGAGAGTGCTAAGTAAAACAATGGCATTAGAATCCCATTTACTTTTCAAAATTATTATTAATTATAATTTGCAGTGACAATTGTTGTATTTAATTATGCTGGGTACTTATGAGATGTCTGCTATATACATTCATAGAAAGGAAAGACATAAAATGAAATTAACAGTTCGTGATTACCTCCGAAGAACTCAGTTTGAACATCAGTTCATCTGTATTAAACAGGTTGTAGATTGAATGTGAAACATCCTCCATACAGTCATGTTTGAACGCTTGGTTTCAGCTGGTAGCATTGTCTTCTCAAGCCTGTAAAAGCATTAGCCAGTAGAGACTTGCTGAAGGAAATGGGACACTGTCAGTGGGGCATAACACTTCAATGCCCAGCCCCAGTTCCTGCCCACTTTCTGTTTCCTGACTGCGGATTCAGTGTGAACAGCCGCCTCACAGTCTTTCTGCTGCCATCCTTTCTCACCATGACGGAATGTGCCCTTCAGAGTGTAAGCCAAGTTAAACTCTACTTCCATGAAGGTAAATAGTACAGGAATTCTTTACTGACGAGGTGGCAACAGGTAGAAATAACTACCTAAAGTTCAGTTGTTGTGAAGGTGAAGCTTCAGGAACAGAAGAAGAAACTCATGAAACTAACATGCATAATTATATGCCGTCAAGTTTGTAACCTAGGAAAACATGGGTAAATACCGACGTAACTAATTGATGATATAACTAATTGGTGTACTCTTTGCTGGAGAAGGTCACTTCTATTCTCCCAGCTTTTCTCAGTTGCCTGTAGTTCTCTGTACAGGGTTGAGGCTTCCTGGGCTTTTCTCTGTCCACTTGTCGTGTTCACTTATGTCATCCATGTTCAGCTCACATTTGGGCATCAATGTTAGTGAGATTTTATGAGTGTAGCTTCTGATATCTCTAGGAGACACAGTCTCACAGCAAATTCCCTGATCCTCTGGCTCTGACAATCATTCTATTCCTGCGGTTTTCCTTGAGCCTTAGGTGGGGGAGTGTTTTGTAGATGTATATCTATTGGGACTCTGCTCCACAACCCATTGTGATGATCACTCTGTAGATTTTGGAGGCGGCCAGAGTAAGAAGAAATGTGAGTTAGACCCTGCAAATATACAAGTGACTTGTGCTATTTAAGGGTATCAGAGGCTACCAACTGGATTTAGGAATTACTATTTCTAGGCAGAGGAGAAAGAGATAGTAATAATAAAGGTGGTGTAATGTTCAGAGATAAAGTAGTTAAATTATCCTGAAATTTGAATTACTCAGTTTATATCACAGTAGGTATTACATGTAGCACAGCTACCCCATGGGGAACACACTCAATCTATAATGAAGCTGTGAAAGTTATTGTGGGTCATCAAATATGAAGCCTGTTTTATTGTGAGGAATTAGGATGATTATGCAGTATCCCAGTGGTCAGAGCCAATTGGATGGTGGTGGCACACATCCTTAATCCCATCATTTGGGAGACAGAGGCAGGCAGGTCTCCCAGTTTGAGGCCAGCCTGGTTGAGTTCCAGGAGAGCCAGGGCTACACAGAGAAACCTTGTTTCTAGAAAGCAAACAAATGAATCATTCTGTTATTAGAATAAGTGATTGTTATCTGTTATGTACCCAGGTATTCTATCAGCCTTTGGCTTTATAGGGAGAACAGAGATAGGCAAATTGCCCAGTTTCCTGTGAAAAATGGTCTATTAAACCTAAGGCTAGCAAGACAGAACAAAAGAAACTTAAAAATAGTAAACTTGAGATTCCACATTTTTATTAATTAAGGTTACCAAAATCAATGGTAATATACTTTTGGAGGCCAGGCATATGTTTATTTTTTAAATGAGAAACAAAGATGGATAGAGCCACATCATAACAAAAACAAATTGTGTCTGTGTTCTTCCTTTATTCTCTCTCTCTCTCTCTCTCTCTCTCTCTCTCTCTCTCTCTCTCTCTCTCTCTCCCTCCCTCCCCCTCTCCCTCTCCTTCTCCCTCTCCCTCTCCCTCTCCCTCTCCTTCTCCCTCCCCCCCCCTCCCTCTCTCTCTCTCTGTGTACCTGTGTGTTGATGTAGATTAAATCTGGAGTCTAGCATATCTATGGTCTGGAAGCACCTACTGTGCTGCATCCCCAGTTCAGTATTTGTGTTTCACACTAGATTTGTATCACTGCTGTTGCTTCCTTGTTGGCTGACAGAATTCATGAATGGGAGCATTGGGGAGTGAAGTTTTCTTCTTTGATAAGAATGTTAGTAATGTGTTCAATTTTTGTATTACACGTAGTTACATACATACATACATACATACATACATACATACATACACACACATGGGTTTATTTGTTTGTGTATATTACACATTTGAAAAGTACCAGGGTTATACAAAATTCTGTTTATTAAGTTCCTGCCTTAGATTGTATATAACATAATATTACAGGAACCCACAAGCAGTGTTTCCTCTCCTATTTTCTCTTTTGTTTGATGTGTTCCCTCTTTAGTCTTTCCACCTCTGTTCCTTCTTGTTCCCTTTGTACTGCTTCCCTTCTTTAGAGCAAACCTTATAGTAGCTCCATTCCTCTTTTTAAAGATACAAATTAATGAAGCAGAAGAGTTGAGGAATGTCGCATTCTCCTTCCTGTTGCAGTTGTTAAAAATAACGGTATTCAGTGGTGACGACTGCTGCTAATGTGCAGCAATGGATGGAGCAGGCTTTCAGCCGACTGGTGACTGGTGCCTGTGTTCTGTGCTGCACTGATTATAGTCGTCACATACTGTGCCATAAGGAGGAAATTAAAGTCAGCCATCAAAGAAGGGACATAAAACTGTTCAAGTTTGGAATTTGTCACAGTATAGAAAGGGTGATTCCTTTGCTAACTGGAATATTTCTGATCTTTTTCCCCCCTTAGACCTATTGAAAATTTGCTAGAAGTACTGTAAAATCCTACCCAAGACTTAAGCTATAGCTCAGTGGTGGCATGCTTGCCAAGGGGGTTGGGGGTAGGCCCAGAACAGGTTCCTGTTGTTAACATAGGTGGATCCACCCAGACCTCACAGTTATTTAAGAAGCTACCTTAATAACATAAATACTTAAGGGAGAAAACTAATCTATGTAAATCTGCCGAGTGTGATTTAAGGTCGGGATTTTCATGAACTTTTCAGCCAGTTCAGAATTCTATAAAAACATTCTAAGTATATGGATAAGACAGTCAAATGAGTATTATCTGAAACTAAGTCATATCTGTGTTACCATAACTTTGCAAACAAAGTCTGTGGTTTACATTTAATCCTTTTATAATTCTTCATCCAAATTTGTTTCTGTGTTTGCCTTTTTAATATAATGCTTTTATGCCCTTTAATTTTTTATTTTGTTTTGCAAGGTTTTAATATAATTATAGCATTTCTCTTTTCCCTGTCCCTGTCCTACCTCCAAATCCTCCCACACACCACACCTTACTCTCTTAAATTTGTGGCTTTTTAAATTTATTGTTATACATATTATTTATATGTATGCACACACACACATATACACGCACACATATACACTCCTAAATACCTAAGTACAACCTGCTCAGTCTGTATAATAGTACTTATCTATATGTTTTCAGGGCTGACCATTTGGTATTGGATAAGCAAATTGATGTGATCGTCCCTGGGTAATACTGTTTCTTCCTCTCTTAGCATTCCTTTGTAGCCTGTAGTTCTTTTGTATAGGGTTGAGGCCTTGTGGTCTTTCCTCTCTAGTTCAACATCCCTGTTGATGTTGTCCTTGTTCAGCTCATCTTAAGCAGTTGTGTTGGTGAGAATTTGTGGATGTAGCTTTTGACATTTCTAGGAGATACAATCTGACAACAAACTTCTTAATCCTCTGCCTCTTATAGCCTTTGCACCTCTGCTGCAGAAATTCAGAGTTGTAGATACCAGTCCATTGGATGAATCTACAGCACCATCTCTCTCTCTCTCTCTCTCTCTCTCTCTCTCTCTCTCTATATATATATATATATATATATATATATATATATATATATATATATTATATATATATATATATAATATATATATATGTGTGTGTGTGTGTGTGTGTGTGTGTGTGTGTGTGTGTGTGCTATGTGGACAGGCTGGTCTTGAACCTGTAGTGATCTTCTTGCCTGAGCCTCCCAAATGCTGTAGATGTGAGCAACCATGTCTCACTTTTATTCCTATATTGTGTAAAATTTAACAGTGAATCTGCCTTCTATTAGCAGAAATAATACTCAAATTTAGTGGATAGAAAATATCTCAGTAATCGATGCAGATTTCCCTAGAAGGGAATAACTCATTCTGACTTGGGAACAGTGAGGTCGTAGAACTGTAACAGGAATGACTGAAGTGTTAGCTGGTAGGTTTCAGGTGCACTATACTGGACTCTTTACTAGGAGGCTTATCAGTAAGGTCTTCTAAAGTGGTTTGTAGGACTCTCATTTGAAAGAGGAAAAAGGCTGAGAGAATTTAAATGGCCTTAGACTCTTCATCCTGCTACAATCTCATTCCATTTGTTTAATATTCATTTGATTTATACCTATAAATGTAACATTTCCATTATGTCCCTCCCTCATGCTAGGACCCTCCATTCCTATCAGTTTTTCAAATGTGCATCCATAAGGTAGGAATATGAGTCCTATGAATATGAGTCTTGTGAGTCGCTCTCTTTCCTGTTGCATGAAGAACATTAGTGTTCTGCAATAGCCATTCTAGTAATTAGTTTCGATCATATCTTACTTCTACTGTGTTAATACTTACAAAATTCTCCTTTATTGCCCAGATTCTTTTATTTTATTTTTTTATTAAGAAAAAATTTTCATTCATTTTATATATCAAAGATCCCCCTCTTCCCTCCTCCCGCCCCCAGCCTCTCCCTCCCAACCCACCTCCCTCCCCGCCCCCACAAGAAGGCAAGGCCTCTCATGGGGACACTCATCCAGTAGAGGGAGGTCCAAGCCCCTCCCCCTGCCTCAAAGCTGCACATGGTGTCCCATCACGGGTAGTGGGCCCCAAACAGATCAAGCTACACAACTGTATGGCCATGCAGAGGGTTTAGTCTAGTCCCATTTAGGCTCCACAGCCATTGATCGAACTTTCATGAAAAGCAGATGCAGAGATCCACAGCCAAACACCAGGCAGAGCTCCAGGAGTCCAGTCAACGAGAGAGAAGAGGGATTCTATGAACAAGTGCATCAGGATCATGAAGGGGAAATCTCGAGAGACGACCAAACCAAACTAGAGAGAACTCATCAAAGTCAGATTCTTTTTTTAAAAGCACCAGGAAACAAATCATATGTAGAGAAGGAGAGGAATTTTCTTGCTTACAGTTTTAAAAATTAGCTTTTGGTACTGTTTATAAAGAGTATTTCTGTTATGCTATCCCATTCTATTGTTTAGGGACTATAAACATAGGAAGAACACATCACATTTTTAAATGATGGGTGGAGTTTCCTCCTCCTTTGAACAGAAAAAACCAGGAGAATAGGCAGCCTATTATTTTTCTGAAAAAAATTGAGATTTTTATTTTATTATATGCCAATAATCCACTTTAATGTTGGAAGTTTAAAACACTTTATAGTACAAACAACAAATAGAAACAATATATTAGTAGTGTTAAGTTTAACTTCTATCAAAACTAAAATTAGTATAATGCTATGTACTAGAAGACAACTCAGATTATGGAGATGGCTTGTAAAAGCTAGTGCTGATGCCGTTTTAATGCCATGCTGGTAATTGGTGTCAAATGTGTCATTTGAAAGCCCTGAATTTGCTGCCTTCCTACTTTCGCTCTGCTACCTTAACTTAATATTGTATGTGTTCATTATAATTTGTACCTAAAGATACCTAGTCATAAAACGCTTTCTAGCTGTTTCTATCAGCCTGTCAAAAATCAGAAAACAGATTTTACTTCAGTTTTGACATGTGCAGTAATTAGCAGGATCTTATAGGGATGGCGATACAGATGGGTAGCTGAACAGTGCTGTGACATACCCTAAGCTGCTGAATGTGGTGGACCGATGTGTTTCTGGCCACGTGTCAATTCTAGCTAAGAGAGTGGCTTAGACCAGTCTCTTGAGGCTAGATTCTTCCTTGCCAATAACTGTCACATAATGGAGGCTAACTGCGTTATGAAACACTTGGCCCTGCTTTCTACTTCGTAGTCTTTGCCGGTTCACATTTTGAAGACTACTATTAAAAATCAACAGTAATCTTCGTTGCAAATTATCGTCTGATTCAATTAAAATTTGTTTATAACTTCAGCAACCAACTGGCCAAATAGGTGTTTTAGAAAAGAGGCATTCATTTCAGGTCAAGATTACCTGCATCAGAGTGACTTCCAAGCTGGGTGGGTACTTTCACAAGTACAACTGTCTTACAAAGTAGAGAATTGAGATTCTTCTTTTAATTAATTTATTAATTGATCACTGTCTTCCCAGCTTCAGAAAATTGCAGCCTCCTTTAGTGATATGAGACCTTATAATAATGATGATGATGATGATAAAAATTTTAAAAGACAGTATTTCTGACAGTTGTAAAAACCCAGAACCAAGCATGTTAGATCATGCCTTAATCCTAAAATTTGGGAGATTGAGGTTGGAGGACTTCTAGATCTTGTCTGAAAAAAAAAATAATAAGATTAAGTCCTTCAATATATTTTAGGTGATTAAACAACAAAAAAAATTTGCTTTAAAAAATTTTTAAAGCTATTCCACACACTGGCACACAGTGTGCCATACACGCATGACTGCTCTGAGTGCACTGGAAATTGACTGCTTTGTTTAGCAAAAGAGTCTACCCATCTTTTGTCCATTTTAAATTGTTGTAAGTTCTGTGGAGACTTAAACCATTACTTACTTAATCTGAAGCTCTATTGCTTTTAGGCTGATCACTAAAATGTCTAAACAAGGTGCCAATTTAACTCTGACAATGTAATGATACTTTATACCAGTGTTTTTCTTACCGTCTCCTAAATGTTTTTCCATTTTTCATCTCTGGACTAATTTGGCAGCTTGTGGTGGCAGTTGTGCTTGTTGATATGTGATAGATTTTTTATTGGCACAGAAATTATTGAACTTTGTTGTCTAGGATATTATTCCATCTCACAGTATGGCCCTCTTCCTAGGACAGGGTATGCTGGCAGTCCTGTCTAAAGTGGCTACAGTCTGTCCTAATTGCTCCCCAACTTCAGTGCCTGTCCCTGCCCAAACCAGCCTCTTAATAGAAACGACTCTCACCACTCAGCACTCCCAGACTGCACTGTGCCCTCTTGACTCTGGTCTACCAGGCCACCCTTTATAACATCTGTACATCTATATTCTTTCTTCAGGAAGAGGAACTTGGGGTTTTTGGTTTGTTTTTTTTTTTTTATTCTCATATATTGCTAATGTCATCCTGGTTTTCCTGAGAAAGAGCAACTGAGTTAAGGATACCAGTTGAGAATGGCATGTTGATGAAGTGATATTTGAGTTGAGTTACTTTTTTAAAGTGCACAAGATAGCCAGAAATGTTCATGTGGGAGAGGAAGATACTGTGTGCTAAGGGGAGTTAAAGTTCCAGCTAAGGTATGGTGTTATATATTATAGAAATGTTCACTTGTTCTCAGGCTTTGCGGATTGGAGTAAGGAGAAATCTATCATAGCTGGAGCCAAATTAAGAAGTTCATGTAAAAATGAAAACAGTCAAGAGTGCTCCCAGACCATCCCATGCTTTTGAAGAAATTAGTAAAACTATTGCATTTACGTTCTAGATGACTCTAGTGTTTGTGAATTACTCACTACTAGAGTTAAGAAAGAACTGAGGTGCAGTATTTTGAGCTGCTTTATATGGTCCAGCGAGAAATGAGTAAGAATGAAGATTCATACTGCTATAAGTATTTAAAAAAAAATGAGCAGACATCCCAATGAATGTGTTTATTGAAGAATGTGTCTCATTTGTTTGATCACTTGTCTGAAACAGGGTCTGAGTATGTAGCCCAGGCTAGCCATGAATTTATGGCAAACATCCACACCCAGCAAAACTTTGTCTTTCATGTGATTTTGTTGTTGTTGTTGTTGTTGTTGTTGCCATACTACAAATTTCTAAAATATTGTCTTTTTCATTGAGTGTAATTTCAGACTTATGGCCTTTGATTGCATTTTGAAAGCTGAGAAGCAGGAATAAAGAACTGTATTTATAGAAACTATAAAACAAATGAAAAGATTATATTGCCTGAAGTCAGTTGAAATCATTTGTTAATGTTCTATGAGGAAATGTTATTGTGAATATAGACACAGGCTTTTATGACTAATAATATTATATATAAAATTATTTTGAATAGTTTAAATTACAGTTCAAAGGATAATATCCAAAACAATTAATAATGGCAGTGTCACCCAGTCATAGTGGCTTATAGTAAAGCTTCTTTTTTTTTTTTAGTTTTATTTTATTCCCTCAAAACTTCTGAATATTTAGATGTGTTTACATTTTATACAGAAGTGTTATTTATATATTTACTTATTCATTTTACAGATGAGAATGTGCCTTTCATGAGAAGACTTCATATTTCTACTGAAGAACAGAATTTCTATGTCTAAGGAATAAGAAGCCACTCTATTGAGGGGAGGGGAATTTAAGTTGCATACATTATGACAACCTTTAATTTGTTGTTGCGCAATAAATACTGTATCATTTTGTTATATCTTTGTATATTTGGAACTGCTCTATTAATGGGCTCCATGCTCTTAGGGACAAACTTTATTGTATTGGATTTTCCATTGGAAAATTATTTTAAAATGGTATTTTCTGAAGAGCTTTGTCCCTTCCTTTTACCATATTATTGTACCTTGTTTTCTTTTAAGTACTAATCAATTGTTGTTAATTATTTTTGTCAGTGTCATAATTTAAAGAACTAGAAGCCACAACTAACTGGTATGAAAAATTAATTAAAATTCTTCTTTACTAAAAGTTTCCCATTTTTGTGGGGAAAAGCCAAATTTGTTATGTTTTTGAGTTTTTAAATAATAGTAATTGTCTGTGCTATTGTATGCAAAAGAATAAATGTAATTTAAAATTATTTAAGTGGTACAGACAGAATGTGTTTACAAAATAAACACCTTGTTATTATATATTAATGTGTGTTTTTATGTTATCTCTATGTACTGAGTCCAAAATGTATTTTTCCTTAGCTTAGTGTCTCACATCTGTAATTCTTGCATAAGACAGGAGATTTCTCTGAGATTGAGTCCAAGGATAAATGGGGCAAAGAAGGTTGAATATCTTCTGAGAGATGAGATATTTTGGAAATCTATGAATTTCAAAGGCATTTATAATTTAATGTGAGAGAGTTAATTACAGATCAGATTGTATGGTTGAGTCTTGTCAGAAGAGATTGAAGAGAACAAGAGATTGAAATATTCCATCTGTAGACTTTGAAGTCAGGAATTTATGTAAAGATTAGCTTCATTATCTCACAGCAAATCTAATCTCACCCAGGTCTGATTTTACATATTTTAAATTTTAGAAGAAGACTTACAGAAAAGGCATGGGTCATGAACACTGTTCTTACTAGCATAAGTGAGGTCATTTAAATGTGTAACAGAATGGGATCATCCTCGGTCATGGTTGCTTACAGTAAAGATTTATTTTTTAGTATATCAGCTACACTTAGAGTCTATAGTTTTGTTCTGTATTATATTTTCTCTGTAGCAAAGCTGATCAAGAAATCTATCTCAAATGCTAAACTTAGTTATTTTATAGGCTACTTCCTCATGATGATGAATTAATTTCAGTTCTACCCTTCTTGTATTGACCAAAGCCAACCCTAGAGCTACTCTCATTCAGCAAGGCCACAATAGATACTCCTCTAACAAAGATAAAAAGATAAAAAGAAAATGGTTTTTACATTTAAATATAACCTAGGCCTGTAATATTTCAGAATAAAACTCAAAGCATATATGCTAAAAGGTGTTCCTGTCAGCACATTCTCCTCTATTGACAAGTCTTCATGGGCTGTCCATCTGGAATAGTTCATGTGGTGCCATCAGACTGTGGCAGGGCTTATAGTCCCCTGGAGTTTCCCCTTGACTGTGACTCCTGAGCATCTTACTCACATGTCTGGGAGCTGTTGGTGACTGTTGGTGGAGAGTTCAACTCACATGCTTACCATGTATTTGGCAACTAGATTTTGAGACCATCCTAAGGTAAGAGTGAAAACCAGCAACATTTCTTAGGATTTCAGTTCAGATGTGTGTGAATATTAACTCTGGCATATTCTCTTCATCAAGCCTGTCACCAAGATTAATTTAAAGTCAAGGGAAGAAAACTGCAGTCTACATGTTCATCATGGGAGAAGCAACACAAACACACAGAGGGAATCCAGTGGTGGCCAGTTGTGGAGACCACCAGTATTCCTACCAGGATTCATATCCCCCTTTCTGCAGAACAGTCTTTCTCTGGTGTTCCCCAAATTATATTCTGTTTAGGGCATGGCTCAAACCCTAGGATTTATACATTTAAATTTAAAAGAAAATGAGAGGCTTGGATGTAGTTCGAGGAACTTAAATGCAATTCCTCAAATATGGTTTCTCTTTAGCAAAAGAAATATAAACCAGAGGCAAATGATCTGCTCAATAGTCAGTAGTGCAATGGAGAGAGATACAGGTTTGAAGTTCATTAAAAATTCAAATTTTATAAAAGGTCAATTTTGACTGGAGGGACAGTATAATCGTAGCATTAAAAAGTTATGCTTATACATTTCTATGGAATAGTAAGTGGCATTTTGGTTTAATACAATGTTGAATTGTTAAATCGAATGTCTTAAACTGTCTCTCATCTCTAATACATAATACTTTATCATAAAAATATTTAATATTTTTTCTGGTGATGCAGAAACAGCACTCAGTTATTAGCTCTTCCTGTCACACTGATTCCTCTGCACCTGTCACCTGTTTGGTTGGGTTCTAACTGTGCTCCAAGGGACTGGATCTGTGCCACTTGGTCTGTCCTCTAGGCTGCTGACACTGGACTCTAAGACTTTCCTTTCAGTAAGGTTATATGGGTTATATTGATTTTGAATAACTGGCTGGGCCTGCTTTATGTCGATAGAAATTTGAGTCTCTTCCTTCATTTTCATTGGGGTTTACTCCCTTAGATAATGTTATCTTCATGGTTTCTGTTTTTCCTAGAGGGGTTCTCTGTTTTGTGGTGTAGAGTCTTGATGCCATCTTGCCATTTGTTTGGTTGACGTTTGCAGATCTTGATATTTAAAGGAGTTTGCTTTATTTATTTATTTATTTGTTCATTTCTATGTTTATGTTATGCCTCTCTCTTCCATGGAGGTGTCATTAAAAGTTTTTCAAAGTGCATGATTGACGAGAATCATGCCTTAAGATTATAATGTTACACATTATTGAAAACAGCCTTGTAGATGTAACAGTCTTATTAAATAAAAAACACAGAGCCAAACGCAGAGTTAAAAGCCCAAGAGGTCAGAGCAGTAGCTAAGAGCTGATACTAAAAAACCTTTCTTACCCTTCACTGCAGCTGTCATCCTTCCCCTCAGAAAGAGATCTACTTCCTGTGTATCTGTCTTTTTATTTACTTTCTGTTCTGCCTTCTCATTGGTTGTAAACCCAACCACATGACCTCGTCACTGCCTGTCTATACAGACCTCCAGGTCTTCTGTGGTATTGAGATTTAAGGCGTGTGTCTCCATGCTGGCTGTATCCTTGAACACGCAGAGATCTGTCTGTCATGTGATCGGAATTAAAGGTGTGTGCCACCACCGCCCGGCTCCTGCTATGGCTTGCTATTAGCTCTGACCCCCAGGCAACTTTATTTATTAACATACAAATAAAATCACATTTCAGTACAAATGAAATATCACCATATTTCCCCTTTTCTATTTTAATAAAAAGAAAAAAGATATAACTAATATAAGAAAAACTATATACAAAAGTACAATAACTATATACCATATATACAAGCAATAAATACCTAAACAATGTCTAGTCCATTTTCATTTGACAAATTCAGAGAAAATAATTCCATTATCTACCTATTTTGGTAAGTCCAAAATGTACCTGATTCACTTTCTATCCTAGCATATTACTAACAGAACTATCTTATAACGTCTTTCAAATTTATACACTTACTCTTTAGTGAGTTTCTTTTCTAAAATTCTTAACAAGGAAAACTATATCTAAACTTTAACTATAACTTTCTAATCTTCAACTCCCTCAGAGACCCAAGAAGGAAATATTACCTAACAAAAATAAAAACAGGAAGTGCACGCAACCAGCTTCCAAAAAATGTGAGTTGACAGAAACAGCCAGCTGCCTGGGCAGTCAGTCACCTGAGGTTTCTCTGCAGTGTTGGGGCATCATCTTCAGCCTATATGCTTAGCGTATCTGACAAACTCATTTGTGAACTAGGATGTACACAAGGTCAATAGTTCGACTTCACATTGGGTGAGAGCAGTCCATGTACTAGAAACACCTGTATTCCACTAGTGTCATGTCATGATTCAGGATTTTAAATTCTGGAAATTGTTGATGTTTTTTTAATTCAGTTGTCCATTCTTCTTGGCTATGTGTGTGTGTGTGGCTTCATCTCAGCATCCCATTCTTCTCCACATCCCTCTGTTAAATGCCAGTCTACTATTGAGAGGTGTGAGCTTAGTTACTCTTCAAGAATAACTGTTTCAGCTGCTGTTCCACTGTACATCAGAAGCCATCGGCCCACTGCCCGTTCAGCTGCCTTTGAAGAAAAGGGCACTGTACCTTTTCCAGATTGCAAAGGCCACTTCAGGGATGGTGCCATATTGTCCTGGCCTCAGAAGATGCCTTTTGTTAAAGCCACAACCACACTTGTCTTGGCAAGAATCGGTAGTCCTTTGTTTCGTGTTTTATTAAAATAGAAAAGGGCTAAGCAAAGGAGATTAGATTTAAGGTTCTTATTTTAAAAAAAAAAGAGAGAGAGACAATTACTAGTTTTAAATACATTACATTGGATTGGATCTTTTTATATTGTATACAAATTATATATATTGAGATTGATATTGTTAGAAAATGCCATACATACATTTCTAATTTTGTTCAAGATATTGTACTTATACCATTCATTTAACAATGTAATGCAATTTGCTGACCCTTGAATGTTATTATTACCAACTATTAGGATATAAAGAAATGAAAGTTAGTAGTTAGACATTACAATTGAACTTGTAGTCATATTAGGTGTGTTTTCAAGATTGAGCAGATATATTTTAGATAGACAGGTCATCTTCAAACCCTTCAGAGATCTACAGAATATGGCATTTTAAATGTTTTAATAACTTAGAAAAGTTTTCTTTTTCTTATGACTATGAGACATGTTGGCTTCTGGCAGTACCAATCTACTTCAGAGAAAATATGGGCATTGAAGAAACTGCATATGGAGTTAACTTTCATTGTGGCAAAAGTTAGCCATTAAACAACAAAGTATCCTCGAATTGACTGCTGACCAAATGGACAGACAGGACATGAAACAAAGGACTACTGATTCTTGCCAAGACAAGTGTGGTTGTGGCTTTAACAAAAGGCATCTTCTGAGGCCAGTTATTGGGGTGAATGCTACAAGATCAGAGAAGCAGAACTAGCCACAGCTACCTCACTTCGCCAGTTCCTCAGCTGGTCCTGTTTCCTCAGACTGGAAGCTTCTGAGTCCTTATTCAAATAAATCTCAGCTGAATTGCTTCTCGAAAGCCTAAATGCTTAACCAGCCTAGTTCCTGGTTTTCACGCCTTATATACCTTTCTGCTTTCTACCCTCACTTCCTGGGATTAAAGCTCACTTTCTGGGATTAAAGGCGTGTGTCACCATGCCTGGCTGTTTCCAATGTGGCCTTGAATTCACAGAGATCCAGATAGATTCCTGCCTCTGGAATGCTAGGATTAAAGGCGTGAGTGCCTCCATTTTCTGGCCTCTGTATCTAGTGGCTGTTCTGTTCTCAGACCCCAGATAAGTTTATTAGGGTATACAATATTTTGGGGAACACAATCCCACCACACAGCCTAAGACTGCCTTTTGCCCTGATGCATTTCTCGTTTTGAGAGAAGTTCTGCTACTGGGAAATTGGATAAAGTGTACAATTTTGTGTCTTCTATTCTTTGTCCTCTAAAAATTCTCTTAAAAATACTGAATTTTATCTGTTTTTATCCTGTCTTTATATTATGTTATGGATCCAATGGAAACTAGTTGGAATTTTATCCTTCTCCTTGGTATATAAATTATTGGAACCATTCTCCATTTCTTTTTTTTTTATTATTTTGATTTTTGTTTTTGTTTGTTTGTTTGTTTGAGGCAGGGTCTCACACAAGCCCAAGCTGGCCTGGGACCCACTATAAATCCCGTTAGTTTCAGACTAATGGCAATCCTCCTGAGTCACCCTCCAGGCAGAAAGATTATAACTTAAAACACCACCTGTGGTTGTTTTCTGCATTATGGGAACGTGTTACCAACATGTAATTTCAATTTTTGCCAATGAAAAGTTTTTTATATGACATCTCGGGAGTTCTCTGATGTGATTTCTGCTGTACTTGATTATTTAAGTTAGCCATTAAATCATTCTCATATTCAAGATGAGAGTAATTAAATCCCATCTTGATAGAGGAAGGGATTTATGCTTAAAGAATTTTATGGTGTCTGTGTTTAGGAACAGTATACAGAATTGAAAAAGTCAGATTACATAGAAATTCTTAGCACACTTGCACTTTCTCTGTGGTCTGAAGCATCTCATCAAAGCTGCTCACACTGGAGAAATAGAGATTTTTTTTTTTTTGAGTTCATTGTAAAACAAAACAAGACAAAAAACAAAAAACAAACAAAAAAACAAAGTAGGTGGTCCTTTAATAAGGGAAGAAATGGGAATTGGATTGGAATCCCAACGAAGTTAATTGGTTGTAGCCCATCTTTGGTGGCTTCTCCCCACCCTGTTTTAGCAGCAGTGTTCTGTAATTAAATCTATTTCAGCAGAGACATCCCAAGTTGTCCCCTCGTGATGGTGTCCAGTTTAACAATTCCAGTTGTATGTCTGGCAGTGTGCCATCTTACCAACAGGTGCCTGTCCCAAGGTTCCTGTGCTTACTACCTAAAAGAAAGATCAGATGTTTCCAGCCAAGTACAATTGGGGGGGGGGGGGAATAGAATGATTATTATGAAAACTTCCATTCAAGAAAATAATACCAAGAAAATCCAGAGAAGTATTGATCTATACCAGGTCTCATATTCTGCTCATAAGCATGACAAGGACTCCCTGAGCTAGTGACTGTGACTTCTTTGGTCAGCCAATCTTTCCTCCCTCTCAGCTTCAGTGTTGTTTGTTTTTTACTTTTTTTGGGGGGGGGGGCCGCCACCCAGCTCCCAAATAAATCACAAAGGGAGGCTTATTCTTACTTATGAATGCCCGGCCTTAGCTTGGCTTAGTTTCAAGACAGCTTTCCTTAATGTAACCTGTCTATCTTTTGCCTCTGGGCTTTTCCCTGTTGTCTTATTTACATAAAATCTTACTCTTACTCCAGGGCTTGCTGTGTAGCTGGGTGGCTGGTCCCTGGAGTCCTCCTCCTCCTCTGGCTGCTACATCTCCGATCTCTCTGCCCAGATCTCTCCCTCTATTTATTCTCTCAGCTTGCCAGCCCTGCCTGTCCTTTCTCCTGCGGTGATAGTAGACAGTTCTTTATTAGACCATCAGGTGTTTTAGACAGGCACAGTAACACAGCTTCACAGAGTCAACCAAATGCAACATAAACAAAAGTAACACACCTTAAAATAATATTCTACTACACTTCACGATCCTTTGAGATGGGTACAGACCTAACACCTGCGACTCTTTTTCAAAACTGCTGTGGTTGTAATGGGGGACCTTGGAGCTGCTGACAGTCACACTACAGCCTGGACTGGGTCTCTTCACACTGTTCTTTTCATTGATTGGTCTTTACAATGCCACTTTCCCTCCCTTAGCTTACTGGACATGGACATAGTATTAGAGGACAATATTGGGTGGAAGCCAAATCTTACTCTCATTTCTTCCTTGATACGGTCTGAATTTGCCTGGCCTCTTACCACTTTATCTCTTCCGAAGGCTGCAGTTTGCCCTCCTCAGAATGGTTTCTATTAAGAGCACTGGCAGAGCTTTTATCTTTTAATCTTCTAAAGGTCTGAATTATAGGATTATCTGTAAATATAGATGTCAAGCTGTGGGCAGAAAGCACTTCTCTTACTGAAGTGACATTTCCCCCATCTGTGCCTGTAGGCCCCTTCTCACCTCCAGAGTTTCCCAACAGTGCCAAGCTGGCTCCACCCAACATTCTGCCAGTTCTTGTTCTAATGCTGCAGTGAGACAGTATACAGTTTGCTTCACACAGTGCAGCAGGTGGAAATTTAATCCTACCGCTTTCCATTGTGCATCCAAAGTAATTAGCTTTCGAGTCTCTGAAAATCCATTTTCATCTCTCCACATTCTCCATTAAGACAAATCCACAATTTGTTATCTGTTATATATAACAACTTTTTACAGCAATTACTAAATCAATCGAGGTAATTAGGTCCAAGAGCAATACATTTAAGCTAACTTCAATGGCAAACAACTCATAAAATCTCCAGAATGGCCAGATAGAAAACATTTTCGAAGGGAAATCCTGCTTCCAAACTTATCACTTTACTCTTAGGACATTAGAAACAGAAAAGCAGGCAATTCAACAAGATGCCCAGAAAACAGATCTTTGAAATTATATGTGCTAGGAGATCTCATGTTCTTGCCTAGAAGCCTCCTTGTTTTGTTCTATTCTACAAACTTGCTCTTGGCATTGGAAAGATATCCAAGGGCTGGAGTTTTTAACTTTGTACAGCCTTTAGTTTACATAAAGAAGATGAAAGAATGCAAGAATGGATGTTAAACCATGATATAAGTAGGGGCTTCTGTTCGTGGATGTCCTGTGTCCCTACCCCTGCTGAAAAGAAATAAAACATATAACAGATACAACCTAAGAGACTCCACACATGGATGTTGAGGACATCCATTCTTTACTCAGCATGGGAATATTGTTAATAATTTTTAAAGCTTCAGTATCATTACTTGGCCTAGTCTTGAATGTGATGACAGTGTCGGATAATGGAAATAGCTTTTATCAAAGTATCTTTTTGAAGCAAATTCACACTAAGTGATGGCTTTTATTTGAAAAAAAATCTCCAGTTTATTTCTTCTCAACTTAAAATATTCTTTTTATTGGCATAAATAATAATTCTGATCTTGATATTTTTCTCTCTAGAACAAGGCATATTTTGCATAAATATAAATCTGTACTAGAATATGAAAAAGATTGCATAAAAATTTAAATTCCAGAAGTAAAGTTCCTTGGTGTATTCAGCAGTAGCTGAGTGTGTTTTGGAGATCACTAAAGATTTTGGGAGAAAGAATGGCACTTCCCATGTGTCCTTGGATGATAAATAATGTCACTTAGTCTCAACACTTAGACACCAGTGCAACAACAATTTTGTAGAAACCCTGCTGTGCACATACAGGCAAAAAGATTGGAAAGAGATGCAGCCGAAAGGAGTGTGTATTCCAGCAAGAGAGCAGATGACAGCACACATTCAAGTCCGCTGAGATGATTACTAGTCATGACAAATATTTTGAAATACTGAGCTTTTACTTTAGAAAATCTCTGGTAGGAACAAGATGAACTGCGATATGTGGTATTCAAGACAGGCTTCTCGAAACAGTTACATATAAAATGAGATGTGTAGGAAAGAGGCAGATAATTGAAAAATCAGTCGGAAAGCATCCTAGGGGAATTGTTATCTGAACATTGCTCGGATGGGAGCCAATTTGAATTGCTATAGAAGCTTAGAGAACTCAAAGGTGTGGTATCCTGTGCTACTAAAACCAAACTGGCACGAGACTAGGACAGCATCATGGGCAGGGCTGTACAGAGCAATTAATAAGAGCCGGCAAGAATCTTGGTTTCATTATAACTGATGTGAATGAGGACCTATGGAAAGCTTTAAAGCGGTCAATGATGCAATTGATTTGCATTTTAAAAGGCCCTATTTGCTGTCATATTAGGATAGATAGGTGAGGAAAACAGTTAGGCGGCCTTTGAAATAAATAGGCACAGTATTAGAAACGGTGGCAGATGAAATGGATTTAAGTGAATGAAACCTGATACAATTTGACACAGGCGGCCAACGGGGCCAATTAAGTGACTGTGTCAGGAAGACTGAAAGGATAGTAGCAAAAGCCATCACATTTTTAGTTTCAATAACTGAATCCCTCATAATATTCTCAACTGAGATACTGAATATGAATAAGAAAATAGATGGGATATAATTCCTAAAATTTCAAGTTTTTCTTTTACTCAAGTGAAATTTACAATTTTGAAGTGATCGTTAAAAGTGAGACATTCATTATAGGTTAAGAACTCAGAGGTATTAAATATTCATTTTATTTTATTTATTATGTGTACAAATCTTTTGTGTGCATGTATCATGTGTACCACATCCATATTGGGTGTCTGTGGAGGTCAGAAGAGGGCATTGGATCCCCTAGAACTGGAATTATAGGCAGTTGTGAGCCACCATCTTGGTGTTGGGAATTTAACTCAGGTTCTCTGTTCGAATAACAAGTGATCTTAACCACTGATCCATTCATCTCACACAGGGTATTTATTTAATTACTACCAGCTTGGAGAAGTAATTAAGCTAGTAGTAGCTATACATTACATGTGTAACACTTTGTTAGAGAGTTTTGAAATATACATCATCAACATGAATATAATATATTTATGTGTAAAAAGAAATCATCTACTGAGATTGTTCACATTGCAGGAGAGGAATTATAAGATCCCTGTCTGCAAACCTTCAGGAATTGTAAATTCTAGTAGTAGATTTAAGTAGATTCTACTATGGTGGAATTATAGTAATTGTAATGGTGTATGATCAATACACTATGTTAAGGATTGATTAAAACTTATTTATATGTATTTGTGAACAAAATGCAATTTGAAAAGGTTGAAGTCATGAGAATAGCTGAAGTCTCCTGTAACTCAGGGAAAGCATGTAAATTTAGAAATGTATAAAGAGCTCCAGAATAGGCTCTCAGGAGTATTACCACCACTGAGGAAGAGAAATGCTTGGGAGAGATACAGTGCTCAACTGTATCAGGTAGTGCAGAGAGCTTTAACAATGTGACATAACAGTACAGGTTGGATACAGAAATATAACAGTTACTGGTTTTGTTTCCAGGTGGGACTCAATTAAATGATGCAGATTTAATCCAACTGAAAGTAAGAAAATAAAAGATGAAATGAAGTAAATACTATATAGAAAAACAAACACTTTTTTGAATGCAAGTGGAGAGATGGGACTCAGGAAAGAATCAGAAGTACCTTGGAAGTAAAATAATGTAAGTGGAACACTTCATATTTTATAGATGGAGGTGTAGATTCTTTCTAAAATATCACCAGAAGCAACAAAAAACTAGCAGAGACAACGAAGACAGAAAATTAGTAATGGACAAGTGAGAAATCTTGATGTTGTATGAGGCTGTGAGTAATTTCATGGAATTAAAGTAAAGGAGATGAATTAAATGCAGTTTGGTCCAGTAGGAAAGTAAGGGGACCTGTGGAATATGAGAATGTTGAATAGTACACGATGCAATCACATACTGGTTAATAGCTTCAGTTTCACGGCAGTAAGACAAAACCTCAAGTCAACTTAATAAGGCAAATTGATTTTTCTCAAAAATATAAATGAAGTTCCCATGTTGCAGTATCCTAGAGCTGCCTAAGTTAATAGTTCACAGCAGTCTTTATTAACTCAACCTCATTTTGGTGTTGATCTTCTTTATGACTAGTATCCATATTTGCAAAATGGCTGCCACATCTACAGGAACTCCCACGGAGGCCTTCAGCCAAAGAAGAGGAACCATAATACCACCTCTCTTTGTGAAAATGAACAAATTATTTCCAGAAGCCACAGCCAAAGCATTTCCAAGCAAGGAGAATACTTAGTTATTCTTCTTCCAGACTTCAAGATACATTATAGAGCTATAAAGTAAGAATGGCTAAGAAATACCATGAAACGCATTCATAGTCTTTAGAATTGGGGAATGCAAATTAAAACAACTTTGAGATTTCATCTCACCACAGTCAGAATGGCCAAAATCAACCAAACAACTGACAACAAATGCTAGTGAGGGTGTAGAAAAAAAGAGGAACCCTCATTCACTGTGGGTAGGAATGAAAACTGGTGTAGCCACTTTGGAAATCAGTATGGAAAAATCCTCAGAAAGTTAAAAGCAAAAACAAAAGCCTAACATATGCCCAAAGGACTCAACATCCTATTCCAGATGCTTGGTCTGTTATTCTGACCAATATTGCTGCTCTACTCACAATAGCCAGAAAATGAAGACAACCTACATGTCCTTCAACTGGTGAATGGAAAATTAGAATGTAGTATGTGCACTATGGAATACTATTCAAGAAAAATAAAATCATTAAATTTTCAGGTGAATGGATGAACCTAGAAAATATGTTGAGTGAGGTGACCCATATCCAGAAAGACAAATATTGAATGTTCTCTCTCTGCAGTTTCTAGATCCAAATCCTCAGACATCTAGTATACAATCTGGAATAACCACAGAAAGCAGGAAAGCATAAAGGTACCGTACACAGGGCAGGAGGTAGCATGGTTTGGCCTGATAGCAGAATAGTAGGATACAAGCGATAGATATGAAGTGGGAAATAGAAAAGTGGGAATGTGCAATGCAGGAGAGGAGGGATGAGGAACAAATAACACCCAGGATATATATTTGATAAATCCTCAAGGAATTATATTGTTCTATATTTACCTAAAATTATATATACATACATATGAAGTTAATAAAGCCATTAGGCTGACAATATTTCCCACAAAAAAAAAAAAAAACAGAGTAACAAGTCCATAGACAACAAAACCCCAGTACCAGGCCTGAGAGACCTTCTTTTGAATGATTGCTCAAGATAGTCCAAATGACTTCCAAAACAATATAGACTATCAATGTAGCCCTTGGTTGCCTTTCAGGTATTGAGGGTAAGCCTATATCACTGAACATTTGGCAAAAATATGACACAGGACTGTAATAATTTGATATGGTTCTGGCCTGAAAGCCTATTTCCTACAGTGTAGCCTTATGGTACCAGAAAATCCTATGCAAGGTGCCAAGGGATGGAAGTAATTAAAAAATCCTACCCAGGTGCAACCCTTTTGAACCATGACAATAACCAGAACGGTAAATTATGCATAGAAGTTCTGTAAGTTCCATACACTTGTCAATGGGAAACAATAGCTGCCTCATTGGACTTGAGGCCCACCAAAAGAGGGGAAATTGTTCCTGGTACTGGAAACCTAGCCTGCTTCCCAAGGCTAGTAACAGCATGACATTAGAAAGCAGTCTATTGCTACCATTTTTCCAGACCAGAACAATTCCTTACTACATTCTATCTTATCCTTATACCCACAGCTAAGTTTAGCTACCACTCCTGTTAAAGAAAAAGGAGACACAGAAACCCACAACTGGACACACTGCAGTGATTAATGGATCATGGGGAGCTCAGCCCCAAAGGATACAGCTTCATCACCTCTCTTGCATCTATAGCTCAAGGGACATTGGGTTGGAGTGTAAGAGCCAGAATGTGGGGAAAGTCTGCAGGGAACCAGTCTCTCCTAGAAATCAGGCATGAGCAGTACAGAAACAATTGCAGTATCGATGGACTTAAAATGTCAAAGGGGTGATTTTCACCAGATCACCTCCCAAGACACAGAACGACAGGCAACTAAGGACCACTGAGGTAGGGAGAATTAACATCTCCCAGGGGTCAGCCCCTTACTGATTGTCCAATGCAGACTGGTCTGCTCTGCCACCATATACAAACAGTCAAAGCAGACTTACACCCATGCAAACATACATGCACTCGCATATACACGTGTATGTAATAACAATAATCAAAGAAAAATAGTCTATTAATTTAAAATGGGGGGTGAAGACATGAAGGTTTTAAGAGAAGATATCTAGGAAGTTCTGGAGGGAGAAAAATGAGGAAATACACTGATGTAATTATATTTCAATGAAAAACATAATAAAAAATAAATTAAAAAAGAGAGAGTTTCTTTCATTGAACAAAACTCTCTCTGTGTTTCCTAACTAGGTGATTGGGAAAAAACACGTGGGTGATTTAATCTCATTAAGGCATAGTACATTATTTTTTTTAAGAGTCTTATATTTTTCCTTTTTATTGTTTATTTTACTGTTTGAAATTATAATGTGATTACATCATTTCTTCCTCTTTTCTCCCTCTAAACCCTCCCACACACCCTTTTTATTATCACACTAATACATAAAAAATAATTTTAAAATTAAAAGTTGTTTAAGCGCATCAGGGAATGTTTGATGTAGAGGCAATACACATTTATTTCATTGTTGGGTAAAGCTAAATGAAGGTTTTACAGAATATTAGAGGAAGAACAAAAGAAGTTCGTTTTGTTTTGCTTACAAATGGTGATTGAATAACTCACAGTGCAATTTAGGATAGCTAATGCAAACACTGGAGCTACTGTGAAGCTTTAGAAGAAGGAGACCAGTAAACTGGACATTCAAGAAATCAAAATACCGTATAAGCCATGGGTTCACTTTCTGGTGGAAAGGGTTCGAAGTCATGAGATATTTAAAACTGAGGCTATGAGAGCAGTCATAATAATAGTGTGACTGAAGAGAAGACTATGGTTTATTTTTATTTCTATTGTAAGAACCTTGAGAATATTTTCATATGTTTTCTGAATTTATAGGTCTTCTAAAAAATATATAATCTAGTCTTTTGCCTAATGTTCAGTTGAGTTATTAGCTTTTCTTAATATTTTGTCTGGGTGTTTGTTAAAACTAGGATCTTGAAGAAATATTAGCACCACTATGTTAATTGTTGGCAGTATTCACAATAGGCAGGATTTGGAAAAAGCCTAAATATTTATCAATGGATAAGTGGATAGAAATCAGTAAGTGTGATAAATTATTCAGCCTTTGAATGGAAAGTCTGCAATATTGGTGCCATGAATAAACTTGGAGTCTGCTGTGCAAAATGAAATAATGTAAGTATGTGATTCTCATGTGACATATTTCTAAGATTTGAGATTATAAAAAGTGAGAGTTAATATTCAGTGAATATGAAATTTCAGTTATGCAAATGAACAAGTGCTACAGGCCTGTTAAATAACACTACACGTAGATGATCATACTTCATTTTATACATAAGCTATTAAAGTCTAGATCTCATTCTAAATGTCCTTAACATAATCTAAC
The DNA here is from genome assembly GCF_007827085.1 of Peromyscus californicus insignis. Taxonomy (NCBI): domain Eukaryota; kingdom Metazoa; phylum Chordata; class Mammalia; order Rodentia; family Cricetidae; genus Peromyscus; species Peromyscus californicus. The sequence continues at coordinate 53,502,199 of NW_026294514.1, read as the reverse complement.
AAATTAAGGCAGAATAAATGCTGATGATGGGAGGATGTTAGACTTCCTAATACTAGCTGCAGTGATACATTGTGTGCCCTAATAAAGCTTGCCTGGGGATCAGAGGACAAAGCCAGTCACTATATTAAACAGAGGTCAGGCAGTGGTAACACACACTTTTAATCCTAGCATTCAGGAGGCAGAGATCCAGAGTTCAAGGCCACACTGGGAACAGAGCCAGGCATGATGACACATGCCTTTAATCCCAGCACTAGGAAGGAAGGAAGATGGCAAGGCACAGAGGGGTATAAAAGGCGTGAGTAAAGAGGAAGTCTCTCTCTTGAGACTGAGGATTTCGTAGAGGTAATAACATGGCTGGCTTGTTCTGTTTCTCTGATCTTTCATCTTTTACCCCAATACCTGGCTCTGGGTTTTTTATTAATAAGACCTTTTAGCAATTCGTGTTACAATTCCCAATATTTATCATGGTATATAATAATGAAGACACTTTTAAATTGGTTTACAGGACATCAGAATTTATTTTTCTGTAGTTCCCAAAAGAAAATAAAATGTGGTACATATACACAATGGAATACTACTCAGCAGAGAAAAACAATGACATCATGAGGTTTGCAGGCAAATGGATGGATCTAGAAAAAATCATCCTGAGTGAGGTAACCCAGACTCAGAAAGACAAACATGGTATGTACTCACTCATAGGAGGATACTAGATATGGAACAAGGATGACTGGACTGCTGCTCACATCACCAGGGAGGCTACCTGGAAAACAGGACCCCAAGAAAGACACGGGGATCGCCCAATGACAGAGAAATGGATGAGATCTTCATGAACAGCCTGCACATGAGTGGGGAAAATGAAGGGCGAGGGTCGAGGGAAAGAGAGCTTGGGGGAGCGGAAGATTCCAGCTGGATCAAGAACAGAGAGGGAGAACAAGGAATAGGAGACCATGGTAAATGAAGACCACATGAGAATAGGAAGAAGCAAAGTGCTAGAGAGGCCCACAGAAATCCACAAAGATGCCCCCACAATAGACTGCTGGCAATGGTCGAGAGACAGCCCGAACTGACCTACTCTGGTGATGGGATGGCTAAACACCCTAATTGTCTTGCTAGAAACCCCATCCAATGACTGAGGGATCTGGATGCAGAGATCCATGACTAGGCCCCGGGTGGAGCTCCGGGAGTCCAATTAGCGAGAAAGAGGAGGGTTTATATGAGCGAGAATTGTTGAGTCCAAGGTTGGATAAAGCACAGGGACAAATAGCCAAACGAATGGAAACACATGAACTATGAACCAGTAGCTGAGGAGCCCCTAACTGGATCAGTCCCTCTGAATGGGTGAGACAGTTGATTGGCTTGATCTGTTTGGGAGGCATCCAGGCAGTGGGACCGGGTCCTATGCTCATTGCATGAGTTGGCTGTTTGCAACCGGGGTCTTATGCAGGGTAGCTTGGTTCAGCCTGGGAGGAGGGGACTGGACCTGCCTGGACTGAGTCTACCAGGTTGATCTCAGTCCTCGGGGGAGGCTTTGCCCTGGAGGAGGTGGGAATGGGGGGTGAGCTGGGGGAAAGGAGAGGGGGGCAGGAGGGGGGAGAACAAGGGAATCCATGGCTGATATGTAGAACTGAATTGTATTGTAAAATAAAATAAAAATTAAAAAAAAGTCTTAATGACAGGTTTCAGTTGAAATAAGTGTTTAAATGACGTTCGTTTAGATTGTGTAGAAAATAAAAAGTAAAGAGGTATATCATAGGAAGACATATTAAATAAAATTATATAAAAATGTTTATTAGGATGTAAACAAACACATGTAAAAAATTGCTGTATGAGTTACTGTCCTTTGCTGAAGGTTATTACCAAAAGTGATTGCCTTTAGAACCATGAATATTAGCATCCAAAATTTGTGATTAGCTAAAGGAGAATTAGACATATTTGATGTGACCAATATCATGAAAGAACATTCCCTAGTGGTACCTGCATTTTAGTTTCCTGTTTTGTTTGTTCCTCTTGTGTCCTTGCCACATCTCTGGGTCCTTAGCTGTCCCCATGCAGAGTTGATATTGATGCATATTAACGGAAGTAGCAGGGAGAGCTGCGAAGCTCCTTGTTGCGGTTTGACTCGGCCTTGCAGCTAGGTCCCACTGTCAACGTGGCCTGACTCATGGGATTCTCCTTCATGCATCCTTCATCTGCAGGCCTGGCTTTCTGTAAAAATATCTATTAGACAGACATCATCGGCGTTATAAAACATAGCTGCCCCTACTTGATTTTCCATTTGTTTGTTTCTTTGTTTTTCATTTCACGTAAAAACTTAAAGCTATTATTTCACTCAAAGCTTAGGATGATAAGTCCGCCTCAGGGTGGGCCAGTTCATGGGCTCTTTGATAAGTTTTGGATCCCTGGTTATTGAGTATCCTCTGCTGCTGATGTAATAAACCAATCAAGCCAAGTCAATAAATCCAGGTTTAATCTGAGCAGAGCAGAGTACCTCCTGGGTGGCTTTCTGGAAGGCAGGGGAGGTATGGTGACCAGTTCTTAAGTAGCCAGTAAGTGTGTTCTTGAGCAGCCCCAGGGAGGGACTGAGTCTTGGTGGGCTTTCTTAGGGGCAGGATCTGGGGAGAGAGATAGGTGGGGCTTCCACCTAATCACTCTTCAATTAACCTGTGTGCAAGGTACATTAATTATTTATGTACTTCAAAAAACAAACTAACAACAACAAAAACTACTTCCTTGAAGGGGGTGGGGATCTATTTCTATTCCCATTGATCTTAGCCTGAACAAGGAAATGAATAAGCAAATGGCACAGGAAAATATACATCAAGGATAGGCTTCTAATTTGCCAGAATTTTCCAAAGGTAATTTCTGTAATGTACTAAAAACAGAATGAAGTAGTTGTATGAAATACAAGCTACATTTTCTGAACTTAATTGTGTCATTGTTCTCATTTATATAAAAACTGGTTTTCATTCTGGATCATTGTGCTGAATTCAGCAATGATTTCATGATCCCTTACAATATGGAAGTGTTGTACCCATTTCGTAAAACCCCCAGAGACCACCAAGGAGCCGGTTTCTGATGCAAGCACATAAGAGTTCTTTTATTGTCAGGTTCAACCTGGGCCACCACACGGCAGCTGGAAGGAAATGTGGTGATGGCCATGAGCCCAGGTGTAGAGAGTTTTTATAGGGAAAAACCACAAGCAGGGAATTACATGCTTGGGATTGATTATAAGGAATATGGGGCAAGGTGATTTTTTTGAAACTATTGGTCTAGACTTTTGGCTTGAAGTCACATTTGAAACCACATTGAAATTGTGGTTTTGGCAGGGAACCACAATCCGCTGAACAGGATTATCTGGACTGCTCAGCAGGATTATCTAGATATCTTCAAGGGCCATAAACCGCAGACAGAATATCTGCAGGAGCATACTGCTCTGTATCTGTTCTAGTTGTCACGGCACATTCCTGAGGTCCTTCCTGGATCTGAGTACAGCAGGTGGTCTAAGATGGAGTCTGTGTTGCCTTCACAGAAGAAGAATTGAGTGTAACCTTTTTTTTTTTTTTGGTTTTTCGAGACAGGGTTTCTCTGTGTAGCTTTGCGCCTTTCCTGGAACTCGCTTTGGAGACCAGGCTGGCCTCGAACTCACAAAGATCCACCTGCCTCTGCCTCCCGAGTGCTAGACACTTCAAATCATAAATTATATAGAGTGATTTAAAAGAAACACCATCTAGTCTATTTAGTTATGTAAGCTCCCTACATTTTGATTAAAAAAGATCTTAGGACATGGGCCACAACAGGAATTTCTGTATTTGTCCTTTTTCTAAACTTTACAGATGATCAATAAGTTACTGTACAATGATCCCAAACTTATTTTTCTTCATAATTCTCTCCATTCTTACCTTCATTTAATTGTTGATTTTACAATTCCATTAAAGTCCATACTTCCATTTGAAAAATATTCCCTCTGGTGCTGGTAGTCACCAACTATTTCTACCTGAAAGTCTGATGTAGCTTTTAGAATTTTAAATTTTTATCATGTTTTTGAAATAAAAAGTATTTATCACACATTTTTTTTGCCACTACAAAGTAGATAACCTAAATTAAAAAAAAAAAATCACTGGGCATTCTATGCTTGTGATGTATTTATATGCACAATTACTAAAACTTAAGCATAGAAATGCATGTATCAACTTCCATATGAATAAAGTGGCTTTTCATTTTCTATTCAAGATGTATTTTTGTCATGCATGGTGGTGCACACCTATAATCCCAGTACTTAGAAGACTAAGGCTGGATGATTGAGAGTTTTAAGTTTTCTGAGTCAGCTTTTTTTTTTTAATTTTTGAGATTATAATTACAATATTTCTCCCTTCTTTTAATTCCCTCCTTACCCTCTATATTCCTCTTTCTTATCTCCTTCAAATTCAGGGTCTCTTTTTGCACTATTTCAAATATACATATATATATATATATATATATATATATATATATATATATATATATATGTATATGTGTATATGTGTGTGTGTGTGTGTGTGTGTGTATGCATACATATTCCTAACTATAACCTGCTTAGTTTTAGAATGCCACTTGTGTGCCCAGTCCTGGACAACCAATGGATGTGCTCTTCCTTAGGGATGACCACCTCTTCCTCTCCCAGCTTTCCTCAGTCGCCTGTAATTTTTTTTTTTTTGTAGGCCTTGTGGGTTTTTTTTTTTTTTCTCTGTCTGGTTTGGTGTGGACCTTTTTGTCATCCTTGTTCAGCTCAGGTTTGGGCAGTCATGTTGGTGAGACAGTATGGGTGTAGCTTCGAATATTATTAACAGACAACCTTGTAACAAACTCCCTGGTTTTCTGGGTCTTACAATCTTTTTGTCTCCTGTTCCCCAATATTCCCTGAGGCTTACATGCAGGAGTGTTTTTTTGATGTATCCGATGAATAGTTCTTTTAAAATCTAATTGTATTTCACTGGTATATCAATAATTCTTAACATATTCCTCATTTTTAACTGACTATAGGGTGTTTTTCTGTGGAATGGCATTGATTTTTTTTAATCAAATATTTATTTTCAATGATTTGTTTCATTTTTTTTTATTTTACACTTTGTAAGAGGCACTAAAACAAATGTTATCCTCCATAGCTCTCTACATAGATGTTGTTTCGGATAAATTCTTAGCATTTATGATGTTATTTCACATTTACAGGGATCTCTGCTCTTACTTTTACCATTGCAGAGAACCAGTTTATGACACACTAAAGCAAATATCACTATGCTAAAAAAATACTTAGACAAAAAAATATCTGGACTACATCAATGGAGAATAAAATCCTTTATCTGAGAGATTCTGGAATCAAAAACAGGAGTTGAGACCAAATTCTATGTCTGTGTGTGGACAGAGACTTAGTGTAGCTTCAACTTCTGTCAACATAGCTGACAGAGCTAATTAAATAATTAGTAAGATTTTTTTTCATTTGTAGGAGAAACTCTCTGCATGTACGTGTGTGTGAGTGCGAGTTTGTGTGTGTGTGCTTGTGTATGTGTGAGGGTGTGTGTCTGCATGTGTGTACCTATGTGTATATGAGTGTGCATCCATACGTGTGTGTGTGTGTGTGTGTGTGTGTGTGTGTGTGTGTGTGTGTGCTCATATGTAGTAGTAGTAGTAGTAGTAGTAGTAGTAGTAGTAGTAGTAGTAGTAGAGATAGGGAAAAAGAGACATCAGTGTAGCTGGGCTTCTGGCAAAGTCATACGCTGGCAACATATACATCCCCATCTCATGTTCTAAATATTTTCAAATACCTATTTTTGTGCTATGAGTTCCTGAGCTGAAATAACATCACAGCACAGGGAGGGATGATCTTGTAGAAACATAGACTGTTAAAGTACAAGGTGAGTTTCGATCTAAGATTTGTTAAATTTAAGTACAAAACTTTTGTTTCTTTTTTCAGATAACAGTAAAGTGGGAGAATGAAATTTTAACACTGGCTTTGACAGATAAAATTATACAAGGGCTTATGTCTTTGATGATTTTTCCACCTTTAATAGCTCAGTTCAATGATTGTTCTAACACACCCAGAAGATCACTGGAAAGTAGAAAAATCATGTGAACATACAGATTTGAAATTTGTGGGTCATCCATGAAAAGGTACATCTTTTTATGATTTATTTTTATTTTTAATTATGTGTATGCATGTGTTCATATGGGCATAGGTATACATGCATGTGGGTGCTCCAGAAGGACAGAAGGCATCAAATACCCTGAACTAGCATTATGTATGGTTGTAAGCTGCCCAAATTTGGTTCGAGGAATTGAAGTCAAGTCTTCTAAAATAGCATAAAGCATTCCATACTGCTGACCCTTCTCTCCAGTCCCATATATCTTATATTAACTAAAATAAATCTGTTAAAGGCTACCTAAGAATCTAAGATGCAAATTAATTATTAAATAAAAATAAAAGTATTAATACCAAGATAGAATAAAATAAGCATACTAAATTAGAATAATATATAATTACATACTAATTTTCATAGAAAAGACTTATCACATCCTAGATACCCCTAAATACTTCTAGTATATTCAATGTAGAACTGCTAAAATCACCCTGGATTTAAAAATGGTGAAGCAGAGGTAAAGTGAACACTGGGTAATTGCATTTTTAATAGCAACATGGGTACTTGATTAAGGAAAGATAATTCAAAGTTATAATACTTGAATCTTTTGAAAGGAAAACTAAGTATAATAAATGAACAAATAATAAACCAAAGCAAGCCGAGTGAAAAATAAAACACAGTTTGTTACATTCTAATGAAGCTGTTTAAAATCAGGGAAAAGCCAAATCTATCCAAGAAAACATATTTTATATTAATTTATAGTAATATAATAGGTCTTCTGTTTGGTGGATCTTGCAGCACACTGTTAGATGGAAGACTCTATAAGCATAAATAGCTAGAGGATAGATATGGCATGTCCCCTGAAGCATGGCTGCTATCACACAAGGAAGCGAGACAAGTCCCCCAAATACGGAAACAAACAGTAAAATATCAACTGGGTCTAAAGAGGCAGCAAAAGAAGACGTAAAAGACTGTACTTGGAGGACAACAATGGAGTGCATGATGAAGTCTGAGCACAGCCACGTGGAGAAACTGAGGTCAGGCCCTCAGAACGAGACTGCTGCAACGCAGAGATTAAAAAGAAACTACTTCAGAGTTATGCTTTGGGGTCCCTGAGAAACTGGCTTGCTTCTGCAGGAAACTCATCCTATCTTAGACCCATGGCATACTCACATCATAAAGCAAAGCAGCTAGATCATAATCCAAACTGACAGAGCATGCTGTTGGGGCCTTTGATGGTCAGAGGCTGCAGTCTACCATGGCCTGGCACATCTCTCCAAAGCTTGACAATGTGAGGAGGACTCTCTCCCCAGCTGTGACTTTCTCTTTTCTACCTGACCTTATCTGGAGAATGTCTCTAGGCCCCGGGAGGACTGACCTTATCTGAAAGCTGTCTCTAAGCCTGGACGCCTGATTTATCTCTAGCATGACCCTTGGCACAGTTTCCTGCTAGAAGATATCCCCCTGCTGCCCATATGGTAACTAAGACTTATACTAGGAGCTTTGCTATAGGTCCTTGCTGCCACATAGGAAACCTTATGATAGCATCATGCCACTTAATGCAAATTAGGGTTTGTCCGCAGGCTTCCCAATCCTATATATGTTCTATACTCTGGAATAAAGTTGAGCTGATTCACTGAAGGTCTATCTCCATTGTATCCACAGCCATCTGAACCCTGTTCCTGTTTCTGTTCACTCCTCCCTCATAGACCAACACACCAACGATCCTGAGGAAGAAGGAGAACCACACATAGTAGTCCATGTAATATAAATAATAATCAGTAAAATTCATGCATCATGCTTAGATAATTTAAGTGACTTAAGGGACTTAAGTAAACGTCCAAAGTAAACGTCTGTTGCTTACATGCCCATGGCCGTGTCAAGGACCAAGGCTTCAGTTGCATAGCGGTGCTTCTCTGTGTTAGGCTCAGATGGACAGCAAAGCCTTCCTCAGGTCTGAGTACAAATGTTGACAGTGTGTGCAGAAAATGTTCACCAGAGCTCCCCCAACCCCCACCCCCAGATCTTAATGGCATGAAGACTGCTCTTCTATGGAGACTCTTCCTACCCAGATTAGTCTACCTACCTCTTTGATTCAACTGTATATCATAGACTGTGTCTCCTTAATTCAGCTGTATATAATGGCAGCTTATCTATATGTAATAACCCCATTTGATTTTCAGGGGTATGCAATATCCTCACCTCCTTGTTTGACTATATATAATAAACATGCTGAACTTCTGGAATGTTGTGGCTTCTCCATCAGAGAGTGCAGTCCACTTGATCCCAGCTTTCGGTCTGTCTGAAAAAAATAGAACTGGTAAATAAGAAAAACAGCAATAATTATTTAACTAGAAAACCAACAGTATATTAAATTGCAGATTACGCATAACTGAAACTGCAAATTGTATCGCAAAACATTACCTAGGCGGGCGGTCGTGGCGCACGCCTTTAATCCCAGCACTCAGGAGGCAGAGGCAGGCGGATCTCTGTGAGTTCGAGGCCAGCCTGGTCTACAAAGTGAGTTCCAGGAAAGGCACAAAGCTACACAGAGAAATCCTGTCTCAAAAACAAAACAAAACAAAACAAATTACCTGGCTATGAAGTATCAGACTTTGGAGGTATTGTGAATGTATAGCTAACAGGATATTCTTATGAATTTGAGATAGTTAAGGACCCAAAAAATAACAATAAAATTGTTTTGCTTTAGTCAGTGGCTAGCAGAGAATTTTGTTTAACGAAGGTGTTGTTGGCTCTATGAACTGCCAGTGTTTCCTTCCCTGACGGGGTGAGAATGGCGTGGCTATGCTTTGAGCAATCAGTAGTGTATGTGTGAAGAGGACAGGGAGGCCATGACTGCAGATAAATTGGGGCATCAAGAGCTAACATCCGATATTTAAGGAATGAGATGAAGATGATTTACAAAGACAAAACTGTAGAGAAGGTGGGGGAAAGAGGAGTGTCCAAACATCTTGGAACACTGAACCGCCAATGGGTGAAAGGTCTCGAGGAAAAAGGAAATCTGAAGCTTTTGAGCAGGGTGTGATTGTTTCCATAGAAACGTTCTATTCCCAAGAGTATTTAGTCTGTCCTGAACATGTGAACTTGTTCCAAGCAAACCCATCCCTGCTTCTTTCGAGAAGTCACACCCAGTCGTCACTTCTGTCCTTTTTTTTTTTTTTTTTTGGTTTTTCGAGACAGGGTTTCTCTGTGTAGCTTTGTGCCTTTCCTGGGACTCACTTGGTAGCCCAGGCTGGCCTCGAACTCACAGAGATCCACCTGGCTCTGCCTCCCAAGTGCTGGGATTAAAGGCGTGCGCCACCACCGCCCGGCCACTTCTGTCCTTTTTAAATGTCGTCTCCCCCAAGCCTTTCCTATGAATCTGTAAAAATGAGTCAGTGCAAACAACTGCCTATCTTTTTATGTGCTTAACTCTTCAGTTGATTTAGGCCTTGATTTTGATTATTTAGTTTAATTAGTGCCTCCTTCCATTTACAGGCTCAGAAATATATGTTTTATTTAGTCAGATTTTCATCACTGTTTTATCCTAATAAAACAAGTGGATTTTGCAATAGGGTCAGACTTTAACCAGGAAACCAACGAGTAAATTCCCCAAATGAAAAACATCAAACCAAAATCTTTCCAGTACATTCCACTACCTAGTTAAATTAATTTACACACTTAGAAAATAATACTTAACATGTTGCTTGAAAATGTTCCTTAGCTACGTGGCAGAAAGTTTTATGGTTTTAGAAGTGTACTTTTAAGCTGGAGCAGGGATCCCCCTCTTCTAATCCAAGCATTCAGTGGTGGAGACAAGAGGAACAGGAGTTCAAGGTTATCCTTGGCTGTCTGTTAGTTTGCTGCTAGTGTGGTACACATGAGTCCCTGTCGAAAAACAAAAAAAATGGGGGAGGGGGGACCTTTGTAACTGAGTGTCTTTTTTCTGTTCCGTCACAGACATTTATATTATTGGTCCAAGGATTATAAATATTGGATTAAAACTTATGTATCATCTCCCCAGAAAGAATTACAATTCCAGAGGTGTCCCTACGACAAAGGTGGCTTCTCCATTCAAATACAAGTAGTTATACACACACACACACACACACACACACACACACACTACTGTGTATGTGTGTGTGTGCACGCACATTTCCCTCTGTTCCTTTTACAGACTGAAGTATACCATGCAATTTCAGTTTTGGATTACTCTTAGTCTTTACTAGGTCTTTTGAGATGTTTTGAATGCAGCACCATATTTGCCTTCTTTTTTAAAAAAAAAATCATTTATTTATTTATTTATTTATTTATTTATTATTTGTTTATCTATCATCTGTCTATCTATCTATCTATCTATCTATCTATCTATCTATCTATCTATCTTACATCCTGGCTGCAGTTTTCCCTCCCTCCACTTCTTCTAGCCCCTCCCCGCACACTTCCCTCTGCCCACCACCCCCCATCCATTCCTCCTTCATTTCTATTCAGAACAGGGCAGGCCTCCCAAGAATATCAACAAAACATGGCATATCAAGTTGGAGCGTGTCCAAGTACTTTCCCTTGTGTTAAGGCTGGGCAACATATCTGCTTTCTTAAGGAGTGTTTGTTCCCTTGGCCTCCAATTATTCAAAAGGGTTTAAAAATTTGCTTTCATTTGGCATTTAACTCATATAACTTCTGTCAACTTCTTAGCATTTTTTCTAATCTAGAATATGTAAATCTTGGAAAAGCACTCAGAGCTTTGAATAGTGGGATTTCATGAAATTACAGATATAAACATATACATTTATATGACATTATAGAGATGAGAATTTTATTGAAGTATAATTATGAAGCATGAAGTTATTGTAAAAAGACAATTCTCATAGCATAGCAAGACAGGTTCCTGACAAAACTGCAGTTTCTTAGCAACAATTGTAAACAGAATATTTGGAGCTTCCTCCGCAACCACACAGATGCATCAATTATTTAAACAGCATGATCTTGACTTTTACAGCTAAATAAACTCCTTGGACTTGTGTGCTCACTCCATGCCAGTGCCCTGGATTTATAATCTCTTCATTCCAGAATGAAAGAGCTTTTTAATTTGCCCAAGCACTGAAGAATATCTGATTGTATTATTTATTAGGAAAAATAAGTTCAGTGAGACTACAAAACTTTGAAATACATTTTTAGCAGTCCTTTCTGAACTAATATTCTCTTTTAAAATATTTTATGGTATGATAAAAAAATTTTAATTTATGATAGTTTTTTGTAGTAGTTATAATCATCATTATAAAAATGTTTTATTCATATGTCATTGTAATTTTATTATTTTGTAATCCCCACTGAAAGTATTTTACCAAGTCATATACATTTAATTCATACTCCCTATAGTAATCTGATTTCAGAGCCTAGTATTTGTACCGGTTGGAAACATAAGTGATTTTGAATGTCCTATAATTATTTTGTAACCATTTTATAATTTAGAGTGATATGAGTGTTTTGAACCTTTAATTCTTGGGAAAGTGAAAATTGAGACAAGTAGAGCCTTGTATGTCTCACGGAATCAATGGGTGTTTTCTAGAAACACATTATTTCCTGTATATAGGCTCTGCAATCATTCAAGCTTGCAACATTCATGCTACAGTGTAACTGTTTCTGTGGTCTGGCCTGTGAACAATGTAACTTTGTCTCATCTCTCCCTCTTTGTTTCACTATGAGCTGTGGATTTCCATTTACTATTGCTACATTTTAAGTCCTGTCACTTAGGACTAATGATTCTAGCCTTGGCCTGTGGAGTCCTTTCCCACTGACTTTCTATCCTTTGAAGCACTTTCCATTAAGGTCCCATTAAGCATCCTTATTTTCTTTACAACAAATGTTCCAGTCCCATGTTGTGTATTCTCTACTTTAAACCTGGAATGTGTCCCATAGCTCTAGTTCATTTAGCCAACCAAGTACATGGTGGAAGGTACTGCTGCGTTTCTCATTGCTTGTTAAGTAACTGATGTAGCTTGAGTTTTCCTGCCTGGCCCACAGTCAGGACAAATCTCTCTCACCTGCCAGTCCCATAGCCGCTCAAACCCGACCAAGTAAACACAGAGACTTGTATTGGTTACAAACTGTATGGCCGTGGCAGGCTTCTTGCTAACTGTTCTTACAGCTTAAATTAATCCATTTCCATTAATCTATACCTTGCCACATGGCTCATGGCTTACTGGAATCTTCACATGCTGTTTGTCATTGTGGCGGCTGGCAGTGTCTCTTACTCAGCCTTCCACTTCCCAGCTTTATTCTCCTCCTTGTCCCGCCTACACTTCCTGCCTAGCCAATGGCCAATCAGTGTTTTATTTATTGACTAATCAGCAACACATTTGCCATACAGAACATCCCACAGCAAACTGATCTTTTAGGCTATATATATATGTGTGTGTGTGAGTGTATGTGTGTCACAGTTTATTTTGACATGTCTAACTAAATAAGGAGATATTTTACATTCATTATTTGGTTCAATAATCTCCCTTTTTTTGGTCACTATTGACAGTAGCTTACTATTTTCTCTGCTAGACAAAATGGGTATAAAACTGCAACACCATTTTTAAATGAACCAATCTTTTGACTAGCCATAAAGTTGTGGAGAGAAATTTTAAAGCATTTCTTTTTTTTCGATCCTCACATGGTTTTCCACTAAAGGTTTTCAGAATTGTGCTTAATATCAGGTGCTCCTTGTTGGTTAAACGGCACTGCTCCTGGCTGGCCACCGCCCACGGCGGCCATGCCTGTGGAGGAGAGTGCTGATCGGAAGAATCACAGCCATGGTTACCTTTTTAGAGCTTTATTGGGGGGGGGAGAGGGAGAGAGAGAGACAGGGAGAGAGAGAAGGAGAGAGAAAGAGAGAGAGAGAGAGAGAGGACAGACAGAAGGAAGGAGCGGAAAGGAAAGAGAGAGACGTACAGAGGGCTCACCCGCTTTTTAGGCTGGGACACCATCTCAGGCTGAAGATGTAATTAAGGATAGAATCCTTACACCCCAGACTTTCACTTATTATAAAACAGCAGGTAGATGGGAACAGGGGCGTCGTTCCTCTCAAAAACTGCTTCCAGCTGACTTTTGTTCGTTGGTTGGCTCTTGGGGGAATGGAGAAGAGGAGTCTTCCGAGGTAGACAGGCGCTGTGGGATGCTGTCTGTCATCCATTTGCTCTGGAGACATGTATCCCTCTTGGCTGTGGCTGGGAACTTTCTGTCTGACAAGATGTTAATGATCTCTGGACTCTGGTTCTGTGGTGGTCCTGTATCATTGGCTGAACAGTGAGTTAGAACATGGAACTGGGAAGAGAAAAGCTTGTGGTACATGAGAATTTATTTTTTTTTGGAATTAGGGACAAGACAAAGATCAGGGCCCTGTCTGTATGCACGTGAGAAATACAGGTAGTGGATCTGGAGTGAAGCAATGAGCTCTTACTTTAGGTGGAAATCTTTTTTCATTAAGTAACTCTGAAAGTGCAATTAAATCTGGTGAGGTGGTAAGGCTGTCCTCAGTACCTGACAATAAAGGAGAGGTAACATCCCAAAACTCCCGGGACTGAGTCAGTGGCTCTGGTGTCCAGAAAGAAAGAAACGGATTGCTTCCCTGCTGTGTTCTGGGTTTCCTGCCATGTCTGTAGCCAAGCCTAGGTCTGCTGGAGGTCTTAGCATGATGTACCCATGCATCTTGGCACCTGGGGGCAGTCAGCTGACTCGTTGTCTTTCTAGGCAGCACTTTTAACAAGGTTGTTGATGGCCTGGCAGGGCATTCGCTAACCCATGGCCTTTTCCTCACTTAAAACAGGGACCCAACAGCTTTTGGGAGTCAGCAAGTGCCAGCACTTGGCAATTTTGTTTTGGGGCTTTTATCTCTTCTCTGGCACACCTTAAATGCCACAGATGACTCTTTTGCCTGTGGGGTCAGGAGCCTTGCTCTCCAGATGCTTAAGTGCCATGGACTGGCCCACCGGGAGTACCACGACCGTAGGAGAACCAGGGCCTGGGTAGACAGGAAGGCAAGGATTCGGCGAATGACAGACAACACACTCAGAAGTGGTTTGAATCTGCTGCAATTTTACTTCTGCAAATCAGTAGTTTATGTACAGAAAAGAAAACTATCAAGTCATACAAGGAACAACGAGAGCTTGACAATAATTCAATCACATCATCTTTAAAAAAAAAACAAGCACACAGTTATTAATCAGCACTAGACATATCCCTTCACCCACAAGAGCTTTATGACTCCAAAAGCAGTCTGTGTTTTTTAAACTTAGTACAGTCCCTAGACTTGTGAAGGCTTCTTTGCAGTTGCGGCTGTGTCCTTCATCTTTATCTCAGCCGTTGCTAGTTTATTATGCACTTCTACTTTTCTGGTTCTCATGACCCACTTAGCCAATTTGGATGCTGCATATCCTCCCTAAGTCTTTCTTCAGTTCTTTTATCACATATCTCTTTTAATATAAATCTTTTTGCCTGCTGGAATATGGACTCTTGTACTTTTACTCCTGTAAGGGGAAGGGGTTCTGCTGTAGTCCTTAAGTTTCCCATGCTGAACTTCCTCAACAGAGGGGCCCACCATCCGCCTCCTATGAGATAACATTTTCTACCATAAATCACTTTAGTTGGGATTCCTAGTGGGTGAGTGTTCATTCCCTAGAAGTGCCTGAACTATTATACTTTCTTTATCTAGCAGCTTGAGGTCTTAAAAAATAGCTCATTCTGCTATATTTGATTAAGATCCATGTCCAGCTTCCCCTTTCCTCCATAGTTCACAACCCATGCATTCATTAATTTTGGCTGTGCTTCATAGATTAATTAGAACATTATCAGAAAAGTAGTTATACAGAACCCATAGCCCAGGGAGCTCATGATCCGTGAAGCACATCTTCTTTGAGAGGGAGGCATAACACGGGCACTCTGCCAGGGACCTCCAGGGAGCTTAGTCCCATGGGACACGTATCTCCCATCTGCTTTATAGACATAATTGTTTATGTCACATGGATGACACTGGAGTTGGTGTGGCACTTAAGTTTTAGTTGGGGAGGTCTGGGGAACAAGAGACGGATTTTACTCCATGTCCTGAATTTTTTTTTTCCTGATGATTGGTGGCTTAAGGACAGATTTTGGAAGATCTGCCAGTAGGCAGACTATCAACCGATCCTTTTGGAAGACTTGTCTGAGGCTACAAGCTGATTTTTGGCTTAAGAGCCATCCTGACTACTGTAAACTTATTTGTATGGATCTTAGCCACTTCCAGACCTGTCTGTGTCTCTCAAGGCAGTTTGAGAATGAGTGGGTGGAGTTAAGGTAAGTTAGGGCGAGTCATAGAAACCGCCCAAGCCCGCCCATTTGAGCCTGCCCACTGCCGGCAGAAGTCAGACAGAAAAGGTTGCACGTGGCAGATGCAGAAGTGGGGAAGGAGAAGGGTTTAGAGCTTTAGCAGAAAGCTTGGGGATAAAGTAACTCTTATTTGACCACTCGCTGGCAGAAGTTCCCGCGACGCTGTTATGCGGCCAGGTTTACCAGTGTTATGTGACCAGGTTTACCAGTGCCCGCCCCTGTCCGCCAATATAGGTGGCAAATGTATCAACCCCTTTGTCTAATGGCTGTAGCCGAGAGAAAAATAAAAAATTAAAATAACAAACCAGGATCACACTACAATCTCAGGCGTGCCCGAGAGTGGAGAGAGATCTATGAATCAGCTCAAGTCACGAGTCCTCTTCATTAAGGGGATTGTGAGGGCTGTGGCTGCACTGTAGTTGGTCCACTGTTGAACCCTAGACACCATTTACCCCCTCGTCAGGAGCGAAAATGTGCCTGCCCTCGCCAGCACAGCCCGAGGATAACCCCCAGGGTGTCCGTCACAAAGAATATAGCTCAGACTACAGCCACAAGAACTGCGGACTCACTCACTGTGAAGAATCATGGCGGTAGCAGTAGTGGAAGCTGTGTAGGGGTCCAGCGGAGGCGAGGGACGTGCATGCGCTCGCAGTCTCGCAGTCTCGCTGGATGGGGGAAGAGGTGGCAGGTGGCAGCGGTCACAGCATGTCCTCAGTGTTCGGTGGTGTATCCGAGTCACGGCACCAATGTTGGTTAAATGGCGCTGCTGCTCGTGGCTGGTCACCACCTGTGGCGGCCATGCCGGCAGAGGAGAGTGCTGATTGGAAGAATCACAGCCATGGTTACCTTTTTAGAGATTTATTGGGAGAGAGGGGGGAGAGAGAGAGAGGGAGAAAGGGGGGCGCAGATGGAAGGAAGGAGCAGAAAGGAAAGAAGAGAGATGTACAGAGGGCCCACCCACTTTTTAGGCTGGGATGCCACCGCAGGCTGATGACGTAATTAAGGACAGAATCCTTACACTCCTTTCCCCAGTATTTGTAGCAGTAATTTTATGTACAAAATGAAATTGAACTTAAATCACTCTTAATTCCCTGGGTCTTTTTATCTCTTCCCTACACATCCTGCCCTCCCATCTTCCCAGCAAGGATCAACAAAACTCACCTTATCATATGTGTTCTTTCTTGTTGTGTGAGAGGGTGTAATATTCCATGTTGGTTAAGTGCAGTATTTGAGTATGTATTTTGTCTGAACTGACACTTTATTCAAGCTTTATAATTATTATTTTTTATGATTATTTTTAATCATCTGTCTGAGTTTCTGCTTAGCTCTTTCTAAAGCTCTTAGCACTCTTCTTGGCCCCATGTTTTCATTGGTGCTGTTCTTCTTCCCTTCCTGTCTTGATGATGAAGTCAATAGTGCAAGTAAGATTTAGAACCTTATATAGAAATTTGACGGTTTTTCTCAAATGAATCCTTCAATGTTTTAGTGACTTTAACGAGGCCTGCTGGCTTAGTTGATGCTGCAGTACTAGTTGTAATGCCCTGTCTCACAAATTAGCAACTTCTTTAATGGTGAGAACTGGTTAAATAAGAGAACACGCCTTGTGCTGAGAGAGCTCGCTGTATATTCCCAAGACTACTGGGTAAATAAAATTGTTACTACTGGGAAACCTAAGCAAATCCTTTAGTTTTACTTGCTTTTAACTGATTTTTTTAAATTACTAATTTTGGTACTCACACAGCTAAGGAATACAGTATGAGTCATGTTGAAGATGACATCCATGCCTAAAGCCAGCCAACAGGGTTAAAACTGTCTTCCAGAAAAGGTTTCATCCCACTGCTCTCTGGGACAAAGTGACCTTTTGTTATTCTTCCCAATCCTGTCAGGAAAATTAGGCTTTTACCACCCATAACCCATATTCTTGGAAGAAAAAAAGGTCTTTTTAAAAAAAAATTACTGAATAATTAGCTCTTCCAGAGACAAGAGTGGTAAAAAGATGAGAATTATGGAGTTTGAGCAAGTCAAAAGCCCAAGACTGGGAGGATATGTGGTTAGACTGCTCTTCAGGATTTGTTTTTCTACCCATAGACAATGCCACCTTCATCCTTCATCAGAGAAGGTTTTCATTTTGTTTGTTTGCTTGTTTTATTTTACTTTTTAGAACTGCTGTTAATGTAGAGACTCTGGCTGCTCAAGGTGTTGAGAAGTTACCAATGAATGCACACCTCTAAGGGGACATCTACATTAGCCCCTCTGTGACTCTCTGAAGCTTAGTTAACATCATGAAAAAGAGGGTAGAAAGAACATAAGAGCCAGATGATGGGAGCAATGAGGGCTGAGAAATAGACATGGCCATTGTAATCATGAACTCACAGGAGAAGGGGGTGACTGTTGGGACATTAGAAGAGTGTGTCTGTCAGAGTTCAGTCACTAATGGGGAAGAGGCAGGGGAGGTATTATTGGCTGTTGACAGCTGCTGGGATGTGGGAAGGGGTTTGTCATCAGAATAGCCCTTGTTGAGTACCCTGTGCTCCACCAGATAAATCCACACCCTCTGTCTTAGTTGGAGTTACTTTTGTAGTTTTACAATTAATGAAAAAAAAGTCTATGGATTTGAAAACCAGCAAGAAGGGGTTGATGGGAGATTTTGGTGCGAGGAAAGAGAAGGGGAAAATGAGGTAATTATAATCTCAAAAATAAAAGAAATAATTAACAGACAACAACAAAAATCACCACGACAAAAAGCAACTTGGGGTGAAAAGGGTTTGTTTTACTTATATATCTAGTAATAGTCCATCACCACAAAAGTCAGGGCAGGAACTCAAAAGGCGCAGTAACCTGAATGTAGGAGCTGATACAGAGGCCATTGGGGAGTACTACTAACTGACTTGATCTCCATGATTTACTCAGCCTGCCTTCTTTTAGAACACAAGGCCACCAGCCCAAATGTGGTACCACCCAAAGTGACCTGGGGCCTTCCCACACCAACCATCAGTCAAGAAAACGTACCACAGACTTAACTATTGGCCAATTTGGTGAGGGCATTTTTCGTAATTGAAGTTGCCCCTTTCCAAATGACTCCGGCTTATGTCAAGTTGATATAATACTAGCCAGGATGTGCTATGGGATGTTCTGTATGGCAAATGTGTTGCTGATTAGTCAATAAATAAAACACTGATTGGCCATTGGCTAGGCAGGAAGTGTAGGCGGGACAAGGAGGAGAATAAAGCTGGGAAGTGGAAGGCTGAGTCAGAGAGACACTGCCAGCCGCCATGATGACAAACAGCATGTGAAGATGCTGGTAAGCCACGAGCCATGTGGCAAGGTATAGATTAATGGAAATGGATTAATTTAAGCTATAAGAACAGTTAGCAAGAAGCCTGCCACGGCCATACAGTTTATAACCAATACAAGTCTCTGTGTTTACTTGGTCAGGTCTGAGTGGCTGTGGGACTGGCGGGTGACAAAGATTTGTCCTGACTGTGGGCCAGGCAGGAAAACTCTAGCTACAAGGATGCTCATGCTTACATGGATGACTGTGGTTAAAGTCAGTAAGTTTCAAAATAAAAAAAAACCATGAAAATGAGAGAGGAACTTGGAGGAAGGAAGGTGTTGTTTTGCAGTGGTGCAAAGAGAAGAGAGGGTAGGGGTACATATGATCAGAAGTCATCAAGTGCATGCATTCATTCCCAAAGGATAAAGTTAACTTTAAACATCTTTCTAATCTATAATTGTTCTTTACATTCATAGAACCAAGGATATCTAATAACCCACGTATAACAGGAGCCCCTGGGTCAAAGATGCAGACCACCAGTAATCTGTAAGTATCCTGTCCTGGAATTCTAAATACCCTTTTGTCCACTTATCTGTATGGCTCCCACCACTCTCCACACAAGCCTTTATTCCTGCAACTCCTAAGCAAATGCTTTGCTGCAACTAAGATCTGATGTGAGACACTGTTGCAATAGTAATTAATATGCTTAAAAGCTTTCATTCATAATCATCAATGAATGATGATGACATCACACTGGTTTCCTCACTGGTTCAGGAAGTACAATTGACACAAAGTTTTAGTAGGTACCTAATTCAAGACTTCACCTCACTATTTGTCTGTTTTGTGGGAAATACTTTAAAACTTCTTTCAAAGTATTTTACTTTGTACTGAAAATTACTTTCAATCAATACTTTTATATCTGTTATATGAATTTAGTTTATGTAAATTTTAATGTGGTTTCAGAAATAGACAATATACATTGTCACTATTTAGTAGACTTTTATTTGTTTTTTATTTGCTTAAGTGGTCTGAAAAATGTGTGTAAGTATATCTTAGGGGTGGACTTTATCTAAAATAAAGATTGCTTACTTCATAATATATCTTTTCTTAGGCTAATTCATTCACTATTCATAAAACATGACAGGTCAACTAAACTGGATTTTGTAGGATAAAGGGCTAAAGGGATAACACTGAGCAACTTTTCAACAATGTCACCACATTTGACAGCATAGTGTAATGAAAGTCTTTTAAGCCATTCAGATTTTGTTTTTAAACCCCAGTGACATTATTTAAATGCTGAGCCTCCATTTATTAAGCTACAAAATTGAAAAGCTTTTGTCTGTGCTGTAGGTTGTTATAGGATGAAAGGGTTGTAAATGCTTTTTTACCTAGCTAACTGCCTTCATCACGTCAGTGAAATGCGTCTTCCTTAGACTCTTCTATTTCTCTTCACATTTGAGAAGAAGATTTGAAACCAATGAACAAGAAGAAATGAAAGGACAATAAAACATTTATCAAGAATACCTCTATAGATGATATCAAAATACAGTGTATAGTCTGAGACGAATATTCTTGTACTTTTATTTAATGAATGAAATTGTAAAGACCAGTATCCAAACTTCTCAAGTAATAATTAGATATCATTAAGAAAAGGAGCCAATGATGTCAAAAGATGATTGATAGAAGATGACATTCATGTTATCAGTGAGCATGTGGGAATGTATTTTCAGTTGTGGAAGGAGTATTTGTATAAAATTTATTTTTCATTAATTGCTATTAATTATAATTCCAGGAATATATATATTCTTATTTTAATCATAGGCTCTTAAGACTGAGATAAGAATTAGAGTTAAAGAAGATATGTTGATGCATACATGCATGGGGAGAGGGAGACAGAGAGAGAGAGAGAGAGAGAGAGAGAGAGAGAGAGAGAGAGCGAGCACACCCGCATTGAGGACACTATATGACTACTAGTTTCTAAAGTGGAGAAAGAGACCATTATCCAAGAAATGTATGTGGTCTTTAGAAGCTAAATTTTGTCCCTGTAAAACCTATTTACAACTACCAATTTCTGAGATTTAAAAGTTCTGTTGTTTTAGTTCACTAAATTGTTACAGTAGTAATGGATTTTTAATACAGTTTTGTTCCAGTTTAAAACTATAACTGAAGTTAAGGGGTGATTTAATATGTTCATGGAGGGTAAAAAAAATAGAGAAACCCCTAGAATAGTAGTTCTGGTGAATCTGCTTACACATGACTTCGATGCTTGCTGGGATTATCAGCTGTGCTCACTCATAGTAACTGTCTCAAGGCAGAGGTTTCAGCTTCAGATCTCTGTAGAACTGGTCTCATTGTTATAGCAACCAAACAAACCCAACACAAAGAAAGGAAACATTTTAGGGTCATTAATTTTTATCTTCCCTACCAAGAATCAGTATTTTAATGTGAGAATTTTGCTCTAACAGGTTTGCTGTCGGGTCTTGGTCCAATAAAGGCTTCTCAAGATGATGTTATGCTATTTCTTTCCAGCTGTGGTTAACATAGTAAATGTATTCCTTGTACAAGTCAAAACAAGATTTTTTTTCCCCCAAGACTGTGTGGAGATCAGTATTCACTTTAAAATCTAGCTGTTCTTTCTTTACACATCTAATAAAACTGACAGAAAGCAGTGAAAATGACAAAATCAACATGCCCTCTAGTTTGATTAATAAAGGGAACTAGAAAAAAAATGCTGTCTGGCTTTTTTCAATATAAAATCTAATCTTGTGGTGATAATTGCCATCCAGAGACTCCAGGCTCATAAATGGCTAGAACATGTTCCAGCAGATGATTGAGAAACAGATAAAACAAATACATATGGAAGTTATACTAGAGTCTCAACTCATTGCTGAAAATAATGAGAAAAAGGAGAAATCTAATGTATCTTCAATTAAATGTTAATTTTTATCATATGAAACAAAATCATAAATCAAGCAAGCTGCCAGCATATCACTTCCAAGAATCTTTAAGTCATATAATAAATGTATATTTAGTTAAGATTATGTCAGGACTATTTAGATTTTTATAACTATTATTTTAGGCTTTTTGTTTTTTGTTTTTTGTTTTTTGTTTTTGTTTTTCGAGACAGGGTTTCTCTGTGTAGCTTTGCGCCTTTCCTGGAACTTACTTTGTAGACCAGGCTGGCCTCGACCTCACAGAGGTCCGCCTGCCTCTGCCTCCCTCCCGAGTGCTGGGATTAAAGTCATGAGCCACCACCGCCCGGCTAACTATTATTTTAATATAAAAGAATGTTTCTAAAAGTCAGATAGCTCATTTATAATGCTCTTTAAAATTATTTTGCTAATTTTATTGATTAACTTTTGTTACTTTTAAGAATGATGTTAAAAGGTGAACATTAAAGTAATCTAGAGGATTCTTATCATTGTACCTCAACCAGATGTACTTCATTGTTCCATTAGACACATCAAATATTCTATAATTATATATCAAATACTGTATGCAGTAGTTTCAAAGACCTTCGTAAATGTTACCCAAGACTATGAAACACAGAGAAACTAAAGAAAAAAATTTTTTTTTTTTTTTCGAGACAGGGTTTCTCTGTGTAGCTTTGCGCCTCTCCTGGAACTCACTTGGTAGCCCAGGCTGGCCTCGAACTCACAGAGATCCGCCTGGCTCTGCCTCCCGAGTGCTGGGATTAAAGGCGTGCGCCACCACCGCCCGGCCCCTTTTTTTTTTTTTTTTTTTTAAAGAAAAAATTTTAACGAGCATGGGAGGGAAGAGAAGTAAAGTCTCAATATGTTTCAAGTGTGATCACAAGTTTGAACAATCTGACAATTGTTTTTGTGCATTTGCAGTGCGTCTTCTTTTTGCTTTGGTGTTTATACTTAAGATGTATTTGGCAGTCTGAAGTATTTCCAGGAAGCCACAAAGTAGAAAAGCAGCACCCGGTCGAGCCCTGGTGGAGAGCAGCCAGCCTGGCTGACACTCCAGAGCATACTGCTCCATGTCTCTGTGTGATCACTAATAGCTGTGCTCACATAATCAAGACTGTAGTGCTGGCGAAGTGCTACACCTGGTGAGTATTAAAACGATTGCTAAAGGACAGATCCTGTTGACATGCTACTCTCAGTGACCCTGGTGGCCTTTATTTTTCTCTCCCTTATCCTTGCTGCCTGTGCACAAAATCTCATTCTGTGTCTGCAGGCATCTTGGTCTATTTTATGTAGTTCCTGAGAAATGTAGAACATGATGGTTTTTATCAAAACAGATGGAAAGGGATAAAAATACAGATTCATATGCTCTTAAAATTGTTAACCCTTTTCTTTCTGATCTCTATCACACTACTTCTTGCAATAGGATGTCTTTGTTAAGGTCATCAACTCCATTAGTGCCCCCCACTGCTTATAATTTGAACAGAGGAAAACATTTGACATTATACCTAAAGTGTGATCCCTTGACAATAGCTATATAATACCACAATTTAGCTCTTTTATATTATACTGTCAGTATTACAATATATCCTTGTATTCAAGTCTCTATTTTTGTAACAAAATGTGTGGTACTTTACTATCATGTTTAGCCCAATAAAAAGCATGGGTAGACACTTAACTAAATTTTTTGAGATAGAGTGCATTGAATATTAATCGTCAGCATGTTTTTGTGGCCATACAAGCACTAAATAATGAAGAAACAAATTGGTGATATTCACGATTCACACTTTCCCTTTTCTTCTCAGAGCAGAAGAGTGAGCATTATTAGATTCAGAATCATGAACAATTTCAACTACAAATCTAAAACTCATTTCCCTCATTAAAAAGAGCCCTTTAGCCTTGTCCGATTATTTTTAAGTGGTTTGTGAAACCGTTTTCTCTGCAAGGATTTGATTGTCATAATGAAAGTAAAATTAGTGACAGCAATATTTATTTCAAGGTTCTTTATTGGTAAACATTGGGAGCTCCAGAGACTCCACACAATGGGGAGCTCTCAGAGACTCAAAGGCTCATGGAACTGAGACCAACAGAAATCACATCACAGTGAGAACCTGCCCAAGGTGTTGCTGCTGTTGACCTCCACCAGACCTCTGCAGCATCATGCGAAGCATGTTTGCTTTTAAATCATTCCTTCAGGATCCAAAGCTCAAAAGTATATGTCCAAAACAAAGGCATCAGAAAAGAAAAACTAGAAAACTTCTGCCCCCAAAAGCAAGCATGAAACTAAAAGGATAGCTTGGAGAATGGGATATGTTATTTGCAAACCATATAATAATTATGTGATTGATGTCTAAAACACAGAAAGCATTCAAGTAATTCAATAGCAAGGAACAACCTGATTATTAAAAAGAACAAAAGGTACAAATAGTTTATTTTCCAACGAAACCATAAAAGTGAACTTTAGCGAGAAATCCAAGGGAGTCTGCTGAAGGGGTATAGGGAGTTTATTAGGACATAAATTGGAGAGAACAACTCACTAAACAGAATAAGGCAAAATTGTTGCCGAGTCCTGGAAGGCTGATGTCCTGTCCCATGCTGCTCCTGCCCGTCCGAGTCAGTCTGCACCATCCAAGACCATGAGGGAGAGAATATAGCAAGGCATATCTGCCCCTCAGGTCTTAAGCTAGCCCTGAGGCCACTTCCTAGGGGCTGGTACCTCAAGCTCATAGGTGTGACAGGTACCCACTAGAATGAACAACTGGTATTAAAAACAACAACAACAAAAAGATTGTTCAAGGTAGTCTTCCCTGGGCATCGAGGAGAAAACACAGGGAACCAGAGCCTTGTGGTGCTGGGCAGTAGGGCATTATTATGGTGAGCAAATGTCTATGGTGTGGGGAGAGAGAGGGGGGGGGGGAATTGGCTCATGTCCTGTGGACAGAGACATTGTCTGAAGAGGTGAAAGCGGTGAGGAGTGGGCTGAGGTGGATGGCTTGATTGTGGCAGCCCCAGTCTGCACGTTGATGTCAGTGACCCCTGATACCACTGAAGGCCAAGAGGACAGGGCTGTACAGAGGTTGGCCCCGCCCCTCACTGGCTGCAGCGCTCAGGAGAGCAAGTCCTACAGCCAACCTGGGCAGCACCACAGAGCTGACCCTGTTGACAAGGGTGGGGTGGTGGTGGTGGTGGGGTCGTGGGGTGGTGGGATGAGAGGGGTAGTGAGCCTGCCCCTCATCTGCCATATGGTGACTACGTGTGGCCGGTGGGAGAGCTGGCCCAGAGGTCTTAAGAGCTAGAGAGCTGACCCTCCCCACCCCGCCAGCTGCAGCACCCAGGAAAGCAGGCCCTACTCCTCACCTGGGCACCCCAATAGAGCTGACCCTGTTGATGGATACTGGTGATCCAGCCCCAAGAACATGAGCTGGGGAGGTCTGGTCCTGCCCTTATTTGCCATATGGTGACACAGGTAAGGGAGACATGCTCCCCCACCCCCTCACTGCCTATGGCGGTTGGCAGAGCTGGCCCTGAGGTCATAAGAGCTGGAGAGCCGTCTCTGTTCCTCACCAGCGGCAGCACTCAGAAGAGTAAACCCTTACACCTCGTCTGGACAGCATAGTAGAGCTGGCCCTGATGATGCAGGTATGGGTGAGCCAACCCTGAGTGCATGGAAGCAGGAGAATCAGCTCCGCCCCTTGTTCATTTCTGCATAAGGTGGACTAGCCTGGGCAATGTCAGAGAGGGCACCCTGGTGATGAGGACAGGTGAGAGCTGGTGGGCTGACCAACCCTGTAACTAGCCAGGCCCAGAACCAGGGTTATGAATTGGCCCACCCCAACATCCACCCGGTCTATGATCTGCTGGAGCACGTGAAGGGACATGTCCTGTAGACGCAAAGCTGCAGGATCTCGACTACACAGGGCAACAACAGGATATGCAAGAGGAGTCCCAGTGAGGGCCCAGCATCGATGGTGTAGCAGACACCAGAGGCCTCAAACCAGGCCAATGACTCTGAAACAAACTCTTGCAAGTAAAGATATATGGACAAAAGGGTATGCTATGTGACTCACTATGACATGCTACAGCTTCCATGACAAGATTTTCTTTCTCTCTTTTTAAAATTTTCTCTTTAATTTAATTTTATTTTATTTTGGGGGAGAGGTTGCAATGACAGATACCAAGGGACAGGAGGATAAATGGGATAGAGATGTATGATGTGAAAGACACAAAGAATAAACAAAAAGAAAGTTTAAAAAAGTTCAATGTGCAAATCAAAACTGTAATGCGCTATTACCTCCCAAGTCTTAGGAAGGCTAAGAAATGTTGACCAGGATGTGGAAAGTGCCACTGAACATTGTCAGTGGGAAAGACACAGGTCATTTGGAAAGCAATATGAAGGGCCACCTAATTATTTAAATAGAAGAAATCCTTCTTTGGGGTAATATTTTTAAAGGAAATGAAATAATCATTTTCTAAAGCTACCAACAGTCCCATATTCACTACAGGATTATTCATAATAGCCATGGTGTAGGAAATTTTTAATTTCAATTTGTTGATGAATTAGTAAAAATTGTTATATACACTTATACACACACAAAAATATATCATGTGATTGTTTATCAGGCAAATGAAAGAGATCTTATCATTTACAAACCTATAGATAAATCTAGAACAGTGTTTCTCAACCTTCCTATGCTGTGACCCTTTAATACAGTTCCTCTTGTTGAGGTGACCACCCAACCATAAAATTATTTTCGTTGATAATTCATAACTTTAATTTTGCTACTGTTATGATTTTAATGTAAATGTCTGTGTTTTCTGATGGTCTTAGGCCACCCCTGTGAAAGGGTCCTCTGATGCCCCCAAAGGGGATGCAATTCATAGGTTGAGATGAGAACCGCTTGTCTAGAAGATCTTACACTAAATGGGATAAGCTAGGCATGGGAGGACATGTAGTTATTCGTTTATGAAATTTTTGAAAATCAGAGGGTGGCTATTCAGATGGCTGAGGAGGTAAAGGCACTTGCTGCCAAGTATGATTGCCAGAGTTTAGTCACTGGGACTCACATAGTGGAAGGACAGTAAAAACTCTCAAAAGTTGTCCTCTGGCCTCCACAATTGTCCCTTTATACACACACATGAAAACTGATCAATCAATGCTATTTTTTTAAGTCAGAATCATGGAGGAAATAAATTGTCATCTACTAGGGTCTTGGTTAGGAAATGAGATATTGGCCAAATATCACAAGCCACGGGTAGGCAGAATAACAGTGGTCTGGAGTCCTAAAGCATTGCATTGAGATTAATAGCACATTGTAATTTGAAATGTAACAAGAAAGTGGATCAGATTTTTTCATAGCCTACCTACATACACAAAGGTAAATATGCGAGATGATAGATCAGTAAGCTGGTTTGAAATTGATAATCATTTCGTTAAGCTTTGACAAGCATGCCCAATCTGGGGCACAGGACTCCATTCAGTCAAAGATAGCTATGAATGTATGTGGCTAACATAAAATTATAAACGTACTTAAAGCATTATGAGATGCTGGTTGTATGTGGCTTTTTTGTTTCATTATTTTTTTTTTTTTGTGTGTGTGTGTGTGTGTGTGTGTGTGTGTGTGTGTGTTTAGTTGTTCAATTCTTGAATATTTGCTGATGATAATGTTGTATCATAATGTCAGAAGGCTGATGTTGTGACTATGAAAATACCATAACTGACATCTTAAAAACGTACAATGTATTTGTCAATTTTACCTTCATAAAACTTAGAAAAATTATCTACTACTCTGGAAACTAGTAACATACATTTTCCTTCCAAATGACTGGGAGAGAAAATGAGGAGTCTCCTTCAACTCATGGGAGAACCAGTGAGAAAGGAGTCAAGATATTAGACTAGGAAAAAATCAAAGGTTTTCTGTGTTAAAAGTCCCAAAGTTTGTCACCCATTCAAGATTTGACTGTTACCAAAATATATTTCATAGTTCAAACTTTCTCACTTTAACTGTTTTTATTTATATCTAAATTACAGCTTATGTAGAAAAGAAACAAGAATGTGGGTAACTAGATTTCCTTTCATTATTTGTCCAAAGAAATAGATCTCATTTTTTTTTTATTTTTAGGAGTTTCATTTAGAATTACCATTTTATTTATCAAATTTTTGCATACAACATAACTATATGCCACATCCAACACATATACAGATGCTAATTTTTTTGCTTATAAAGAATGTAAGAAATATTTAAAAGTTTCTATATTAAATATTTAAGAATTTCACAATGGAAAATAACACCATTTTTACATTAAGAACATTTTTAAAATAGTTTTTTTTTAAAAAGAAATCTTGTCTTCTTGCCTATACTTAAATTCTCAATCCTCCTGTCTCACCCTCCCACATACTGGGATTATAGGCACACACTAATGATATACTGTGGCTTCAATAAATTTATACATCATATATTTTAGTGTGAATAAATACACTTATCTCCTCAGATACTATCATTTTTTTCATAGTGAAAATAGTCAAAATCCTTTTGACTTTTTGTGATGTAATAATTTACTCATTATTCTTACTCTCTAATAATATCACATCAGTTTTTCTTGCTTCTAATAACTGTAATTAATATCTATTGACTAACCTTTTGCCTATTTTTCCAAGCCCCTGGTAACCAGCCCTCAACTCCTCTGAGGTCCATTGTTTTGATTCTCACTCATTCTAAGAAAATTATGTTTGAAATGTTTCTATAAGTGGAAAAACCTATGTAACTAAAACTTTCAAATTGTTTTCATAAATTTTACTACATTAACCTTTGAGATAACATGAAGATTACCCTAAGAATGTATGCCTCTTTGGAGACCTCAGCTTGTGACATGACAAAGATGTATTTCAACCTCTCATTATTTTCCTGGAATGATAGTGCACAACATACATAATCATATGTTGCTGGTCTTAAAGGACTCCATAGTATATTCCCCAGTGAAATATTTTTTCTAAATTAATAACATTAATATGTTTACTTATAAGTATGTAAAATGATAATACATCAATGTATAACTGTAACATAATATTCAACTCAAAGCTTCTCAACATTTTTAATATTTAGCTTTATTTATAAAAAAAAGAATCATGGCTTCATTGAAAGAATGAAAGATTTATTTGACTCATGGATTGAGGATATAGTCCATCATGAAGGGGAAGACATGGATGATAATAGCAAATTTCATCTGTAGCTGCAGGAAGATGGGGTTACATGCTGACATTTAGGATGACGAGGGAGCAAAGAGAGAAAAGGAACACAGGCCAGGTCACAAAATTTTAAAGCCTTCCTTCTAGTGATCCTCTTACAGTGAAACTCCACTTCCTGAAGTGTAGAAGGTCTAGAGGTTCTTGTGTTTATAGATAAGTACTAGGGGAACCAGGAATGTGAAACACACAGGATTGTGTCTTCAAAGGGAGAGATATATAAGCTGTTATCCACCCAGCAGTTTGGGAATGGACGTGGTTCATAGGTTTGTGAACTTTGCACTATCTGTATGGTGGAGACTACACTGAGTGCTCTTCCAGACACTTGTCTTGAGCTTGTTTTCTTGGTTAATATAAAGAACTTACTTTTATGGAAGATGTCACTTGTATTTTACAAAGAGTTTTATTTTATTTTATTAAATTTTCTATTCCTTTTACGTACCAACCACAGATCCGCCTCTCCTCCCTCCTCCCACTCTACAAAGAGTTTTTTTGTTTGTTTGTTTTTTTTTTTTTTTTTTTTTTTTTTGGTTTTTTCGAGATAGGGTTTCTCTGTGTAGCTTTGCGCCTTTCCTGGAACTCGCTTGGTAGCCCAGGCTGGCCTCGAACTCACAGAGATCCGCCTGGCTCTGCCTCCCGAGTGCTGGGATTAAAGGCGTGCGCCACCACCGCCCGGCGACAAAGAGTTTTGATGCAATCATGTCTTATGCTTTGTTGTGTACTTGGGATTGAGTTAATTATCACCAGGAAACTTTTAACCAAATCGTGCTGTACTTAAATATGACTAAAGTAAACTACTCATGCTAGAAGTGAGACTCTCAAAGTTGAACCTACACTGGTTATGGAGTTATGTTCAACCAAACTGCCTCCTTATCTCACACAGATCTCCTCTGGCCATGGTTTGCAGAGACTCCCCCACACTTAAGGTTCCTCAAACTCCAAAAGCAGCACCACAACTGAGGACAGTTCAGATATGGGGGCTGATAGAAGACATTTCTTTTTAAAATCATAGCATTCTCCCCCTGGTCTGCATTGGCACATGAATCAACATATATTCAGTTGGAATTCAAAATTACACACAATCTGAATAAATTCAGCACTGCTCAAAGTCCAAAGATTCAATCTTTCAACTGTTAGCACATGTCAAACAAAAAGTAGCATCATTCTGACATACCTGTCACAGAGTAAGTGTTCTCATCCCAAATGATAGGATAAACAGGGTAACAAAGAAATTCAGCCAGAGAAAGATGGAATAACCAGATCTTGTGGTTCACATCACAATGTCTTTGATACCAGTGGGTGTGGGTAGCTGATGATCTCCAGTTCTGTCCCTTGTGACTTCATTCCAGGCACTTTTCCTATATCCTTGGCTCTTCAGCACAGGGCAGGCTTTATTTTCACTAAGTCACACACATTCCATTCAGGAGTTCCAGGTGGAGAAACGGACTCTAGTATACCTTGCAGCTTTCTTGAAACTTTGTGAAAGTGTCTAAGAGTCCCTTGCTCTGACTTATTCAATGTCCCTAAAACCAGTACTACAAGGTGACACTAAGTTTCTGCTGCCAGACTGACATCCAGCCTGGTGTCCTGCAATCAGAGACATTGTGGTCTCTTTGTACTTCTCAGGATGAACCTCAGTAAACACAATAGGTTTCCTGATGAAGCAAGATGCTCTGGATGCAGTTTTTGTTCCAGGGCTCTCTTTGCAAATGGAAGTTTTAACAATCTGGGTGGTTACAACCTCACACCCTGGAGTTCTTGATTGGTAAGGTCTTACCCTCGAGGCACATTTGCTATTGTGTCAATGCAAAGGCAAACATTTCTCCTTGATGGTGCCCATCTCTCTTTGGGCATAAGGCTGTCCGTATTTGGACTTTTTTTTGTGTGTGGGTCTTTTGTGTGGGTCTTTCTGCCCTACTTTCTGCTCCTCTGCACTGTACATTTCGGTAAATACAGTATACAATAATCATACGACAACTTAATGTTATGGCTGTCTTGAAATTTCCTCCAAACAACTTGGCCCGTTACTCTTTGATTCACCTCCAGGTAAACTTTCATGATATAGGAATAATATGGACAGTGTCTTTACCAGAACACAACATGGGTGGTCTCTGTCTCGATCCCTAACACAATCCTTACTTCCTTTGGAAACAATGTGAGCTTAGTTTTTACTGTCTAGATTTCTGTCAGCATTCTCCTCTCCACACTCCAACCATAATTGCCTATTGAGATACATTTGTGTCAATTTAGCTTTGCTCTAGCTTACAATTTCAAACTCTTCAACATTGCTTCTCCAGTCTGATTCTGAAGCCATACAGACATGATCAGGTTTATCAGAGAAACCACCCCACTCTATGGTATTGATTTTCTGTATTAATTATGTTGCAGTGAGCAACAATTATTTGATAAAAAGCAAGTATCAACATTTGATAGTAAGCAATAAGGGAAGAAAGTTTTATTTTCGGTCACTGATAAAGGGTACAGTTTATTACTGTGGGAAACAGCTCTAAGTTACAATGGCCCAGATTGAGGCTGCTGGCTCATATCTGGGCATATGGAAAGTAGAACTAACACTCATTTTAAAGTGCTGTCATTATAATAATTTTTGCAGTACGCATCACCCATTCTCCTATCACACACAAAATCCAAATGCAAATACACACACACACACACACACACACACACACACACACACACACACACCATTTAATTCTCACAAAAGTCATTGGGAATGATAAGATTTTAGGAGATAAGAGATATATATATAAGATATATATATCCTAATTGTCTTCTAATATATTATCTTCACATATGCGTGCACACACACACACACACATGCCTTTCTTCTTCCTATCTGTTTCCCTAAAACTTATTAGAAGTCCTTCATAGTTCTATGGTGATCTATATAACTAATCATGACCTACATTTTTATTTAATTCCTAAATTACTTTTTGAGGCATGAATATGTATTTTTATTTTACCATATCTTGAAAATCTGTGAACCTGTGTCACAGAGACTGCTTTAGTTTTTTTTTTTTACTAATCAAAGCTGAGAGAGAGAGAGAGAGAGAGAGAGAGAGAGAGAGAGAGAGAGAGAGAGAGAGAACACTCTGGGTGACAGACCAGAAGGCTGTCTCATTATTTCTTTTTTAATATAAACAACTTACAAATAAAAACATTACACACCAAAATTAACCAGACTTATTACTTTGTCTCAGTATTTTTGGTATTCACACTGAGTCCAGGGATTAGAAAACATATCCACTTCCTCTGTAGTTAGCTACTTTGCAGTCTGTAGAGATCAGCACTTTTATTCTGCCTGATTTCTATTTTCATTCTCTCCTGATTTTTCTTTTGGCCCTGCTCTTTGTTATTGCTTGACTTGTGGCCTACTACTATCCTTTAGGGAATCTGAGAAGCATAAACCATGTAGACCATCTTGCAGAAACTGCACAAGTATTTTCTTGTGTGTATGAGCAGATTTTTACAGATTATTGTTCCAAACAAAAATAATAATAATAACTGATTTTCAGCTACATGCCAAAATAAAAAAAATAAAATAGTGGATATAATAGGCACAGAAAACTATACCTAATTCTATAATTTATCAATTACAATGAAAATCATGAAATTTGAAATTTATATTTGTAGTATCTATATGTCATTCCCTTTGTTTAAATCACAATTATTGGCAACTATCAACACTAAAATTTATGTCACCTTGGGGAAAAGTATGTCTCATGCAAATTAGCATTGCAATCAGAAAAGTTTCTTTTTGAATTTGAAATAATGTTTTCAGTGCACATTTGTCCAGCTTGGTACATCCTAGAAATCAGATTTGCTTATTTCCAGAAGAAAAAACAAGTGCATCATTAGCATCCTTGCAGATCTGTGAAGTTCCCAAAAGCAGGTTGAATGTTATTCTCTCTAATGCAGTGTCAAAATGCCTCGAGCAACACTCTGATCTCGGGATTTTTATTGCTGGTGATGATGCATGCAGCGGAATGCACATAGCTTGATTCTTTTGAGTAAGTTGTTAAACTTGAACTTCTGACTATATTATTTTTGAAAAGAGGAACTTAGTAACTGAGTATGACAGGAAAGTTACTGATGGGGAAGAAAACTAGATGTGTTACTTTCATAAAGCCACTTTTTTTTTGAAATATTAGACTTCAAACTGAAAGAGAAAAGGCAAACTACATGGACATGTTTAAAGGGAGCTACCAATTCAGAACCTCTGAATATAATGTGA
Source organism: Peromyscus californicus insignis (assembly GCF_007827085.1). Lineage (NCBI taxonomy): Eukaryota > Metazoa > Chordata > Mammalia > Rodentia > Cricetidae > Peromyscus > Peromyscus californicus. The sequence goes on along the minus strand of NW_026294514.1, from coordinate 53,469,045 downwards.
TAGTCTCTTTCAAGATGTTTCCAGTGGAGGGCATTCAGCGACCTGAAACAAACAACAAGGGGTTAATGGGCATAGGATTGCCACACTCAAATGTTACAAAAAATAGTAAGGTATATATAATAATCATAATATATTTTATACCATAATACTTTTTCCTGTATTAAAGATAGATTCTTTTCTCATACACTATATTCTGATTACAGTTTCCCCTCCCCCTAAATACCTCCAGTTCTTCCCCACATCCCCTCCTGCCTGGATCCACTCTCTTTCTGTGTCTAATTAGAAAGAATAGGATTCTAGAAGATGATAAAATAAAATACAAGATGAAGCAAAAGTTTTCATACCGAAGTTGGACACAGAAACCCAACAGGAGGAAAAGAGTCCCAAAAGCAGGCACAAGAGTCAGAGACCCACTTGTTCTCACAGTCAAGAGTCAAATATTTTGGTTGTGAGCCTAGCCTTGGCTGTTTGAAACCTGGGGCCTATGCAGGGTCGCTTGGCTCGGCCTGGGAGGAGGGGACTGGACCTGCCTGGACTGAGTCTACCAGGTTGATCTCAGTCCTTGGGGGAGGCTTTGCCCTGGAGGAGGTGGGAATGAGGGGTGGGCTGGGGAAAAGGTGAGGGGGACGGGAGGGGGGAGAACAAGGGAATCCGTGGCTGATATGTAGAACTGAATTGTATTGCAAAATAAAAAAAAAGAGTCATATAAAAATACTAAGTTACTAGCTACACATACAGACATACATATAATAGATATACATACAGAACACCTGCTGCAGGCCTCTGTAGGCTCTGTGCTGGTTGATTAAGTCTCTGTGAGTTCATATGGTCCTTGCTTAGTTGGTTCAGAGGATCTTATTTTCCTGGCGACCTATATGTCTTCTGGGTGTACAGTCTGTCTGTGTCCTCTTTCATGGGATTCCTTGAGCTCAGTGGGGAGGGATTTGATGGAGACCTCAAATTTAGACTCACTCTCCTCATGTCTGACTGTTGGTCTCTGCATCTGTTCCCATCTGCTCCCAGAGGAAGCCTCTGTGATAATGTCTGGATAAGGCATCTATCTATGAGTATCATTAGGAATCTTTGTATTGACTATTTAAGCCAGTAGTGTTTGGTTTTACCCTAGGTCTCTGGGCTATCTAGTCTCTGGTTCTTTGGCTACCCAAGCAGTGTGGGATATGGGTTCTTTATCAAGGAGTGGGCCTTACATCCAATCAGATATTGGTTGGCTACTATCACAGGTCTGTGCCACCATTGCTCTGTCATATTTTGCAGGCAGGACAAATTGAGGGTCAAAGGTTTTGTGGCTACGTTGATGTTCACACTTTTCTTTTGGTAGTCTGTGAGTACCTTTCTGCACCAGAGAGACTGGAACTTAGAGGTAAAGGCTCCATGTAGGCATCAGCTCAACTTCTTCATTTTCAATGAGTTGTGGGGATGTTGTGCTCAGCAATGGGGCTCATCTTTCAGTTTGTGGAGAGCAACCATTTCTCTTAGAATCAATCTGGGTTATTTGGGAATTTCAACAGGACACTCTTGGCCAACAACTCAATTGAATATAAACTAGCCCAGCTGTTGGAAACCTTGCTTTGCTACAAAAGATGGCCAGTTGAGACTCCTCATTACTAGGAGTCTTTATTAGGATCATATATTCCAGGAAGTTTCCATTGCATTAGGTTTCCACACAACCCACCAAATGACCCCCCCAAATTCTATCTGTCTCCCCATGCATTCTCTCCCTTCACACCCTATCCCTCCCCTGATTCCCCAACTCCTTTTCTCACCTGCCCCCAGTCTACCTGGAAAAATCTATTTTATCCTCTCCTCCCATGAAGACCACTGTCTTCCCCCTAGAATTTTCTTCTTTACGTAACCTCTCTGGGTCTATGGATTATAGTTTTTTTATCATTTACTTAATGGCTAATATATCTCCCTATAAGTGAATACATAGCATATTTATCTCTCTGGATCTGATTACCTCATTCAGGATCATTTTTTTTCTAGTTCTATTAATTAGCCTGCAAATTTCATGATGTCATTTTTTTTTCCCAGCTGTTATACTTCATTCTATATGTACCATATTTTCTTATACATTCTTCAGTCAAGGGAAATCTAGGTTATTTCTAGTTTCTTTTTATTATGAATAAAACACCAATTAACATGGTTGAGCAACTTCCTTGTGATATAGTGGAGCATCCTTTGGGTATATGGCCAAGAGTGGTATAACTGGGTCTTGAGGTATTTCTATTCCCAATTTTCTAAGGAATCTCCACGTTGATTTCCAAAGTGGCTGGACAAATTTGCACTCAAACCAGCAGTGGAGGAGTGTTCCCCATGCTCCACATCCTCAACAGCATGAGCTGTCATTTATGTTTTTGATCTTAGCCATTCTACAGGTGTAAGATGGAATCTCAGAGTCATTTTGATTTGTATTTCCCTGATGTCTAAGCATTTCTTTAAAGGTTTCTCAGCTATTTGAGATTTTTCTGTTGAGAATTCTCTATGTAGATCTGTACTTCCATTTTTAAATTGTATTCTTTAGTTTTTTTTGATATCTAGTTTCTTGAGTTCTTTATATATTTTGAATGTTAATCCTCTATCAGATGTGGAGTTGGTAAAAATCTTTTCCCATTCTATAGGCTGTTGCTTTGTCCAATTAGTGGTGTCTTGCTGTGGGATGTCTTTCTGTATACTGTGAATATGTGTTATTCCCATTGGCTAATAAATAATGCTGTTTTGGATCATGGCAAGAAAGCTTAGAGCCAGGTGGGAAATCCAAGCAGAGATACAGAGAGAAGAAATGAGGAGTCGAGAGACGCGCCAGCCTGATGCCCAAGAAACAACAAGATGCCAGCAGACCGGCAACTTATAGATGAATAGGAATTGGTTAAATTAAGACGAAAGAGCTATCTAGCAAGAAGCTTAAACCATAGATCATACCGTTTATAATTAATATAAGCCTCTGTGTGATTATTTTATAAGCGGCTGCAGGATCGCAGGTGGGAGAGTGTAACATGAATCTTAAAAGATCTTATTAATAAAAACAAACCTGGAGGCAGATATTGGGGTAAATTCTGAAAGATCAGAGAAACAGAACAAGCCACATCCAACCTCACCTTGCCAACTTCTCAGCTGATCCTGTTTCCTTAAACTGGAAGCCTCTGAGTCCTCATCCAAATGGATCTCAGCTGAACTGCTGCTAAAATGCCTAAAAGCTTAAAAAGCTTCTAGTTCCTGGTCCTCACGCCTTATATAACTTTCTGCTTCCTGCCATCACTTCCTGGGATTAAAGGCGTGTCTTTCCCAAGCAAGACATGAGATCTCAAGTGCTGGGATTAAAGGTGTGTGTCACCATGCCTGGCTATTTCTACTGTGGCCTTGAACTCACAGAGATCCAGATGGGTCTCTGCCTCCAGAATGCTAGGATTAAAGGCGTGTGCTACCACTGCCTAACCTCTATGTTTAACATAGTGGCTGTTCTGTTCTCTGACCCTCAGAGAAGTTTATTGGGGTGCACAATATATCAACCACAGGAGAGATTTGTCCAGACCTCAGGGCCAGGCAGGACCAGAGAAGCTTCCCTCTACAGTGTCCTTTGCCTTATAGAAGCTTTTCAGTTTCATGAGTTCCACAGTTTATTTTAGTGCCTGAAATGTTAGTGTTCTGTTCAAAGTCTTCTCCTGTGCCAATGCGCTCAAGACTGTCCTCCACTTTCTGTCTTACCATGTTCAGTGTATCTGGTTTTGTGTTGAGGTCATCCACTTGGACTTGAGTTTTGTACAGGAAGATAAATATGAATCTATTTACATTCTTCTATATGCTGACATCCAGTTTGACCAGCACCATTTGGTGAACATGCTGTCTATTTTTGTCAATGTGTATTTCTGGCTTCTTTGTCAAAGATCAGGTTTTATATGTGTTTGAACAATCACACAATTTCATTGCATTAGTATATCAGTGTTATATGTTATAATTAAATTATATTATAAAGTTATCACTATTCTCATATTTAAATTATTTTACATTTATGTGTTTGTTATGTGCATATGTATGTGTATGGTCAAGGGTCACAGCACACGTTTGAAGGTCAATCCTTTCCTTCCATCACGTGGGCTTGGGGGATTCAACACAGGTCATCAAATTCATCAGCAAGTGCCCTTCCTCACAGAACCATCTCACCAGAACCTAGGCTGATACTTGTAGCATATAACTGAGAAATGTATATTTGTCTCTCTCTCTCTCTCTGCGCATGTGTGTGTGCGTGTGTGTGTGTGTGTGTGTGTGTGTGTGTGTGTGTGTGTGTGTGTGTGAATCTACCTTTTTCTTTTAAAATTCTTTCAGATGTATTGTTTTCCTGGCAGTCTCCTTGCCTCACTATTCATTCAACATATGCTGATTCTGAAAAGTACAGTAACAATTCTAGTGAAGCAGCCCAGGAACTTCAAAGAAAAGCTTTTCCTGACAGGGCATGTTGAATGGCTTGAACTGTGCTTTTCAGTAGAGCTGCTGCCGCTGCCTTCCCAAAGGTTTTTTTTTTTTTTTTCCTCTGCAGTTATCTACACAGACTCTGTGAGCACACTGGCAGTTTAAATCAGATTGCTGATGTTGTTCCAAAGTCATTGCTACAAGCTTCCTAATCACCTGGCCACAGGGCATTTGTAAAAACACTAATGAAGTAATGAATTAATTACACGTCTTTACCTTTTACTAAAGGATCTTCTTTGGGGCCTATTATAATCTCAGGTTGTTGGAGAAGACTGTGGAATAAGTACTTTGAAACTCAGGCACATCAGAGCTCTCTCTGTATTGGCTCCAATGTCAAGGCCATTTATAAATAGCTTGTATCCATGTACACAATTTGCAAAAAGAAAGTCATTGCATGCTATAATTTGTAGGACTCAAAGATTTGTGATAATTTGCCAAAGGGAAATGTCTTTTTAGTATACATTTTAATGTTAGTTATCATTTCTAACAATTACAGTTTTACCTTATCTTTGCTTTGAGAAAACCATTAAAACTGGAAAACTATGTTAAAATTTTTAAAAATTTTCCAAAATATTTGTTTCAATGGACATAACATGCAACAAACTCTTTCCAATAAAAACGCATAGGCAACCATTCTTACAGATGAATATTTGATAGCACAGAAAGTTTCATTGTGTCACTCAAGGTCAGGGAGTTCATCAATATTTTTTGAGAACATTTTCCATATTCCAATTCCACAGAGTTGAGCCTTAATAATTTCCCTAGATCTTACTTAATTTTTGTGAAGTGACCACTGTATCTAGATTTCCAACAGACTTTTGAAAACCTATTACATTTTAACCTAGTACATTTAACTATTACATTTTTAACATGTACATTTTGAGTACTTACTGCCCACTCAAATACTGTGTGTTCATTACAAAACTACTTGTAAAACTGTGTTCAGAAAGGAAATTATTTAGAATATGTATGCTAGACCCCAAAGTTTAGGGTCTCAAGTGGGCATCCCAAGAACCCAGACTCCATTTCAGTTGATGCAACAACACGAGGTTTTTATTGATGCAGCTGTACAGTCGGGCAAACTCTTCTCCTGGGAGCAAGAGTCACATCTTACTACAGCCACATGGGGGCTTTTAAAGGAAAAACCCACAAAAGCCATAAGATTACAATTCCTATACAATTTCATTTCACAAGATCATGGTCTGATCACAGAGTGGGTACAGTCATGTCCGCATGTACATTCTTCCAGAAACCTCAAGGGGGGGTATCAAGGCGGGAGTGGAGTTTACACAAAGGTCACAGTGGTCCTTCCTGGAACACTTGCAGCTATCCCAGTCACAGTAGAGCACATCTCTTAACAGAGATCTTTTTACATTGTTACATTGTTACAGGGGTGATTGAATGATGGCTGAGTCGGGTTGCCCTTGGAACTAGTTTTCTTTTTAGTTCCTTATTTCCTGGGGCTTGGGGGGGGGGTGTATGCCTGAAGGGTTAGGGTCTTTCATGTATACACTATCATGAGACTTACATAGTAAGAACTATAGTGAAACATTCCAGTCATTTAAAACATATAGGTGCAAATAATTAGATAAGAAGTAAAGAGGAACATTCCAGTCATTTAAAACATACACGTGCAAGTAATTAGGTAAGAATAGATGTTTATTTTTAAATGTCATCTGACTCACAGGAGGTAACTGAACTGTGAACTGTGAAATTCTCACTTATATGAAACTAAGGAGCCAACAAAGTGTATTGGTTATGTTTTCTCACTGTTGTGACAAAATGTCCAATAAAAATAAAGCAGGAGACTTGACTTGGGGCCATGGTTTGAGCTTTTGCTTCAACATACAGAACATCATGTTGGAGAAAGCATGGCAGCAGAAGTGGGAGGTGCCTGATCACCTGGTGTCTGTAGTCAGGAAGCACAGACTGATGAATAACAGTGTTCTGCTTGCTTTGTCCTTTTCATTCTTGGGTTCCAGCCCAGTGATGTTCATTGTGGGCCTTTGCCCCTAAGTTACATTTTTATTGAAATACCCTCACAAGCTCTTTCGAGACAGTCACATTTAAGACTAAGGTAATCTGTTAATTGTGAGGCCCTCTACAATGCAAAATAAAAGTTAGACACATGAAATATCTAATGGCATTAAGAAAACCTTGTTCTTAAAAGGAAGAATTTTTTTACAGCAGGAAAGATCAGGCAAAAGCAAGATTGAGACCCAGCAGGGCCAAAACCAAATCCTGCACCCTTAAATCTATATCTAGGGCCTTATAATGAAGCCATCCCAGGTCCAATGATCTTGGATAGTCACACACCTCTAGCTCATTTGCTTTCAGAGAACATGACCTCTGCCTTGTGTAGGCTCCATCTATTCTTTCTTTCTTGGCATTCATCACAGACTGGTATCTCTCATGTCCTCGGTTGTCTATTGCAACTTAAGCCTCACCTTCATCTTCAGGCAATGACCTTTCAGTTCATCTTTGCAGAGACTCCAACCCTGCCACACAAAGCAGCTCTCTGGAGAGTTGACATCAGCCTCCCGAACCCCTTTGTAAGTGGATAGCGGTTCCAGCTTTGACCTGGAAGTACTACCCTCATTGAGGCTTTGTAACTGTCACACCTAGAAGGCAGAGCAGAGAGAGGAGCCCTGAAGACCCGAGATCTGGATGTGCTGGCTCTCTTGGTTCCTGGACCCTGGACACTGGAGGTAGACTGAACAGAGTTCTCCAGAGAACACTGCTGGACTGCACTTCACTTTTCCCAGACCTTTAACCTATCCCTTCACTTGTAAGTTACCCCACAAAAAACCTCCCTTTGAACTACGTGGAGTTTCCTTAATATTTCAACCAATGCCACTTGACTTTTTCACTTACATGCCTGAAAAAAATAATGGTACTAGGTAAATAATACTGCCAAATATTGCTATCTACAGATGTTGCTTGGTCCCCCTTGGGATATAGTTGCAGTGGTTTTTGTGTGCATTTGAGACTTACCCTGTGAGTGGAAAAGTCCATTTTGGAAAGGGAATGTTTCTGATAATTTTCTTTACTGTTATTTGAGCAGAACATGATTTTAAACTTTCTATGTAGGCAAATGTTCCTAGCCTTTATATATTTTTTTAAGTTTTTGTATATACTTAAATATATATTATGTCAGTAAATTAAGCTGTTGGTAATAAATTTGTCATTTTGTGAGGATAAATTCCACTCCTTAAGGGCAAATATGGATCATGTGTAGCTCAGGAGCTGAAGAATAGCTCTGAGTTTGGTAAAATTTGTGGGTCCACAGCTTTCTTGGAAACCTGGATCACTCCATGTCTAAGATCTCACCTTCTGGGTGTCTTGCTTCTCCAAGTATCATGAGCTGTATTGGTACTCTAGGGAAGGTGGTGCTAAAAAGTTCTGGTGGAGTCCTCATTCAAGTCAGTGGAAGGAAACTGGCTCCATGATAGGCAATAGCCGATGCAAAGCTACTCTACTGCAGTTTCGTGCCCATTGAGGAGTGTCAAGATGGTTCTGGGAGTGATGTAGTTTTGTCCCATGTTGATGAATGGAATTTTTACTGTGGCTTGATGTCTTAAGCTGGGACAATATCCAAGCATTTTGCGAAGCTTAAAAACGTCATCAGTGCCATTTTTGTTGCTATCAACTTGTTTTGTGACAGTAGGTACAGCATTTGACTTTTCTTTTTCAGACATAGATTTGGCAACCAAGTACTTCCTCTTGTACAGGATTGACTTTCTGGAATTCATAGCAGAAAAGGAATCAGCCAATCCCTCTAACCTGGACAGAGGTTAGGTCAAGGAGGACTTCCTCTTGAGCTTTTTAGCCTTTGGGTTACCCTGTTAATAGTACAGACTACACCAACTTCCATTTTCTGTTTCTCAACTTTTTCATCCACCATACTTGTTATGCCTTCAAGCCAACCCAGATGAGATGAGTAAAGCATATTTATGGGCTTTCCTCTGACCCCAGACATGGCCCACATCAGTAGGAGCCAACTTAATCTTCTCTTGTTTCAGATTGCAAATCCTGTAGAAAGAGTGAATATATCTTAAGAAAATATTGTTACATTGATTCACATTCTCCTCTGAAACAACTGTCCTCCTCAGTCAACCCAAACATTTTAAAAGTACTAACCTCCTATAATTTTTAACAAATTGTACATTTTTATGTCTTAAATAGTTGCAACTGACATAATGTGTCAAATCCATTTTTATATAGAGCCATATACTCAAAAATATAGATAATTATAAATTAATTGGTTTTCTTCAAAATGGAGAATCCCATTTCTACCAGTTTTATTTTGATTTTATTATAGAGAATTGAAGGCTTGATATTCCAATGGGTGAGTCCTCCTATAGACTCAAATTTGGAGGATGGAATTATAATTTTATTGATTTAGGTTAAGATCTGTCAACTCTTAGGACTTGTAAAAGTCTAACTGTGTCATTAAAAATCTGTCTTAACTCTTTTCAAGACCACTGTATGAGAAACAAGACATCTGGATCAATTCCAAGCTACTCTCAAATGGAATTGAACTGGGGCTTATTTCTCAAAGCAAAGTGAACCAGTATAAGGTCATTCTCGAGCATCATTACTCCCAGTGTTATTTATAGGACTTTTCTATTAAAGCACTGATAGTTAAAGGGAGGAACTGTTTTCCAGGGTCACATCAGGATGCTCTTGTCACATGGATGTTTGTATCAGGAATGAAGATCTTGTCAGGAACTATCCACAAACATGTCACATCTGTGTGATAACATCAAGGCTGTTTCCAGTGTACCTTCCATCATTCACTGTATGTTTCCTTCTCAGTTCTGGGTGGTGTGAGTAATCTCTCTGTGACTAAAGCCCTCTTTTGCAAACACTCCTGCTTTCATCAGCCCCTCAGGCAGCATTTACCAGGCATGAAAAGTGACTCTGTGCTCAGACATGGCTGCCTGAAAAGCCGCCACTTACCTTGAGTGCACTCTGATTCTTTACAGGAAAGTAAGGCAAATTGGAGTGTGAGGAATCCTTCACAGTTTTGCTTCTTACTTAGAAGACAGATTATCTGTACAGCCTCTGTTTCTATTCAGTAAGTTGGCATAAGAAAAGTAGTAAATTAAGCCCTAGAGTTTAGAATATTTTTTCTTCGCTATAGTATTTCTGTTTATCTTCTCTATTGAGTTTTTTAAAATTCAAATAAACTGTGTCTGTGAGAACTGTCTAGAGTTTGGGTTTTATTTTTTACTGTGGTAGTATGGCTTCTATGTCAATATGCACAGAAAGGCATTGTTATTATTTGTGATTCTCATATACACCCTTTAGAGATTATCTTGCTATTGTTTTCTAGAAGACAATAATGAAGTCATTTTTAAAGTGTTCTGTAGTAAGTTTCTCATCTCCACTCCCACAGGGAAGAACTTTCAGTTCTTCTTCACACTTCACATTCCTTATCTTTGACATTAATGAAGGGTTTGGCTAAGGTAATGAAGGAAGGCCCAAGTCATGTCTGAGAAAACAAGCAAACAAGTTTTTAAATTGTAACAACTCGGGTCATGGTTGACAGTTTGAGTAAGAGCAGGCTTTTGGTCACTTAGTCACCAGTTGGTGGTGCTGTTTGAAAAGGTTGTGCCTAGGTGTGTTGTGCCTAGCATGAATCCTAATTGGTCTTAATAAAAACCTGGAGCCAGATATTGGGATAAATGCTGAAAGATCAGAAAGACAAAGGAACAAGCCACAGCCACATCTCCACTCACCAACTCCTCAGCCTAAAGGGAGCTGAGCTCCTGTCTCTTCCCACCTTATATTCCTCTCTCCCGCCAGCCATATCACTTCCTGTCTCCGCCTCCCTAGTGCTGGGATTAAAGGTGTGAGATCCCAAGTGCTGAGATGAAAGGTGTGTGCCACCACGGTCTGGCTCTGTTTCTCTTTTAGACTGGATCAATTTGTGTAGCCCAGGGTGGCCTGATCGTCCTCCCAAGTGCTGGGATTAAACATGTGTGTCACGGTCACCTGGCATCTATGGCTAACTAGTGGCTTAGCTCTGCACTCTGATCTTCAGGCACGCTTTATTTGTTAGAGCACAAAGAAAACATCACCACACTGTGGAACCTTGGTTAAGGGAGTCCGTAATCGGTAAAGGACTGAGAGTTGCAATCCTCACCACACTTCCGGTTTGCTCTCTGTTACATGCTTGTGGTTGAAGCTTTGATCTCTCAGCTTCTCTTTCCTGCTGGGATGCCAACCACTTCCTGCCAGGCCTCCCACTATGATGGTCTCTTATTCCTTTGGAACCCAAAGCCAAAATAAACTCTTTCTTCTCTAAGTTGCTTTGGTCATGGTGTTTTATCACAGCAAAGTAACCAGTACACCTTCTTTAGGAACAGGAATGGAAATGACAGGATTCAAGACATCCATGATGTGGTGCTGCGCTATACCAAGTATTTAATCTGAAATCATTTGAGAAATAAGTAGGGGAAGGAAAGTCTTTTTATTCCTGCTGTTCTTCAGGACTGTACCATGCATTGCCTTCCCTGTACTATGTACTATCTTCTCGGCGTGTCTGTCTTCCATTCTAGCTCACCTTACAGGCTTTGGGACTTGTTAGATAATAGCATAATCTGCATATATATTATATATCATTTATTTGTATATAAATTACATATGTATATTTTCCCATTTTTATAATTCCCATACACAGATTCTTCATACATAAGAATAGACTAAGATGATCAACGGGCATACATACAAATAATAATGAAGACTGATAAATTTTTTTAATGTCTTTGGTTTTTGCTAACATGAAGCACAGTAAGAAGAGAGTTTGTGCAGTTGGTTCTTCTTTCTCCTTTCTTCCCTCTGAGACATTTTGAGACTCTCGGTACTTCTCCCAAACCAGACAGAACATGTAAAAGAGACAACAACTGTGACTTTATACAGGCAGAGCTGAGCCATGGCTGTGGTTATCATTCAGTTTAGCTATTATGTTATGACAAAAGAACAATGCACACTGATCATCATGTCACCCACAATCAGGTCTACAAGCTGAGAAGCAAATTGGTTATGACTGTGTCATTTAATTCCAGCATTTAATTTGTGTTCATGGCCTTGCAGAGACACACAACTGTAAAAGTGAATGGAAGTGAGTCAGATACCCTAAGTAGGAAAATATTATTACCTGGAATCTTGAAGTTTTTCTAAATAAAATAACTGTTTCATGCCTGTATTTCCTGAAAGACATGAAGAACCATGTTTGGAAACATAGGTAAGAAAGTAGTGTCCTGAAAAATATTGTTATAATGCAATATTATGTGATACATCTTTAGTTTTGGAATAATAATTGACATTACATTTTTCTCCATTATATTCATGCAGAATATTAAAAGGCATGCAGGGGAACAAAGTATTTTGCTATACTCTAAATTAATTATGAATAAAACCCCTCATATTTGAAAACTTCTATTGATAGAAGTTCTGAAATTTTGAAAAAGAAAAAGCTATTTTTTCTCAGCTTAAATAGGTATTTCTATACAATAGACTAATCAGCAGCTTAATATCTTGAGGCTATGTGTTTAAAATCAAGAAAAAAAAATATGAATTCAGGGATTGGAGAATGACTCAGTGGTTACCAACAATGTGGCTCTTTCAAAGTTAGGTCCTCAACACTCACTTTCAGTGGCTCACAACTGCCTGTAATCACAGCTCCAGGAAATCTGATGCCATTTTCTGGATTCTACGGGCACTTGCATACACATGGTACACAGAAACTCATTCAGGAATACATGCATATGCATAACTTTACAAATCTTAATTTAAAAAGAATGAAATGTGAGTTTATCCAAAACATGAATATAGAATGAAAGGGAATGAGTCTCTGGGTTTAAACACTTCTAGGTACAGTTAGTCAAATATAAGGATGATATGGAAAGGGATTCTGTATTATAGCTGGGTTGAGATATGAATCATCATATAAAAAATAAACTAACTGGGCGGTGGTGGCATATGCCTTTAATCCCAGCACTTGGGAGGCAGAGGCAGGCAGGTCTCTGTGAGTTTGAGGCTAGCCTGGTGTACAAAGTGAGTTCCAGGAAAGGCGCAAATCTATACAGAGAAACCCTGTCTCGAAAAAAAAAAAAACAACAACCAAAAAACAAAAACAAAAAAAACCCTAAATGATCATAAATTTCATAAAATTTCAAAATCGTCATTCACTGAGTACTAATGACAGCTACCAGACCAATAACACAATTATTGGGATAGTCAAAGACAGGGAAAAATTACCTGTCCTCACTGTAAATTGTCTTTCTAATATGATGTAGATTTCTAATGTAATGTACTCTCTCTCTCTCTCTCTCTCTCTCTCTCTCTCTCTCTCTCTCTCTCTCTTTCTCTGTCTCTCTCTCCCCATTCATCTGTCTGTCTCTCTCTATCACACACACACACACACACACACACACACACACACACACACACACACACACACCAAAAATAGGAGAGAGACAGAGCATGAGTAAACTGGTGAGTACCTTCAGAACTCACTGTCAAAAGTCTTCTAATTAAAGTGAATAAATAAGCAAATAAATACCCCGAGCATGTAGATGTACATAATTAATAAAAAGGAGGAGATTTGGTGCAAGAGCAATGCATAAATCTGTACTAGTGACTGTTTAGCCAAACATTTAATCTGTATATCATCATGCTGTGGGATGTCCTGTAAGCTGTAAGTATATGTTGCTATGATTGATTGATAAATAAAACACTGATTGGCCAGTAGCCAGGCACGAAGGATAGTGTAGGCGGGACAAGGAGGAGGAGAATTCTGGGAGGTGGAAGCCTGAGACAGGGAGACGCTGCCAGCTGCCAAAAGGAGAAGCGTGATGTAAGATACCAGTAAGCCATGAGCCATGTGGCAAGATATAGATTTATAGAAATGGGTTAATTTAAGATATAAGAACAGATAGCAAGCAGTCTGTCATGGCCATATAGTTTATAAGTAATATAAGTCTCTGTGTGTTTACTTGGGTGATTCGAGTAGGAGAGATTTGTCTTGACCATGGGCCAGGCAGGACCAGGAAAACATCAGCTACACCCTGACATAGGGATCTGAATATTGAGTCAGTAGACCTTTGTTATCCAGGCAGGAGACACCCGAACTCTAATTGTTTTCTTATTAAAAGACAATACATACGGTCTCATTTTGGATTTAGATTGCTTATATTAGGTTTCCTCCAAATTTACATAAGGAGAGAATATTAGTCAGTCACAATAAACAGCCAGATTACTTCACACCATGCACATAGTGAGATAAACTGACAACCTGATCATGGTTCCAATAATGCAATGTAAGGGCAAGTCCCCTCTCTATTATTACGTAATCTCAGCTAAATGTTTTACAATAACAGTTTTATAGACCATAAAATCTAGAATTTTAATTATCCTACAATATAAGTAGACTAAACTCTTCAAAATATTGATAACATCAAGGATAATAGCACTTACAGCACTTTTGTGATTCTAGTGATGTAAGAAAAAAATTTCAAAAAGGCAGGATATTGTTTATTTAAATTCTAATAGATGTTTGCAGTATTGTAAAGATATATCTCACATAACTGAGTGAATATGGCCATGTGTCTTAGAATGCATTTTTGAACATTTATGCAGTGTGAGGCCAGAAGATGTTAAAAACACAAAAGACCAGCTACAATGTAATCAGAAGCATGAACTCCACAGGGTAGAGAGCAAAGCACATGATGTCACAATGTCACAGCCTTTCCTCATGCAGAAAGCTCTGGACCAGTATCTTATCAAAGGACCAACACACTTTTTCTTTCCTTTTTCTTTATTCTTTTCTTTATTTTCCCCTTGTTCTTCTACTTTGTAAATTTCAGTACAAATTTCATTGTTTTTTGCTGTCTATCTTTTTTGGTATGATTTCTTCCCTTTGTTCTAGTACTTTCAATTGTGTTATTAAGTTATTAGTATGATAAGATGTAGCTGGAAGTTTCTCTGGTACCACCTGGCCCCACAGTCCCATAGCCACTTATGAAATAATCACTCAGAGGCTTATATTAATTACAAATTGTATGGCCTATGGCTTCAGTTTCTTGCTAGCTAGCTCTTTCATCTTAAATTAACCTATTTCTATTAATCTTTATGTTGCCATGTGGCTGTGGCGTTACTGGTCTGCTGGCATCTTGTTGCTCCTTTGGCAGTAGCTGGCCTCTCCCCCCCCCCCCCCCCGACTCCACCCTTCTTCTCTCTGTATCTATGCTTAGATTTCCAGCCTGGCTATAAGCTTTCTTGTCATAGGCCAACACAGCTTTTTTATTATCCAATGGGAGCCACACGTATTCAAATCATACAGAAAGACACCTCACAGCACTTCCTCTTTTCTGTCTAATCAAAAAGGAAGGTTTTAACTTTAACATAGTAAAATTATATATAACAAAACAGTTATCAAGCAAGAATTACAGTTACAATATCTAGTCTATATGTATTTGACAAAATTAAAGAAAATATTCTATCATCCATCCTATTTTGTGAGTCTAAAGTTTTATATCTAATTTGTCTTTTATCACAACTAAGGAAAACTATAATTGTAGCTAGCTGGTCTTCAACTCCATCAAAGACACAAGGAGAATATAATATTACCTGAGTAAACAAGAAGTGTATTGCAAGCAATTTCTATAATTCTAGAAATGACAAAGACATCTGGCTGCCTGGATAGTCACTCAAAGTTCCTCTGTAACGTTGGGGCACCTATCTTCAGCCTACAGGCTTAGAGTCTCTGGCATAGCATTCAATGAAGCAGGAAAGTTTAAGGATTGTTCCACCCATTTTGGCAAAGCTTGTCAGTTGCTTCTCCCTATGTTCTGTAGAATGTCTGGCAGTTTCTTCTGTGAAGGATCATCTCACTTTGCAAAGTTCAGTGGTCACGTTCCTATGGGTTCTGCATGTCCAGTTTATACAGCATCTGGTCAAGCACTCAAGGCAAGGGTCCTTTTTGCCCAGTGCCTAACTTTTGCCACAAAGAAAGCAAATGTCATATGGAGTGTCTTCAGTGTTTATCTTCCTTTTTGAAGTATGTTGGTGCTGCCAGGAACAGATGTGTCTCATTGTTCAGAAAAGTCTAAGTTCTTAAAACATTTTAATTGTCATAGTCTATAGGTCTTTGAAGTGTTTGAAAATTACCTACCTAATTGAAATATACCTTCATATACATAAAAACGTAACTAATATGAGTATAAGTTTGATTTTCATAGATGACTGTTAATCTGTATTTTTAATTATATTTTACAATTTTAAATGAATTGCATAAACATAATACCTTAAACAAGAGTGGGAATATACACAGAGTATAACAAAATTAACTTTAAATTTGTGTCAATAAACTAAAATCTTTAGCAATGTAAAATACTTCAAATGAGTTGTTGCTCTTTAAAAGTAGATTTAATCATTTACCCTTTTATCCTATCATATCTATATCTTACATTTCTATATCTCCCTTTCTTCTCTTAGAAAGAGATTGACTATGACCAATAATAATTTGTAACCAACCAACCTCCTAAATAAAGGCAACTATCCATAATCCATTTTTTGGAAATGTAGGCATTGTGTTCTAGAATACTTCTTGCTGTTTGGGGGCACTGTTATTCTTATGGGAATCCTGAGAAAATTTAAGATAATGTTCAAGTCCTGGGAGAACCAGCTACAACCTTTGTTAATAAATACCATCTGTCAATGTTCAGGAGGTCTCACTTGATCAAATCTGATCCATCTTAATCTGTACAAATCCACAGCCTCTTGCTTCTTGTGGAGACAAAAGCAGAGCCTCCTTTCCAGAGCAATATATCCTTAGACCCAAATTTTGAAGTCAAGATACCTTTAAAATATATATATATATTTTAATATATAAATATATAAAAATTTTTATAAAATATATATATATATAGGTTTCTCAAGCCTATGTACCTTTTTACACACAATGTAAACCATTTAGAGTTTTATTCCATCTGAATCTGTCTAATTGTGAATCTATAATACTTCTCTTACCAGGAGAGATTTTAAACTGCTAAACTGCATGGCTAGGACCAACTCAGCAGCCTTGGCTGCTGACTCTGCCCCCCTCAGCTTCCCAATATGGTGGAGGTACATTTACCACCAGCTCTGGGATCCATGCTCACTGCCAAATCTGGGAAGCAGAGGGTCTATGTCTCCATTAAGCAGCATGTAGCCCAGAAACCTTTTTTTTTTCTGGTGTGTCTCTACTAGCAAAACTAAATGTGCTATGTAGCATGCTGCACATCTTGGAGATGCCTCTATGTACTGTGGCGGGAATCTGCTATTCTATAGGTCAAGCACACATGCCCTGAACCATGCTGTAGCTCAAGCCCACACACTGAGGCGTCTCTATATCATAGTTCGTATGAGAGACACAAGTAGGAAACTGTTCTTGGCTTCATTTTAGAACACTTTTTGAAACCTTTTTCCGGTTTTAGATGGAAATTCTTGCCCCACCTTGGAATGCCAGATATAGCCAAAATTTTCTCTGGTCCCACCCAGCACCATGGTCCTGCAGCCAGTTATAAAACACTCACTCAGAGACTTATATTAATTATAAACTGTATGGCCCATGGCTTCAGCTTCTTGCTAGCTACCTCTTTCATCTTAAATGGACTCATTCCTATGAATCTATATATTGCCATGTGGCCGTGGCATTACCAGTCTGCTGCTATCTTGTTGCTCCTTCAGTGATGGCTGGCATCTCCTCCCAACTCTGCCCTTCTTCTCTCTGTATCTCTGCTTCGATTTCCCACCTGGCTGTAAGCTTTCTTGCTGTAGGCCAAAACAGCTTTATTTATTATCCAATGGGAGCCACATATATTCACAGCATACAGAAAGACACTTTAGAGCAATAAGATCTCTCCTTTTTGTTACAGCTAATATCCAGTTGTGAATGAGTACATATCATGTTTGTTTTTCTCAGTCTGGGATATGTGACTCAGGATGAATTTTTTTAATTCCATTCAGTTGCTTTCAAATTTTCTGGTGTCTTGGTTTTTTTAACAACACCCATTGTGTAAATGTACATTTTCTTTACCCATTCCTCGGTTGATGGACATTTAGGTTGTTTCCAGGTTCTGGATATTATAAATAAAGCTGCTATGAATGTAATTGAGCACATGCTCTTGTGGTATGATTTAGCATCCTTTGAGTATATGCCCAAGCATGGTATAGCCTGATCTTGTGGTAGATTAAGTCCCAGTTTTCTGAGAAGCCATCATACTGACACCAAAGTGGCTGTACCAGCAGTGTTTTTTGATTCCTGTTGTTTTGTTGTTGTTGTTGTGGGGTGGTGGTGGTGGTGATGGTGGTGGATATGTGTGTTTCTGCTCTTTTGATTTTCCTGGCTGGGTTCTTTTTTCCCTGTGTTTTGGTGAGTGTGGTTCACTTCAGTTTTGAGTTTTCCTTTAAGTACCTTCTGTAGGGCTGGGTTTGTAGACAGATTTGATTAAAATTTGTTTTATCATACAAAGTTTTATTTTTTCCAAATATGTGATTGAATATTTTGCTGAGTTTCATAGTCTAGACCAGCTTCTGTGGTCTCTTAGAGTCTGTAGGATGTCTATCCAGGCCCTTCAGGCTTTTAGAGTTTCCATTGAGAAATCAAGTGTTATTTTCATATGTCTGCCTTTATATGTTACAAAAAATATTCTTTTTTGTTCTGTTCATTTCATGTTTTGGTTATTATGTTGCAAGGGGACTTTCTTTTCTGGCCCAGTCTACTCAGTGCTCTGCATGCTTCTTGTATCTCAATAGGCATCTTCTATGAGTTATAAAACTTTTCTTCTATGATTTTGTTGAAAACATTTCAGTTTATTCTCCTTTTTCTATTTCTATTATTCTTAGATTTGGTATTTTCACAGTGTCTTAGATTTTCAAAATGTTTTGTGACAAGATTTTTTCATATATATTTAACATTTTCTTTGATGAAGGTTCCCATAATTTTTAAAAATTTTGTCTTCAGTGTCTGAGATTTCTCTTCCATTTCTCGAATTCTTTTGGTGAGGCTTGCCTTGTCTCTGAGGTTCTCTTTCGAGTTCTTTTTCTACTTTCAGGTCTTGAAATAGTTTTATTCATTTCTTCCCACTTTCTTTTGTGTGTGTGTGTGTGTGTGTGTGTGTGTGTGTGTGTGTGTGTGTGTGTATGTGTGTGTGTGTTTGTGTGTGTGTGTGTTCATATATTTCTTTAAGGGACTTACTCTTTTCCTTTTTAAGTCCCTCTACCACATTAATAAGGACTATTTTCATATCTTTTTCTTGTGCTTCAGTTATGTTGAAATATTCAGAGCCTGTGTGTTAGGGTCCTGTGCTCTATTGGAGACAATTTTTTTCTAGCTGTGATTTATTGTATTTTTATGCTGGAATCTAGGCATCTCAGTTTTAGAATATTGTAATTTTGGATATCTGTTCTTGTCTTTATTGTGTGGGTGTTTTATTCCTTGGTGTCTGTTGCCCTCTCTGTTTCCTAGGAGAGTATGGTGGTTATGTGTAAAATGTGTCTTTAGGTATTAGGTGCTGACACTTAGGAATGATGATTAGCTAGGATGTGGGGTATAAGGGGGTCCACATGAGGGAAGAAAGCAGAACATTCCACCAGGGTCTGCTTAGTCCCCTTGGAGTGGGGACAGAGAGTGAGGAGAGGAGTCTGTGGTATTCTACAGATTTGAGCATGAGACTGGGGATTGGACTTGGAGAAATGGAAGGATATGTGAATATTTGCAGTTGGCCTACCTGCTTCACTGACCCAAGTAGCCTGTGGGTCCTATGGAACGCCTGCTGGAATTGGGGGCTGGGATATAGTAAGGAGTGAGGGGAGGGAGGTTAGGAGGGAAGATCTGCATGGTCCATTGGAGGTGGAGGGAAGGCACAGGAAGGGAATTTGCAGCAGCTGGTCTGCTGCAGAGCTGGTGATGAGACTTGGGGATTGGATTTGGAAGAGAGGAGGGAGAAATGAAGATCTGCAGTTTAGCTTGCCTGCTTCCCTGGACAGAGTGGTCTATGAGTTGCCAGGGAATGCTTGTTGGAGTTAGAGCCTGGAATAAAGCAATACATGGGGTGAAGGAAATTTGGGGTGATCTGTCGAGATGGGGGCAGGTAGTGAAGGATGGTGCAGCTGGTGGCCTGCTGCAGAGCTGGGGATAAGATTGCAGGATTGGATTTCAAAGAGTAGAGGTATAGGTGAAAATGTGCTTCCCTGACTGGAGTGCTATTATGTGGACATTTATGCTGCATCCTGCCTTTTCAGTGAGAACACCATGGCAGTGTTGACATACAGGTAGGAGGCATAGTCTGAAGTCTTGGCATTGCAACAGGCCACAACTTAAGTATAATTGAAATTGCTGCAAAGCACAGATAGTGGATCTCCATCATTCCACTGAAACTAGATCATACACAGATGTGCTATTTAAAGAAAGGCTCTGATCTGAAAACAAATCTATTGGTAATATTCTCTTATTGATATTTATTGATCATGGCTTCACTTCACTCACTGCTGCACTGTATATACAGTACACAAATTCAGTGAGTGAACTACTAACCCACAACAGAATTCTAGATTTAGATTACAAACAATGAAATAGGTGAACCATGGGTGCATAATCTCTAGTTTGTTAAGTTAGCTTGACCCTAGTTCAAGACTTGTTCAGTTTCCCAGTTTCTTGGTACTCCCAGCTCTCAGCCTTGTGTCCAGCTTCTTTCATTGGTTTAATTTATTTTGTTGTTTATGTCAGACATAGGTAGGTCATGACTATAATGTCCTCCTTACACTAGGATCATTTGGAGGGAGGATGTAGATATTATCTAGAGTACCACAGTATGCCTCTGCTTATACCCTTCTGAGTTTCAGAATGACATTGTTTTTCTAAGTTATCAGAAATTCTTCTTTACAGCATTTCTGTTCAGACTTCACAGAACTCTCAAAGTTGGTTCTTCTTTCAAAAACCCATTTTCTTCTAAGCCCACTTGAGCTTTGTCTTCATACCCAGATTTTCACTCTAGTCCATTCTGCTATTTTTTTGGAAAAATTCATTCTTTGTGAATTTTGTATAATGTGTTTTGATCATATTCAATTTCCAACTACAAGATCCTATGATCTCCTATGAGATCCATGATACCTTCTTTACCTACCTGAATTTGTGCCTTTTTTATCTTTCTTTAAACCTGTCAAGAGCAATTTTGTCCTGTTCAAATATTTCTGGATATATGGGCTTCACACTAGAACATAGTTGAGTTACCAGGGAATACATCGTTTAAAAAATTAACTTTTCCTATCTAAGCAGCTATGGATTGCTAATAGCTATACAACTAGGGGTGGGATTTGTTGCCCGACTTCACTCTCCATGGTGGGATTTATCTGGCTGTAGCTTGTACAGATCTTGGTTGTGTTGTCACAAGTATCATGAAGTTCATATGTACTGATACTCTTTCTCTGCCTAGAAGACATTTCTTTCTTATTGTTAGCATGGTATTTTGCTCTGTCATTCTTTCTGCCCTCTCTTTCAATGATCCTGGAGCCTTGAGAGGAAAGGGGTGTGACATGTTGTCCCATGTATGGCTGATCATTGCGCGGTCTCTTATTGCTAGCCTCTTGATAAGCTGTGGGTCTCTGTGTTCATCACTGCTACTGTAAATAGAAACTTCTCTGATGAGTATTGGGAGATGCACTAATCTATGGTTACAATAATAAATCATTAGGAGTTGGTTTACTACTATGTTCACATTTCAAAGCAACAATAATAGGTTCACTACTAGGGCTTATGACCATTAAGCTCCAGGTTCTTGATTCAGTAATCATGCCAGTTATGGGTTTTATCTTGCGGAGCAAGACAACATTGGATAATGGTTGTTTACTTCCATAATATTCCTGCCACTAATGTAACAGTGGACATATCTTGCCAGGCCAATCATTATTGTAGTTCACAGGGTTCACAGCTGGGTAAGATTGATGGCCATTTTTTCCTCAGATAGTATTTATAGTGCCCTTAACCACTATGAAAGCTAGCCAGTAGGAGGTAAGGATGAAGCTTTTAGGTTAGTACCAGTATGATTTCTCCATGTTCTATGATTCAACTATGCGATATCCTTAGCAATAGGGTATTACCATTAAGATCTTGAGAAACCAGGGGGGAATTGGCAATAGCCTGCAATGTTAGGAAATCTGTGGGAACTCACTGCCATAAATTCCAAAAGAGGTAATCCATTCCTGGCATTGGGCTTCTTATTTGTAAGCCTGTGTTGTACAGTAGAGGCATTGTCATGCCATTACAAAGTAACTCCATTTTATCTCGATCTCCATATGTATATGTGTGTGTTTCCATAGTACTTTTGAAATTATTTCTTTTATATTTGAGATCATAATATAGTTGCACCACTTTCCCATCCCTTTTCTTCCCTTGAAATCTTTCCATGTATTCCTCCTTACTCACTGTCAAATTCATGGTCTCTTCTTTCATTGTTGCTACATGCATATATTTATATTCTTAAATACAACCTGCTACATCTGTATAATGTTAGGTATAGGTCTCTTTTTAGGGCTGACAATTTGATATTGGGTAATCAATTGGCGTGCTCCTGGAGTGTGACTGTATCTCCTACTCAGCTGTTGGCATTCCTTAGTTGTCTGTAGCTCTTTGTGTAGGGTTCAGGCCTCTTGGCCTTTCCTCTGTATAGTTTGGAATAATTACTATTGTGGTCCTTATATAACTCATGTTGCTGAAGTCAGGTGGGAAAGACTTTACGGGTGTAGCTTCTGACATCATTAGATGATACCAACCTCACAAAAAAAAGCTGATCCTCTCATTCTTACCATTTTTCTGCTCATTCTTCAGCAGTATTTCCAGGGTCTAAGGTACAAGAGATGAATTGTAAATAAATCTATTGGGATTGGACTCCACAAGTCACCATTTTTTTGTTTGTGGTTTTCTACAATGGTCTCCATCTGTTACACATAGACGTTTCCTCAAGTAGGGTTGCATACTACACTTATCTGTGGATATTAGAACAAATATTAAGAAAGTAGTTAAAGATCATGCTAGTTTTAAAAAGTGGTGTTGTGGATTCTTTTACAAGATCCATTGCTTCACTAGCCTTGATTATTTAGCTAATCAGAAATCAGACATGGTTTCCTTCTGGCCTAGTGGGTATTTGTGTTCTCAGTGGTACTTTTCATTTTATTAATTGTGGATTTGCATTTCTTTCCTCAGTTTCTCTGCTATACTTATGCCTGTCTTAAGCCCAAAATATTGCTTCCTGTATTTTCCTTAGGTTTAGATGATGGATATGCATTTCTATAGGCTGTTTAAATCATGAAAAGTTTTTTCTCTTTCAATTATAGCAGATAGTTTTGCTGGGTATACTTTAGGCTGGATCTCATGGTCTTTTAGGAATGCACTGTTTCTGGTTCTTCCAATTTTCAGAGTTTCCATTGAGAATTCTCCTGCTTTTCTCCTTCATAAATATATGAAGGTTTGCCTTCATATATTTCTTATTGTTTGTTTTTTTCTCTTTCAGCCTTCAATATACTTTGTCTTGTATGCTTAGTGTTTTAATTATGATATTATATGAGGATATTTTTTTCTCTTGTCTTATGTATTTAGTGTTCTGTGTGTTTCTTGTATCTTTATGGACATGTCCTTCTTTAGTTTCAGGAAGTTTTCTGTCCTGATCTTGTTGAAGATGTGGTCTATGACATTGATTCTTCTCTCCCATCTATGACTACAAATTAAAGGTTTGCTTTTTATATGGATCCCTATATTTCCTGTATGCTACTTTTCATGATTTTAAAAAATGA
This sequence comes from Peromyscus californicus insignis, assembly GCF_007827085.1. NCBI lineage: Eukaryota > Metazoa > Chordata > Mammalia > Rodentia > Cricetidae > Peromyscus > Peromyscus californicus. The sequence continues at coordinate 53,445,723 of NW_026294514.1, read as the reverse complement.
CATATTCCTTATTTATTTGGCCTACATCCTCTACATCTTTGAGTCTTGATACTTAATTTTCTGCTTGATTTAGTATACTTGTAAGGCTTCTCTCTGAGTTTTCCAGTTAGCAGTCCTTTCTATTTTATCTTCATTTTAGCTTGAATAATCTTCAATGTCTCTGTCTCCTTACTGAATTCCATTCTCATGTCGTTTATGGTCTTCATCATTTCATCAGCTTTATGTTTGTGTTTTCTTGGGCCTCACTTGGTCATTTATTCTCCTTAAGTTCTTTGTCTTTAATTTTATTGAGATATTTCTCTCAGTCTTCTTTAAATTCATTAAATTCTTTAATGGAGTTCATGATTGTTCTTCTAACTTCTATATTGTGGGGTTTATTTAGGTACTTGTCATTAAGAATATGTTTCTATGGGACTGGTAGATTTTGGAGAGAAGATACTGGCTTAATCTTTCTTATCTTGGTATTTTTGCAATGGTATCTGGGCATGTGAGCTTCTTTTATGTGACTTTGATATGAACTATACTGTTCTAGATAATTTTTTTTAAGATTTATTTATTTATTTATTATGTATACAGAAGAGGGTGCCAGATCTCATTGTAGATGGTTGTGAGCCACCATGTGGGTGCTGGGAATTGAACTCGGGACCTCTGGAAGAGCATTCAGTGCTCTTAACCTCTGAGCCATCTCTCCAGCCCCCTTGATAAATTTTTAATGTTATTTCTCTGAGGCAGTTTTGGGGGAAAGATAACTTCAAAATGAGATAAATTATGTTATTGAGCTTTCCATTAATACCACCAATATCTGAAATAATCAACCTATACACAGAATGGACTGTTTTGGAGGCTCTAGCCTATGCCTACTTACTGCTGTTACTATGATTGAGGCAAGAATCACAGTAGGAAAACATGACCAAGAGAAGCCACTCATTTAATGGCCAGGGAACAGAAAGAATTAGGACAGAACTGGCATCCTCAAAAGCACTTCCAAAGATGTACCTTGAATTAATTATCGTCTGTTTAAACCTACCTCTTGAAGATTTCAGGATCATCATCTGTTGGAGAACACCATTTTAAGATGTGTTACATTTGTTTATGCTCTGAAACATTTGTTTAATGATGCAAAGATATGTTGCATTCCTTTTTTTTTTTTTTTTTTTTTTTTTTTGGTTTTTCTAGACAGAATTTTTCTGTATAGTTTTGGTGCCTGTCCTGGATCTCCCTCTGTAGACCAGGCTGGCCTTGAACTCACAGAGATCCGCTTGACTCTGCCTCCCAGTTACTGGGATTAAGGCGTGTGCCACCCTTGCCTGGCTGTGCTGCATTCCTTTATGTTGCATTTGTTTAATTCTGTGAAGCTGATTCTTTGCCAGTTTAAAACACCTAATGGTCTGATAAAGAGCTGAACAGCCAATAGTGAGGCAGGAGAAAGGATAGGTAGGGCTGGCAGGCAGAGAGAATAAATAGGAGGAGAAATCTGGGGTGGGGAGGAGAAAATGAATGAGAGAGGAAGGAAGAGAACTTCATGAGCCAGCCACCCAGCTAAACAGCCAGACACAGAGTAAGAAGGGAAAAAAAGGTATACAGAAATAGAGAAAGTTAAAAGTCCATAGGCCAAAGATAGAAGGGATAATACAAAGGTAAGAAAAACTGGCTAGAAATAAGCCAAGCTAAGGCCAGGTATTTACAATTAAGAATAAGCCTCTATGTGTGATTTATTTGGGAGCTGGGTGGTGGGTCCCCACAAGAGGCAAAGAGTAAAAGAGCAAAACAACCAACAGCATTTTGGTGTTCCAACATGGGTCCATAGAAAGCTTAACAACAACAATCTTCCAACAGCTTTGCTCACTGTGAAAAATGCTTGTTAATACCTGGGCATTTTATTATATTTAGGATCCAAAATATAATACTGTTTTTAAAATTTTCCTTTAAAAATTACATATTTAATTTAACAAATTAAAAAAATTACATATTTCTCTTGGCTGTAAGTATGTTCAAGAGATCTATTCTTCTAGTATATCTCCACATCACTGGCATAAAATGTTCTTAAAGTCTTCTATAAAAATAATCTTCAAATGAAGATCTAATTTATTATGAGGGTGGAGAGCATTCTATCAAACATAGCACTGTGTTCATAAAATTAAAAAAATATTGAAATTAGAGTTACTCTAGTGATAAAGTCTCTGGCAAATGTCTTTGTCTTCACAAGTCAAAAAGTATGATTAGTTCAACAATCAATTCATAGTGAAACTCCTGCTTGAAATGCATGCAACAGAGCCAAGGAGGGTGAAACGACTGAGCGAGTTTGACTTCATCACCTAGTAGAAGGGGGATGGAGAAAAAGGAGTGCATTGCCAGTTTCCATTGTTTTCTCTTGTACTTTACACTGTTGAGTCCCACAAGGACAAGAAAACCAAACGGCCTCAGTGTCTGATCTGCCTGTCTGTCACTGTCACTTTTATTTTTAGCTTTAATTTACAAAGACTGTAAGTGACCCTTTGCCGGTTACAGTGAGAGAGGAAGCAAGCCCTCTGGAGAGTCTGTCAGCTAAAGAAACACTTCACAGTGTGGTGGTGGAATAATATATGTTTCAAGGACATGAAATACTGGTTTTCTCTTTTTTGTCCACATGAGTATTATTGGTTTTATTTCACAGTTCTTTATAACCAGAGGGTTTGGGTTTATCTAAAGGTATGTTGGTGTACTTAAAATGATAACAGATGGACTGGACCCATATTTTACTGCTTATCTGCTAAAACAGCTCTGATTAATAAGTCACTAGTTTCCATGTCTACATATTCCTATCATAGCTGATTTGAGTTGATAATTTGATGCTATTGAATCTTGACTAGAAAGTCATGTTCACAATTAGGTCTCTTCTGTGAGTATACCTCAACCTGAGCAAACTGTGGTGCTTGAACATTGCAAATAGAGATAGTAAATTGCCTTTAGTATGAAGCACAGTTTTCTATTCTTGAATCCTGTGAAACCATCTGGAACTCTTACTGCAGAAATCTACTTAGACACTGAAGTCATACAACCTGGAATAAATACATCTTCTAAAACTCGGTTAACTCTAAGTTTGAGTGACAAGAATTGATGAATCTTGTCTGCTCAGCTTTTTTTTTTTTTTTTTTTAAATTCTGGTCGGAGTTCTGTAAAAATAGTGTATGTCTTATGTGAGAAATTATGTTTGGTGTCTTTGAAGGAAAGTTTGACTGCCTCGAAAGATGAATTCCAAAAGAAAGTGCCACTTGTGCAATCCAACCTTGTTCAAATGTTTCACAGTCATGGTAAGTATGTGTGAAGGTTTATTTTAGAGAGCTTATCTTTTGACAAACCCTTACGTGGTCAGGCAGTGGTGAATAAATCACTTTTCAAACTATTAAAGCTACGAAGCTCATGCATTATATACTTTATCACCATAATATACTGACAAACCAATTATTATAAAGATATTTAATGATTTCCCAAATGCAGATTTGAGGTCTAGATCATTGGAAATCTTCCTGAGTGTTGGTATGAGAATGGCAGCCCTACACCTCACTCCTGTCATTTAAATATTGAAACCAAAGAGTTAGTGCACTATGAAAATGTGTTAGCTACCAGAATCTTAAGACACAAAGTCTTTTAATGTTTTTCAGCCACCAATCCTGCATTTTGCAGACAGGAGAATATTAATTTTTGATCTTTAATATTCTTACGTAAGGCACAATATAAATTTTAAATAGAATTTTGCTTAAGAAGAAAATTAAAATCACCAGGTCACCAGGTTTTATGTATTTTTTTGCTATAGAAAATTTTTCATACAAATCAATTCTACTTTGAAACTAACTAGCAATGTTGCCAGACCCATAGATGAAGGCCTCAGTCTCCAAGACTGTCAACTCCACTTTGGATGCCAATAAAACTCAAATTGTTTTACCAATGCTTCTGACAGGCCTGCTAAAAATTAAAGTTCCATTAGTACATTTGTCCAGTATTATTAATTGCTCAAATCGGCTCAATGATTTAAGTGAAGCCCTTAAATTTGCTGGTTTATGATGATGAACATCATAGAGTATGTAGATGAGGAGGTGCATGGTTCAAAACTTAAGGGTAGGAGTACATAGCTTATATAACTTCTGACACAAAACTTTTAAGGTACCTTTAAGCGTGTCACTGTCTAGAAACTCTATGTGTTTATATGTGGTCCACTATGCAGGTATCACTTATTAAATTACTAAACCTTCATCATTAGCTTAACATTTAGCCCCTCTACCTCCACTGAGGGATGGGAGTGAGATTGACAGTAACAACTCTCTAACACTGTCTTGGTCCTTGATAACCAGCCTCAATCCTGAAGCTTTCTGTTACCAGACCACTCATTAGCACCAAAAAGGCGCCTATCACTGACACTTCTAAGGACTTTTAAGATGGAGTAATAGGAAGCTGGATGAAATTTAAATGTGCTTTTCATGAAATAAAAGTGAATCATTCTTGTCTGATATATGTGATATGGTTTATTCTCAGGCAAAGTGGTGAATATGTTGGTAGACCACAGACAATATCGAACTCCGACTTTGACATTCTGTATATAGATATGAAAATAGAAATAATGAAGCAGGTGACTTGCATTTATGTATGGCATGACTTTTATTGGAATTTGTGCTTTGGTGGCATTCACACTCTAACTTAACCTTTTTATGTATTTATTTTTTTTTTAACAATTCAATGTTATACCCTGTAGTACCATGTTATTTGATTTATTTACTGTTCACACTCCCCAAAGTAAATATATAAATAGCAAAGTACTTACTCTTAGGGGTCAGATTCAGTGTCCTTCATAGCTAGAAGAAAAATAAACAAACAAGCTGGGCAGCAAACAGCTTATTTTCACTGGGGAGTTACTTCACGCATTTAGTTACTTTATACATATAATATTGTACACATAGACTTTGGTTGACAGAAATTAAAATAATTTAAAACAACTAAATGAAATCTTTTTCTAATTCATTCCCACTCATTCAAATTTTCTGAGAGACTGTCTACCTTGATAAAATGACATTTCTAATTCTTTCACTAACATTGATTTTGCTGCAAAATATTTTTGAAGATATTTAAAGTTCAAGAAGACAATATTCTGCTGGCATTCACCTGTGTGAATGTTTTGTCAGAACCAATTACGGTGTATGTAATCATATGGATGTAGACTAATTAGTACAAATCCCATTGGAACTTCCCGACTTAATGGAGTGTTTTTTTTCTTGCATATGAGGACAGTTGCTTTGATGTGTCAAGTTGCGTTTATGAAGATTGCCAATCACAGAAACAGTCTGAGGTAACACTGCATGGTATTTCCACATCACAGGTAATAAGATAAACACATATCAATTTCATCATAGCCATATTTCATAGTGACATAAAGCATGTGCACAGAGGTCCTTAGCAGTTTTATTCAGTGCAATTATGCATCATAACAGAACCTTATACTCAAAGTGACCACATTTTCATTCTATTCAACATATTTATTTAAATAGCAGACTTCTACAATCATAATTATATTCATGTAGACATAATAGAAGGAAAATAGTTGGGGTCTAGTTTTTTTGATAATGTTCCAATAGATTTTAAATTTTTTGAGAGTACAGAGAGGATACTTTTTACACTTATTAACTGATGTTAGCTGTTCAAATTAGTAGGTTTTGCTTTTGTGTTTCCTTTTTTATTATGTTTTAATATAACGTATACTCCTCATCATCTCGGACTTTCCCTTCTGCCTCCATTCAGTTTGCTTTCCTTAGGGTTCCATCTTCTACTTTGATGCAACTTTTCTTGACCCACTCTACACACAAGATGAAATATTTGTTACTTGTCTTTCTGTATCTGACTTATTTCACTTAACGTGATTTAATTCTTTGTGAGGGCATAAAACTGACTTTTGTTTATTTAATAATACTTTCGTTATCCACTTCTTTTTAGCTGAGCATCTAAAGGGAATTATGAACACTGCTGTGAAAAACGTAAGTATGAAGGCATTTCTTTTTCTGGGTTGATTTTGTTTCCTTTAGATGCAAATCTACAAGTGTGATAGCTGGATCGCGTGGTGGTTTTATACCTGACTTCTTGAGAAACGCTCACACTAGTCAACATAGTGGCAATGATAATTTATGTTCCCGTCAACAGTGTTTATAAAGGCTCTGTCTTATTCTCAACATTCTCTACAGGGGTTACCACTTTTTATAACAGTCATTCTGACTGAGACACAATTTTAATGGATTTTGATTTGCATTTCCCAAATTCCAAAAAAAAAATCTTGTGCATTTATTAGCTGTTCATATTTCTTTTGATCATTGGCTATTCAAATCGTTCGCTGCTTACTGAGTTCTTCAATGTAGAAAGAATGAATGAAGGTAGAAAATTTCCTGAATTTTTGTCAAGATAGGGACATGAATGCAGATGTACAAGGGATTTATAATCCCCAATAAACATTATCAGAAAAGAAACTCTCCAAGCCACATGATAGCTAATTTGCCAAAAAGTACAGACAAGAAAAAATGTTAAAAGCAACTGGATATTTATCATATCATGGGAGTAACTGGCAAATATTTGCTGTGGGATGGTCTGTATGTCAAGTGTGTTACTGATTGGTCAATAAATAAATCACTGATTGGCCAGTGGCTAGGCAGGAAGTACAGGCAGGACAAGGAGGAGAATAAAGCTGGGAAGTGGAAGGCTGAGTCAGAGACACTGCCAGCCGCCACGATGAGAAACAGCATGTGAAGATGCCGGTAAGCCACGAGCCACGTGGCAAGGTATAGATTAATGGAAATGGATTAATTTAAGCTGTAAGAACAGTTAGTAAGAAGCCTGCCACTGCCATACAGTTTGTAATCAATATAAGTCTCTGTGTTTACTTGGTTGGGTCTGAGCGGCTGTGGGACTGGCAGGTGAGAGAGATTTGCCCTGACTGTGGGCCCGGCAGGAAAACTCTAGCTACAAATATTTTTCCTCTTCTCTTGACTTTCTTGTCACTCTGCTATTTCCTTTGTTGTGTAGAAGCTTGTTAATATAATATAATTCATTATATATTATATTTTAATTCCCCAAGCTACTGAAGTCATTTGGGAGGACACTGTAGTCCCAATGTATTGATGTTTTAGGTACATTTTCATTTAGTAATTGAAACATTATATAGTTTAGATTGAGGTCTTCACCCATTTTGTATTGATCTGTGTGTGGGGAGAGAGATAGAAATCTAGCTTCATTTTCCCTACAGGGGTGTATCAAGGTTCCTCGGCATCATTTGCTGAAAGGAATGTCTACAGTGTGTGTTTTGGCTGCTCTGTTGATAATCACATGGGTGTTCAAGCAAATTCTCCTCCCCTGAGTCCTTCATTCTATTGCATTGGCTGCTGTGATTTTGCTCTTGTTTGTTTATCTGTTTGCATTTATGCTTTTGTTGTTGTTGTTGTTGTTACAATAATATGCTATCTCTGTCGTTATGGTTTTGGACCATATTTTTACATAAGTTATGATGCCACCAGCATTCCTCTTTTGTTGGAATTATCATCTCTAATTGATCTTGCCTTAAAATCTGCTTTGTTGAACACATGCCTTTTTACTTCTGCGTACTTTTTTGGTTTCTATTTTATTTGTATTAAGTATTACTTTTGATATTTTTACTTTCAGGCTATGTAAGATTCTGCAGGGATGCAAGTTACTAGAAGATAGTGAGCACTTGGATGTAATTTTTATCCAATAAGACAATCTCTTTTAATTGGAGATCCGAGGTGGCTTATCTTGATGACTACTGTTAGAAACTTATTTTCTTGTTTTTATTCATTTGAATAGTCTTTATTAACCTCTTTCAACTTTTTACAGTTTAGAAGACTGGCAATGTACTAAGTTAATAATGTTTGATTGCTAATTTTTATTTGTTCAAGCAGTACATCATTTATTATGTTTCTTGTGCAATTGCTTGTTTTAATTCCTTTTCTGTGTAAGAGTCCTCTGTAATATTGATTAGTGGGCATGAATTCTTTCAGTTTACATGCACCTTGAAAGATCATGAATTGTCTTTCAATTTTGAAGAACAGTTTTGGTGGATGTAGTAATCTTAGTTACCTGTTAGGTGCTTTCAGGGCCTAAAAATATTGTTGCATGCTTGGCTGGCCTTTTGATCACCACTTGAAAAATCTGCGATTCTTCTGAGTTTGACATTCTGTCTGACTTCCCTTTCTCTTATAGCTTTTAACATTTTCTCTTGTTCTATACTTTTGGGCAATTTAGCTATCTTTTGATGGAGTTTCTTCTCTGGTAATGTTTACTTGGTATTATAAATCCCTTGTATATCTGTATGCATGTCCATTTCCTTACAAAATTTCATGGAGTTTTCTCCTTTCATTAATTCTTTATTTATTTAGAATCACTACTTATGTTTGTATAAGCCACACACTATTTAATTTTGCTATGAGTGATTCCTCTAGAATTATATAGCGGACAATCTGTACCGTCTTACAAAGCAAGAATGGGTTTGCAGTGGTTTTTAATGTTAAATGTTCCTCAAGGTCGTGTTGTGCTTAAGGCTTGCTTGGCCATCAACCAGTGGCATTATTGGGAAATGGTAGAAGCTTTAGGAGATGAGGCTGTAGTAAAACACAGTTCATTTGGAGCATTGTTTTGAATAATATGGGGGCCCAATTTGTTTCCTGTTTTTTGGAGTGGGTAGGGGCAGCAACCATGAGTTGAGAAGTTGTGTTTTATCTTATGTTTCCTGCCATATTATTCTGCCCCAGTGATGAAACATATTCTTACGTTTCCTGCCATATTATTTTGACTCAATGATGAAAACTTAAAAGGTCTTACTAATTTTCTTTCTCTTATTTAGTGCCAGCTCCAGTCCATTTGTTTCTTATGAATGTAACTACTAGTTTTAAGATCTGTTAATAATACTGTACTGTCACACTCCTAGACATAGAAAGAAATCTCTACCCTTTTCATGCATGTAATAAACTTTTTAACATTCACTTTTCTCTTTGTGTCTCACTTACAGAAGCATAATAAATATATTAAAAGAGGGTGACAGTAAAACTTAGATGAAGATAAAAGTCTCCCCACCCTTCCACAAAGGGTGGAATAGTATACATGGCAGAAGTCTGTAGGTTAAGAATATTTTACTCATGATAGCTTATTTCTCATTTATTTTGTGAATACCTCATTTCCCACTGAAGAAACATGGTAAAGGGATTCCTGTGTGTTCAGCGTATCTCTAAACCTTGCCAACAATACAATTTCTCAGAAATACAAATTATTTTTTAAAATGCATTTTAAAATCTTTAAGTATTTGATTTAAACAAAATATTAATGAGGTAGCAAAACATCTATAACTATATCACATATTTCATAATGTGTGAAATGAAAAAAGTTACTGAAATTATAAACTTAAAATGATGGAGATAATCTCATATTTATTGTGTATTTCCTTCTGTATCCATTATCCATTTTGTCTTTAAGTATGATTAATGCCACTTTTATAATTATGTTCTTATTTGCTTTTGTAGTTGTGTAAGTGTGCTGACATTTTATTCTGGAATGTAGTTGAGTTGTTTATTTTGCCTAGGGCCTTTCATGTATTGCCTTTAAGATATCTTATTTTTTGATAACGGTCTTTAATCACAGAGATGCAGTGCAATATATATCATACAAAATGAGTAAGAAAACTTGACTGCAATGAACAGCAATCTTCCATGCCTCTATCAGCAGCTAATAAAATTAAATAAAATTCTATTTCAAATGCTTAATAATTTAAATGGCTAAATTACTTGTCTTGAGCCAGGCATCAACTTAGAAAAATATCATAATTAGTCATCAGATTGTCCAAGAGTGCTAAAAGATTTTTTTAAAAAACAAATAAATTGGCAGGAAATAATTTGTCATATTTATTTTAAAGTAGAAATGAGAGAATATATTAAAAACCTGCTTTTTGAAATTTTAATTTTAGAGTTACTGATTTTCAGTCTGTATTTCCCCCGTTTCCTCATGTCTCTCCACGGCAGCATGGTTATGAAGAACAGGGCAGTCCAATCAAAGGCGGGCTTATGTTCTTTGAGGTTAACCAAAGAGTAAAGCAATTAATCATTGGATTCTGACTTAAATGATGTCGAAACACGTGGTAAGGGAGCAGCTCTCTTTTACATAAGGGAAAGTAAAAATACTGGCTTTATTTTAGCTTCATTTTCTTCATATAATTTGATTCCACACAGTCAGCTAGAAAGGAACGTATGCTCATTTAGCTCACGAGTGCAGGATTACATGAAATATTCAAAGGATGTCACTGCCATGTCGCTTTTCATCTGTTTTTAGCAGCTAAAGTAAGTATACCTGTTTCATCACATTTCTAACAACTGCTGAACCTCCATAAAAATAAGCCTATTTGATGAAATGATTTCAGATAAAGATAACAACAACCCGTTATCATGAAATAAAACAATGATAACCACCACTAAGTGAAGAATTGATGGGAGCAAGTGCAGAGACCCACAGTCAGACTTTATGTGGAGGCAGAGTTTAAATTGGAGGTCTCCATCGGATCTCTCCCCTCCGGGCTCAGGAAACTCTGTGGAAGATGGGGAGGAAAGACTGTAGGAGGACATGTCCCACTGCATCAGCTAAGCAGGGTTCACATGAGTTAACAGAGACTGAAGTGGCAATCACAGGGCCTACACGGCTCTTTACCCGGTCCTCTGCATATTTGTTATGGCTGTTAGCTTGGTGCTTTTGCTGACTCCTCACAATAAGAGCAGACACATCTCCGACTCTTTTGCCTGCTGTTGGGACCCTTTTCCTCCTATTGTGTGCCTTGTTCAGCCTCAATATAAGGACTTTTGCCTTGTCTTACTGTATTTTGTTTTGTCCTGTTTGGTTGTTGCCTCTTGGAGGCCTGTTCTTTTCTGAAGAAAAACAGAGGAGGGGTGGATTGGGGGAAAAGGGAAGCAAGGGGCTCTGGGAGGAGGGGAGGGAGGGGAAACTGTGGTTAGGGTGTATTATATGAGAGAATAATCTATTTTCATTTTAAAAAGAAGAGAACATTAATTTGAAGAGAGAATTATGAAATCATTCATTGTGTGCCTAACGAGGAGGTGAATTTGGTAAGTAAGCATATTGTTATACTGGAGCAATTATAAGAAAATCAGATACTAAAAGACTCAAAATTTAGAAGAAAAATACTTTGTCTTTGAATCTACAAAGCACATGTTTAGAAGTCTCAGCTACAGTGGGTTAGCTGGCGAAACCTGGAGTTGAATTGTAGTAGTAGCTAATATTTCCATCTCCCGAAAGATTTGTGCCAACACACATTAGGCCATTTTTCACTTTCTGAAATTACCTTTATGCTTAGCCAGAGAAGAAATGAGGCTGAAAATTAATTCACATGGCATTTTAACCAAGAGCCAGTAATGTCTATTCTGCATGCAAGAGGCAGCCCAGTGAATTAGGGATGATTTCTCCCCAAAGCCGTTCTGCCAGTTGCCACTCTCAAGTGGACTAAACACATTTCCAATTCAAACCATTTCAACAGAATCCCTGTTTTTATTAAGGTTATTGTAGCTCGGCTGTATTTTATTCAATACAGAGGCCACTTTTGCTTGACTTTGGCCAGCCATCCTATGATTCCCTTTTAATACTTGACCATTACTTCACTGTATGAATTTTGCTCATGATCAAAGCTGTCTTTGTTATTGAAACTGAAAATACCAGATACCTGCTTTCTCAGCTGTCCGGTCAGCTAGGACACCACAATCATTCTACCTATCAGATGTACCGAGCCCAGAAACTTTTGAGTGGTAGAGGTTGCAAGATGCAAGGTGGCACCCAGGGTAGGCTGCCTTTTCTCCTGGTTTGCAGCACTATCATTTCCTCAGCAAACAAACACGTGATGTGACATAGGCCACAGCTCTTGCCTGCATTGTTTCCATCCTAGGTTTTTGTTGTTCCTTTTGTTTTCCTTTGTTTTACTCTTTGAGTGCCTGCCACCCAACTCCCAAATAAATACACGGAGACTAATTCTTACTTATGAACGCCAGGCCTTAACTTGGCTTGTTTCTAGCCAGCTTTTCTTAACTTACATAATCTTGTTTCTTTTTAACTACATTTTGCCTCTGGGCTTTTTGCCTTTTTTTATTCTATATATCTTTTTTTCCTTCTTACTCCATGGCTGGCTGTGTGACTGGGTGACTGGTCCCTGGAGTTCTCCTCTCCCTTCTCCTTTTTTTTGCTCCTCACTCTTCTCTTCATTATTCTCTCTGCCTGGCAGCTCCACCTCTTTCTCTCTACTGCCTAGCTATCGGCCTTCCAGCTCTTTATTAGGCCAATCAGGTGTTTTAGACAGGCAAAATAACACAGCTATACAGAGTTAAACAAATGCAACATGAAAGAATGCAGCACATCTTTGCATCTTCAAACAAATGTTTCACAGCATAAACACATGTAACACATCTTAAAATAATATTCCACAACACTAGGTTTCCAGCTCAGGATCACAATATTCTCCTTATAGATTTTCTAATCTCCTACAATATAGTGAAAAAAAGAACTTTCCAGTTTTTGGTACTTGTTCATTTATTTAAGTTATAGTATTTAATCAATATGAATACATGTTTTTACCTGTTAAATTGGATTATTATCCAAATCAGGGGAGATTTGGATAATAATTCATATATATTTGTATATATGATAGATATTACATCTATCATATGTAAACATAGTTTATCAAGGTATTAATTGCTATTTTTGTAATTGGAGAATAAAGTAAAATACTTTTTGGCTTCTTAAACTCTGGATTTTTCTGTTTTTAAAGTTTGACTTGCATTCTTATTATTCTAATTCTTATTATTTACTTTAGAAATGATCATAAGACACTTACTTCCTCCTGCATTTTGTTTTTGTAAGGCTGCGTCCATTTCAGAAGTTGGTGTAAAGGAACAGAGAAAGACAATCAAAATTTAGGGGAAAATAAAGGAACAGAAGAAGGCTTCCAAAGAAAGCCCTTTTTAGATTTTCTGATGTTGGTATGAACTCTTAGTTACACTCAGGTAAAAATGGGATAGCCTTGAGGGAGTGTGTTTACATCACACACGTAGAGAGACAAACCTGTCACCAGATGTCTCAGTTTACACTCAGAAGCAGAAGAGCCACCTACCTGAATGAGATCATAAAAGAAAACTGAGCAAATTATGGTGTGTGTGCATGCGTGCGTGTGTGCGTGTGTGTGTGTGTGTGTGTGTGTGTGTGTGTGTGTGTGTGCACCTTTGTACATACAGTTATTCTACAAGTTTGTTATTTGATATTGACCATATTTTCATAAGTGAGCTAACATTTCATTCAGTCCAACAGAATGAGAGTTCTGTTTCAATTTTTTTTGAACAAAGTGACACAATCTATATCTTAGAGATGACAACTTGTTTGTCCATTTAACATAGAAGTGAATCAGAATATGCCAATTTCATCCCCTATTTGCCCCTGTAGTCTCCATATTTTGTACTTTCTTGAAGCACATAATTCAGGAGATAGCACAAAATATGAATCTCAGTAAATATTAGGTCAGTGGTTTTCTGTGAAAGATGCTAAATCTGAAACTTTCAAAGCCATTTCTAAACTTTACATGTTAGTTATGACATTGAAAACAAAACAACTTAGAGCTAAATAAACATTCAAATATTCTCATTTAGTAGTTTATAAATTCTATGTTGATTGTATCAAGGGGAAGGTAGCAATATGCTCTTTTCAGGCCCTCATTGGCGATCTGGTTCTTGCTCCAAATTATCATTCTCTAGGACAAATGTATTTGTCCTCTTTATTCTGGGTAGCATGCAACAATTCATCATTTGGTTAAAAACTGAAAAAGCAGACACATTTACAACTAAAATAATGCAACAGAGAATGAGATGAATGAATTACATTTGATTTTTTCTAAGTAAAACAGTGTACAGACAGAAAATAATTAGAAATGGATACACTGCACATAGGCATGTACTTCAGGAAAACGACATTGTTTGACTCATTGAAGCTGACTAATTTGAAGGAAATGATATAACAAGTAATAAATCTGTATTATACAGTATGAGCTTTGGGGTCCATAGAAACATGGATGCTTGTCAAGTTCATATGTGCCAGCAAATATGTCAGGTAGGTTTAGGCATTAGCTTATCTAAATTCTACTTAAATTATGAAATGTGTCCTCCTTAATTAATAGATATGTGAACTGTGCAACAAAGAGACCAATTCAGCAACTGGTTTAGTAAATCAAACTCTGGTTTTGAAGCTTACCATGTGTCTGGTCAACTCAAACTTTTACCTCTGACACTGGTCTGAGTACTCTATATATTTTTTCATAGAAACTTTTTGTTTGTTTGTTTAAAGGTTTATTTATTTATTATGTATACAATATTCTGCCTGCATGTGTCCTTGTAGTTCAGAAGAGGGCACCAGATGTCATTTTGGGTGCTTGGTAGCCATCAGGTGGTTGCTGGAAACTGAACTCTGAACCTCTGGAAGAGAAGTCAGTGCTCTTAACCGCTGAGCCATCTCTCCAGCCCCTCATAGAGACTTTTGAAGAGGCAGATAGTTTTAAAAGGCCAGTTGGCAGAGTTCTGTGGGTGAAACGGTGAGAAAGAAGTGAACGGTACAGATAGAGCTCTATCTGAGAAAGTAGAGTGAAATGGACACCAAGAACGTACAAAGGATTCCTTAGAAACAAAGAAGTAGGAAACACTGAAGCAAAAGCTCAATGTGGAAACACTTCCAAGTTCTGTTGTGACTGAGGAAGAAGTAGACTTTGTCAGTGAATCAAGGTAAGTTTTATATTCATAAAATACCAATACGAAATTCTCAGCATGGAGGATTCAGAATGAAAGCCTGGCTCATGCCTTGAGGTCTGTGTTCATTATAGCAACATGATATTTAACTTTGATTTTTAGAAACCGGGCAATGGAGAGAGAGCAGAAAAGATCACGAATAGCAAGTGGTTCAGTTTTTAAATAGAGGACCCATGAAGCACAGTTAGAACTGATGGGACCTCGGTAGCCATTGCCAGGAATCCCAAGAGCAACCTGGAGCTCTCCATAAGTAGGAATGCAATGAATGAAAACAAGAGGGAGCTGTGGGATCAAATGAATGGCCACAAATGATAGCTGGCTGGTGACTGGAGGGACATCTGCACTGTCCCACTGGTGGCGGATGATGTGGTATAGTCGTTTAAATTTTCCATTGCAGTTTTCAAAATCATCTCCAGTGTTTTTTGTTTCAGTGTCAGAAGTTACTTGATTGTAAAATTATACTCTAAAACTTAATCATAAAAATATGACTAAACATGAACCAAAGTCAAATTTTGAATAAAACTAAGGAAGCGATGCTTTCCTTGTTCTCTTTGTATGTGCTCTAATGTTTCTTTTTTCAGTATACCTTACTTTTATAAAGCAAATGGTTTTTCTTTTTATTGGAATAGAAATTCAAAATTAACTCTAAGATAAGAATCATCCCCAGAAAATATCTGTCCTTCCTTGATGATTCTAAGCATTTCCACTTTCCAGGGAGTAATAGAGCTTAGAGGTCTCTTCAAAGCTGAAGAAAATGGACAGAAGAAAAGAAACCTCATTCACTCTAAACCAGTGATTTGGATCATGTTACCTACATAAAACTCATTTTGAGTGAATCCAAAGACAGTCTAAATTGCAATATTATGCCATATGTTACTATCTTTGAATCTGTTTCCACCCAGTCTCAAATGTTAATATTTCTATTATACCGTTTAATTTGAGTGCAAATAGTAAGTTTTATAAACTTATATCTTTACTTGTCTGTGAGATGATGAATTTATAACTAACTTTAGGAACCTTAAAAAAAGAATAAATGACGCAATCTGTAACTCACAGTCACTCACCTAGAATCTTATCAAGCAACTCATCGTTTAGTCAAAGGTTTGTTAAACCAGAAATGCCTAGCATTCCCAGTATCCTGGGGATAGGTAAATCAGTAAGATTAAGACAAGGAGTGGACAGTGTAGTGGTGGTTCACTGGGGGTAGGTTCTCTGTACAGAGAGATACTACAAAGCTGGAGTCAAGAGACTGCCTTACTGCAATGATGAAGGATGGAGAATGAGTTTGCTTTGGGGATGAGATCACCAACATGTTATCCAATAGGGGCTACCTCATCCCAAAGGTCAGTCCAATTATGCATAAATATATATGAGCAAAAATAAATGGATTAAGGAGGATATATAATATACACACAAAAGTACACACACATACATATGTATATATATATATATAGATATAAAATTAGCATAATTAGATTTGTAATCCAGATAATAATTATATATGTTTATATTTTTATGAGTTAAAACATTAATGTAAGGAAGTTTAATATATTTCCTATTAAGATTATATAAACATGTGTTTATATGCTAATATATGTTATAATAAGAAGAGGTCATGAATCCAAGAAGAACTGGAGGTAGAGAGGAGGAAGAAGCTATAAGGAGAAGAGGGAGAGCCAGAAGTGAATCACAAGAAAGTCTAAGAGAAAAAAATCTTTAGATACAAAAATAACAATAAAATGAGTGTCAAATGTCCCCATATCATGCATATGGGTATTTGCAGAATGACTAGTAAAAGACTATAGACAAATGATTACAAGAAATAAAGGCAAGACAAGTTATTAACTGAGGAAAATGAAAAGGAATCATGAAACTGCCAAATTTCCATAAAAATTATCATTTAAATCGGTTGATTTTTATTGTTTTATTTTTGTTTGCACTTTACTTCACTATATTAAAAATGTTAGAGAGTTATAATTTTGTGTGCTACACTATTAAACACAAATCCAAATATTCATATAACAGTGGTAGTTTTTTCATGTTACTAGATATTTTGCAAATGAGGGTACAAATAAGTATCTTCAGCAGATGCACAAGATATAAATGCTGAATGATAAAAGTATGTGGCTTTTGTACCTGTCCCTTTGCTTTTTCCTTTGGAATTATTTCAAATTGATAATCCATCTTTGTCAAAGTTCAGGAAATAAATATTCTTTTCTTGTATATTGAAGAAAAATTCACTATAAACTCATTTTAAGGAATGTATTATGTAAGTATAACACACACACATATATATACATATACTTACACATTATGTAAGTATAATACATATAATACATATGGTTTCAACTGTTATCTTTATAAACATGTTTTAAAATTGCATTTCTACATGGAAATTACAAACTTAGAGACTTTTCAGAAAACTTTTCAACATGGGAAACTCCTCTGCTCAAATGCTGGACTGCCTTCACCCACTTTTTAAATCATTACAGCTATATTCAAAGTTTAGATCTTGCTTGCTATTGGCTGTTCATATGGAGGCACACTAGTTTGTAAGTATCTTTGTGCAACAAAGGAACCTAGCAAAATATATTTCATGAGGTGGTGATATGCATAATAATTTGTATTAACTGATAATTCAATTCCTATCTTAATTGGATTGTTGGGTGTACATTGGAAAGAGATTCTGAATGTGTTTTTTATATTGCTCTATTCCAGATGTATGAACAAATCCTATCTAATAATACAAAACCATTGAACAGATTACATCTTAGCAAGTAGCACAAACTATGAAACCTCAAGGAAAAAAGTTGTGTCCATAGAATCTGATAAAATGAATTGTTTTCAAAACTTCAATCCCAAGGAAGCATCGGATTTGCCAATCATTATAGCCAACTGAGACCCTTTTTTAATTTATTATACATCCTCTTCTAGCATGCCTAGCCCTTGTCAGCCACCATTACCGTTATTTTGCTTCTGGATTGCAAATCTAATTATGCTAATTATATATTTTATAAGGTAAAAACATTAATGTAAGGAAGCTAAATATATGTGTTGTTGTTTTAAATTAACCCTGAAACTTTTCATGCAAGCATTGGAGCATGAAATTAGGAAGTAAGAGTTTGGGGCTAAAGAATGGAGGCCAGCCCTTCCCTGTATTTTTTTTAAATAAAACTATAAAAATATTCTCCAATCCTCTACCCTGGTGGTGCTCAGAAATGGCAGCAGCACACCACCACCGGTTTTCCTGTGAGGTTTCCATGGTAACTGGAGCTTAGTCCAGTTTTCACCATCAGTTGAAGCATGTTAAATAAGAAGTATGCATTTCTTACCATTATTTGCCCGAGTACATATTTCTTGACGATTCCTCCTGTCGTATGTACATTGCATTAATGATGAGTGCAGGCATGCTGACTTTTTTTTTTCAACTTTCCCCCTAACATTTGTGTCCCTTCCATGAACCATACAAAGGACATCATGTAAAGTTCTAAAGCAAAGCACTGTGGTTGCTTCATTTAAAATATACACAGAGAAGTTTTATCAGTGGTAATGTCTCATTTTAGTGAATCGTATATTCAGTCACATTATCCTTTGGATGGAGTTTCCAGATCTCAGACAAACACAGCTGATTTCAAGGTAAAGTAGTTTAAAGATTTTTTTTTTCTGCCAAATACATGTTTCCTACAAATTAAGTCAAAGTTTTTGACATGCAGACTTTTGTTGACAACAATCAAACATTTATTTTGTGCTGTTCATGTAGTCTATACACCAAGAACAGCAGTGCAATTGCTGAATCGGATGGTGGTTCTATTTGCAATATTTTAGGAACCTCTGTGTTTTGTCCATAGTGATTAATTTACATTTCTGTCAATATCATGCAAAGATTCTCTTTCTCCAACATTTTGGCTTGAACTTGTTATTTTTGGCTGTTTGGATAATAGTCTTTCTTATGTGAATGCGGTTATAGTTTTGGTTTGGTTTGTTTGTAACAGTAGGAATTGAACCTTGAGTCTTACATTTGCCACAGTTGCTCAAATAATATCCTAATTACGACCTCAGTAATTTGAGGCTCTAGAGACTTTCCATTTGGGTTTTCCATCGAGCTTCTATGTTTGTCCTAGCTCTGGTTATAACATAAGCCTTTAGATGTTTTTGGGAAACTGACCAATTAATCCCAGGCTCTCTTAGAGGTCCTGATGGAAAGACAAAGGGAACGTTAGTTCTGTGTCCTTGTCCAGGAGTGGACTTGGCAAGGTCCAGTTTGAGGCTGGGACGAGTGCCATGAAGGAATCAAGGTCGTGGTTTCTGGGGATCTGATTCTCCCTCCTGGGTTGTGGTTATCAGTCCCAAGGCAGCTGTGTCTGAGGTGTCCTGTGTTCTCATTGTCTGATTAGCTTTCTGTTGACCTTGCCACCTACTTCTCTGAAAATAGTATGTAGTAAGCTGTGATGCTGAATAAACTTGCTTGGCATAAGTCATCAGCTTAAGCAAGACCTCCAGGTTGCAACCATGGCTTTTTGTCTTCTTTATTCCTTGGCCCTGATCCTCCCACTCTACATCATACTCAGGACCCTTATTTTTGTGGGTTTGGGTCAAGCTGTGTTACTAGAACTAAGGTTCTGGATACTCAAAAGGAAGTAAATGGGATAGGGGATGAGTTGGGCTAGGAGACAGGTTATACTTTTCGTAAAACTCTGGATTTGAACTTGTAAAAAATAAAACCTATATAATGAAGTTTTTATGTGTTTATATCTCTTAAATGATGTTAGCATAGTACATGGTGAGGTATAGCATGAAATTAAGATAGTTTGCAGATTAAATTATCTAATGAGGGAAAGACATGCAGGAAACAATAGTTGCTCCCGAAGACTCGGAGAGATCTTGTAGAAGCTTCACAGAGAAGGAGTCAGTCACCAACTATGTCTGCCATAGTGCCTAGGAATGTGATAGCCAGACATTCGAGGAGCATAGCTTTGAAACTTGCCAAGACATTGGAGACAATTTGAATAAATATATTAAGAAAATAATAAGCCTATATTTTTATCCACCAAATATCTTACAAGTTCATTTATTGTACGAATTGCTTGAGTATGGATGGTAATTAAAAGGCACAAAGCTACACAGAGAAACCCTGTCTCAAAAAACCAAAAAAAAAAAAATAGTCTGTAAGATTATAGATTTAAAAGTCCCTTTGGTAGTATAGATATGAGAATTTTTCTTAAGTCTGATACATTCAAGCCAATAGTTACAACTCTTTCCTTCCATTCATACATTTCTCCCTCTGAAGGAGAGGTTTTAGATTGAACACTGTATTGTCTCAGACTAAAATATGCTATCCAAGCTCAAGATGGACAGTGCTTTCAACTCTGTGGGAAGCAGCAGTTGCCAAGAAAAGATTTGAAACTGGCAGGTCAATTAGAAGGACAGAGCCCAGTCTTTTGGGCAGATTCCCATGCTGATTTTGAAAAGAGTGTTGGCTGCTTTACTCTGCTGGTAAGAATGTGACCTTAACAAATTTACATTTTATTTTCAGAAAGAAGTACTGGAGGGTTTTGCAATTCATTTTCATAATAAAATCGTGGATTCCCATGTAAGAATAGAATAAAATATTTAAAAAGAGATTATGGTTTTACTGAGTATTGGTTATTTAGAGAATTTTTAATTTAATGGTATTTTTTATTATTTGAAATTTCCCTATATTTATGCAATGCATATTGATCAGACACATCCCTCACTACCTTCTTCCAACTCTTCCTAGTGCTCCCTACCAATTTCCCTACCAACCTCATGTACTTTTCTCACTTTATTCCTTTTGTTTTTAAGTTGCCTCTTTGAGATTAACCAGTGCTTCCCACATGTATGTGACTATGTGGCTGTCCACTGGGGTATCAGTAATCTATCAGTGGCCATATCCCTTAAAGAGAGTGGCTTTCCTTCCCCTAGCAGATATCATCAACTGCTGATAGATTCTCTGATACGGGGGGAGCCTCAGAAGTCTCTCTCCAATCATGCTGGAATTTTTCTCTGGTTGTACAGCTCTCATGCAGGTAACCATAGCTGCTATGTGTCGATGCATGTAACAGCTACGTCAGAAACAGAAGTCAACACTTCAACGCTCCCCTCCTCCTCTGCCAGTTCTTGTATCCACCCTGTTTTCTACTGTGTTCCCTGAGCTCTGGATGGTGGGAAGTTGGCATAGTTAGCATACTCATTGTTGAGCTCTTAGAGTTATTTATACTTTGTACTTTGACCAGTTGTGAATCTCTGCATTAAGGGATATCCATGAGAAAAGGAGCTTCTTAGAGTGAGCTTGAGAAAAGCACAAACCTGTGGGTATAAATGTACCTATTTATAATTTAGTTGGCAGCATAACTATTTAGAAATGCCCCCTTCCTCCCCTGACTCTACGATCTCTATAGTCATGGGCTTTGTATTAATTTTACAGTACAGTACCTGGCATGAAAACCATCTTACAGAGACAGCCTCATATCAAATTAGAAAGAGGTTAGTTGGTTACCCCATAACCATCATGGCACCCCTGCAGCTGTGTGCACATCTTGGAATGAGGTCAGCATTGTAGCATGAAAGATCCAGCACTGGTTAAGACTATTGATGTCTCGTCTTTCCCAACATCCTGCAAACCACCTTCAGGCACTCTATAAGCTATCTATCAAAAGAGAGTTATCTAGTCAGGTTAAGACTGATTTCTCTTTTCCATACATCTAAATTAAGTGACATCTTCAGTAATAGTGCCTTACTAGCTGCTTATGGTGGACAACCAAGTATGTGTGTGTGTGTATGTGTGTGTGTGTGTGTGTGTGTGTGTGTGTGTTTGTGTGGGTGTGTGTAGTAATAATTGAGAGGAGTTAGAGGCAACTGATGGGGGATTGAAAAAAGAAAAAAGGAGAGATGGGATGTAACTATACTTTAAATAATTTTTTGATTGTCTCAGTAAGTTAGAGAGACAGACAGACACACACACAGTGGAATAAGACATTACTCAACTTTCTAAACATAAAATAGTTATTTTACAGAAAAAGAATGTGATTTTCATATTTATTCCCATAGAGTACCAAGAAATCATGATCAAAAGAAAAACTGGCTGGGTGGTGGTGGCTCACGCCTTTAATCCCAGCACTCGGGAGGCAGAGCCAGGCGGATCTCTGTGAGTTCGAGGCCAGCCTGGACTACCAAGTGAGTTCCAGGAAAGGCGCAAAGCTACACAGAGAAACCCTGTCTTGAAAAAACAAAAAAAAAAAAAAGAAAAACTGGAAGAAGACAAGTAAAAATATTTCAATATAATTGAATAATACGTATATTAGAGAGGATTCTTTGGAAAAATGGAATGAATACACTAACTCTTCCCTTCTTATACATAGATACATATTTAATCTCCCCTATTATATATATAATATAATTATACATTATTCTAATTTTATATTTTATTTATTATATATTATACATATAATCTATATATTAATACATGAAATATATCATATAAATAACTATAAATAATAATATAATATATAAAAATAATACACAAACTCATTATATAGTAGCCTTATTTATTATTGTATTATATATGATATAATAATTATTGTATCTATATATTTATAATTACATATATATTCGATTTATTAGAATGGCTTACAGACTGTGGTCCATTTATTCCAACATTGGCTGTAAACTCATATAAAATCCAAGAATTCAGTTGTTGTTCAATCCATGAGGCTGGATGTCTCAGACTCTTTGGTATTCTGAATTTGGTATTCAGAATCCTGAAAGAGTCAGCTCTAATACCCATGTAGGAATGAACTTGCCGTTAAGAGTAAGGGCAGGCAGGCAAAGAACAAGAGCTTCCTTCTTCCATGTCAGAGAAGTCAACTATACTCCAGTGGAAGGCCACACATCCTAGATTATTAAGAAAGCATATATTAGCTTTGATGAGCCATAAAAGAAGGAACAAAAGAATACTAAATAAATAAATAAATAGACACAGGTTGGATGGATAGGGGAGAGGTATATCTGGAAAAAATTGGCAAGTGAAGGATGCAAATATTCAAAATGCATTGTACAAAATCTTTGAAGAACTCTAAAAAGTTTTAAAGTATTGTTAGAATATAACAACACTGCCTTTACCCACTCTATGCATGAAACCCCATGAACTAACCTCACTCTTTTCTCTGGAGGTAGGCTTATCAAAACTACTTAACTTTATCATTTATTCAACGAAATTAGAAGTCCTCACCTAAGGCACTCATTATTTTGCTCTTGGATAAGGATGTACTATAATTGTATCAATCAGGACTGGGGCTGTGGCTAATGCTTCTACTTTAAGAAATGTAATCTTCTCCTTCTTCCCATTTGGATATGGATGATGAGGTGTATGGTGCTGAAAACCATATCACAGGACAGCATCACCCTTAAGGGAGTCAGCCTTGTGATGGGATATACCCCCCTAAAGCCAAAAGAAAATAACAGAAAGGCACTAATGTTTCATAATATTGTTGAAGATTTTTATTTAAACTTTATACAGTATATCTCTTTAGATATTTCAAGTACTTGAGCTAATGTATTCATTTCCTTTACTTTAATAGAAGCTTTCACCAAGTTGTTTGGGTGAATGGGATATTTCCAACTAAAAATAATTTTCTTGGATTCATTTTTGTTAAACAAGTCTTCAAACTTATAGTCTATACCAAACAGTGTGTTTGGTACAGTTGACATGCTGTAAATTCCTTTCCAATTCAGGAATACAGGTGAGTGGGGACAGATTCCAAGCTGGTTGGAAAAACAGAGACAAGATAAGCTCATGAAGCCAGTTGTAGGAGTTTTAGGCAGCCTGAAGGAGGATGTGAACTGAACAGGAAGGAGGACAATATCTTTTTTTTTCAGATTGTGCTAATAGATCCTTTAGTAGCTACTGCACTAAATAAAGAGATTAATGATGGGTTACATTAGTGGTTATATTTGTTCCTGTTGATGTGGTTCTGTTTGCAGCTTTAACCATCTATGACCTTGTGGAAGGGTAACAAAGAGCTGGCTTTTTGTGTCCTCACAGTAGAACGCCCTTTTTCTTCCAGAACGTACATTTGGCTCTGGCTGGCTTGTGTGGCTGTGGTAGGGGTAATTCCCAGGCCCTCTGCTTTTTTTCTCTGCCTGAGTTGACTTGGAGGCTGTGGGAAAATGTGCAGCGTCACCACAGTGAAGTGGCCTCTAAGCAGAGAACAGGGAGCAAGCACCAGGGAGGGTTAGCAGGACACAGTTCAAGCAGATGACCTGTATGGGAAGCTCATCCTTCTGGGGAGCAGATGTAATTCACACAGATATGGAATCTATGCAGAACTAGAATGGGGGGCGGTGGCTGTGGAGGACAGGATTCTTCACCCAGCAATGTTAGACAACAGGATAAACTGTCAGACAAGAACCAGCTTTCAGAGAAGTGTGCTACATCTTAAAGTCTTCCCAAGTGTCTATGGACATGGACATAGAATAGTGTTTCTTGGTACTGGTAGATATTACATTACAAGTGAGTGAGAAGGGGTGTTCTGGTTAAATGAAACCAGATAAGAATTTATCACAGTGGAGACCCTGGCAGCAAAAGTAGCTACCACAGTTAGTTAATCTTTCATTCTATTGGGCATGATAAATTTAATTCAATAGTTATATACATTTCAATTGGCTTTGAAAGTTATAAATTTATAAACTCAAGTTCTATTTGCTTTTGGGATACCATCTTACAAGGATTCCAATTTGCAGTAAGGCTTGTTCAGTTGCCTTTAGCCTACTGTATATGGGTGGGTTAGGACTTCTGTTGGTTTTTTCTGTGTCGAACACACAGATTGCAAGCCCAGTGCCACTTTTAGATCTTTGGCAGCAGTTAACTCTGCTGCTCACACACGATTGAGCCTGTATGATAATGAGTATTCAGAGATGGGTAATGTCTGGGGGGCACTCACCACCCTAAGACAGAGTGCCTGTGTGGCCTGGGCAGGTGTCTCCATGACAGGTAAGGTGACCTGCTGACATCCCATGCAGCCTAAGTCAGAAGCTCATTTTTTAGTAAAAGGGGGATTTGTAGGTCCCTGGCCCCCGTTTTTGGGTAACTGTTGCCTTGCTTGCTGACCTTGACCTTGATATCCTCCCTATGCTAATTCCCTGCTGGGTTCCACCCTCTTGAATGCTTAAGGGAAGTTCTTTGTCTGTGTATCCTGCATATTGGGCGTTAACAGCTTAGATGCAAGATTGTAAAACATCAGTAGTGAACTTCTGCCCTCCAGGGTTCTCCCATTGTGCTGTAAGCCTGTATTTAAGACCTCCTTCTTCCTTCAATAAATGGCATTCAGCATTAAAAAAATAAATAAACAAAAACAAAAACAGAACAAAACAAAAAAATAAAGTGGGACGATCAACAACAACAACAAAAGAATTATGTAAAAACAATACAGGAAAGTTCTCAGTGTCAGGACACGCACAAGTTTGACTCTGTTTTGCTACTGCTCAAATTTGGTAGATTTCAGATCAGAGGATGAGGCATCACTAGTGGTGATTCTAATTCAGTAGTAAATCGTGTACTGTGGGAAGGACCTTGGGGTGGTATGAGATTGTTTGGCTTACGCGCAAAAGATGGTGCAGTTCCCTTCTGGTTTGGGCACGGAAACTCAATGAGGGCTTTGGGACTGGTGGCCTCACCTGCAATGCACACAGCTTTGGTTCCCTACCAGGCCTGGGCCTGAGAAGATGGGAAAGGGACCAGTCAGACTCACTGAGGAAACATGTGAATGTGGCTCCCTACTGGACCTCTTGGATGAAGGAGCACTGCACAGTGAGGACCTAGGACTGATATAGCTGGGCCTGCCTGTCAAGCTCAGTTTTCTTTCTTTTATAAAAAAAATATTTTTTATTATCATAAAAAGTATCATGTTTCCTTCTGAGATTTTCACCCACACTTCATTTTGGTTGATTCTTCACCTTTTCCTTTCCACAACTGCTTTGCCCTTCCAGCCCCAATTTTCCTCATTCCAGTCTCAGAGAAGTAGATGACATCACCGTGCCCATCTCCCTACCCTGAAGTCTCTTTGCTCTCATCTCATGGTCCATTTCTAGTTCTATGGAACTAGACTATTTACTCAACTTAAAACTGAGCATCTTAAACAGAGGGGATCTTGTGGAGACTAGATAGTGGAGTTTTCTCTCCATGAACTACATGAGCCTCAGGAAACTGTAAGACCCTGCTAGATGGGGCTTCCCCAACCTGCTCAGTTTGCTGCCAGAACATGACATGTCAGCCTTTTAGTACATGAGGACATATTTTCTAGTCAAGATAGTTTCTAGTCAAGAATGATTGAAATGATACTTTCCACTCAAACTTAAAGGAGAATGAGATAGCCATCTTTCTCTGCAGTAGCATACTCTATTTCAGGTGTCTCAATAATATTTTTGCATTTTTAATAGGTAGTTTTGGTTTTTGTTGGGTTCTTCTTCAGTGTTTGGATCGTTATGGAGCTAGAGACACAGCTTAACCTTTCACCCAGGAATAGGCTGAGAGTTTATTCTTAATTGCTTGTGAATTGTGTCTAAGTTAGAGTCATTATATGACTTTGCAGGCCCTGTGCATGTTGCTTTAGGCTCTGTGAATTCATATGAGCTCATGTTGATTTAGTGCAGTGGTTCTCAATCTGAGAGTCCCAGCCCCTTCGGGGGGTCTCATTTCAGATATCCAACATATCACATATTTACATTACAATTCATAACAATAGCAAGATTACAGTTATGAAGTAGCAATGAAATAATTTTACAGTTAGGGGGTCACCACAATATGAGGAACTGTGTTAAAGGGTTGCAGCATTAGGAAGGTCAAGAACTATTGCCCTAGAGTGTCTTGTTTTCTTGGTTTTCTCCATCGCCTCTGGTTCTTACACTCTTTCCCCCTCCTCTTGTGCAGTGTTCCCTGAACCTTGAGAGGAGAGATTTGATGGAAACATCTTTTGTTTAGGACTGAGTACTCCAAGGTCTCTCACTCTCTGCACATTGTCTGGCCTCTGTCATGGTCTCTGTATTTGTTCTCATCTGCTGCAGGAGGAAGCATCTCTGTATGGAAAGAACTCAGTGGTCGGCACAGTTGCCAATATATGCAAAGCACTCAGTGATCAGCATAGTTGCCAATGTATAGAAAGCACTCAGTGGTCACTGAACAGTTTTTGCACCCAGATAAGCCTCTCCGCCAACACAGCAAGCCAAATCTGACCAAATCAGACTTAATTAGAAAAAGTCCTGGTTTAATGGGTAAAGCATTCCTGGGTGATTCTCTGGCCCCGCGGAGAGGAGATGGGACAAGAGACCAAAAAACCACATGTCTGTTTTCTGAGGTGCAGTTTAAATACCCTGTGGGAGTGGTCTTGAGCATCTCTGGCGGGAGGAGCTGTGTTTGGCAGGACTTTCTGAGGGATAGGGTCTGGGCAGAGAGATGGGGCTTCCACCAGAAAATTCCCTACTCTTTGGGTACATGGATGCCAGGGTGCCAGGGGCTGAGGCAGAGCTTCCACTAGAACAGTCACTGTTACTGTTTTAAATGTTTTGCAGCAATGACTTGCTTCTTTCTTGAAACTTCTGCTTGTGATGTTCCTCCCATACATACACAAAAGGAAATACATAAAACCTCATAGATTTTAGCCAGCTTTTTCTTATCCATTCTTCTGTTCATTTTCTGATTATCATACAATTAAATTTGCCTAAAAATAATATGGGTATCATTAAATGGGATATTTTCAAGGTTTTTTTTTTTTATAAATTTGTTCTATATATTGTATACATTCAAATATTCCATGCAGTTAAGATTAATTAAATAAAACACAGCCTTAGTCCAGTGAGAAGAGTGCCCACTTTGCACACATTTAACAAGGAAGCCAGTGGTTCCATCCTTCCCACTTGAATTCTCCTCTCTGGGTAGAATGGCTGCTGAGCTCACTTCCGAATCAGCAAAGTAGCTGAAGCCAAGGGGAGTTATAATTAGACAGATAATAAAATGGGGCTCATATCAAATTTTTCACACATTTAACATACCTGACAGTATATCAAAAAGCAAGTGTCTCTCAAGACAGAGTTGCCATGGATGGCTGGGTTTGCCAAACCACCAGAGCATGAAATCAACCCTGCTTATCAGCATCCAGCTCATGGAAGCAAGTTTTAGGGAGCTGGAGTCCCTGGCTCAGAGATTCCTTTGGCTGTGCTCAAAAATGAAGACAAAGATTGTACATATCAATTTCACTTAATTAGCTTTTTACATGACTTTCATTTCTGGTACATTGGCTAATTAGCAACATGCTAGGAAATCAACCCTCCTCCCCCACTCTCTAGAGTTCGCAGGCATTTTCACATTCACACTCACTAGAATCAGCATTGTTAACTTCACTTTTGTGATGAATCAGCCTTGAGGGTAGTTCCCCATTGAGATACAGTAGCTGAACTATTAATTTTGTTCTATACTTTCCTCTCTCCGGGAAACAGGCTATTTAATTCGTGAGAGTGCTCTGAGGCACTGTGCTTATGTTGTTGAGCAGATTTATGTAGTGCATGTGTTGAACAACACAGTACCCTGACTGGAAATCACTGTGTTCTGTACTCATCTGAATTTCAATAACAATTTTCCCAACTGGTGAATGAAAAGAAACACCAGTACAAAACAGGTCATTTACCCAGTGGACTTCAGGGTCATGTACTCACGTTCTCCTCTGTATCAGTATTGATAGGATATTGGAAAAGGATCAATGAAGTTTTCTACCCAAATACAAATGTTCTATATTCAGAAATTATTTTAGTTAGAACAAAAAAAGGCCAGAAGAAAGAGAATAGCAATTAAAAAATATACATTCTTTACACATTTTTTTCTTTTTTTTTTTTTTAATGAAACATTACTGGTACAGGTCGGAATTATATGAGCAAATTGTGATGAAATCCTGCTCAAACTGTGTGAATAAACTAGGGTATCTAAGTGTGAAAAATCATTGCTTTTGGAATTTGAAAGAGTTCTAAACCACATCTCCGATTCTCATCAATACTAGATGTATTCTCTGAGGTACAATTATGACACCACGAAATTCAGAACCACCAACTTAAAACAGGTATAGTAACCATATTTTGAATCATTATTAGCATAAAGGTAGCTCTCCTTGCCAGCTGTTTGCTTAGCTTGACTATGGGAGGAATGAATATACTTTGTAATTTAGAATTATCATAGACTATAAGGATCAGGCCTCACATCTCTTCTGTGTTTTCTGCAGTATTTATCAGAGTTTTTCAAAGCTGGGCCTATCACTTCATTAATATAGTTTTTCTCACACATGCTTCTTGGTGTGCCTGTGGGCTTTCTTGTAAACTGGGGTCTACCTGTATCTATGCAGATGTAATTAGCTGTGTGGCCAGCAGTTTCTGATGTTGCTGCTTTCAAACTTAAACAACATTCTAGCTTGTGGACATTCAAGAAAGACACTGAAAAGATCTCCATTTCAGAAAGGCCAGAAGCGGGAAGTAAACAGAATTAGTTCAGTTTCAGCTACACAGATGCAATTTCCTCTTCTTGAGGATAATATCTATTCAAAGCTGATGGCTTTTAAAGAGCAAACTCTTACCCAATTTCCTTCCTCCTTCAGCAGTCTGTTAAATGTTTATCTGTGGAAAACACTGCAAAGCTGCAAAGGCTTACCCTCCAATGATCATGTTCCTTGTGGCCATTTAGTAAGACACATCCTGCCCACAATTGAGAAGCAATATCGGAATGTTATTACAGATAAAACTGTGTGAAAATGCTCGCATGCCTTCTCACACAAGGTGTTGACCACTGTGCTCAGGTCGGATCTCTTGTGACTCAAGTGCTAAGATAGACTTTATAGACAAGGGGAAGATGATTGTATCTACAAATTATAGATTACTGTTAGCAGATAAAAATCAAACTCTCATCATGGTTATAAATGCTTTTCTGGCATGTTTCCTAGAAAAAATACTGAGAAGACGCATGGAAGCAAGACCACCTGTTCCACCTGTAATATAAAGGCAAACCGTAATAACAATTGCATACATAGATGGAATATTTGTCCTCTAGCTGTAACATGTTATGTCTAGATGAAAACTTTACTGAAATAATGGAATACTGGTTCTGTCTTAATGGACCCAGTTCATGATCATAGCTCACTCTCACCTGATCTTAACCATGTTTTCTAACTTATCCTAAGATAACAATATTGAATACTAACTTACATGCTGCAGTAAGTTTTATGTTTTCCTGTTAGCCCCTTCTGTTTTCCAGCATGCTGAACAGACCTGTTTCTTATGTACTCAGGGCATACCCAAAATATGTTTGTCTAATGAGTAAGAAAATTAACAAACCACTGTTAGAAATAAAATGTAAAACTGAAACTATACTATAGAAGTTTTAAAAACCAGTATCAGAAGCTACAAATGCTATTTTGTCCTTGATTACTTTTCCCCCATCCTTCCTATAACGCTTCCTGAGTTCTTTCAATTGTGATAAATTATTTGTTTTATCACCTGTCTCTTGGAGTCATCAAAGTCCAGTCAATGTTATTAATTATTTATTATTATTACCTAAACCAGCTTGAAGTGATGTGTTTTACTAATGTATTAACAATGCATTTACCAAGACATAAAAAAATGACAATACTGGCTGCCATTCCAACATAGATGGGAAAAATCACAAATCTACAACACTAAATGAAGAGCTACAGGCAATTAATGGCTGTTGAGAGAGAGAGACTCAGTCTCCCCCCAAGATGAGTCCCCCAGTGGGTTATCCGATCTGAAGTGGTCATCCCTAAACACATATGCATGTGAGCAACACTAAAAGTACACAGCAGGTTATGTTTATAAATTCATATAAATACAAATATATATGTAAATAGTACATGTATGTGAGTGTGTGTGTGTGTGTGTGTGTGTGTGTGTGTTTGTAACGATTATAATTAAAGAATAAGAGACCACGAATTTGAGACAGAGTAGCAGGGGAGATACAAGAGGAGATGGTGGGAAGAGATGGAGGGGTAGAAATGATGTAAATACCATATTCACATATGAAAGTCTAAAAAAATACATAAATAAAAGAAAAGGGAAATTGCATTTGTTATAGCTGCAGTTGCTTTTAGACAAATTGTCCTAGTTCAATATCTTCCTTATTATTTCTCTAATTTAAAAAATATGAGTTTGTTCTGGTACTTAATGCAATATTTCCATGAATATGTAGTATAAAGGAAAAATTGTAAGGAAGTAGAGACATCTTAATTTATAATCTTTTGGAAGTTAGCTAGTGAGCTATTAAAATTGAATCCAGGACTACGCTGTACTCTAAACATGCAAAGTTCTGAGGACTTATTTATTTATTTTTTTTGGAGAAATGACTTTGGCTATGTCATCAGATCCTGGGAACATTAATTGCTTCTCTTCTGCAAATGGGAGTACTAGTGGGAATATTTGTGAATTTGAATGTAGCTGAAGTTATCCTGCTCGTGCCGGGCTCCCGAGGCCCTCAGGCCCAAGCAAACACACAGAGACTTACATTTTTTACAAATTGTATGGCCTAATGGCTCAGGCTTCTTTCTAGCTCTTCTTATATCTTAAATTAACCCATTTCTATTAATCTATAAGTTGACACATAGTTCGTGGCTTACCTGGTATATTAACATGTTGCTTCTCATCATGATGGCTGGCAGCATCTCTCTGCCTCAGCCTTCCACTTCCCAGAATTCTCCTCTATCTTTGTCCCACCTATACTTCCTGTCTGGCTACTGACCAATCAGCATTTTATTTATCAGTCAATCATAGCAACATATATTCACAGCATACAGAACATCCCACAGCACTTGAATATGTCACATGTGAGATGATGTTTACAAAAAACAAAATAATATTCTTCCAAATTTTGCCTCATTCCCTCATGCTTGTCTTTGAAGTTTAACATCTCAAGTCCTCTTGTTACAAGTAATTTACAATTCCTGGAAACATTCATAATTTTATATTTATTATTTGTTTAATATTCTCTTTCATTCCCCCTCTCCATGCCATCTTTCATTTCCTCTCTCTCTCTCCCTCTCTCCCTCTCTCTGTCTCTGTCTCCCTGTCTCTGTCTCTCTCTGTCTCTCTGTCTCTCTGTCTCTGTCTGTCTCTCTCTCTCTCAAAGCAATGTCTCTCTGTGTTGCTCAAGCTGGTTTGAACTTGCAGTGATCCTCATGCTTCAGGTTTCCAAGCACGGGGATAGCAAGTCCCAACCATTAAGCCAGGCTTTGTCTTTTTAAAATACAGAGCTATAAAAGGAGATGCCATCAGTTTTGGTTTTTCTGTTTTATTACAAATATAAATCACCTTAATAACATATGTATTAGATTTGTAACTAATAAATGCTTAGGTTTCTTTTCCTCAATGTGACCTAATTAGTTCTTCACAGTCTCTTAAGTTGGCCTAATGAGAAGTCATTTTGAAAATGATACGCAACTTGGAGGATAAAGGGGCCTTGGAGTTCTGTTCCTGCTACAACCCATTTCCCCATCTCGGAGTTCTGGTTTCTTCATGCCTTTGCATCCATGCCATTATCTCATAGACTTTAGGTAGCTTACTAAAACAAGTGATGATAAAACATGAGTTTCATAGCAGCAAGGTAACTTTTAAAAAATATTTTTCTATTCCTGTACGAGTTGGTTTTGGGTATTGATAGTTACCCTGGGAGCTCAGTATAATTATTTAGCATATACATATCGTCTGATTTATATTTACCAATTCGTACATTGTAAACCAAAATTATCAGTTAAAAACATAGTTTACTCAAATCATACCATTTTTGAGATTATATATTTTTGTTTTATATATTCATTTTGCCTGAGGAAAGGCCCTTGTACACATATGTGGCACCCTACAGTCAAGATCATCTTTCCTTGGGAACTATTAAAAGAATTCAGGAAGCCAAATCCAAAAGCCTATTGTTTTCTATATTTAAACCTGTGTTCTTGTTTCAAATTCTATATACAAATTCAAGAGGACTTTACTGGAATGTATTCAAAGAGCTCAAGTTAGAAACAAGAAATCCCAAACACTGAAATCTTAATATGTTTCCAGATCGCTTACAGTTAGGGTAGGACAAGTTTCAATTGTGTGTTTTGAAAATTTCAATTCAGTTCACCTTGTTTCAGCAAACATGGGAAGGCATTGTTTTAGAACATGGGACCCAAAACAAACCAAAACAAAAAAGAATTTTTCTCAAAGAGTTGGGACTTACTTGATTCAAGTGAATGTACAGAAAAATTTGTGTATGGCAGATCCTGAGTATTTTGTCCCAGGAGACTACTGTGTTACAAAAATCATTTCCCTTGGGTGCTTTTTACAGTGATATTAACTTGCTGATACAGTAAGTCAGAAGTTCACATAATTATCAAATTATCGTTATATGATCTCAAACATCCTAACCCAGGGAAATCAAGGCACAAGTAAAGGAAAGTAAAAGATAAAAAGAAGATTGAGGGAGAAAAGCATATAAGGATGACTCTTATAGTCTTCATCCAGACTCTGGTCATGTGGGAAATAATTTTGACCTGTCTCTGGAGCCCATCTGTAGTCAGTAAATTTTTATCAGTTAATTGATTATTTAGTCATGAATGTATAAAGGAAAGTAAACCCAGGAATTCATACACAAGACAAGGCAGAAATATTAAGAGGACATGATTGTCTGAATGAAACTTTGGCATAGTTATTAAGACTGAATAGTTTTTCTACTTCTTTTTTTCAGCAGCAAAACCTTTTTTGCCATTATACTGATATTAGAATTATGTTTGGTAGATTATTTGGGGAGTTGTATTATTTTCATTAACAAATATGTTTGATTCTTAGCATTCTCTGTTCTCTGATATATTTATACCTATCCTTGGAATCTTATTTGAAAAGTGAGCTCCACTGGTCTCCATGATCTCTCAGCCTGAGCCAGGGCCTGAACACAAGTTTGTGTGTGTGTGTGTGTGTGTGTGTGTGTGTGTGTGTGTGTGTGTGTGTGATGTCTGTGTTGTGGAGGAGCTCAACCATTACTTTAAATTAATTAGTTTTGAGGCCTGGAGCTTTTGTCTATAAGCCACAGAACTGATGTCTAAAACCCTTCAGTTATGCTAATATAAGTACCTGTAATTTCTGAAGTGGGCTAAAATTCATGTGGAGAACGCCTGATATTTCTACAGACTTAAAAAATTAAATCTGTCTTTACACTTGTACATTCCTCCCAAAGTTGGAATGTTTATTAGTGTGAATGTGCTCTCCTTGCTTTATATTTTGCAAATATCTCGGCTTTTACCAAGAAATCTCTTAAATCTTTGCACAGAACTTGCTTGATTTGGCTTCTAAAAGTGCAGTCTGCCACCATACCACCAGGCTCCACAGCTGAAGATTCAAGTAATCACAACAACCTCATACAAAAAGTATTAAATAAACAAATAGATCAACAAGCAAAAAAAAAAATCCTTGAGTCTGCATTTAATATGTATGGACATACTTTCTTTGTCATTATTCCCCAAACATTACAGTATGCCATTTTGTTACCTGGAATTTATGTTGTATTGGGAATTATGATTAACTTGGACAGTATAAAGAATACCAGAGCTTATGCACAGCTAATATGCAAATACTATTCCACCTCATATAACACACCTTCTGGATTTAGCATCCCTGTAGGGTTTAGGAAAAAACTATGGAAAACAAGGGACAATATTTGATGCTGAAGTCCACAGCCTAATGTAGGCAACTTTCTGTTTGTTTTTAAGATTGTATTTTAATTCCAACATTTCTCCTTTCCTGTTCCTTTCCTCAAATGTTCCCATGTAGCTCTCCCTAGTCGCCTTGAATTTCATGGCCTCATTTTTCAACTACTGTTATTGTGTGCGTATATGTATTAGTACATGCATATATATTTCTCTCTCTGTTGTTCTCCTATCCTGGCAATGGTTCTGTTTTACTTTACTGATTTCTGTAGCTACTGCAGAATTGTTCTCATATCTGAAATTTTGGAGCTTAGAACAACCAATGAAAGAAAACACGTGATGTCCCAGTCTTTCTGGGACTGTGTTACTTCACTCATTATGGTCTTTTCTTGTTCCACCCACTTGCCTGCAAAGGTCATGATTTTGTTTTTTTGTTACTGCCAAATATTATTCCTCAGTGTATATGTAAGCCATATGTATTATCCATTCAACAGCTGAGAGACATTAGGCTGTTTCCATTTCCTAGCCATTCTGAATAGAGCATCAATTACATGGCTTAGCAATTATCTGTGGAGTATGAATTGAGTATTTGGGGCATATATCAAAGAGTAGTATAGCTGGGTCATTTCGTAGATTTGGTTTTAGCTTGCTGAAATTCTCCACACTGATTTCCAGCATTACTGTACAAGTTTGCAATTTTACCAATAATTAATGAAGAAGATTCCCTTTCTACCACATTCCTGCCAACGTTTCTTGTCCATTGCTTCATTGATCTTTGCCATTTTGACTAGGGTATGATTACATCTCAAAGTTGTCTCATTTTGCATTTCACTAATCGCTAGTGATGAGGAACATTTCTCAGATATTTTCTAGCCATTTTGTTTGAGTGGGTCATTTGTTTTTCTGACTCTTTCTTTTTGATTTCGTTGCATATTCTGGATATTAAACTTCTGTCTGATGTATAGATGGCAAAGATTCTCTCCCATTTTGGGGGCTTCCTCACCATCTATTTGGTTGCTTCTGCTCTGCAGAAACTTCTGTGCTTAATGAGGTTCCCTGGTTTATTGTTGCCCTTAATTCTGGAGTAAATAGAGTTCTGTTCAGGAAGTCCTGTCCCATTCTTAGGTCATGTTTGGTACTTTCTATGATTTCTTCTAGCAGCTTCAGATTCCGCATTTATGTCTTTAATGCATTTAGTGTTAGTTTTTATGGATGATCGCAATGGACAGCCTAATTTTATTCTTCTGCATGTGGACATTCATTTTTTCCAGCAACATTTGTTAAAGATGTTTTCTCTTTTCCATTGCATGTTTTTGCATCTTTATCAAATACTAAGTGACTGAAGTTACATGTGCTCACATATGTGTCTTCATTTTTTCCATTGGTCTAAGTGTCTGGTTTTTGTGTGTGTGTGTGTGTGTGTGACAACGATATTGGTTAAATATATATATATATATATATATATATATATATGAATTGTAAACACTTGCATTTCAGTGTTGTTCTTCATTTCCCCTGTCAGAATTGTTTTGGCTATGTGAGTTATTTTTTGGTTCCATATGAATTTTGGGATATATTTTTCTATTTCTGAAAGGAATAATATAGGACATCTGATTAGGATCACTTTAAATCTGTAAAAAACTTTTGGTCATTTCTACCATTTTAATTTTATCAATCCTCGAGCATGGGACGCGTTTCCATTTTCTAGTGTCTTTCTCTCTTTCTTTGGAGATTTAAAGTTTCCAACATAGAAGTGTTTCACTTCCTAGGTTGGGTATATCCTTAGATATTTTATATTCTTTGATGCTATTGTGAATGAGAATGTGTCCACAATCTCCTTCGCTGTACATTTGTTGTTGGTATATAGAGAAGCTCTTGACTTGCACAAGCTGATTCTGTATTCTGCCACGTTGTTAAATTTGTTTTTCATTCCTAGAAGTTTTCTGGTAGATTTTTGGGGATCTCTAATATATAACTTTCTATCATCTGCAAATAGCAATAGTTTGACTTGGTTCCCTTTTTGTATCTGTTTAATTTCCAGCATTGCCTCATCACTCCAGCTAATACTTCAAGTACTGTGTTGAAAGAGACTGGGGAGAGTGGGCATCCCTGTCTCATCCCTGACTTCAACAGCCTGCTTTATGCTTTTCTGCATGTAGGATGATAGTGTTTGTGGGCTTCTTGTATAGAGCTTTTATTATGTTGAGATATGTCCCCTCTAGCCTTAAATTCTCTAAGGCTTTTATCATGAAGGCATACAGAGTTTTGCCATGGGATTTTTCTCTATTGAGATGATCATGTGATTTTTGTTTTTACATCCATTTGTGTAGTTTATTACATTTATTGACTTGTGTGTGCTGAAACATCCCTGCATTTCGGGAACAACACCACCTTGGTCATAGTGTATAATCTTTTTGCTGTATTTCTGTACTCTGCTGGCAAATATTTTGTTGAGTATTTTTGAGATTTATGTTGTTATTTTATCTTTACCTGGTTTGGGAATTAGAATGTTACTGGCTTCGTACAAAGCTTATGGGAGTGTTCCTTCTGTTTCTGTTTAATTTTGAATAGTTTAGAAGGACTGGCTGTAGATCTTCTTTGAAAGTTTGATAGAATTGCTGTGAATCCATCTGGTCTAGAGTTGTCTTGGATGGAAGGGTTTTCATTCCTATTCCAATATCCACATTTTTATGGGTCTTTTTAGGTTGTTGACTTCTTGGTTTAGTTTTGTTTATTTAGATGAACCTAAAAAGACATCAATTTCTTTTACATTTTGCAGCATCAAGGATTACAGGTTTTTAAAATATTCCCTTGTGATATTCTGAATTTCTTTGGTGACTTTTATAATGTTTCTTTGTTCATTTGTAACTCTGTTAACATAGGTCCTCTCTCTCCTCTGTTTTTTTTTTTCTTTTGGTTTTTTGGGCCAAGGGATTATCAGTTCTGTTTATCTTCTCAAGGAATCAGCTCTTAGTTTTGTTGATTCTTTTTATTGTTTCTTTGTTGCTTTTTCATTGATTTCATCACTGATTTTTATTATTTCTTGCCATCAATTAGGTTTAGATTTGGTTTGTTCTTGTTTTTCCAAGTTTTTGAATTTCATCATTAATCCATCTATTTGTGCTTTTCTTGATTTTTTAAATGCAGGTACTTAGAACTATAAATTTCCCTGATAAGCTGCTTTCATTGTGTCTCAGAAGTTTTGTAGTATTGTGTTTTCATTTTCATTTACTTCAATGAATTTTATTTCTTTCTTGATTTCTTCTTTGACCCATATATCATTTGTTAATGAGTTTATTAATCTCTGTGAGTTTTCATATTTACTAGAGGTCTTTTGTTGTCAATTTTAAGTTTTATTGTACTGTGGTCCATATCTTTAACAAGGTCATAGAAGAAAACCTCCCAAAACCAAGGAGAGATAGAGACCCACTCAAATATAGGAAATACACAAAATACCAAAGAGTTGAGACCAGAAAAGAAAATACCCAGGAAGTACCATAGTTAAAATGCTAAATATACATAACAAAGAAGGTGTATTGAAAGCTTCAAGAGAAAAATTGCAAAGCACATGTAAAGGAAAACCCATGAAAACAACATCATATTTCTCAATGGAAAGCCAAAGGAGCCTGAAACAATGTATTCTAAGTGCTAAAAGCTATGACAGTCAGCCTAAAATAATATATCCAGCAAAAATACCTGCTGTGATTAAAAGAGAAAGAAAAAAATTTCTACTACATTAACAGCTTTAAAAAATTAGATACAACAAACTAAACTTAAGGAAAATACTGGCAGCATTATTTCAGGCTGAAGAGTAGAATGGGTATAGTAGAAAGACTATGGAAAGAAATATAAAGCTGTGGAGTTCCTCTTTTCCTGTCAGCCATCAGTCCTAGAGGGGATAGAGGCAGAAGAGATCACAGAAAGCTTTGTAAGTGGCCCATGACACAGACAGAGGGAGGCCTTCTGGAGACAGACTTCAGTGAATCAGCTCAATTTTATTCCAGAGGATAAGGAATATATAAGACTGGGGAGCCTGGGGACAAACCCTAATTTGCGATAAGTGGCATGCTCCTATCACAAGGCTTTGTATGTGGCAGTAGGGTCCTACAGGAGAGCTCCTAGAGTAAATCTTCACAGTAGGGCTCAGTGTCAATGGTCAAGCGAAAGATGAGTCAGGCAGCTGGTTTAGAGGCAGCTTTTAGATAAGGTCAGTCCTCCAGGCCCAGGACATTTTCCAGTTAAGGGCAGGTAGAGAGCAGGAAGCCTTGATGGGGAGGGAGGGAGTTTCCATATTGTGGAGCTTAGAGAGAAAGCTGCTAGGCTATGTCAGACTGTAACTTCTGACCAGCCAGCGATGTATTCCAACACAAAGCCATAATTATTAAAACAAAAAATACCATTGAGAACACAACACTAAAATTCAACAATAACACAACAACAATACCACAACTAACATACATATTTCAATTATAACTTTAAATATCAATGACCTCAATTTTCCAATCAAATGACGCAGACTGACTGAACGGATCAAGAAATAAACCTATCTGCTGCCTACAAGAAACACTTCTTAGTTTGAAAAAATAGTCACTGCCATAGAATAGAAAAAAGGACAAACTCATTCAAATCCAACTAAATGAGGGGAAGAAAGCAGGCATTACTATCCTAATAGCTGACTAAAAAGGACCTGAAACTAAAAGTAATCAGAAAAGATAAAGTCAGTTCCTTCATTCTAGTCAGAGACAGTTAACCAAGGAAGCATTCCTATCCTAGACCTACATGCACTAAATTGGAACACCAGATTAAAAAAAAAAGAAGATGCTACTGAAATTAAAGACACAAATGAACATCAATCCACTAATTGTAGGTGACTTCAATATCCCACTTTCCCCAATAGACAGACCATCTGGACAAAAAAATTAACAGAGAAACGTCAAGATGACTTGACAGCACACCTTTTCCTTTTAATTTAAACAAAGCAGTAGCTGGGCTTCTGGGAGAAAATTCAAACAGTCCTGCATTTAGATCCAGTAAGTCTTGATGAATGCTAACTGCACTTGTTCTGAGCACCATTCCCCTACGGTCTACATTTATTACACATATTTTCTATGTTGACTGTCTATGTGGATTTTTGAAAACTAACTTTCAAAGCTAACTATAAAAGCACTAATATTGGAGGTCTAGCTAATGTAGATTATTTAATCTTAGCTAATTAACATCCTTAGGAATTATTGAATATTTTTTGTTTTGCTAGAATTTCTTCTTCACTTTTAAACCTCTGTATTGCTGCATGTTTCTGCTTACCCTTCCCTAATGATATTACTTCACTTCTCTTCTCTCAGTATTTTGAAATTGGCTTTAACAGAGTTCCCCATAAAATTTTCAGAAAAATTAAAATAAGCTTTAATGGAGTATCATTGTTGTTATCATCATGATTATTTTATGATACACATAATAATTTATTGAATGTCTATAGGGGAAATTAAATTATCTTATAATTATATGGTTTTATATGAAGATACGGAAAATCATCATGTGGAAAATAAATAAAATTTAGGCAATGCCTAAAGTTAAGTTGAGGTCTATTAAGAAGAGAATAAATTATTAAAATGATTACTTTCTAATGGACCTGTTAGGGGACTAACCTAACTCCATGTTTACAAGTCTTGTTGCAATCGTTATTTATCTTGTTCAATCATACTTATTAGATATACTAGCTCTCATACACACAGGCAACATTGATAGAATAAAAATCTGAGTAGGTCACATTAAAATTTTTTAAATATTATAATTCATTTACTTATTCACACTTACTTGTTGACAGAAAACTCTGTGGACATCTTGTATTTCTCTCTCTCTTGTTTTCTGTAACATTTTATTTTATTTTATGAGTTTCAGTGTTTTGTGTGCATGTAAGTCTGAGAACCACTCAAAAGCCTTGTGCTTGTGGATGTCAAAAGAACAGTTATGAATGGTGAGCCACAGTGTGGGTTCTGGGAACCCAATCCAAGTTCTTCTGTATAGGAACCTATATTTTTTGTGGATAGCAGTAAATTTTGATTTCCTTCACAAAGATACTCAGGTTTATTTTCTGCTGATTATATAAGATTGGGTTCTCTAGCCTCAGGGGTAATTATCTGTAAAAGAATCTTCAAAATATGTCCTGTTCACCTGGTCTTCTCCATGTGGCTCCAGTGGGACCTTGGCATAAAGCAGAAAAGAAGCATGTGCTGGATAACCACATCCTTTGACTGACCCAGCACTCATCTACTTTCTTCTTGCTTCCATGAAACTGTTTCAATGTGATTCCTTTGCTTGAGGATGATTTAAACTTCCAGACTTGCTCCAGTTTTGGGCAATGATTTTTAAAGTAGGTTTTAAAACTGTAAGGCACAAAGTACTTGTGAAGCCTCCTTGATGTCCTACTGACAGCAAAAAATAGAGAAAGGATTCAAACAGTTTGGTTCTGGGATTACCAGTTATCTCAAGCATGTCTTCATACTGATGATCACTTAGTTCTGCTTTCCTAAGAACTGCATAGTTACAGATCCCCTCATTAGATGTTTCCTTTCTAGATTGCTCTATAACAATTAGACTAACGATAGCATGAAATCTAACCCTGATTGTAGCTGGAGAATTTCTCTCCAGCTCCTGCCAAGTCCCGCCAGTCCTGGAGCCCACTTCTAAAATAAACACACAGACTTTTACATTATTTAAACTGCTTGGCCATTAGCTCAGGCCTATCATTGTCTAGCTCTTACTCTTATATTTAGCCCATTTTTATTAATCTATACTTTGCCACGTGGCTTATCAGTACCTTACATCTTCCTCGTCCTGGCGGCGACTCCAGACAATCTCTCCCTACCCTTCCTATTTCCTCAATTCTCCTCTCTGTTGGTCCGACCTATACTTCCTGTCTGGCTATTGGCCAATCAGTGTTGATTTATTCAGAGCGATATCCACAGCACCTGATATTTTAAAAAGGTGATCATATGACTGTCAAAATCAGGTGTCCAACCATGATTTATCAATGTCTTCTTGGCTTTGCTGTTTTCTTCCTGATCACTGTCTCAATAATGTGCAGGTCCACCTCTGCAATAATTTCAGCGTGCTACACTTTGAAGTCAATTTGATAAACTTCTTTGTTGTATTATATTCCTTCTTTTCACAGTTTCTGAAACTTAAGCACCGCCCCCCCCCACTTTCCAAAACTTCTATCATTCCTGAACTATTTTATGTGGTGTATGCAATGGTGTTTCTTTTAAACCATTGATTACCCTTTAGTTTTGCAACTGCCCATTTTTTTCACTTACAGTTAATGTGACTTGCATAAACCTCCACTCATTGCCTCCTCTGGATTGGATTTTTCATTTATAACTTGTTTTGTGTGTGTGTGTGTGTGTGTGTGTGTGTGTGTGTGTGTGTGTGTGGTTTATAGTTTTCCTTACCCTCATTGACTGGATTAAGAGCTCATATGTGAGCCAAGCTTGATCACTGAAAATGAATTAGTCCTAATCTGGTGGCTTTTGTTTTTACTGTGGATGGAAGTCACACTTGAAGCTGTTATATTTTTAAGTAACTTTGAGTCTAGCCCTGACCATTTTAATCCTCAGAAATGTTCTTCTTGAGAATGAAACTAACTAGGAGGACAGCAGTGTCAAGAGAAGGACAATGACAAATTTCTGAGCACTAGATTCACCTACATTATGTTTTAAACTACAAATAACCCCAGATAATTATTTTAGTGATGAAATAATAGGTTAGCTGCATTTAACATCTCTGCCATTTTAAATTGGGAGATTGCTAGTTTCAGTGCACCATATTTCTATAAGACATTTTGTTTTTTCTCATTTTTAAATATTAAAATTTTATATTTTTACTTCAATAATCCCTTTTAAAACTAAAATAGTATATCATTTTAATAAACAAGCTGTTACTTTTATTAATTAATGAAATAGTATAACATTTTAGTAAGCAATATATCAAATTTATTAATTAATAAAATATTTTTCTGTTTAAAATTGAAAGTGCCTTCTACATTTAGGGCACATCTGTACTTGAATTTGAATGAGCAAAAATTCTAATACTCAAAAGCAATATGCAGTTGTAACACTGAAGAGCACAGCTATAGGATGTAAACATATATGTGCACTTGTAAACATTAAGATGCTACATATAATTTCTCATTTGTTTTACCACCGTAGACTGGCTGATATATGAAGTAATAAAGCCAATGATAATTTTTTTTTTTTTTTACTTTTTTCATGCAATATATTTCGATCATATTCTTCCCTCTCTCCTAATTCCTCTCAGGTCCTTCCCACTTCCCAACCCACTGAATTTTGTGTTCTTTCTGTCTTAGAAAGAAAATTAAAAAAAATACAAACAAGCAAATACCAACCTAATCCAAAACAAAATGAAACAAACAAACAAAAAAAGTACACAGAAAACATTGGGTCTGTTTTGTGTTGGCCAACTACTCTCGAGAAGCAAGTTTGCCCTGAATTGTGGTTAAACACAGCTGGTGCCCTCCATTGGGGAAAACTGGTTTTCTCTCTCCAGCAGATAGTAATTAGGAATAGTTTCTTGTTAAACAATTGGACTCTATAACCATGTTCCCTTCTCTGTGCTGGGATATTGTTTCCTGGCTTGAAATTGTACAGGTCTTACATGTGCTGTCACAGTGTCTGTGAGTTTATATACGTATTGGTCCTGTTGTTTCTGGATGATTCTGTTTCCTTGGAGTCACTCACTACCTCTGCCTCTTATAATCTTTCTGCCTCCTCTTCTGCACCGATCCTTTATTCTTGAGGTGAGGGATTTGCTAACGACTTTGCACTTACTGCTAAGTGCGCCAAAGCCTTTCATTCTTAACATGTTTTTTTTTTTTTTTTGGATATATGTTTTCACGTTAGTTTCCATCTATTGCAAAAAGAAACTTCTTTTATGAACAATGATCTGTAAGTATAGCAATATGTCATTAGCAGTTATTTTATTGCGATATTGATTTAGCAGAACAATAGTAGATTTTCCCCTAGGTGCCATCCACAATCTAATCTCAGGTTCTTGGCCACTTTAGCAGTATCAGGTATGGGTTCCATCATATGAAGGGTACCTTATATCAAATCAAATGTTGGTTGGCTGCTCCCAGTACGTTTGTGTCACTATTGGACCAGTATGTTTTGCTGACAGGTCACTGCTGGATGATATTGGTGTTCACTGTTCTCATCTGGTAGCATACATAGTATCTTCCCTCACTATGAATGCTGGCCATTGGGGATGAAGCTTCTAGTTGTGGACCAGCTCATTTCTCTGTGTTCGATGACCTAAGTGCTGTCATCAGCAATAGGGCATTA
The DNA here is from genome assembly GCF_007827085.1 of Peromyscus californicus insignis. Lineage (NCBI taxonomy): Eukaryota > Metazoa > Chordata > Mammalia > Rodentia > Cricetidae > Peromyscus > Peromyscus californicus. The sequence goes on along the minus strand of NW_026294514.1, from coordinate 53,401,782 downwards.
CTATCAGGTTTTGGAGGGCATCTGATAGCATTGACAACTATGGGACTCCTTTCATCAATGATTATTTTTGGTTTTCAAATTTTATGATATCACTAGGATTGAATCCCTTGGAACATGAACATTAGCAAAATGTCTTGCTGTGTTTACATCCTTACTTTGCATTTGCAAGTAGGTAAGAAAAAATGCTTAATACTTTATAAGTGAATGAAAGACACAAAAATACATAGGACAATGAGATGATAAGAGTATTTCCTCACTAAAATATTAATGTATGCTGTGAACGTGCTATATCTAGTCAGAATTTATCAATTGGCGGTAAATTTGGAAATGATAGGTGATTATTTGGATATGTACTTGTTTTCATTCAAAACCCCAAAATTTCACAGGAATGTCTTGTTTGTCTACTGTTTCTGCTTAAAATTTTCTTTGGTTGTTGTTCTTTGGCTCCATATATATTTCAGGAGTGTTTTCTATTATGAAAGAAGTTTAGTGTTTTGATGAATTGCATTGACTTCACGGATTGCTTTGAGCAGTGTATTTGTTTGGAATTATTCTGATTCATGAGAAAGGCATGTCTTTCTTTTTCTTTGTGTCCTAGGCAATTTATTTCAATAGTAGTTTGTCATTTTCATCACCAAGGTATTTCACTGCCTTGCTTAAATTTTGTTATTAAATGTTTATTCTTTTTGTGACTAGTATAAATCAAACTGCTTTCTCAATTATTCTTTTTTTTTTTTACAGCAAGGTCACTTTTCATATCTAGAAATGCTACTAATTTCAGTTGAATTTGTGTCTTCTAATTTCATTTATATTTGCTTATGAGTTAAATATGATTTGCTTGAGTACACTGAGTTTTTATATGATTAAAATTATGTAATCTCCAAACAAGGATAACTTAACATCATTTTTTCCAATCTGGTGTCTTTTCTTTGTTTCCTACTTGCTATTTATTTATTCTTTGATTTTTATACTTTCTTTCCTTCTAAACAATTTAGACTTGAGATTGTTTTCCTGCACCCATGTAGGATGTTCATAGGGTAATTGAGACAATTTTCTTTTTTGATATATGCATTTATTGCTATAAACATAACTCTTAGCTTTTCTTTTACTACTTTATGGCTTTTGATACATGGAGTTATTTTCATTTGTGTGTACTTTATACTTTATTTTAAATATATTTAATTGCTCAATGTTCATTTAGTAGTAAGTTATTCAATTTGTGTTCAATATGTATTTGTGTGCTTTCCATTATTTTTAGTTTTATTCCATCTGGTTGGGAGGATACAAGGTATGTTTCATTTTCATAATTTATTGAAACATGATTATAGCCTTATATGATTTGTCTGGTGTAATTTTTCATGAGAATATATATATGGGGGTTGTTGGTTTAACTATTTTATAGATATCTGTCATGTTTAATATTATAGTTCAACTAAGATTTAAATTCTTTCATTTAAAATTTTAATATGTTTCATTGAAATATAATTAATATATGATGCAATTCAATTATTCAACATACACAGTCTGTGATTGTAAAACATTACCACAGCCTCATTTCAAAATTATTTTTAATATTCCAAACCAGTCCTGTGCCTTTTAAGAGTTACTTTTCACAACCCCTTCTTTTCCTGAACCCTAGCTACTATTTATCTTTATGTATTTTCCTAATATTAAATTTCATATAATTTGGTCATACAGTCTGAAAGTTTGTGAAAGTATTATTTTACTTAATACAAGATATAAACATATTGGCAATGTATAAATAGTTCATTTATTTAAAAATATTAAGACAATTAAAAATCATTTTTGCCTATTCATTCTATACAAGGTGATATTTTTATAAATATGTACTTTATGAAATGATTAAATTAAGACAATTAGCATTTTTATCCTCTCATATACATATCATTTCTGTGTGGTGAAAATAATTACTTTGCAACATTCAGTTTATTTTCAATTTAGTGGCTTTTACCAGTTTTGGTACTATAAACAATATTTGGGAGCAAATGTACTAAGTGTATAGATTTTTTTTTTCATTTTCCTTAGGCATATAGACAAAAGCAGACTTATTAGTACATTAGTTACCTTTCTGTTGCATTGATAAAACATCGTGACCAAGACAATTTCACGAAGAAAGGGTTTATTTGAGCCTATGGTTCCAAAGGGATGAGATTCCTCCCTCATGGTGAGGAGGATTGGCAGCACGTGGCAGGCATGTTAGCCAGAGCATGAAGCTGGGAACACACACCTTCAACCCAAGCTTGAAGCAAAGAAAGAAAGGCAAGGCCTTTCATCCTAGAGATTGTCTTCAGAGATGCATTTCCCCCAACAAAGCTACCCCACCTACATCTACCCGAAAACAGTTAGGGAAGGACATTTCTTATTCAAACCACCACCCTAGGAACTCTGTTTACTCTACCATTCCTGTACCTCATTTTGAGGTTGTGCTACTGAACTGTTTCCAAATGGCTCTGCTATTTTCTAATTGTACCAGCAAAGAAAGAGGATTTACATTTTCCCACATCTTCAGCAACAGTGAAGAAATGGTTACTTTCAGGTTTTTTAAAAACATATGCGTCCTTGATGGGTAATCTGTCTATGGAGGGGAGTCAGGGTGTAGATGAGCTGAACTCTTATTGTAGTTTTTTGTTTGACATGGAGTCTCATGTCATCCATGCTGAACTTCAACTGTCTATATAAGTGAAGATAACTTGAAACTCTGATTCTTCTGTTTCTACCTCCCAAGTGCTAGGATTGCAGATGTGTAACACCATACCCAGTTTTCGATCATTTTTTAATAATTAATATGGCCTTCAGAAGTTTCTGGGTTGTTTCCTGTAGTATGCATCAATATTATCCATTACTATGTAGTCTTGCTAAAGTGAATCTTTTATTGAAATGGAAAAATAACCATATTTCCTTATATTTTAAAATTTAGTCTGTTTTGCCTACTATTAATACAGATTTTCACACTTATTTGTGGTTTTATTTTAACTATATGTGTTTTTAACCCTTCAATTTTTAGTTATGTATACCTATATCAATGAAATTGGTTTCTTGTGGGCATGATACAGTTGGAGCTTCTTTATTAAAAAATAACTCATCAATCATACTGATTTCCAAAGTGTCTGTATTAGTAACACTCCCACCAACAGTGGAGGAATGTTCCTCTTGCTTCACATCCTCTCCAACATAAGCTGTCATCAGTGTTTTTGATCTTAACCATTCTGACAGGTGGTGGTTTCTCAGAAAATTGGGAATCAATCTACCTCAAAACCCCATGGTACCACTCTTGGGCATATACCTAAGGAATGCTCAATCATACCACAAGGACACTTGCTCAACTGTGTTCATAGCAGCATTATTCATAATAGCCAGAACCTGGAAACAACCTAGATGCCCCTCAACCAAAGAATGGATAAAGCAAATGTGGTACATATACACAATGGAGTACTATTCAGCAGTAAAATCAATGATATCATGAAATTTGCAGGCAAATGTATGGAACTAGAAAATATCATCCTGAGTGAGGTAACCCAGACTCAGAAGGACAAACATGATATGTACTCACTCATAAGTGGATAGTGGAAGTAAAGCAAAGGACAACCAGACTACAACTCACAGTTCCAGAGAAGGTAGATAACAAGGAGGACCTTAAGAAGGATGAATGGAACACCCTGAGAAAGGGAAATACATGAGATCACCTGAATAAACTGAGAGTGGGGAGGAGCAATGGTGGGTAGGGGATGGGGGATCAGAGCATGGGGGAATGAGATAATCGAACTGGAACATGGGTGAAGTAGGAGAGCAATGAAGGAAATATTTTAATAGGAGATATCATGGGCATAGGGAGAAACCTGGTATGAAGGAAGTTCCCAGGAATCCACAGGGATGATCCCAGCTTAGACTACTAGCATTAGTGTAGGGGTTGCCTGAGCTGGCCTACCCCAGTAATCAGATGCCCTAACTGTCATCATAGAGCCTTCATTCAGTAACTGATGAAAACAGATGCAGAGAGCCATGGCCAAGCACCAGGCCGAGCTCTGGAAGGCCAGTCGAAGAGAGGGAAGAGGGATTATGAACAAGGGGCATCAAGACCATGGTGGGGAGATTTATAGATACAACCGAGTCAAGCTAGTGAGAACTCATGAACCTTAGACGGACAGGTGTGGAGCCTGCATGGGACTAGACTGGGATTTCTGCATGGGCGAGACAGTTGTGTAGCTTGGTCTGTTTAAGGGGTCCCAAACAGTGGGAATGGAATCTATCCCTGATACATGAACTGGAGCCCATTGCCTGTGGGGGTAACACCTTACACAACCTTGATAGCAGGGAGAGGGGCTTGGACCTGCCTCAGCAGAATGTGCTGGGCTTTACTGACTCCCTATGGGTGGCCATACCTTTTCAGAGGAGGGAAAGGGGGAATCTCTGGCTGTTGTGTGGAATGAATAAAAAAATTCTTAATAAAAAAATATCACCCAGTATTCCTATGTTTCTTGATTCATGAATATAATCCACTTACATACAAGCCTCTTGTTGATATATGTGAATTTCCACTTTCATCTTATGCTAATATTTTGTATTTTGAATAATATTTTTATTGATTCTTTGAGAATTTAATACAATGAATTTTGCTAATACTCACCCCTCCAACCTCACTTCTTCCATGTCTACCCTCTTACTCTTGCTTCCTTTTCCATCTAACTTCCCAACTTTGAGTGATCTTCCTCCTTTTCTCTTTTTTTTTTTTTTCATCAAACCAACTTTGTATTGCTGTACTACTCTAGACTCTACTGGATCTACCAGGAGTCACATCATTAAAGAATACTAATTTTTTTTATACCAGCAGCTATCAAATCTCAATCCCCAGATCGATTTTGTGCCCATTTCTTCCCCTCCACACTTTGCTTATTGTCTGCTTTGAGCAGAGCAATTCAGTTTATGTGGCACAGTTACTGGGAGTTCACATCTGCTTCTGTCCTTGTGTCTAGAAAACATTGGGTTTTTTTTTTAAGCTAGCCACTATCTCTCGAGGAAAACAAAACAAAACACCTAATTAAAAAATGAGACAGGGAAACAACACAAAATTCTCAAAAGATGACCTATGAACGGCTGAGAAGCAGTTCTTAAAAAACTATGCAGTATCTTCAGCCATCAGGGAATTATAAATTAGAAGTACTTTGAGATTTTGTTTTACTCCATTCAGAATGGCCAAGGTCAGATACAAATGAAAGAAGATGCTGAACGTGGCTGTGGGGAAAGGAGGACACTGTACGGCTGGTGGAGGTTCAAACTGGTGCAATCACTCATTGTATTTGTTGGTTGTGTTTCTATCTTCTCATTTAATTTTGTTATTGAGTAGATGTCTATCATCCTAGAATTAAATTCTCTCCTGTCCTTTTTTTTTTTTGAATCTCTTAGTAAATTTTGTTACAGGCATGTGTTTTCAGGATAATAGTTATCCTTTCACTTCTAGTGTGACTCACTTGTGTGTGTTAGTATGGTTTATCCTTATATACATATATATGTGTGGGTCTCTGTGGGTATGAATGTGTGTATGGTTTATCCTTATAGACATATATATGTGTGGGTCTCTGTGGGTATGAATGTGTGTATGGTTTATCCTTATAGACATATATATGTGTGGGTCTCTGTGGGTTTGAATGTGTGCAAGCACGCAGAGGTCGGAACACAGCTTTGGGGAACTCTTGCCTTCCACCTTGTTTGAGTCAGGCCTCCTCTTGTTTCTTGCTGTAGCACAGCATACCCCAGGCTAGCTGACCTGCATGCCGTGTGACAGGTGATCCTTTATCCTCACCTCTCATCTCTTCACAGGAACGCTGAGATTATTAGTGCCATGTCACCCTCTCTGACTTCTTCGATGGTTTCAGGACCTCTGAATTCAGTTGATAATGCTTGCACAACAAACACTTTTTCCCACTGGGCCATCTCCCTTTCACCCTCTCTTAAGTTCTCGTCTCGGAACAACTGATTTTCTTTGTTTCTGTTTTCCAAAGTTAAGGAAATTGTTACTGCACGATGGACAGGACATATAAAGTCACTTTTTTTTGTTTATTTGTATTTTAAAGATATTGGTTAGGTCTATTATTTTGGAAGGGGATCAATTCAGTTTCCATGATATGACTCTTCCAGCTTAAAGGAAACAGTCTTATCATACGATGATCTACTTGCAGGCCTTGGAAAGTTTAGGAAAATTATTAAATAAATAATCTAAAGAGTGTGGAACAAGAGGGTTCTAAAAGTTGGCATTTGGAAATCTGTTGAAAATACCATAGGTACCTGTGAGGTTGTCATCTTTGAAAGGGAAGTTAACCAGCTTCTTCTGATAAACATCCCTTAAATGACTGTCACCTGCATATAAGTTATTAAGCAAGAATCTAACCCAAACATTTAAAGCAAACGAGACATATAAAATGAAGGCAGAGATGTCAAACATTTCTCCTGTTTGTGGCTGCTCATTTGGCATTTGAAGATCCAAGTAAATAGACAGTGCTTTCTAACAAAGGCAGACTCTGTCTTATCGCAGTCTGACTCTGGTAACTATAGATTCAGTGCATGGACAGAGAAGGCCCCTCATTCCTGCCAGTTCTGAATGACTAGCTCTGATTTGTTTGTGTCAGTCTTGTGCTGAAAGCAACCATCAAACTGCTTTGGCCATACTATAAGCCTATAGTCTTCCTTTGGAAAACACAACTATTCTGTTCGCTAAGTGGGTAAACACTTACTCTATTATGTATGTAAGATAAATGAGGCAAAGTTCAATGAGGTCTAGAGTGAAGGTTTTTATCCTTCTGATTAAGTCTGATACCACTTAATTGATACAGCAATAGAGAAGTGATTCAGAACTGATGAAATAAAATAGGCGTGCCCTCATGTAAACATTCCATCTGAGACTTGTGAGATGCTTCACCTAGCGAAGGCACTTGCTATGTAAGCTGGCTGCTTGAATTCAAATCCAGAACTTACAGAAAGGTAGAATGATAGAACCAACTCCACAAAGCTGCCCTATGATCTTGACATGTATACCACGAGAATCATCTGACAATCTATTAAAAAAAATACCATAATAAACTCTGAAGCATCAAAAAACATTGGTCCATTCCACAGGCACCATGCATCTTCAAAATAGACACTCTGAAATAGTGTCAGATATTTATGGCTGTATAACACGACATGAAATAAAAAATAAGGAATTAATTCATTTATTGAATCACTGAAGATTTATAGGGAACATAACGACTTAGTAATGGGCTAGAAATATACTCAGTAGGCAGCAGTAGTGTAGCCTGACTGAGCCTTTGGCAAGAAATGAACATCACAAACATATCAGGGATTGTTTTAGGATTAAAATTTTGGGGGACATAATCTTCTTTATAAATTTCTATCATTGCTTGTTACTGTGTAAACTGAAAAACAAATCTATTTTGCTTTTCACTGTTTCCTGGAACTCAAGCGTGGACCAAAGGTCAGCCTAGTGAGAACATCAGAGGAACCATAAAGGACCTTGGCTATTTCTTGGGAACATATACATTAATGTATTTTAGTATAATATAATGCTCTAAAAACCATTCATGATTTTATATAGGTACATCATTATGTTAGATTAAAAACAAACAACAAACTCAAAATAAAACCAAGCAAAACAAAATCATTTCAGACTTGGTTTCTGTACGGGTGAGCTTGGTGACATGTTTTCAGGTGACAAACACAATTTCAGGTGGTTCTTTGAAGGCAAGATTGGAACACTCTCTCTCCTCAGTAATTAGAACTGGAAGGCAGTACAGCTAAGTATAGCAAGAAATTAAACCAAAAAAAAAATGTCATTTTTCAGCTACAAACAAAGACTTGCTACAACCCTAGGCACTCACCCTTCCAAATGGTGCCAATTATGTTCACCCTCCCTGCTGTGGCTCTGTAAAGGAGAGGCACCACAGGCATCAAAATTAAAACATTTAATTACTTTGTGTTTTAAGTGTGAGCTATCTGTGGAAAACAGCAGGCCAGTCTTTTTTCTGTGCACTCAACAGAAGTCCCCTTGGTCCCTTGACAACTCCACTAATCATCTGAATTTAAATACTTTTCCACTGCTTTACATTCTCACTACAAACATCTTTGCCTTCTCTTAGACGGCCCTACACACTTAGTTACAATTTAACTACTTACCCATTGAAGTAAATGACTGAGAGTTAAAGTTCCCTGGAGCTGGCTGATGAGCACGCACTTAGAGAAAGTGTGAAATCCATCTGGAAATTAAGGGCTGAGGGGAAAGAGAGACTGAAGAATGAACACATTTCTTAGGGCAATCTTGGAATCAACAGAATTGCTGTAATTGGAAGAAATATTTTAGTGCAACCAAATGCAAATTTCCACATATGTATGTTTCGCTTATATTTTAAATTTAATTTTTTAAATTTCTTTTTAAAAATTATTCTTTGAGAATTTCATACATATATACAATATGTTATGATCTTATTTATCTATCCCTGCTCCAACTTCCCCTGGATATGTTCCTCTATCAACTTCTTGTCCTTTGTGCTATATTCATACCTGTCGACTGATGCCAGTTGGAAACACTCATATGTGGGTGAGTTGAGTGCAGGGCCATTCATTTTTCCACAGACAATCTACAAGTGGCCACAACTCTAAAGAAAAATGACACTCCCTTTCTCCAGGTGTTGTCGGCTGAAGGAAACTCCTGGCTAGAGGTGAGCCTCAGGAGCCCTTCTCGTCCGTGTTGTCATATTGATTGGCTCAGTGTTGTGCAGGACTTATGCAGGGAACCTCAGGCGCTGGAAATTCATGTGTGTAACAGCTGTATTATACACAGAAGAGAGAATTCTCTTACATTATTTCTGCTTCTGAAATTTTCTCTGAGCCTGAGAAATGGTGCAGGGTCAGGGGCAAGGTAAGAGGGTGGAGATTGACATAGAAGTTCCATGAAATATTGATCATCGGATATCTCAATGTCATTAGCTAATGCAGAGAAAGTCCAGGTTTATAAAACAGCACAATTCTTGCTGTAGTTTTAAAAAAGTTGCTGATGTTATAAACTTTTAAGTAAAACTATTTTAAATAAAACGCTTGATCCTTATTCTCTTATTTTATCTTAAAGTTACACAGAATACTTTTTCAATCAAACATGGGTGTTTGAACATTTACATAATAAATTCTATCAGGTGATGCTCTTAGTCAAGAGATAGTAGTTACCTCAGGCTAGCACATAAACGTAAGTTGCTATCCTTATCTAACTTTTTCCATCAGACTATGACACTTTATAGATTCTTTTCTGTAATTATTATAAAATATGTTAAATGCAAATTCAACTAAGAATTTCTGGTTAATGAGAATTATAGGGAAGACTTATTAAATGAACTGAATGAAGTTTTTTCAGAAACCGAATTCATCCTCTTTTTAATTTTAAAATTAGTATAGAATTTGAGATATCATCATGGCATTTTTGGGAAAAAAAAATGCTGTTTACCAAAATCTCCTGCCCCTTCACTTCCTCCCACATCTGTTTCTCACATTGCTTGCAACCTCTACCTAAGTCCCTTTCTACTTCATCAAGAGGTTTTATTTTGAACTCCCTCCTTAGTGTCTCTTCTTCACCAGTCTTAGTTCCCTTTCTACTTTGTAGGCTTTACTCACATTTATACCCATTTATGTACATACATGTGTACATTAAAGGTAGATTCCACATAAAACAGAAAATGAAATGTTTTCTGTCATCTTGTTGAGTACTGAACATTGTAGATCCATCCACTTTTGGAAATTTCCACTTTCTCTAGAAAGGAATAAAATTTCATTGAGTATGCATACCACATTTATATTATCCATTCATTTGTCAGTGGACTTGTAGGTGGATCCAAATTCCTTGCTTTTATGAACAGGGCAGCAATAAACATGGATGTTTGTAGTAGGATATGCTTAGAAATGGTATATTTGGGTCATATGGTAGTTGCATTTTAAAATTTTTGAGAAATCTTTATTGATTTATTATTTCCATAATGTCTGTACTAGTTTGCCTTCTCAGCAGCAGTGAATAAGGATTCCACCTACATATCTTCCATATCTGTTCTAGCATTTATTCTCAGACCCAATGAAATTAGCCTTTCTGACTGTGGTAAGATGGTATTTCAAATAGTTTTAATTTACATTTTCCTGATACCTAGGAATGGTGAATACTTACGAATATTATTGAGTCTTTGTTGGAAAACTGCTTTAGATTATTTATTGATTGGAAGTTTTAGTTTATCCATATTTAATTTCTTCTTTCTTCGTTTACTTCTTTATAAATTCCTGGATATAAATACCCTATCTCAAGTACAGCTGAAAAGATTTTTCTTCAGTTTTGTAAACTACTTGATCTGCTGATAGTTTCTTTTGCTATGCATAGATTTTTAAAATTTATGCAATTTATTCTGATTAGCAAAAAAAATTATAGCTTGCATGTAGTTTATTCAAAATGCTTAGGACCAGAAGCATTTCAGCTTTTAAAAGTTTGGAATAATTTCATATAGAATGATATACTTGGGACAAGATACAAGTCTAAGCACAAATGTGTTAGCTTTCATATGTACCAATTTGCTTAGCCTGAAGGAGATTTTCTGTACTATTTTCTTCTATCTGCATGGCATCTTCTACTTTTGCCATCCTGTAGTTATTCAAAAAGTTTAGAATTTGGGGTCAATTTGCATAAAAAGTTTTGGAGAGCTCAACCTTTGTATGTATAAATTGAGACATGTTGACCAGTTGCTGCATTACCAGAATAACAGAGCGTGTTTGTAGGGACAGTTCAGGTCATGTAAAGACAATGGAATGGTGAAGGAATTGGGGACAGTGGGAGTCTTCACAGCATCTAAAGCTATTTTTCCTTTCGTATTGTCTCTGATGACTGTAATGTGTGGCACAGAGGGTCAACAACAAAACACCAAATATCACAGCACAAAGTTGGATGATTCATCCTTCTTTTTGATTCTTCACATAAAATTCTGACATCTTCTAATTAAAGAACCAAGATAGGCATCTACTTGACCCCCAATTTGACATCGTCAAATTTAAAGCAATTCAATTCTCACTCCCACGCTCATGCTAATTTTCACTAGGAGAAGTGATTTTGACAGGTTTCGAAAGTCAGGTTAAGCTCATATAAGGAAAAATGTGTAAAATCATCTTCTGAACTGATAGATGTGCCCTCCAGGGAAAGATTTTCCTTCAACCATAGGAACTGGTGGATATTGTCAGAGAGTAATATACAGCCAGATATTTAGGGCATGTGCTGAGAGTCAGAAATGTATGTGTCACCCTCCTCTCTTCCATCCCGCTAGACTGCCAAGTGTGTGTGACCCTGGGGATATTTCTGAGGTGTGGTTTCTTCTCCTAGGAAACTGAAATAAGAATTATTTCAATTTAGATTTGTAACAAGCTGTACATTCACTCTTTAAATAATATTGAGTCTTTCTCTTAACCTACAGAATTTATGAAAAAGATTTAATTAAAACTGTCTATGTATATGAAATTAATTTAGAGAATTTGAGAGGGCCATTCTCTCTTATCTTGGTGGGCTTTCAGTGATGGATTAGATCAGAGATGGGCACTAAAAGTCACAGTATGCATAAGAAGCCTTTCCTTTGAAGGAGATGAGGCTCTGCTGATTTCATGGTTTCAGGCTTCTGGTTTCTAGTGCTTCAAAAAAAGAACTGTGGTTTGAGCTAGTAAAATTTTCTCAATAGCTCAAATGAAGAAATATGGTATTGCATGTGTATTGGGAAATATGAATAATATACTGCACACAGTAAGTTTATGGAAGTTATTATTCTGTCAGATCTAAACAGTATCGGAGCCTGCATGTGGAAAAGGATCATTACTAGAGTAAAGTTTGCTATGGACTTGTTACTTTCTTGATTAACATTCTACTCTATGTTTCATTAGATAGTTTATTCTTTTACTTATGACAGAAAGTCTATACATGTAAAGCCTTGCCAACGTGACTTCTCAAATGTGAATCAGCAAGGATGACACCAATGAGCACACCAAGCTGATCATAGAAATGTCCATGAGACCTCCAACCTGTACAAAGAAGTAAAGGTGAGGGAGTTAAGCTGGAGGCAAGAGAGGTAGTCTTCCCAGAAAAAAAAAGAACATCAATTACTTGTTAAATATAAAATGGTTAGCTCTGAAAGCAGGTATACAAATAACTTTATGTGGACTCAGCAGAGTTTATTTGGGAGCATCTCTTTCTCTCTCTCTCTCTCTCTCTCTCTCTCTCTCTCTCTCTATATATATATATATATATATATATATATATATATATATATATATATATATATAGAATGAACATATATATTTTTAGAATAACAATGAGAAAAGAGGATATAAATTTGAAGGAAAGGGGGATTTATATTCAGTAGGGGTTTGTAGAATGGAAAGGGAAGAGGATGTTATAATTAAATCACTGTCCGTGGTAGAATATTTTAAGATGTGTTACTTTTATGTTGCATTTGTTTAACACTGTGAAGCTGTTACTATGCTTGTGTAAAACAAACACCTGATGGTCTAATAAAGAACTGACCAATAGCAAGGCAGGAGAAAGGATAGATGAGGATAGCAGGCAGAGAAGGAGAAAACTGGGAGGAGAGAGCTAAAAATCTAGGAGCCAGAGAAGGAGGGGGACTCCAGGGTCCAGCCACCCAGCTACACAGAAAGCCACAGAGTAAGAAACAAAGACAGGGCTGGAGAGATGGCTCAGTGGTTAAGAGCACCGACTGCTCTTCCAGAGGTCCTGAGTTCAATTCCCAGCAACCACATGGTGGCTCACAACCACTTGTAATGAGATCTGGTGTCCTCTTGTGACCTGCAGGAACACATGCAGGCAGAATACTGTATACATAATAAATAAATAAATCTTTAAAAAAAAAAGAAAGAAAAAGAAACAAAGACAGGTATATACAGGAATGGAAAAGGAAAAGCCCAGAGGAAAACGGTAGTCCAGATAATTTAAATTAAAAAAAGATGGCTAGAAACTAAGCCAAGCTTACTTCCATTCATAAGTAAGAAAAAGCCTCCATGTGTGATATATTTGGTAGCTACGTGGTGAGCCCGCCCTCCAAAAGAGTGAAACAACAACTGTCTCAAAAATAAACAACAAAAGATTTCTTTTGACAGAGAAGAGGAGTGAGAGAAAAGAGTGAAAATATTTCCTAAAAGCATAAACATATTAAGAGAATCATATTCTGGTTCTGTTCTCTCTAGTGTTTACTCTCCCTTGTTCATGCCGCTTGAACATACTGTACTGTAATGTGCAAAAGTAGCGAGGGGTTATTGGGAGAGCTAGCCTGTATACAGCTCTAGATAGTATTAGCTCTTCAGTATATACAGGCCTCACACAGTGAAAAGTTGTGAAATGAAGCAAAGGAAAAGATAAAGCAAAATAAATATTAGAATAATGCAATAATAGATAATCTGGAAATATTTCCTAAATATATTGTGATCTTGGTAATTGAAGAAAAGGACTTGTAGACCTAAATGATGTAGAATGTTATAAAAGCTTAGATCCTGGGACCAGCTGTATTCTAAGTCCTGATTTGCTTGGTGATCACATCCCAAGCAATTTAGATATTACCAACCTGGAGCATAGTAGGAATTCATAGATATTATGAGCCGTCAGTTCCATAATGAGCCCATGTTTTATGACAAGGCTAAATAATACTTTCAGATTATATTAAGTTTCAACTTTCATTAAGTCAAATAAGTCACAAAATATTTATCTTTGTGGGCCTTAACAAACAGATGAAGTACCCTAGTAAATAACTCAGTCCTTACCGAGATTAAAGAGATTTTCTGTTGGGCCTTGAAGAATAAGTCGTATAAACTGTCTATGTGGAGGGACACATGAGAGTGTGTTGACATCAGTGATCTGAGAATCAAATGGACTATTACCTGTAGATAAACAGTCTTATTAAATAAGAAACACAGAGCCAATGCAGAGATGAAAATCCAAGAGGTCAGAGTAATAGCTAAGCGCTAAAAACCTTACCTTTCAGTGCCGCTGCTGTCCTCCTCAGCAAGTGCGCTATTTCCTGTGTATCTGTCTTTATGTACACTTTCTGTTCTGCCTTCTCATTGGATGTAAACCCAACCACATGACCTCCCTGTCACTGCCCATCTGTACAAACCTCCAGGTCTTCTATGGTTGATATTGAGATTAAAGGCGTGTGTCTCCATGATGGTGGTATCCTTGAACACACAGAGATCTGCCTGTCATGTGATCAGGATTAAGGGCATGTGCTACCACTGCCTATCCTCTATGTTTAATATTGTGGCTGTTCTGTCTCTGACCCCAGATAAGTTTATTAGGGTACACAATATTTCGGGGAACACAATACCACCACAATTACCTACCTAATATATAGATATAATAATCTCAAAATATGAAAGAAATGTATTTTGCCACTGAAGTGAGCTACCTTGGTAACAGTCTTCCTTACTGACGCTTACTGAGGTTAATATAAGCTGCAAAAGACTCTGAGGCATCCCAGTAGGACTCTCCAGTATCCAATCAAGCTATGCGAGGACTCCTGATGCACAAAGACTGTGAGACAGTATATACACACCACTTACTGTATCCAGATTGTGTTATTTGTAGTATAGCAATAGGAAACCATTAAACCAACTCTCTTAAGGAATTTTCATTTAAATATAATTTGTCAGAGAAACAAGTACTGAAACCTAGTAGAGATCTTGTAGTTATGATGGACAAGAAGGTTTTGGATTCCTAAGTTTTTCTCAAATATTGACTAAATATCCTGACTTTATATCCTCTCCATATTTCTTTCACCTATTGACTATGTTATTATTATTTCAACTGCAAACTAGGAAATCCAGCCATTTCTTCACTTTCATGCACATGCATTCATGCATAAGCACATAAAGACAGAACACACAGACTCACTGAGATACACATTAATTCAACAGATGCATATTATACACACATGTAATCATTCACATGCACATTAAAAACATGCACAGTGCTGCGTTAGCCTTATAGCATGTATTATCTCCTGTTTCACCTCCATGAAAGTTGTCTTACTCCCCATTTATGCCTATTTTTCATTGGTTTGGAAAAGATACTTCTGGTCAAGTGCACTCCTGTGGTTGTATAGCAATTTATCATTCACAGATTTAACATATTGTAAACTAGCATGAAGGCAGTACTTTAATGTTAACTGCTGCATTATTAATGGGGGATATTTTGCCTTTCCAGAAGCACCCTGAGTTTTTTTGTGATCCACAGTCATTATAGCCAATAAATACGATGTGGGTCAGATTGGAAATGCAAAGGGCTTGGTGAACTCTGAATGACTTAGATGCACTTTGAACATTTTTCCCCATAGCTGCAAGATTCTGTTTCAAAAATAGTGTCTTAGAGTTTCAGAGCAACTGATTTTAATGCCATAAATGGTTATTCTGACATAAGGGAAGAAAATTGATTTATTTGAAGGATTTTTACCTTGCTACTTTCTTATCTAACTCTCTAAACTGTATTAGCTGATTACATAGTGACACAGTTTGAGGAAGGACTACTGATTAAAAGTTCAGTAGGCAAATGCAAATCCAGGCAATTTATTTAGAACTGACATATCAATTTCCCAAGTTGAGTTAAAAAAAATCTCTTCCGTGAATTAAATTCATATTCTCATACATTTTGTGAAAAGGTTTTATAAGTATTGTTGAATAAGCGTGACAGACTAGTTTGAAATTTTAATACTTTTAAAACAGATAACCCATAATAATTATACAAATGCATAAAGAAAATGGATGAAAATAGTAAGAACACAGGGATTACGAAAAAATGCCATGACCAATACATAAGTAATATTCAGTCATGTTATAAAAAATTAAAAATTCAAGTCAAAGTTTACTATCAAAATGAGCAAATATTTTCAAAAATCAGTCTTGATGTGGAAAGGATAAAATAAGGAGACTGTCTAGAAAATTTATGTATCAAGGCACTTAAAATCCTATACAATACACAATTTTTGAGAAAGTTATTCTAATTTATATTTCAATAATTTCCAGAAGACAATGCAACATAGTTACAAACTCCAATAAACAAAGCAGATAAATGAAAGGACATTTAATTCACAATCAACTTAGAAAACATTATTTTGAATGCTATATAATTTAATATATATTATGTTATTCTAGCAGCGATAATGAATAAATTTTGCTATTTTATATTAAATATAATCTCAAAATAATGCTTATCTGTATGCTTTTAGCCTGAGTTATGGTCTATATTTTACATCTTTATGAACATTCATTTGAATTATTCCTGTGTATGAGTATAATACATGTTCATTATAGAAAACTTTGAAAGTATAGCCATAAAAAAGAAGGAAAATGAAAATTTAGTATTTTAACATTTAATTATCATTGCACTATGATGTATGTGTGTGTAAATACATATGTATTCTACTGATTTGTGAATATTCCATCTTTAATATAGGATTTGTGAAATCAAAGACAATTCCTTAATATTTCAGGTATTAGGTGACAGAGCTCATTTAGATACAGAGCATTTAGAAATTGTCTTGCTTTATATAAACTCAACTAGATATTAAACTGATATGCAAATATAGACATCTTTAACTTTATTTTACCAAGTCTTTCTTCAAAGTCTGGAGGTAAGTTCAAAGCAGTATTAGACTTCATGAATATATATGTGTCTGTAACATTCTAATGCCCCATTTAAAATGATGGAGACTGTGTGAAATTTCTTCTATTTTTCTTTTATTTCCAAATATTGTAGTTATAAATTACATTTGTGTGAAGAAAAAAAGAATTCCACTTAAGCCTCTTTTAGATTTATTTATTTCTGTGTTTATTTATTTTTTTGTGTATTAGTGTACCTCTGTGTGTTTCTGCATACCACGCTGATGTAGGTACTTACACAGGTCAGTGACCTTTCAGTTCCCGGAACTAGAGTTACAGGCTGTTAGGATCTGCCTGATGTGAATATTGGGATTCAAACCTGGGTTTGAATACTCCGAAAGAGAAATATTTAATATTTAAGTTTTTGAGATTATATAATTACATTTCCCCCCTTTCCATTCATTTCTTTAAACCAAACCCTTTCATACAACCCTCCATGCTCTTTTTCACATTCGTGGCTTCATTTTTGTTGTTGCTACCCATGCAACACACACACATACACAAACACACATACATATTTATGGAAGTTTATGAAATTTGAAGTAATAAAAAAGTTAAAATTTAGTATATACTACTTTTAGTCCAATAACAGAGAAAAAATAAAAAAAATGAAAAAAGCAAAGCAGAGAAAAAGTCTACGTGTACACACACCTCCACACACACTGAAATACACAAATACAACCTGATCCGTCTGTATAATGATACTGCCTGCATGTTTCAGGGATGACCATTAAGTGCTGGGAAACCTATTGATACAGCCTTCCCTGAGGAAGATTATTTCTCCTGCTGTCAACATTCCTTAATTGCTTGTAATTCTTTCTGCTGTGTTGGTGCCTCATAAACTCTCCTCCTGTCCATGGTAACAAGTCTATTGTTCTTATCCTTGCTCAGCTCATTTTTAGGTAGTCTCTGTGCTGTGACTTTATAGGTGTAACTCTGGCATTTCTCAGAGACACAATCTTGCAAACTGCCTTTCTCCCCCTCTTCCATGATCTTAGGTGCAGATGTGTGTTATAGATATATCAATTAGTACTGGGATTTGCAACTATTTATTTTAATTTGTTCTGGTTTACTATAATGGTCTCTGTCCATTATGTGTGTGTGTGTGTGTGTGTGTGTGTGTGTGTGTGTGTGTGTGTGTGTGTGTGTTGCAAAGAGGACAAAGAGGACTTCCTTTTATGAGAGGTGTGAACTACACTTTTCTGTGCATGTAAGGACAAATATTTAGAAAATCATTAGGAATTTTATTGGTTTAGTCAAGTAGTGATTCTAGATTCTCCTCCAAGATACATGGCTTCACTTGCCCTGGGGAGTTGACTAGGTTTCCAGTAACAGGAAAAGGATTCCCTTTTGTTGAGTGGGTCTTAAGTCCAATTAGATAACTATTTGTTAAAGCCTAGGTGTGTGTGCCACGGCTGTACCCTTCAAATTATTGTGCTCATCATTGCTGTGTGGTGCATAGATACTGTAGCTGGGTAGGAGTGTTGGTTGTGTCCCTACTTTGGAAGCTTGCATGGTACCCTCTAGTACGTGAAAATAGTCTTACTTGTTCAACTATCCTTTCAGCCCCCATTTAAATGGATAATTAGAGAGGTTTTAAACACCAAATGAATCTTCCTTTTTTCTTCCAAGCTTTCTTTTTTCCTAATTCTTTCTTTATTATTCTCTTTTTCCTTCCTTCCTTCCTTCCTTCCTTCCTTCCTTCCTTCCTTCCTTCCTTCCTTCCTTCTCCCATTCCCTTCCATTTACCCGCATTCAATTTGAATATACTTATCACATACCATTTTCCGTCCTGTGTTTGTCTCAAGGGGTAGGAATGAAAGGAAGATAGCTTCCTATGTGTCTTCAAAAAGGGTAGAATTGTGGCTTTTAACTTTAAATTAATTATTTATAATGAAATATGACAAATGATGTAATAAAAATAAAAGAATATAAAAATGCTTATTAGTAAACTTTAATGATATCAGGAATAAGAAGTTTTCTTAACTAGTTTGTAGACAAAATTTCATTTAACCTAAAATTTAAGGAATTTTAAAAAAATAGACAGCAACTGCTTCAACCTGATAAATTTGTCTTAATTTTACTTCATTAATTTTTTGACTCTTTTATGCATGCCCAGTGTCCACCTAAATTTCTGGGATAAAAACACTGTTTAGCAAATGCTGATTTAATAAAAGACAAAGTAGTATATTGAGAAATCAAAATCTGATAGTTGTGTTTGCAGTTGAGATAATCAGAACAGAAAAATAAGTTTCAAAATCCTATCATTGGCTCACTGTTAATCCTTGATTGTCCATTTTCTTTCTGTTCTGTTTTTTTCTTCATATTAATATTTATTTTTTGTTCTCATTATTGGACTATAAGCACTGTATATTAATTTTAACCTTTTTATTTTATTTAACTTATTAAAGCTTCTACATTTTTCAAAGTTTAATGACTTTTGAGGTATAATTATATATAACATTGTAAATTTAAAAAACATAAGTTATCACTGATCATTTACTTTTTTCTGTAAGGAAGTAAGTCCAGGAAGTGTAAATAGAAATGTACAAAATGATTGGAAAATAGTTTGAGTATTAATATTTACCTTATAAATTACTTAAGTAAAACTTATATATTCAATTCAGAGTGCATATGGAATATACAGAGATTTATGGTACATTTATTAGGAACCATTTAATTAAACAAGAAAGAAGTTAATTTTAAAATGTACTCAAAAGTCATTTGATAATAGAAAGATATAATACATATGAAATCACTAGACTCAGAAACAGATAATTACAGAAAGTAACTAGAAGATGCTAATTTTAAACACTATGGCAACAAAGCATCTGAAACTGTCATTCAAACTTGTTTGGGATCTAGTAAAGAAAATGAATGTTTTAATCTTATTAAGAATTGAGCCTACCAAGATCTCCTAGGGATTTTGTGACTGAAATGGGTGTCAGATATATGTTTATATCCATTCAAATTAGTAATGTCTCACTTCCTTTTTACTGAGTATTAACTGTCTTAGGTTTATTTTTTTTGCAGGAAATAGGATAATAAAAATGCCAAAGATAAATAGAAATTGAATGAATGCTTTCCTTCCTTCTTTCTCTGTCTCTGTCTCTGTCTCTGTCTCTGTCTCTGTCTCTCTCTCTCTCTCTTTTCCCTTCCTCCTTTATGTGACGTGCATGTGCATGTATGGGAGTTTTAGAGACCTGTCTGAGGACAGATGTTGGTATTGAGATCTGTTCCTCAATTCCTTTATACATTTGTGTTTGTTTGAGATAAGTTCTGTCTGTGTAATCCTGGTTGTCCTAGAACATGCTCTGTAGATCAGTCTCATTTCAAACTCATAGAAATCCTTCTGCCTCTGCTTGCACAGTGCTTGGATTAAAGGCTTGTGCCACCATGTCCGGCATCTGAACTTTTCCATTTTGACTAGACAAGGTGGTCAGTGAATCCCTTAGTTGTTCTTGTGTGCACTCTGTATGGGTGTGACAGAGATCTTTCAAAATGTCTTTTTTTTTTTAACATGAGTGCTGGGTACCTTTGAAACTTTGAAAATAAGAAATCTATCTGTTCTAAGCAATTAGGATGATTCATGAAGTAGAATGTTTTTCATGAAATGAATTAGGCAACACACAAACACATATATATCCAAAATTAACACATCATAATTTAGAGTATTAAATTTCTGAACTGGAATTTAGTTAAAAACTGATTTATCAAACATTGACTTTAATTAGAAAGTGATTTTCAAATTTTATGAGTTCTAATTTTTCTGTACATGTAAAATATAGAGATGACCTATAACAGAGCAACGTAAGAATGTGAGTTAATACCTTAGCATGAAATGGTGGATGTAATATAAGTTGGAAATCTTTTAATATTCCCAACACTCACATTTCACTTGTACCATTTGGCTAAATTCATAGAGCATGATAATCAGAATATGAACACAAAGAAGGAAATAGAGATATATGAAAATGTACCAAAAAATAAAAACCCTGAATGTACACTATTTTACCTGAGGTATTCAACTGGTGCTTCCCACTTGCAGGAGAATGTATACTACATAGGAAACAATACACAAAAGGAAGTAATGAACAGAAAATAGATGTTAGACGATTAACATAAAATAAGGCTCTGTCAAACATTTTCAGATCGTCTGTCTGATGATAAATGCAAGTTAGACTTTGTTTCTTAGAATAGCTAGATTTAGAATGGCTGGTCACAGCAAGAGTTGACAGTGATCTAGAACTTTCACACATTAGTGAGTGGAGTGTGTAAAAGTAAAAATGACTTTGGAGTGAAGTTTAGTATTTTGATAAATAGATACACATGCACCTTGTAGAGGATCAGTACTTCGTATTACTATATTATTAACCAAAAGGAAGATACCACATTAACACAAAGGGAAGAGTTGTTATGAGATATATGGTTGGGTGTAG
Organism: Peromyscus californicus insignis; assembly: GCF_007827085.1. Taxonomy (NCBI): domain Eukaryota; kingdom Metazoa; phylum Chordata; class Mammalia; order Rodentia; family Cricetidae; genus Peromyscus; species Peromyscus californicus. Next base: position 53,380,609 of record NW_026294514.1, on the reverse strand, counting down.
AAGAATCATTTGCCTCATTCATAATTCCCACCATGTAGAAACAACTCAACCCTAACTGGGAAGTTTCATAGAAAACCATTCCATTCTAAAAGTAAAAATATATATTCCTTAACACGTTTTATTAAAATTTGATGATGATAATGACACTGGATCCAGAATAAGATTTCTAATAGTGAGAAAATCCAAATATCATTTCTTCATTTCTGAATGTCATGGAAATCTTGAGTCCTTTGAAAACTGTGTCAGCTCCATGGAATGACAGACATGTAGATAATGGTCCTAAACTTCAGAAACATGTTCTTTTTCCTTACTCTTCAGCTCTTGAAAAATAACTTCTCTGTATGAAATTTTCCTCTGAAAGCAGATTTCAATAAACATATAATTTTTAAAGAATAGCGAGGGCTAAATCAGATCTGGAACATTGGGTAATTGCTCTGTCCTAAACATTGTGCTAGTTGAGCTATGAATTTGTCTAACCACTAATTTCAATTTTAGCTTTGGCCAACACTGAAATTTACAATGCAGCATAATGGAATCTTTTAAAATGTCTCAAAATTTTCTGATATTCTTGAGATGAATGATGCTTTCCTCAACCTCAAGGATAAGGAAAAAGAGGAATGGGAATTCATTTGAACTCATTGTGCAACATAAGACGACAGATAGCCTATGCTAATAGTGATAATGCTCACCACATCAGATACATTTTATTTGATGACTTAATTAGCTGCATTTTAGTTTTTTCGCTACTTAAATCACTTTAAATTAACTTTTTTATTAGTTATATATAGTAAGACTAAATAAATAAATCAAACTCTTGGCACTTAAGTTGCAGTATGAGAAGAACAACTTTAGTACTGTCATTCCTAAAAATTTTACTCTTCCCACTTGATCTTGTATGTCATGATACTTAGATATGTTACAGAACAGGGAGAAATGTCCTTTGTGTGCATGACCACGTAAGTACAAATCTTGTTGCCAAATATAAGACCTGGAAAAGTGGACTCAGCTGTTCTAATCCTAAATGCCATAAAGAAATAACTCACTATATATATATATATACATATATATATATGTATATATATGTATATATATGTGTGTGTGTATATTATATATATGTATATACACACATATACGTGTGTGTGTGTGTGAGAGTGTGTGTGTACAGAAAGCAAATCTCAAATTACCATTGAAAACCTAAAATTTCAGTACAATTGTCCAGTTGCATTAGTCAATGCATATGTGAGTTAGATCATATGGGACAGCTTCATGAAAGTACTGTAGAGACAGTGGCAAACCAAGCAAAATAAAACATTATTCCCTAAAATGCTTCTTTTCCAATGCGGGAAAATATATAGCATGGCAGTCAGGTAAGAAGAATGGAGATATAAAACAGAAAAGGTAAAGGGACTGCAAGGCTAGTGAGTGATGTCTTCACCTGTGCAGAAAATGCAGGAGTAAAAAGAAAGGACAGGCCGGGCGGTGGTGGCACACGCCTTTAATCCCAGCACTCGGGAGGCAGAGGCAGGCGGATTTCTGTGAGTTCGAGGCCAGTCTGGGCTACCAAGTGAGTTCCAGGAAAGGCGCAAAGCTACACAGAGAAACCCTGTCTCGAAAAACCAAAAAAAAAAAAAAAAAAAAAAGAAAGAAAGAAAGGACAATGTCAGAGTCTTGAGGTGGAGTGAACAATCTGCCATTGTTACTTCAGCACGTCTTGCAGGCAGAAACATGAGAAGCATCAGTTATCATCAAGTTATAGGAGAAAAGCATTTGAGAAAAAAAAATGGAGTTTCTGGGAAAGATTACAAGTGTCCCATGAAAGACAAAGTGAAACTATAAACCATCAAGAGAATCATCAACATTATGAGAGAAAAGAGAGTATGAAGGCTGTGTGGTCCCAGAAGTATTCTGGTCTTTGAAGTCCTGAAATTCACTGGTCTTTGCTGGAGACCCATTGGGCAAGCATTCATATGCTGATCCGAAACTAGGCCACATGACTCCCAACATCTCTGGGTCTTCGATTGTAGCATGGTTATTATTTACTTAGCAGGATGGGTATGCTGTCATTTGTGTTATTGATCTTAGTTATCCTGACAGGTATAAAATGGAATTTCAAGGTAGTTTTGATTTTCATTTCCCTGATGGCTAAAGATGTTGAGCATTTCTTTAAGTTTTTCTCAGTAGATTTCTCTACTGAGAAGCCTCTGTTTTGAGCTGTACTCTAGTTTTTAACTAATTGGATTATTTAGTTTGTTGATGTCTAATTTCTTGAGTTCTTTATACATTCTAGAGGTTAGCCCTCTATTGGATGTGGAGCAGGTGAAAATCTTTTTTCATTCCATAGGCTTCCCTTTTGTAACAGTTTTAAAGGCCAAAGTCTCTTTTCACACGCAAGGTTATCTCTTAGTTGCCTATAAAATCAAAAATCAAAACAAACAAACAAACAAACAAACAAAACCCACTACATATATTCAACATACAACGAGACAGACTGTACATGAGCATTCTAAAAGGGAGGAATTGGGGAATAGTGAGGAAACCCTGAACCTGCAAGAAATCAAACAGGACAAAAGCCAAATCATGTATTTCATGTTTGATATCAAGGAGCTTAGATGTCTCGAACCTTGCAGATTTGCTGACTACAACACACTGCTCTTCTTGGGTTGGCTCCACTCCCTGTGTGCAGTGCTCCTTGGCAGGTATCTCACGGCTCTAGTGTCTAACACAACCCAGGCTTCATTTCACAGCTTCAAGCAAATAGGCTCTTTAGAACTCCATGCCAGAACTTCCCTGTCACATGGCTGGTCTCTGCAGCTTTCCTTAACTGTGGAGGACAATTCCGTAGCCCTTTACTCCTGCATCTTTTCTGTCTCAGAACACTGTAGCCAATGCTGCCTGCTAAGGATGGAAGTTGGCCCTCTCCTTGAATTACATCTGCATGAGCTTTGAATTCTTGCTTTCCTTTGTTGAACAAGCTTCACTTTGATTTAGAAGCCGAAGATCCTTCAGACATTTCTTTTTTTACAAAATTGAAGTTTAGCAAGGAGGGGCCTTGTCATGAGGGCAGCACTCCCTTTATTCCGTTTCACATCAAAACTTTCTTTAAATTTATCACCTCTGAGTACCGGCCATGGTTCTAGTATTAAATTTGCCGGTGTTCTATGTCTCCTCAAACTGCACATTTTGCTGTGAAGAAATATCATGACCACGGCCACTTAGAGAAGAAAAAGTTTATTAGGCCTTGCAGTTTCAGAGGGTGGGAACACGACCACCATGCAGGGAGCAGAGCAACAGGCAGGCAGGCAACAGACAGGCAGGCAGGCAGTCTGGCAGACAGGCAGGCAGCAGACAGGCAGGCAGACAGGCTGGCAGGCAGCAGACAGGCAGGCAGGCAGGCAGGCAGCAGACAGGCAGGCAGGGCAGGGCAGGGCAGGCAGGCAGGCAGACAGACAGGCAGGCAGGCAGACAGGGCAGGCAGGCATGGTGCTCTGGTGCTCTGGTGCTCTAGCAGTAGCTGAGAGATAATATTCTTATCCACAATCAGGAGGCAGAGAAAGCTAATTGAGAATGGCATGGGCTTTTGGAATCTTTAAGCCCATCCCTAGTGACACACCTTCCTCAGCAAGGAGACACCTCATAATCTTCCCCTAACAGTTCCACCAACTATGGATTATGTATTGGAATATATGAGTTTATGGGGATCATTCTCATTTTTATCACTACACTCATTCTCTTCACCCTATTCCTCTTTTTCTTTTCATTTGTAGCTTTCATTCACCATTTCTTTCATGCTACTATATTTAAAAAAATCTACCATGCCCCATGCTGTATGCTATTGTGCTCTGAGCTATTTCTTTAAGAAATAGTTTTGTAGCCAAAGTGAGATGAACATGAGATAAAGAGAAAAACCAAAGCTGGAATTATGGAATATATCTGACAAATCTCCACCAACAATTTATTTGAAATATCAAACTATAGTTAATGTTTTGATTAAATTTTATATCCTTTATTTGTTACATGAATTTTTATTTCTATGGCATAAGATTAAGGAAGAGTAGAATAGTACTTGTAGCCCAAGAGATCCCTTCTTAGACAAGTGGAGATGAAATTTGTATTTTCTGATTGAATCACTGACCACAAGGCTACACTGGAGCTGTATGTTCTATATTACAAGATAAATATTCTGTAAAATGAATACTATGTTATCATTTTAGCATTGTTAGAAATTGTTAGCATTGTTGGGGGACATCAAGGTTTGAAGCTCATTTACGCTAAATATTCTATGTCAATTTCATTTCATGAAAATTCATTAAATAAACTTGTGTTGCTAATTTTTAATATAAAACATCATAATAACATGATATTTTTTCTTTAAACATTTTGTCAGGCACACAAAAGCCCATCATTGTCCTATTATGGAGTCACCGTACCTCTAAAATCAAATATGATGTGTGTGTATATATATAATTATATATATATATATAATTACATATATACTATTTACTATGTATATATAAATATATACTATTTTAATATCTATCATGCATACATATATATGGAGAGGTAGGGAGAGAGAGTAAGAGAGATACCTTTATATCTAGATTTTATCATAATATACATGATGCTTCAGTTTTTATTTAAAATTCCTATTGTTCATTGATGGAATACAAGGAAATAATTGACGTTCATATATTAACTTTGTGTTCTGCAAAGAATTTAACAAATAGAAAGGGATCTAAATCTTATGTAAGGTATGGTGGCCTTACTTTGGCAGATGCTCTCCAAGAGAGAAGAAGCAAATCAGACATTATTGTAAATGCAGAGTGTTATGACCAAGGTATGAGGCAACAGATCAGGAGCATTGAGGAGGACTTGATTCTGAGTGCTGTGAGTTCAGGAAGAAACTTCAGAGGAGAAAATATTGAACTGGGCAGTGGTTTTAAGATGTTAGAATTTCCCATGTAGAACTGTATAAATTAGGCCAATTGTATAAAACATGAACATTTTCCCTACAATATTAGAGAAGCATAAAAGCTCTGTTAGAATTTTGACAATTATTTTATGATTTTAAAATAGGTTAACTAGTCATCATCATACCTGAGATATTAAACTGAACTCATATTTCTGTTCCTGTGAGTTAGCTTGGTGTACATCACTTTCATTTGTTTTCTTTTCAGTGAACCTTTCTGAAGATGAAATTATTTATTTACTTACCAGTTACACACAAAAGGATCTTAAGCTGAGATTTAATTTTGATCAGCCTTTGGTTTGCTAGACAACTATATACATTCACTCACATGCTGTGGGAACTATTATTCTCAGAAGAAATCTAAATCCTCCACTAAACATCGAATGTGTCCATGTCTCAGAAAATTTACAGACAGCTTTTATTTTTGTTTATAACAGTCAAAATCAGCACCATGTCATAAAAATGGAGGCACATTTCTATATAGGTTTTACAGTCTCTGAACAAACTAAAGTTTTATTAGACTGTAAAAGATTACAATATGCTCTGCTTTAAAATTTTTAATACAAATTATGGAGTTATCATTTTGTTTAATATTTTAAAAAAGCCACTCTTACGAATTATATTACACTTGAGGATTAACAGATAGTGACAATTAGGTAAATATTCTATTTATGTTTCACATTTAAATAGACAATTGAGCAAATTAAAGTTTTTTATTGTTAAAGTTATTTTCTGTTTCTAATACAGATAGTATTTTTTTATTTCTGAACCTGTGCTATGAATATGTTTTAAGTAAATATCAGTCTCCTATTAGGTTGTGGCTTATTTTTTTAAAAAAACATTATCTGCCTTTTTGTTTCAAATTCAGGTTAGAAGGAACTAATGATGTGTGTTGATGTAGAGTGGTTCTATAAGAATCTAACAAATGAGATTATGTTTGAAAAACCACTATGCCAGCAGACACCGTTGTGCCAAGAACATTGGTGAACTGAAAATGTGAAAGTAACCCTTCTCTTAGAAATCTCTTTTGATAACTGTCTACACAATAAAAGATGTTCCTCAGTCATGATGGAGAGAAATGAATTGTTCTTAGGATATGAGGAAAAGGGTGGTACTTGGAAGTTTCGATACAGCTCATTAAATAAAAATCCAATGCACTTATATAGCAAATTGAAGTAAGTAGACTTTAAGACTTTAATTTGTCCATCATAGCAATTTATATGTCTTAGTACCAAAATCCCAGCCATTGATATATATCGAAGCTTTCTTTTGGTATCAATAGAAGGGGCTGATGTTCTTGGTAAGAGTAACATAAGCATAATAGAGAAACCAAATTGAAAAGATAACCTTGAGTTAAAGAAGAGTCAGCAAGAATGGAGCTGGTGTCCTTATAAAAGGAGGCATGCCAGGCTGCTGTCTGAATCCTTAGCATTGTGCAGTTTAGAAAAGTAGGCAATTATGAGCTTCTCAAGTCTGGCCCTGAGTTTGTTAGTTTCCTGTGTAATCGAAGACTTAACCTGAGACTAAGACATTTCACTTTATAAGAACCAGAATACTAAAGACATATTTGAGTATAATTAATCAACCGATATTTGTCAAATTGCTGGCAATTAAATTTAATCATAATCCAACTTTAGATGGTTGTTAATTTTTGAATTTTTCTTCAGATACATAAAATAAACATAAGTAAAATACAGTGATTGTCTTATATTCAGTTGTTTGAGTTGCCAATACAATTTATTTTTAAATGGAGGGCAAACATGAAAATAAAACAGCATTATTAATGACCACACATGAATTTCAGACATAAGCTAGAATCGTTACAGATCTATGCTTAAGAGAGACAGATTATTCTCATAACAGCTTTCTATGGTAGCCTGAAAACAAGATTTTGATATACTTCTTGGATTAATTTTACTTTGATTTTTAAGTGAAGCTCAGAAATTTAAACAGATAGCATCCAGAGAAATCTTTCAACTTAAAATTTACAAGGGTCACATTTAGTTTTCATATGATCTCAAGTTTTCATGTTCTGTTTTTAAAATTTATCTTATATCTGTTGAGTGATTGTACATTATTATTTTAAGTGGTAATATTGGTATTTTATGTATACTAAAATATTTAACAGAATTTTACACTAAAGGGAAAAATCTCCTCCTGTCTACTCAACTTCTTTCAGAAATCATGATAATACATTGATAGATTATGGAAACTTGGATAACATAATTCAACAAGCTCAGCAATGCTAAAGTGCACTTTAAATTAATGATGCAGTAATATCTGGAGAGACAATTTCAGTATTTAGGAAAAAACAAAATTTTAATTATTCACTTTTATTTTTATCATCACTGACCCTAAAATTTTATGAGAATTCTAATCCATTTTCTTTTTTTATTAAAGTTTTTATTTATTTTACATACCAACCACAGATCCCCCTCTCTTCCCTCCTCTCACCCACCAGCCTCTCCCCCTGCCAACCCACTCTGTATTCCCTCCTCTGAAAATGTAAGGCCTCCCATGGGGAGTTAGCAAAGCCTGGTACATTCAGTTGAGGCAGGTCCAAAACCCTCCCCCTGCATCAAGGCTATGCAAGGTGTCCCACCATAGGTAATGGGCTCCAAAAAGCTAGCTCATGCACCAGGGATGGATCCTGATCCTACTGCCAGGAGCCCCCTTAAGCAGATCAAGCTACACAACTGTCTCACTTATGCAGAGAGCCTAGTCCAGCCCCATTGAGGCTCTACAGCTGTTGGTCTAAAGTTCATTAGTCCCCACTAACTTGGTTTGGTTATCTCTGTATGTTTCCCCATCATGATCTTGATGCCCCTTGTTCATAGAATCCCTCTTATCTCTCTTTGACTGGACTCCTGGAGCTCAGCCTGGTGCTTGGCTCTGGATCTCTACGTCTGCTTGCATCAGTTATTGGATGAAGGCTCTATGAGGACAGTTAGGGTATTCACTGATCTCATTACTGGGGTAAGCCAGTTCAGGTACCCTCTCAACTCTTGCTAATAATCTAAGCTGGGGTCATCCTTGTAGATTCCTGCGGTGTTATTCATAGTAACCAGAAAGTTGAAACAACCTAGATGCCCCTTAACTGAAGAATGTATAAAGAAAATGTGGTACATATACACAATGGAGTACTACTCAGCAGAGAAAAACAATGACATCATGAAATTTGCAGGCAAATGAATGGAACTAGAAAATATCATCCTGAGTGAGGTAACGCAGACTCAGAAGGACAAACATGGTATGTACTCACTCATAAGTGGATACTAGATATAAGACAAAGGATAACCAGACTATAACCCACAGCTCCAGAAAAGCTACCTAACAAGGAGGACCCTAAGAGGGACTCATGGATCGCCCTGGGAAGGGGAAATCGATGAGATTTCCATGAGTAAACTAGGGGTGAGGGGGACAATGGAGGGTAGGGGATGGGGGATAAAAGGAGAAAGGAATGGGATGCTTGAGCTGGAACAGGGTCAGAGTGGGAGAGCAATGAAAGAGATACCATGATAGAGGGAGACATCTAATCCATTTTCATAGATATCTTCACATCATTGCTTTGAGAACTATTTTATATGGCAGATATGGACATTGCTTTTCCTGGTTACCACAGTGTACGGTCCAGTATTAGTTACTATTCTCATCACAGTTACATTGCCTGACAATAAGCAATGCAAAGGAAAGATTTATTATGGTTTATTGTTCAAGTAGACTTGGTCAATCATGGATAATATGTTTGGGAGCAAAGTGTTCATTCTATTGGGAGTGTAACTGATTATTATTATGGAAGAAGCAGAAGAAAAATGGAGATGTTCATTTGGACTTTTTCTTTCTCTTCTCTTTTATTCAGTCTAGAGCCCTATCCAATAGGACACCCACACCTATATTTAGGGTAAGTCTCTTTGGAAACTCCCTTTTGGACAATCACAGAGATGGGGCTCCCAGGTGGTTCCAAATCCAGTCACCCTGAAGATTACCATCACAGCATGTTTTGAAGTACATTAAGTTATTTGGATATAGCCCTTTTTGTCGAGTATTGAACACCTTGCATGAGAATTGTTTTACACACCTATTTACAACAACTGAGTTGATGTTCTGGACTCAAAAATAGTTTCTCATTTACCTTTATTCTTAGGGACCTCCTATTCTCAAAAGGAAACATATGTATTTTTTCTCAGATAACTGTATTCTTTATATCTATGTACCATAGATAATTCATATACATTACAAATATGTTCCTTGTTTGCATGCATATAGACATAAATATTTGTGTATTTTTCTTTGTCTAAACATTGAGGGAAACTTAGGAATGTGCATAACTTTCCCTAATTTCTATGTTTCTTTAAGCTTATAGAAAAGTTGCCAGAGCTATTTTATTCAGGAACTCTGTTTGGTTTCACAAACCTACCTGGAAAAAGTTTTTTTCTTTAAGTATTTCTTTCTATGTTATTTCCTTTCTAAACTTGAGGTTTTAAATTACTTTGCTTCATAACAGTTCATGGTATTTATAAAATCCTTATTAGACAGAATGCTGAATAATTCTATCATTCTGCCAATGGAACAGGCTCCAATATCCTAGCAGAGGTCTCTTTCCTAGGGGAGAAGAAGTGGGTGCTTCTATTTCTTCTCAGGGCTGTCTGTATTACAATTATTTTACTTGTTCTTCTTATAAGTTGATATATGTAATCACCCAGTGAATCTTACAGCAGACATATCTGTAGATACTCGAGCCACCAACCCACTCTTTAACAAAATGACTTCATAAAAAATTCTCCCTTCTTTTTTATACTTCAGGAGATGTTAAGCAGCTGGAAAAAGTTCAAATAACAATAAAATGAATATGACTCTCTTAGTCAAAAAATAATGGAAAGTCTATGGGTCAGTCTCTCCTTTTTATTGGACACAGTTTTGCTGGCTTGGATTCCACAATCTTGCCTCAATCTCCCAAGTTACCACGATTACCTAAAAATCCTATTTTTATTTCAAAGAAGGCAAACATTAAATTCTCAGAAAGAATAATAATTCCTAATGATTACTTCTTTTATTTTTGATTTTATAATGTAATTACATAATTTTTCCCTTCTCATTCCCCCTCCAAACACTTCCATATGTCGCTCCTTGCTCTTTTACAAGTTCACGGCTGATGATTTACCACAGGATAACCAGTGGGTGTGCTCTTCCATAGGGAAGAAGATTTCTTCTTCTCTCAGCATTTCTTACTTGGTTGTAGTTCTTCGTGTAGGGGTGAGGCTTGCAGTCTTTCCCTGTTCACTTTGGCATGTGTGTTGTTATTATTTTTCCGTTTATGTTTAAGCAGTCATTTTGGTGAGACTTCTCAGGCATAGATTCTGACGTGAATAGGAGACACACTATTTTCTTTAGTCTGAGCTTGGGGTCCACAGCAACATTGTATATCCTCATGAACCGTGCAACCCACACATGTCTCAATTGAAGTTGTACTTTGCTGTGAAAAATTTATTTGATTATGGGTCCTTTCCACATATTGGTAGTACTGCTAAGTAACTCAGATATGGTCTGCCAAATATTGAGTATAGTGATATCATAATCCCTCTCCTTATGGACACTAAAACACTGCTGAAGAGTGTTTCTTCCATGTATTGGCTAATATAATTCTTTTTGTTTGTGTGTTTGTTTTTCAAGACAGTTTCTTTGTGTAGCTCTGGCTGTCCTGGAAGTCTCTCTGTAGACCAGGCTAGCCTCAGATTCACAGAGATCCAGCTGCCTCTGCTTCCCAAGTGCTGGGTTTTAAGGCGTGTGCCAGCACTGCTCAACTTTTCTTTTGGTAATATAATTCTTTGTAAATACATATAATTTTATTTTTTTGTGGTAATATGCAGCGTACCTTGAAAAAGAGGTAAAAATGCACCCAGAGTACAGCATACCAACCATTACCACTGGAATGTTCTTTTCTCTAATCAAGCAAAATAAAGTATTATTAAATCTGTATATTCAAAATCTTCCTTCTGTGACCAACTCTGAGACCTTTGGCTTACAACTCGTCAGTGCGCATTCTGGGATTCAGCACTCCGGTGGCTGCACATCAAAAACTGCCATTAAGTACAGTAAATCTGTGGCCATTGCTTATTTCACAGGAGATATAGTTTCTTTGGACCACTCTAAGTCAAATTGACCATAATAATGCCTTGACATGTCTATTTCCTATTTTTAGGCAAGATTTCCTCATGCATCACTCAGCTCTCAGCATGAATATATCTGCAGAAACATCAGGATAACTTGCCCCCCTACAGTAAAAGCATGAGGCGAGCAGAGGACCAGTGACAGGTACCATCCTGGATGCTCCAAATGTGTGACAAGCCTGTCAACCACATGGCACACTGCTGCCGGTCTGTCAGCTCACCTTCAGTGCATTATTAAAGGATTAGATGCATCACCTCCTCACTCAAATTCTACCTGTGCCCACTGAAATCAGGAAGAGACCAGTGACCTCGCAGTCTATGTTGCGCATAAATTCCTGTTTACATTGCATAAAAGGTATACATTGTCACTGGTTTCAGCTTCAACCTCTTTCCCTTTGTAAAATCGACCATATTTTGACAAACTGTCTTTAGGCTGCTTTCGAACACTTTAAGCAATTTAAATGAATTCAAGATAAGCTAAGAAATCTGTTATGCTTTGTCTGTAGGTGAGTGTAATTCATGTCTTCCCTCAAACTACAAGTTGAAGGTCATTTCCTGGGTGATGCCTTCCCTTGTGCTAGAATTTATGCTTTGTCTTTCAATGCTTTCTCAGAAGACAGTTAAGTGCATGGTTATGGCATTCATTCATGCATGTGTCCAGGATACTTTTGAGTGCTTATTATAATGCAATACTATGGTAGGTGATAAATTTAGAGGGAGAAAAAACCTTTTTTTAAAGAAGAAATTTAAGCTCTAATTTGGAAATAAACTTGCAAACATGATGCTGATGCAGTGTGGTTTGTACACCAATGAATGATGTGCACGATATACAGAGAGAGAGATCACCAAATTGTTTTGGGTTTAGGTCAGTTAAAACTTAATAACTGAAAAATATTACTGGGGTGTTGAAGGAAGAGGCCATGTCCTGCCAAATAGTTTGTTCTGCCTATGGACTGCCTCCTCTGGATGCTGTATTATTTAGAGTACTAAGCATTGTTTTGTTATATTTGAATTACTGATACCCAAGAAATGTGATTGTGTCTGTGTGTGTGTGTGTGTGTGTGTGTGTGTGTGTGTGTGTGTGTGTATTGTGCCAAGGACTATATGTATCCTAACTGTAAATAATAAAGGGTTTGCCTTCAACAAAACAGTTCTAAATTACCCACACAGATTAAAACACATATTGAAAAAAACTGGGACATTAAGCTAAACATTGTATTCCTTAAAGCTTTAATTGTGGATGACATTTAAATAGCCAACAATATATTAAGGTGACAATTTTCCTTTTGTGGGAGGAGGCAAATATTGTTTTAAAAGTGATTGTTATATAAGTACCTGTCTGGTTCAATTTTTCGCCATGCAGCTCTGAGCTGCTTCTGAAGTCAAGTGGAACCAAGAGCAATGATTCCTTTGAGGAAGACTCTCACCTTTAAAATAAACAAATTTGTATATTATGACTTAAGGTTTATGTTTATAAAAAGGGGTTTTCAGGGTGTCTGGCATATTCTTGACATCTAGAGTACCCACAGAACCGATTGTCATTTACAGCTCAAAGTTGCTGCCCGGGGAGGAATGTTTGATAACTCACAGTTTTTAAAATACAAGATTTTACTCTGCAAAATGTTGATTAAAACTTGAGCATGAATTTGATAACTTCCTAACCAGCAACAGAGAGAATAATCAAGAAAATCCAAAGAATGCTTTAAACAAATGTCTTCAAGAAGTTTGATGTGTAAGGGAAGTCTTGAGAGAAAATGTGCATCACATTTTAATATCTATAGCTATATAAATATGATTTTTAACAACCACAGAAATATATTTTATTCTCAACCCCATTACTATTTATATTATAAGGTAAAAGTGGCATGCATTGGTCTTTTGGTTAAGATATTGAATACATTTCGTTCTCCATCTTGAGACCATTATTCCTCATGATAGAAACACCTTGAGAAAAAGAAGTAGATAGTGTAGATATTGCAATGCTGAAGAAGACCTAGGAGTCAATCAAGGCTTTTAATTTGAAGTAATGTAACACCATCACAACAAATTTTTAAGTCCTCAGTATGTTAGAGAATACAGAAACTATTAAATGACAACTAATGTTGATTGTCAACTTAGCTCTTTAATCAACTGGTGAATGAGTATCTGGTCTTGCCTATGGGGACAATCTTGATTGTGTTAACTGATGTAGAAAGATCCATCTTAATTGTGGGTAGGATGATTCCCTAGGCAAGAGATCCCAGACTATGTGCTTGGGGAAAGGGAACTGCATCAGTGTGCATTCACTGTTCACTGATTGACTGAGGCTTCAAAGTGACCAGCTGCTTCAACCTCCTGATGTCTTGATTTTTCCTTCTGAATGGATATATCTGGACTATGATACAGGAAACACTTCTTTGTTCTTAAGTTGTTTTTGTCAGAGTGTTTAGTTACAGCAACATGGGAAGCAAATGACATACTATATAATATAAATCAGTAAAGTAAGGATCATATGGAGAACACAGAAATGAAGAATATTTTGAGTTGTATTTACAGCATGGAAAGGTTGCCTTAAATTTTACTCCTTTTGCGAAATTGATGGCAGAGTGGGGAGATGATATGTTTGAGCCAGAAGATCAAGTAGAATACCTGGTAAATTACATGAAGCTTCACAGAAAAGTTATGGCAAATAAGCATATTATCAGGCTACATCATTTGCTTTTTGAAATAACTGTACTCCACCACCTATACTTACTATATACCTACTTGATGACTGCTATTAAAATAAAGATATAACTAACTAAATAAAAAGACAGATATAAAATTTGGCTCCTATATCTTCAGAGATAGTTCTGCAGTATGTAAAGTTATATGAAGACAGTAGTAGTATTCTGAGAGGACATACGAGGAAATCAAGCCAAATATAATTATCAGTATCATGTCTAGAATAAAGAGTCAAGAAATCCAAGCAAGTTCATTCTAGTAACCTCTGGGTTCCAGAGACACTGCTGGATTATGGCTTCTTCTTTGATCATTACTTCAGCCTGAGAATATTAGTTTCTTCATAGAAAATGCAAAAAATGAAAAGCATTGTTCCTTCTATTTTCCTTTTATTCTTCTGTCATACTTTACATCCTGAATTCAGCTTCCCTTCCCTCTAACTCCCCTCTCCCCTGGATCCACTCTTCCTCAGTTCCCCTTTAAAAAAAAAAAAAAGGAACAGACCTCCTAGGGATGTTCACTGAACACAGCTTAACAAATTAGAATAAGACTAGGAACAAAGGTTGAATGAGGAGCCAAAAACAAACAAACAAACAAAAAACAATCTGAATAACCACAGCATGTATGCAGAGGACCTAGCTCAGACCCATACCTGGTCCATGTTTGTCTCTTCTGTCTCTGTGAGCTCATATAAGCCCTGTTTAGTAGATTCTGTTGGGCGTATTTTCATGGTGTCCTCAAAAGCCCTCTGGTTCCTGCAATCCTTCCTCCCTGTCTTTGGCCTGGTGTTTGTCTGTGGGTCTCAGCATCTGCTCCCATCAGTTGCTAGGAGGCCCTCTGATGACAATTGGGCTAAGCACCAATCTATGAGTATAAAAAATATCATTAGTAATTATTTTATTGCCCCCCCTCTTTTCTTTTATTCATGTTTGGTTCTATCCTGGGTCTCAGGGTTTCCAGCCATCCAGGCAGGGTCAGGTATGGGCTCCCTCAAAAAGCAACATTCTTATAAGAACTGGATCTGTGTTTATCAGTATTATTGTGTGAATTTTGAGAAGGGACATATTGCTCAGGCATTCTAGAGGCAGCATTTAAGAGGGGCGTCAGGTGGGGGGAGGGTTGGAGAACCTTAGAAACCCTTGGAAACAGAAACCAATGAGGAAGGCCACTGAGCCGAAGGTATGGATTTAGAAACTGCATTCAAATCTTATGACTACCACCATTTCTGACATGATCTTAGCAACAGGGCTAGACTGTAGCAAAATATCTAGTAGGAAAATGGTGATATATTTAGCTTATACATTTAGATACGTCCTTCCTCTCTGCCTTCCAAACCATTGGAAATGAATTCCTCTAAAACATGCAAAAAATAAAAATCGAAGTTTTTCTTTTAGGTGATTTAAATCTCTGACTTGTGTTTCAAACATTTTAGATAAGCAGGATGTATTCTGGGGAAAGAAAAGCAGGTAGCTGTCAATACATGACTCCTTTTGAACTTGGCCTATCTGGAAATTAGTCCTCTTTGTGCTTTACATAATTTTATGTTGCACAGCTAGATAAGTCCAATTATTCTCCTTTAGCTGAGGGAGTTGGTAAGAAACATGAGGCCTATGTGATGTATGATAAGAAGCAGGGCATGTTTACCAGTTGTGACCTTTATCATACATGGTATCAAAATGCAATTTAGACACATGCACTCAGGGAGAAGGTCAGGCTAAAGATAAAGAGGGTGGTCTTCAAAGAAAGGCCTTTAAGTGATATTTAATTAAATTGGCTGCTTTATCTTACAAACCACGGAGTCTATCTTTTACCATAAAGTCTTCTAGGACTCTAACCACAGTGTAAATTTGGGTAGTTATGCTTTTAACATCAGTTTATCAAGTCACCACATGAAAATGATACTTTCCGATGCATTAGAAAGTAAATTTGATGACTAAATCATTAGACAGATTATTTAAATTCAGATTGTTAACACTGTATCTTCAGTCTTACTTAATCCTTTTAATAATCTCCTTTCTCTTCTGCACCAAGCAATCCATGGGTTTGGAAATAGGAGGCAATTACCTTTCACTCACTCAGTAAATAAAAGTTTGTATATCATAATTGTCAGTTTGACTCATGTGTTATAAATAACAAACTTGTAGGATCTACAAAGCAAGTGACAAAATCAATCATTAGATGGTTAATGGTTTGTAATAAAATACATTTTTAGGGAGACATAGTACAACATAAAATTAATATTGTTCTATAAATTATTGCTTATAGGCCTCTCTCTCTCTCTCTCTCTCTCTCTCTCTCTCTCGCACGCACGCACGCACGCACGCACGCACACGCTTGTTTGTTAAGAATTCCTTTGCATTGATTTAGACAAAAGGAAAAAAATAACCCCAAACCTTACCTTCGGCTGCTTCACCTATGTCAAATATTTATAAAAACATTTCCGCATGGAATTGTGTCTTTTCTGCTGTGTTTGTATGCTTGTGTGGTATAAGTTCGGCTTCAGTTAGTTTTAGATTATTTTCATCAGGAGGAGTGAGTTCTGTCTATTTCTCAGGCTGAAAGCATATTTTCTTTTTGTGGACCTATATTAAGGCTTCAAAATTTCACCTTCTTAGTCCAGTCATGTTGAGCAAAATATAGCATCTGTATGAGAACTGCAGAATTAAGTCTGTGGCTCAGAGACCCAGGAGAGTTCCTCAGAAACTCGTATCTACCTATGTGGTCTTGTTGGATTCGCTTTTAGAACTTTATGGAGTCTCATAGTACAAGTGTTCTAACTCTTGAAATAACACATTGTGGGCAGTTTTGTCAAATTATACAAAAAATAAAAAAAAAAAACCCACGGCAATAGTTGTAATAGCAAAATGTTTCAAGGCTACAGTAAACGTGCTTAAATCTAATTTTAATTATTTTTGGGAAACAAATCATTTATGGGAAGAAAATTCTTACAAACTCTTGATTTACTTAAGTACCAAGATTAACTCTCACCCTTTTGCAAAATTTATGGAAAGGAGAAGGGTCGCTGGCTGTGAGCAATGCTCCCGGGCAGCCCACAGCAATAGTTAGCACATTTTCCAAAGAATCTTGTCTAGAGTAATATTTAATGCAGAATCCTGAATCTGTCCAAAACCTGATCTTCAAATATATGGTCATTACTATTCTTTATTAATAAAATCTTGTATCATAGACACAGGAGTGAAAATCATTTTTGTTCAATCTTTGTATATGAGGCATCTTTATCATATGCTGTGAATGAATGTTATCCCAAATGAGTGCCTCAATACTTAGACTTTGTTTCAAAACATAATAGTTATGCCATAAGAAGAAGAAGAGCAACTCACTGCTTAGCATCACTGTTAGAATCCTAGTGTTGAGAGTCAAGTTGATATCATGTATACAAATCTGCAAATTGCTTGGACATGTGTTTGAATCCAGGGGCCTCATATGGGATGATGTGTCAGAGAAGTCCAAATAGGAGGAATAACCGGAGAGTCCAGATGTGTTTCCAGTTCAAGTTCTGTTGTGCTCAGGGCACTGTTTCCCCTTTCCTAAGACTCCAGTGCTATGAACTATACGAACTTGGGCACTTATAGTAAGACCTCTATTTTACAATTTAAAAATTGTGACTGATGTTTTAGGAATGACTACTCACATTCAAAACTGATTGGGTAGTGTTCCTAACATGATGCTAAAGAAAGACTTGATTTGTGTCTTTTAACCAACATCCTTATCCTTATTCCCAAATTGCAATCTCCAATCTCCTTAACCTTGTCTCCAGTGTCAGATACCACTTTCTGTGTTTTCAGTCTGTGTGTGACCCCCTTCCTAATTATTGGTACATCCTGTCTGTCACTACAGAGCACATTTATTGATTCATCATCTTCTCCACATGCTGAGAAGACAAGGAGTCTGATGTTCTCCTTAACTCTTAAGTCCTTATCCTCTGCTCAAACAGTACAAAAATGTTAATTCCACCATGTCTAGTTCATGTGCTTCCATGAGCTATTTACAGAAGAGCTTCATGAGCGTGCATTATGGTTATTTATAAGAACAAAAACTGGAAACTTACATAGCTTCACTTTGATTAGTTTAAAATGTCTGCCTCTTGATGCAGAGATCCACAGCCAGGCGCCAGGCTGAGCTCTGGGAATCCAATCGATGAGACAGAGGAGATATTCTGCAGGCGGGGGATGTTGAGATCATGATGGGAAGATATGACCGGCCACACTAGTGGAAGCCCATGAACTGTAGACTAGTGGCTGTGGAGCCCCCACGGGACTAGACTAGGCCCTCTGGATACGGAAGACGTTTGTTTGGCTCAAACTGTTTGGGGGGCACCAAGGCAGGGGGATCGGGATCCATCCCTGGTGCATAGGCAGGCTTTGGAGAATCTGGTGCCTGTGGTGTGAAGCCTTGCACAGCCTTGGTGCAGTGGGAAGGGGCTTGAACCTGCCTAGGCTCAGTGTGCTGGGCTCTGTTGACTCCCCATGGGAGACCTTGATTTGGGAGAGGTGGGCATGTGGGGTGCCTTGGAAGAGAGGGCTGGGGGGCGGGAGGAGGGAGGAGGGGGGAATCTGTGGGTGGTATGTAGAGTGAGTAGAAAATGTCTTAAAGAAGAAAAATGAAAAAAGAATTGTCAGTCATATGAATAAATAATATATTTAAAAATAAAAGTCTGCCTCTTATATGATGTAATCATCTCCAAGACCCTCAATTTATATATTAGTGATACAGAAAATAAAATGACTAAAATGAACAGCAGTACTACATGACATATGGCTATTATAGTTTTTGATGCACAGCCATGCTACATTGCCCCGGCTGGTCTTGAACTCTTGAGCTCAAGGATTCATATTGATCCGGTCTTGAAATCCAGGCAGGGCTCAAGTGTTCATAGAGCCCATCCTCCAGAGAACTGAGGCTATAGTTGCTTGCCACCATATTCAGCCATAATCTTTGAAAGCAGAAATTGGTAAATTGACATAAGCTTTCTTGTGAAAATTAACTTTTTATTGGAATCTGATAACACAATGGTGCAAACTCTTAAATTGTGTGCTTTTTTTATATGCCACTTGAAGATTATTAAGAGAAGGTTGGGATGGCTGGATCCATCACAGAGATGTGTTTACCAAATTTCTCCTCCCCTGCATTTTTCAAATTCTACAAAAGTTGTTTGAAATCAGTGAATCTGATCAGACTAGGTCTTACACGAATTTCAGCTATATCAATTTTTCCTATTCTGCCACACTGTCTCACCTGAAGAACACATCTGAAAACCACTGTATATGGGGTCACTCTTTGGGGAATTATTTGATGTCAACTTCATCCTAAGCACTTTATATGGGTGAGCTGACTCATTAAACTGCTTCATAACATTAGGTTCTTAAAGGGATTAGTTGTCACAGGATTCAGAACAAAGCCCCAGGAAAAATGAATTTAGGATAACATTTAGTGAAGGGAAAATAAGTTTGTGCGATTGACTCTGCTACCTAGAAATTAAATGCCCACACAGAAAGTTGACATAAAGATGCTGTATACTTTAGGATCTTCATGAGGGTCAAGTTCAACACATAGGCAGGGACAGACTGGCATGTCAACATCCTACCAGAAAACTTAATCCTAAGCAATGAGAACCTTCGAGTATTTAGTTTTGTATTTGCCACTTTAAACCTCATTCCAACGCTTTATTCTTTGAGAGTTTCCTATGTGTATATAATAAATTTTACTTGGTTTTCATTCCATTCCTTTCCGGCAATCCCTTCTTTTTCTTTATTTGTATGTGGCTGCTTACTTTAATTAGCATTTCCACAGGCACATGGGACATGCTTTCTAAGACTGAGGACCATGGAGGAAGAGGAAATAGTATGCATGCAGCAGAATGACATCTTCTGGAAATGGCATACCATTGCCCTTACGAACTGACTTTCAGCTGTTGTTAGCTGCACAAAACCCACACAGCATTGAGCAACTAACACTTTATGGTGGATAGAGACACAAAAGGAGAGGAAAAGGGACACCTATCCATGTTGAGTGTATAGACTGCGAACTGGACTTGTGTTTAACGCAGAAAAGAACTTCCTCTTTCCCTGTCTTGTTTTTTCCAGTGCTTTGGACTGTTTTATTTGCTGTCTTCTACTGAGATCTAAACCAATAGAAGGGTGTTCTCTTGAAAAGATGGAGGTGTAGTTCAGTCTACAGTTATTGTTCATCATTCACAAGCCCTTATGATCAATTCCTTGCACTTCCTAAATCCTTAATCCCAGATCGCTGGTTACTCAAAACTCCATAGATACAGGTAGGAGGAAATAACATTAATTCTCCTCTCCATATTGTTTCAATATGGCATATGAGTTAGTTGTAGTCTAACAACAGATTTTTGTACACTGGAACCCTGCTTCTGATACTTACTAACTGACCTTGATTAAATCATGTAATTACTGTCTGTCTGTTTCTTTACTTGTAAAAAGTGACTGAATCCATACATGTAAAAAGACTTGTTATAATGCTTATAAAGTGTTTTGCATTGTACCTGGTACATAGAACATTGGTGTATTCTCACATCATTATTGTCTGTGGAGTAACTCTGGTATGTACTAAAAATATGTTAAAAAAATGCCTAAAAATATGTTAAACTTATTTGTAAAAAGAAGACTATGTTTCTTCCCAATTTATGCCTCAATATTTTATTGGCTTTTTTCACTAATACAATAAGTAATAAAAATATTTCCATGTCCTAAGAGTGAAAATCAGCTGGAGTAGAGATAATAAGGCTGTCCAGGGGTAACATTTTAAAAGATCACTTTTCTTGCGCAGTTATATTCCATTACTATTCTATAAGTACTTATTTTCATAATTTCAAACTTATATGAATAACCAATCAGAAAGAGAAAGTGTTGTTTAAAAGCAACAACAACAAAAGTCAGGCTAGTATATTTTAAAAAAAAACTCTGCCTTGAAGATGTGGCTATGCTTTTGATTATTCTAATACATAGATTTTCTTCAGAAGGTAATTGTACTCCCAATTACTGATGACTGTGTAGAAGTTATCCTGCTTGAGAATTGAGGAAGTAGAAAAGAAATAATTTTCTATGGCAGACTTGCATTATCAGGACTCTGATCTATTAGAAGGTGGAGGAAATGAGCAAGAGAGTGTTACCCTGACTTGACAAATAAGGCTAATGAACCATGATGATGCATAATACAAATCAGACCATTTCAGCAAAGTGGTGCTTGCAACCTTGTTTTGTAAGCAACGAGTATACACTCCAGAAGTCAGCCAGCTTTAGCATTTTTAATTAATCAGAAATAGTAAGTGGATTTTAGGTGCTTACTTTCCTGTCGAAGCCTAGAGGAGAGTTAGTCATCAACAGAATTTCAGAGAAAGAGGAGTTTTCTGTACACAGGAAATTTTTATGCATGAAAAACCTTCATATATGACTTTAATGCTTTTAGCTAGGATGTAAAGTACTCATTTACATAATCTCAGTTTTTAATCTATTTTTCAAGCGAGCTACAGGATTCTAGTACATGAATGAAGGATTGTTAACAAAACACTGCACCATAATTATTCAAATAATTGAATGTTATCTAGAGAAGGAAAGCAAAGCTGTTCTAAGAAGGATTTCCTCCTTCCACTTGATTAAAACTATTCTCCAATCTCAGTTTTGTTTTGTTTTTTCTCAGCAAAAATTTGTCTTGAAGAAAGTGCAAGTGGATTAGAGAATGGCCTTTTGGGCCTAGCATGAGCTTCTAAAACTATGGATAAGTCCAAGAACATATATCTCCACTACATTACAAAATAAATAAATAAATAAACCATTCACAGCTATTCAACAAGAAATTTCATGCTTTTTCTTAATTAAATTATTTAAAAAAAACAAACGAGTAAACTAGAAATAATCAGAACTTATTTTATTAAGCACTTTCTCTACTGTTTTGCTCTTATCCTTCTCAGAAAGTACCCCTCCACAGCCACAGATGAGTGCCGTGCTGTCCTCCAATAGGGACCACGTGCAGTTTATACCCCCAGGGATAATGTGAATATTGTTCTCACCCACGGAGCTAGGACTGTCCCATCATTCTTCATTATCAAATCCTCTGCTTTGTCTGGTATTGCTTTTCAGAGGGAAAAAAATGTTAATAAAGATTAGAACCACCCCCCCCCCCCGACCCCGTGACAGTTGTATAGCTTGGTTTGCTTGTGGAGTCCCTAGCAGTGGAATTGGTACTTGTCCCTGGCTCTTCAGCTTGATTATAGGAATCCATTCTTCATGCCGAGTTTGCCTTGCCCAACCTTGATGCAGGGGGAGGAGCTTGGTCCCTCCTCAACTTGATGTGCCATGCTTTGTGGACTCCTACAGGAGGCCAGCCCCTTTCTGGAGACAGAGGAGGAGTGGATAGGGAGGGGGAATAGAAGGGACATGGGAGGAGGGAACAGGAGGAAAGGAGGGAGGGGGAATTGTGGTCACGATGTAAAAATAAAAGAAAAACATTTTTTAAAAAAGATTAGAATCTAATTAATTATAATGAATCTGTCCCAGGAGTAAACTGAAAAGTCTCCAGCCCTCTTTACTGGCCAATACAGCAGATTTCTAATTTATGGGAAAAATTATTTCTAACACATCTCATCAGCTCTTGAAAATGAGGATAAAACCGAGCAATGCTAACTATAAATTTATTTTATGGTATTAAAGTTGTTAATGACATGAGCTATGTTCAGTACAAAACAATCTAAGGATATTCAGAATAAATCATTGAGTAAATTTTCAATGTATATAATTTTTAAATGATCTTTTTGAAAGAGAATTATATTTATGAAAAAGTCATATGTAATAAAATGTATTTTATCTCTTTTTGTATATTATTATTTTGAGGTAGAGTTTCATTAAGTTTCCCAGACTGGGCTGGGATTCAGGATGCTCATGCCTTACACTCTTCAGGATGGGGGTTACAGGTGTGCACCAATACACTTGGTTATTTTTTTTGTCTTGAAAAACCTGAAAGCTTTCTTAACTGGAAGCACATTCATTAAACAATAATTAGCAGACAGTCCTGGAGATTTATCTTTAAGTTCCAGCTATATATATGGCTTGAAGCATAATCTTCGTTTTGCATATCTCCCCTTTCTATGTCCATAATACTATTGCTATAGATGTTGGGCATGGTAAATTGCTATCATTTTGCAATGTCATTCTTTGTGAAATAAATCATAATTCAAAACGTCCATTGCTGTTTTGTACATATGTCTAAAATTATGTGATGTCATTTACATAAGGGTGAGTTTTTCATGTTAAACAACATTCAATAATTGTAAGTGAAAAAATTAAGTGTATAACAACTTTATCTAATTTCACTGTCCTAATGTTTTAAAACATAGGCATCTTTAGGTAGTTGTGATTATTCTCCAGTGAACTAATACATTAATAAGAATTTAAGACATTAACATTTGTATAACTGAGGAATATAAGTTATGATTTTGAGATGATGGGCTTCATCCTCTTTTTAAATTAAAAACAAAAAAACAAACAAACTATGATTAGAGTACCTTGCTCCTTTCCTAGGTCAGTTGCTAATTCACTGGAAACCTTCTCATATTTTCTAGCTAGATAACAGATAGACTAGTTGGTAACTGCTTCATTAGTTTTATTGCTATTGTGATGAAACACTGAACCAAAGTTTATAGTCCATCATTTCCATCAATAAGGGCATTCAGGTCAGGAACTGAAGCAAAAAACATGGAGAAATGCTCTTTTCTGGCTTGGTCTCTGTGACTTGCTCAGCTTGTTTTCTTACAAAATCCAGGACCACCTGCCCAGGAGCTGAAGCACTCCATGTACTTGTCCCTCCAACCTCAACTACTATTCGAGAAAATATCCTACAGACCAGTCTGACAGAAGAAGCAATTCCTCAATTGAGGTTTCATCTTTTCAGGTGGCTCTAGTACCTGTTAAGTTGACAAAAACTAACCATAACAGTAGCTTGTCTATTTTCAATCATTTACTTATATTTATGTAAATTATAAATATATTTTATATTTATATTATATTTATATATTTACGAACATAATACTTTTTATTCTGTGTACTCTGGAGACAGGGGCTGTTTCTCTCTGACTTACAATGTTTTACCATAGAGACTCAACATCCTTCCTGGAATATAGCCGGTGTTTAAGCCTATCTTTACATGAATATAGGGAGAATAAATGAATACCATCCTGGCAGTGGACCCAGAAAAGGTGGTATATTATTCAGTGGATGAAGAATTGAGATAAAGGTTTTGCTAACCTAACATCTGCCTCATCTGCCACAAATCATCTTGTCTGATTACTATCCAAAATGAAATCCTTTTCTCATCAATCGTGGCCCACATCCTCACTCTGGCTTTTATTCCTATTAGTATGACTTACCCTTTGTCAATTCTCTTGTCCACAATTAATCTATGATGTCAGAAATCTACATATGGGGATTAACAAAAAGCCACATAGTCATAATCATTCATTATCAAAGAAAGTTTTCTTCACTAATTTCCCAATGAGTCTTTGCTGTAGTCAGTATTTCTATTTTTAGACAGATACCATGAATTTTCCATGCTTTTGTGTGTGTGTGTGTGTGTGTGTGTGTGTGTGTGTATGTATGTGTGTATGGAGGAGGATGTATGATCTTTTCTTTTATAGTCTTCATTCTCATGGAGAAAAATAAACAAGCAAACAAAATCTTGCTTATCTTAATGTAATCATAATGTATTTTTGGTTTTATACCTAGCTTTTAACAACTGAGCCACTTATTTATCCAAGTCTAATGTAATCATAATGTAAAGATTATGTCAGCAGATTAATGATTATGATCTGCATTCACCTTGATCTCTTTTTCTTTGTCATGATTTTCTTTTGATTGTTTAATAAGCAGGTATTATTTTTACATATCATCAAATGTATGACTATGTCTTTAGTACATCCTTCTCTTAATCTATAAGTCATATGTAGACACACATACATAAATGTATATGTCTGTGTATATGTAACCTAGAAACTTGATGCTCAACATTTTAATTTTAATAATTGTTTGTTCCTTAAACCACTTTGTCTTCTAACTTCTCTTTGACAAATAAATTGATTAGTCCTTAAACCAACTACAAACATATTCTCTCAAGATTTTCAAGCTTCTTTCTTCACTTCTTGCCCAATCAATTTTAAATTCCCATTGAATCCACCTATAACGTACTTATCAAACCTACAATGTTTTTCAGTTCCTGCTACCAATATTCTTCTGCAAACCATTGCCACTAAATGTGTCAGTGAAATTTTCACAAACTGAATCTTGATTTAGCTGCCCTTTCCTTTGCTTTCCCTCATTTATTTTAAACTTCATCTTCAAGATTGAAACCTTTAAATGATTTTTCAAATTATCATGGAAAATAGAAGGTCCATAATCTTGGACATCAATCTTCTTTTTCCTATAATTGAGTTTGGACTGTTCATTAAACACCAACAATTGGAGAGAGAGAAAATTTATAAAGAAGCTAGTCATTTTCATAATATATAGAAAGAAAAATACACACTTCCGTTCCTGAAAGTGCTTTAAAAATAAATATCACTGAGATAGTGCACAGCCTAGGGCCAGTACTATAGGGAAAATGGTGCTGAGTGAATATTCTTTTGAACAGTAAGTGGGAGGAGCAGCCAGGCCCCACCACCCTGGAGAATCACCTCAAATATTAGGGAGGGAATTGTTCACTTCCTTCTCTGGCACAAGTGACAGAATAATACATATCAGTGGAATTTCTAAGAATCCCTGGTATTTAGTAAGGAAAAATTGCTTTCAGAAGTTTCTGTTTTCCAATTTGCTTACAATGACTGCCAAAGTCTCTTCAACCAAATGGAGAAAAACGTTTGAAATTTTCCACATGAAAATTTATTTGAAGTTGAGGAAGAGGCACTTTGAATTCCACTCATGATATTTAACAATAACTTCATTGGTCAATAAACTCAATTCAGCTTTTTGGGATCATAGATTGGCATTCTAGAAGTTTTGTTTTATTTTCTTGTTTGGTATGAAAATAAATTTTCTCTAAGTTGAGGGGGAGGCTCATGAGACTCGGGAAGTAAACAAGCCTGGCAAGCAAGGGGAAGCTGAAACTTCCAGGACTGATAAGGCCTCACCTCAAAGGTGTGTAAGCAGCGAACAGCTGCTGGGAGGATATGCCCTCTGACTGGCTGAGGTGCTTGCAGCTCGCGCAGAAAGATCCAAGGATGCAGCTTTTGTAAGATGACTCTTTTGGGCTTGACTTTTTGGTGATATAGCTGCCTTTCAGTCTTGATGAACCCCAGTCAACTTACTGATTCAACAATGGGAATTTGGGTAAAATTGTGACCTTGATCTACGTTGGTTTTCTATGTGGTGTAACTAGGTTTGTTCACCTCTCCAGGGTTAGTAACATGCCACACTAATAACTGCTCGGAGGTCACTGACCTCCCTTTATTGTTTCTTGATCTTTCTTGAGTAGAGACAATCATCATAAGAAGAATATGGCATATTAATTACGTTTCTATCTCTGGAATATAGCACAGAAACTGACAATAATGACCAGTAAACAAAATTTTAGTGTGAAAATATGCATATACACTGAAATGTTTTCTTGGGTTATTGACCATTTTAGTTTTTAATATTGGAACTTCCTAGTGTTTACCAAATTAGTTGAATTTGTGATGTTTTTTCCTGGACTTAAGGGCAATGAATAATTCATTAAAAACTCTATGTGACTTAAAGAGGGCCTCACCTGTGGCAGGTGATTGATATTCTAAGCTCCAAGGATAAAGCCCTACTTTGATGTAAATTGCCTTCTGGTAGTGAATAAATTATAAAAAATAAATTCCAAATGTACAGAATTTTAGCTCATATGTAGACTACTTTCCTAGCAGAGTGTAAGGTCTTAGGTTTTGATGTCAAGCAATGCAAAAACATTCGATACAATACAAGCTTAAAAACCATATGGGAGCCGAGCAGTGGTAGCACACACCTTTAATCCCAGCACTCGGGAGACAGAGCCAGGTGAATCTCTGTGAGTTCGAGGCCAGCCTGGACTACAGAGTGAGTTCCAAGAAAGGCACAAAGCTACACAGAGAAACCCTGTCTTGAAAAACCAAAAAAAAACAAAAACAAAAACAAAAACAAAAACAAAAAGACAAAACCATATGGGAGAAAAATAAGACAAGACAATGAGATAGAGAAAGGTTGTTGTTTAACATTAGGGAGATCAGGAGCACTGTTCTTTGATGGGGTAGAGAGATTATTTAAAAGTTTCTTAGAAACAAATAAGTAAATGAAGACAGAAATGTGAGCAAAGTTTTGAGTAGAATTTATTAGATTCAGCCCTCATGTTTGAAGACCTTTAGGCCAGCACTAAACATGTATACATGAGTAACCTGTCCTTCTCCCCAAACCAGACACACATGAGAGATGTTGTTTCATTTCTATGACTGATCAGAGTTTTATAGGAGTAAATATGACTAACAATTTACAGACCATTTAAATACCCTTTGCTTTCCATGATATATCTATACCAATATAATATCTGCCAAGAGGTATTTAGATACCAAAATTCATCTCACTTTTCCCAAAAGAACAACTTATTGTGATTTTCTGTGATCAATATACTTTCTTTTAAAAACATAATTCCACATTCTAAAATAAATAGCTGGTATATATTTGAGTTTTTGATTTATCAAATAAAGTAAGTTAATTATTATTTCTCAAGTCCTGATTTGACATGCATTTTTAATTACTCTATTTGAACAGCATGGGTGTGTTTGGGTAAAGTTAACAGAAAAAGTAGCAAACCAGGGTGGGGCAAACATAACACTTGTTTCTAAAGGGAAAAAATACTAGGACCTATTTTAGTTTTTTCTTCATATAAATTATAATTTCAATAGAAAGATTTATTATATAATATTTTATAAGTAAATTATAAAGTTGATTTTCTGTAAATCATTGGAAATATAAAAATGAATGCTACAATTACAGCTTTTATCCATAGTTTAACCACCCATATGCCCAAGAAAGCAAGAACTGATTAAGGTTCCTTCACCAGGGTCAGGAGTTGAGCAGAAGTGACCAGGGACGTCATTTGCTATTTATTAAGGTAGGATGTTTTCTTAATTTATGGTACAACTTTGGAAACAAAATAGTAGCAATTTTAACTTTCATATTATAGATAGGATGCGGGAAAGTAAGATTGCAAGATCTGTTTTAAAAGTTTGTAAAGTCCACTGTTAATCAAAAAGTGTTTACTGTAATTATTAAATAAAAAGAGAACTCCATTAGCTCTAATAAAAATATGAGTTAAATACAAACAGATTACTTCACAAGCACAGCTTACCTTAAGTCTCAAAAGAACGAATGCAATTTTGTTAGATGAACTCTTCTTTCTCAGGGGTTTTCTTTAATTGTTTCTGGTTTGATAGATAAATAGATGAAAAAAGGAATTTATAAGAACTTTTCATAACCAACAATAATAAATGCTTAAAAGTGAAACTGGATCACATCTGTTGTATTAGCAGCCAATGTACTCTAGTATTAAAAACATACTTAACAGTTTGCCGAGATATATTTATTTTCTTTTGAAACTTTGATGTCCAAATACTTTCAGAAGAGTGCTTGTCAACTGAATTAAGCAATAAGTATAGATTAAGTACGTTATGTCAAACTGAGTGCTAGATAAATGTCAGCTAAGGAGACACAAAAACTTGACAGCTGGTCCGTCATGGATCACAGTCTAGTGTGGGAGAAAGAAGTGAAGAGTAATTAACCATAAAGTAAGACACGCTGTACTAAGTGCTATAATGCAAATACAATGAGGCAGGAGAGTAGAATAAAAGAAGGAATTAATTCTAAAGAAGAAAGTACATTTACTGAGAGAAGTTTCATTCTTTATTTTTTTTCTCTTTTCTTTTGCAAACTTATTTTTTTTTTAAAGTCACATTTAATAGGTATAGGAA
Organism: Peromyscus californicus insignis; assembly: GCF_007827085.1. NCBI lineage: Eukaryota > Metazoa > Chordata > Mammalia > Rodentia > Cricetidae > Peromyscus > Peromyscus californicus. The sequence goes on along the minus strand of NW_026294514.1, from coordinate 53,351,784 downwards.
GGGAGAAGTCTCAGATATAGTCAGGAAGTCCCTGAGTTTATGTGCATGGTGAGGCCTGAGTAACACATGCCCTAGGACTTAGAACACTGGCAGAGGGCTAGGTTGTGGCTGGATGGTGACACTGAGGTTAGCTCATGAACCTTGGGTATTACTATACAGAGTTTTCCTTATACACTCTACGTAATGGGCATCAGCAAAGGTTTCTAAATGTGGAATGGCACAAGCTAGCCTGAGCATGAGAAGGGAGCTTGCAGGGAGAGAGAGAGAGAAAAAAAAAAAAAGATTTCACAGGATAAGAGTTCCAGCTAAAAGGATCAAGTAAAAAACGTTAACACTTCAGTTAATGGGTGTGCAGTGTTGAACCACATGACTTGTGTCAAAGAAATAAAAGAAGAGAACAAATTTAACAAATCAACAAGTGTGAGTGACTGGTAGGGAGTGAGCTAGATTCAAGGAAGAACAACAAGACCAGATTGTGATGAGAAAAAAGGTCCACTACGAAGATCTTGGAAGTCAAAGTAATACACAAAGACTCAAAATGGAACCTGCTCGAAATGCTGTAAACGGAATGCCCATGGATTAAAGAGATCATGAAGGCTATCAGTCATTTGTGGGTGACTGAACATTAGCAGCAATGTGGGAGAAACACATTAAACTACCAATGCCTGTAATCTATTACCAGGAATTTAGATGTAAGTGGTTAGACTTTATCACCTATCTGTCTGTGTCTCATCTGTCTGTCTTCCTAGCTACCTATCTGGTTGCTCAAGTGATCTGAATATGCAGACAGATTTCAAATCCCTGAAAGAAGTTCTGTCCTTTAGAGATTACCCTAGTACTCAACAAGATTGTGTTTCCTTTGCAAGGATTCTGTACTTCGGCAGATTATCCTGCTGTCTCCTTCTGCTGTGTATCTGACCTCCACCTCCTTTTAACCATTCTTCTTGCACATTTACCCAGTGAGCTCTGAGTGAGAAGGCAGACAGTGGTTATAAATTTGGAAATGTGAACATGAGTGGAGAATCCCTGCTGTTTGTAGCAAATGTCTTTCCTTGCATTATATTTCCTGGCTTTTACCATCACTTTGTATATTGCTTAAATAATATCTTTTGTTTAGGTATTTTTCTCAATTTCCAGTGCCAGTTTTCTATTTGCTCATCCTGGTCTGCCACTACAAGCTCAATATATCTAAATTAACTTATCTTGCTTCATAGTTTTCACTGTTACTAATGAGTTGATAACATACATTTTGCACATGCAAGAGTATCCTTGTGTTCCTATAAATTTACGTGAATTGGAGCCACTGTCCATTGTCAATTCTGGTGTGAGGATATTTTCTTGGCAACCAATGTGTCTCCTGTAACATATGTCCTCACTAATCAGATGCCCCCAAACCCTGGAAATCAATATCCTAAGTTGACCATTTCTACCCTGTTCCCTATTACATCTTGATTTCTTACTCAATGCAGACAACCCAATTGGAAGGTTTTTTTTTTTTTTTTTTCAGATGAAGTTGTGGAACTGAGATGCAGGAAACATTCTCCTCTGTCACTTTTATATGCTTCTATTCTTCCAAGTCACAATTTTTATTACCTCAAACAGTGCATAATTATGCTTACTTAGACTGGAAGATATACAAATGCTAAGGACTTGTCTTTCTTTTACTCCAATCTCATCATTCAATGCTGAAAATACTACCTGCTTCATGAGATTGAATTGGAAATCATAGATGTCCTGATGCTCTGCATTGTACATTTTTTTTTTGCCATCTCTTTTGTGGTGCTTCCTGATTTGGGGTATACAGGTGGCATTGTATATGTACCAGATGGGACTAGCCACCCCATGGTCATGTGTCATCTGCATTTTTGGCCATTGATGGATCTCATATTAGTCTCTGTCTTCTGCAAAAACTAAGTTTCTTTGATTCAGGTTGAGCCTTATGTTTATCTCTAGGTATTAGGATAAAGAGTTGAATACAGTTATGTGGCAGGGTCCTATGAGGTTCCCTTTGGGGGAGGAGGTGAGTGGGTGCAGAGTCCATGACTCTGTGAGGATTGTTGAAAACAATAAGCTCAGTTTATTCAGGAAGAGGCAAGTCTTAAATACCCTCCACCTCACAGGGGCAGGTGGAGGGGAGGTATGATGAATATGCATCTGCTAGTGTGGCATGGCTGCCTCTCATTTGTCCAGGTCATCTCAGATCATGGCTCAGAGGCTGCTGCTAAGGCCTTTAGGCAGACCCAAGTTGGCTTTTAGGAAGTATCTTATGTGCATGCTCTTACTACTGATTGGGGCCTGCTGGCCCTTGGGCCTATTAGGGCTGAGTCATCTCACATAGTTAGAATTTACATTGATTTAGGCCTGTAAAACTAATAGGTTTTCCTCTAGGCAATATGACCTCCCATGGATAGTTGTCCAGGTTACCAAACCAGGCATGAATTTCATCTTTTCGGGTGGGCCCAAAAATTAGAAATCACAATGAGAAAGCTGTTGGTTATCCCTAAGACAAGAGTCACCATTTCACCAACAGATATTTTGCTGAGCCAATCATTGTTTGTGGTTATCAGGTTTACAGCTATATAAGAATATTTATTGCTTCTCCTCTTGGCAACTTGCATGGTATCTTGTGATCTAGTCCCTAGGGAGGAGGATTCCAGGTCTGTTCCAGCTTGAGTCCTCTCAAGTTATGTGTCCAAAGTGTATAGCATCTTCACAATAGACTCTTACCTTCAAGTTCAGGGAGACAATTAAGGGCAATGACAACAGTCTATATCCCTTTGAGGGTCATTTGGATCTCCCTAAAAACTTGAAAGGAGGTGCCCCATGCCTGGCACCAGGATTTTTGTTCCATAATCTATGGCTATTGGTAGAGCATTATCACCTCATGCAACCCAACCCCATTTAAACTAAATGTGCATGCGTGTGTGTGTGTGTGTGTGTGTGTGTGTGTGTGTGTGTGTGTGTGTGTTATACAGAAAGATTATAAATTCTAAAGGATCAGGACACTTGCTGCTAGATTGTATCTTCTAAACATAACAGGGATGTTGGGCCCATGTAATCTGAAAACTCTGGTTGCCTAAACAAGTCCTTCTCAATAACACCAGTTGAGATGACAGGAGAAATTTCACAAGGCCTGAAGCACTAGATGAAGAATTACAGGCAGTCATTGTCTGCTGAGAGAGATGGAACCAGTCTTCTCCAGGTAGAAGCTCCTAGTAGGTTGTTGTACAACATTATTTTAAGGTGTGTTACTTTTGTTAATGTTGAATTTGTTTAACTCTCTGAAACTGTGTCACTGTGCCTGTCTAAAACCCTTGATGGTCTAATGAGGAACTGAATGGCCAATAGCAAGGCAGGAGAAAGGATAGGCAGAGCTGGCAGGCAGAGAGAATATATAGAGGGAGAAATCTGAGAGGAGGAGAAGAAAGAAGTAGTCAGAGAAGGAAGAGGACTCCATGGTCCAGCCACTCAGCTACACAGCCAGCCACAGAGTAAGAGTAAGATTTACAGAAGTAAGAGAATGGGAAAAGCCCAGAGGCAAAAGGTAGATGGGATAATTTAAGAAAAGCTGGCTAGAAACAAGCCAAGCTAAGGCTGAGCATTTATAATTAAGAATAAGCCTCCGTGTGTGATTTATTTGGAAGCTGGGTGGTGCCCCCCCGAAAAGAGCGAAAACCACCACCACTAACAGTAGTTATTAAATCCCAAGTGGTCAGCCCTAGACACATATAAATAAAAGTAAGATTAAATGGTGTGTGTGTGTGTGTGTGTGTGTGTGTGTGTGTGTGTGTGTGTGAATTCTAATTATAGAAGAAGAGATCATAATTTTTTAGGGTAGGGGACATGAGAGGAAAAAAAGTTTATACTCATGTATGAACCTCTCAAAAATTTTTTATGAAATCAAAACAAATGGAAATAACAGGAGAGGATAGTTTTGCTAATAGTATTGCATTCTTGGTAGTTATGTTCTATTTCTTTGTATTTCACTTCCTCAATAAAATACAGTTTTAAATAGCCTCTATGTTAAAATGGGATTAAATGAGAATGCTTATGAAATAGCATATATTCAACTATTGTCACCATTGTTTGCTGGAGTGGACATTGCCTTGGACATCTAGCAAACAGATATCTAATTATCATGAGAAGAATCAGGCTTAGAATGCAAATGCTTAGTAAGGCATTTGTCAGCTGTGAGTAGACCTGTCATGTGATTTTTTTTCATCAAAATATATTTGGAATATTAGTGAATCACAGCTTGCTTAGGGATGGGTAGAGGAACTGGCAATAACATATTCTAAGGCAATCTTGAAGGACTTGTCAGATGTTGTAATTAGTCGCTATTTTTGAAGCAGACATAAGCTTCACAAGAGCATTAACAAACATACCAGACATCTGAACACTCTCCCATCCTGCCCTGCTCCACACCAGCCAACTTACTCAGCTGCAAAGCGGAGGTATTTGCTTACTGTCTAAACTCATCAAAAAGCTTAGTGGACCAGAAAATGACAACAATAAACACTTAACCATCCATGAAACAAGAAATCAGAGTTTTCTACTTGTATGCATGCTTAAGCTATGAGAGATGCCAGTCAATGTGTTTAAGGAAAGAAGTATATAAAAGGAAATAGCAAGATAGCTATTGCAAATCTTTCTCAAGGCCTAGAGGAAAAGAGTCCAGCGACTGGCATAGGGAGGGAAGTTGCTGCTTCTAAAGGCCCCAGAAGCTAATAATAGCTGGCAACTTGTTGGACAATTAACCTAAGGTGGCATCTGGCTACTTGTTGGAGAAGTTGCCTGTTTCCTCAGGAGACTTCCATGCGGCCTCCTTTTGAGAATACCGCGGAGCAATGAGTCATCTGGGTTCCACTTCTCTCCTCGGAAAGAGTCCCTAGGATCTACGTTCTCGCCCACTGAAGTCAAAGCTATGCTGAGAGGACCCAGAGGACCTGAGAATGAATGGTACTGGAGCGATGCCACACTCATCTGGGCAGGAAGGGCTGGCTGTCCCCGGCTTCTCCACATTCTTCGTTCTTCTCAGACTTCAATTATTTACCAGAGGAAGAAACAAAATCATGAGTTTTGGCCCTTAATTAAAGAGAGGATAATGTTTGAAGAGTCAGCTGCAGAGATTCCGCGTGAATGTGGCAGGCAGCGGCTGCGCTGAAAGGTTTTGATTTGGCTAATCACTGAGGTCTTGCTCGAATGCTAACTAAGGAGTCCAAGCAGAACAAATTCATTCCTGATGAAGTCTTGCAGCCGACAACGTGGAATAATTTGAATCGCAGACCTGTGAAATTTGATCAGGATGGAATTAAATGACTCCCGAAGTGATCTGGGCAAGTCAGTTTTAACCAAGGAAAGGCAGTGTAGCCAGGGAAGGGTCATTTTCTTCTGCATTCTCATCAAGTCTCTGATATCTGGAGCAATTCTGAGGCCCACACCATCAATGCAAGCTTCCCTAAGTTAGACTAGAAGACATGTCTTAGTACTCGCATTCAATTTACGACCACATATGACTATATCATTTACAGATATGTCCACAACTCTCTAAGATTCTCTTATGTTAGTTCTGCTTCTGGACATTGATTAGGGCTAATTTGTGTGAAATACAATTTCTTCTCATTTCTCTTACACTTTACATCCCTTACATTTTAAAGGATATGAAGTACACACAGCTGAAAAACTGGAAACTCACACAGAACTATCACCAGTCCAACTCTGAACCACACTAACCCCAACACAGAAGTTCTAAGTGCTCTCCTGATGAACCAGATTGAATCTTTCATGTCTGTTCTTGTAGCTTATAGGTAAGATACTACCAGCTTGTCATTCTAAGGATAGGGAAGAATGGAGAAAATGAAATCAACACAAAGTAGAGACTTCTAAATTGTCACATTCTAGTCGTGAATTCTGCTATTGAATAGCAATTTATACCACAATGGTGAGATATGTTTTCCATGCAAGAAAATGTTAGAAATTGCTATTTCAATATTTTATTAGTACAAGTGGGATATCTGAAAAGAAATGCTAATGTCACATTCTACTACATTGTTTCTTAGAAAGTAGTCATGATAGGTGGGCAAGTTTTGGGAGGATAATATATAAGGAACAAATAGATGAACTTTAGAAGACGTATGTGGTGGTGCATAAGAGGTGATCATAGCAGCTGTTTCCAAGGAAAATATGTAGTAAGGAGAGCATTGAGATGGGAAATAAAACATATTGCATTTTAGCAAAATGAAGTAAATAAGAGTTGGACATGAAGGTGCATGATTTTAATCCCGGAACTCAAGAGGCAAGCAAATTTCTGGGAATTCTAGGTAAATATGGTCTACATAGAGAGTTCCAATCAGCCAAGGTTGTAAAGAAAGCACGTCTCAAAAATTAAACTGAGTATTTTTTTTTAGAGAAAGAAAAAGTCCTGTGATGTATGTGGTGGTTTGAAAGAAAAATGGCCTCCAGAGGAAGCAGCACTATTAGAAGGTGTGGCCTTGTTAGAGTAGGTGTGGTTTTGTTGGAGGACCTATGTTACTGTGGAGGAAGGCTTTGAGGTCTCATACACGCTGAAGCTATGCCCAGTGAGGCAGAACACTTCTAGTTGCCTGCAAGTCAAGATGTAAGAACTCTCAGTTCCTTCTCTATCACATCTGCCCGCATGCTGCCTTGCTTCCCAACATGACAATAATGGACTAAACTGTAAGCCCTGAAACTGTAAGCCCCACAATAAAATGTTTTCCTTTAAAAGATTGCCGTAGATATGGTGTCTCTTCATAGCAATGGCAACCTTAACTAAGACAATGTGTATACGGTAAAGATCTCCTAAAACTGCATTATTAAAATGTTTGGTTTTTCAACAATCACATTACATATTATTGATTGATCTAAATGCTACCAATGTTTGGAAACAAAGGAATTGTGATCACTGAACCCTGGACTCAAGCCATGGATGTGTTCTCTTAGCATTTACTCTCACATCTAGTCATTTATACAATAAAACAGTAAAATCATTCATCCGTGTTCACTGGGATCTGCGGAGGAACATTGTGAGGAGAATCCAAAGGATGACAAAGCACTGACATGTAATTTGGTTCCAAACACATAGGAAGCAGTAATCCTAACATTGAAAACATTCTTCAAGTTCAAATCGATGTCCTTTTAAATTGAGCTTATTCTAAACTATCTCAAAATCTCCCAGACTGGAATGAGTTCTGCAAGTTTCATCAGTTAACAATAATTCCAATAATAAGCTCACGATGAGGAAAATATGCCAATTAATATGAAATAATTACTTCTGTAAAATGTAAAAAGAAAATGTGCTAAAAAAATTAGCTCATTCTACAGCTTAGTTTGATTCACACCATATCCTTTTTAGTTTTGTTTTTCCTTGAAGAAAAAGTGGTAAAAGTGAAGAAATGCAAGCCTTTTTCATCACAATTCTATGATACGACTTTTACCCCGTATCTTTAAAAAATTTAATATGCCTGATTAGACAACCATATATAATATATTACTATAATATAATATTATATATCATATATATAGTTATTTAAGCTTCTAGTATTGTAAATTCAAATAAACTCCTAATAACAGCTTGCAACATTTCCCTATAAGGGCATAGCTTATGTACATACATCATAAAACAAGCTTTATGACACATGTGACTTAAGAAGTGCTCAATAAGGTAAGTCATTTGACATTTTATTGACTTTATAACATATATACAATTTTGGAGGTAAAATTTTAGAAAAGCATATCTACAACTAATATTATAAATAGTATTAACGTTTTTATATATCATATTGGTCAACATCAAAAAAGAATATTTTCGGTATTAGATATAACCTATATAAGAAACATCATTAGAAAACTCATGGATTCCCATGATAAATATATAGGCACTTTATAAATTCTTGGCAAACTGACTCAAGACACCATTGTCTCCAGAATGGAAATAAATGTCTAATTCTTCAAGCGAATGTACATGTTCCTCTTTGTTTCCTCCAAAGTCCTTTTCCCTGCCTCTGTCTTCTGAACTGTGACTTCAGTATCCATGAAGTTACATTTCTTAGTTTTTCCACTGACTTCTACCTCTTTTGCCCTCTCTTTCTGCTCTGCTTTACAAGTCTGTTGCATACACACAGGGAGCTGCCAGGTTCCATTCTCCCTGATGCATTCGTCTTCCTACTTTCCACATGCTCACACAATTTGAATTTTTTCATTTAAATCAAAGACATCACTTATCCATTTATTCTTTCTTTCTAAGTACTGGCAGGTAGTTAGCCAACCAGTGTCTACTTCATTCTCCAAAGAAAACCAATTCTATCCTCCCCATTATTTTTTTAACATCAAATGTCCCTATGTCCTCAAATAAAAATTTTAGTTCCCTACCATATATATACTTACATGATGTAAGATTTTAGCCTCTAATTTCTTCATATCAGTTGAGGCTGAATAATGTATCTCCTTAGATGAATTTGCTTTAAAAATTTCCATTCTGGAACAGCCTAAGTCACTTGACTGGAAATGAATGAATGTATTACACTGACTATAGTCCTACTTAATGTCACATAGTTACAGCCATTCAAGCTATCATACCAGTAAATTATCAATTTCTTTTGCTTGTACTGACTCAGTTAACACAGTCTGCACACAGTTTCCAAAACAAAACCACAGACTTTGTTTTTCTTCACACACAAAGTCACGGCAACCCACTCGCCACTAGTGATTAACCAAAGCTGTCACACCTCTCCTCGCATTAACAAACAGTTTTCTATTTTCTTCATGTATTTTTCTCCACTCAACTGTCATGACTGTAATTAGATTGTATCTTCAGTTTTGTTCTATTTATTTATATGAAATTCTGGTCTTTTTAAAATTCTAAGATACAATTGAATTTTGGTTTACACGCCTCTGTGACCACCACTTTCCCTCAACTTTTAGTTTTTAAAGTAGTAGCCTAATGGTGAGCGTATATGCTTGGTTATACCCATTTGACAGGCAATGAGTATGGCAAGGAAAGGAGGGAAGGAGGGAGGAAGAAAATAAGGGAGAGAGGGAAGAGGAGGGAGGAAAGGAAGGGAGAGGGAAAGGTAAAGATGGATATATCTTAAGTTTCTTTCTTAACTGGTAATATCTCAGAATCAGATCAGTGTAGCTTAAAATGTACCTTTATCTATAGCACCACCCCCTTCCATGTTCAGTCTTGCCTCTTAATACACTATTACTCTCATGGCAATAATCTTGTGCTTCATTCTTTCCCATTGGAATTAAGAATACCTTTCATCAGAGACTACTGCTTTATTCACTCAATTCTGTACTGTAGTCTAGGATCAAGGAATACTGTGCTGATATATCAGGCTTAACATCAGTTACTTCCAATATAAAACACACAAGATACTAGATGTTACTATTTATTAATAATAATCTGATGGTACCTTCTGTAGCTGGAGTTTTCCTGCCTGACCCACAGTCAGGATAAATCTCTCTCACCTGCCAGTCCCACAGCCGCTCAGACCCGACCAAGTAAACAAGGAGACTTATACTGATTACAAACTGTATGGCCATGGCAGGCTTCTTGCTAACTGTTCTTACAGCTTAAATTAATCCATTTCCATTAATCTATACCTTGCCACATGGATCGTGGCTTACCGGCATCTTCACATGCTGTTTGTCATCGTGGCGGCTGGCAGTGTCTCTCTGACTCAGCCTTCCACTTCCCAGCTTTAGTCTCCTCCTTGTCCCGCCTACACTTCCTGCCTAGCCAATGGCCAATTAGTGTTTTATTTATTGACTAATCAGCAACACATTTGCCATACAGAACATCCCACAGCAACCTTCTACTTTTTATTCTAACGCTATTGATAATGCTGCTCAGACACAGAAATCCATAAATTCAGTTATGGGGACTTGGTAAAAATAAACATTTAGTTGTTTATAATATAATGGAGGTTAAGGAGATACAAACAAATCCTTCCAAAGAAAAATCTACATAAACTATTTAGAGGTGCAGTCAGTTTGTAGCTGAAGTTTCCTCCAGTCCTGCCTGGCCCATGATCAGGACAAATCTCTTTCACCCACCAGTCCCGCAGCCGCTCAGACCCAACCCAGTAAACAAACAGAGACTTATATTACTTACAAACTGTATGGCCGTGACAGGATTCTTTCTATCTGTTCTTATATCTTAAATTAACTCATTCCTATTAATCTATACCTTGCCACATGGCTCGTGGCTTACCGGTATCTTACATCATGCTTCTCTTCATGGCGGCTGGCAGTGTCTCTCTGCCTCAGCCTTCCCTTTCCCAGAATTTTCTTCTCTGCTTGTCCAGCGTATACTTCCTGCCTGGCTACTGGCCAATCAGCATTTTATTTATACAGAACGATATCCACAACATCAGTTTTTAGTACTCTTTAACATATCATACAAAGTTTAAAATGGATGACATGTTTAACAGTACACATCATAGAAATTCACACACTAGATTCAGAAACAAATAGACACATGTCAGTCAGTAATTGTGGGATAAGTGGTTTTCTTGTGAATAAAAAAGAGTCAGTTCAATGGCTCAAATGTTTCTGAAAAGCTACCTTTCTTAAGCTTGAAAAAGAATTGTGAAAATGTAAGATTACCTACTGGTACTCTTTTTCCCCATCCCCTTGGGTATGTATAGTTTGGAGAGAACAGATCAATCAATATGTAAAAACAGAAGTGGAGACCACTAAGTCTAGAGTACTTGGTATAGCTCAGATTGTAGGGCTGCAAACCTGCCTGGAAGTCCAATATCTCTAACAGCTGAGTCATCCATGCTTCACCAGTTTTCATTACACAGCAAAAACAATCAGAGCAGACAAAGCAGTCAGAGTAGTGTAGACAGTGTCAGAGGAGCCAGTAGAGGAGTGTTAGAGGAGACCATGGCTGTGCTGATTATGACATTTATACACAGTCTTAATGTCTCTAACTTTCTTTCATACTTTATTCTGTTGCTGTTGCTGGGAGGGAAGTAGCTCAGAAGATATTGCTGATGCTTGTGAGCGTCAGGATAGGTGCAGGAAATGACTGGATTCTTGTCCACTGGTTCCCATCACATCAGTGATTTCCTTTGTATTACCATGCCAGTCATATAGGAAAGAAAGACTCAATCGTGACCAAAAAAATAAAAAATAAAAAAGACTTTATACATTTGGAGCCAGTTTCTACCCCCAAACACCTAAAGGCAGGCCCAGGAAATGAGAGTTCCTTTAGAGACCAGGTATCAAAAAAGCCTTCCCAGGATTGCCGCTGTCTAGATTCCCAGTGACTAACTGAGCTAGAATTTCTCTTTATTGTCTGCCATCTAGCAGTTTCCACAACCCTGAAGTTCTTATATCACATCTCCTCTCTTAGTGATTCCTGATTCTAGCCAAGCCCACTACTACCAATTTTATGGTCCTTGGAATAGCTTGTAGTGAGGACTTAGTGTGAACACAGTTGTATGAGCTAGTGCCGCTGTGACAGTCAAAGGTCCTTCTTTGAGTAACTGCTTCACTTTTCCTTAAAACGCTGCAGACTCCTCAGCAGTGAATGTTTGGGCTCCTGGAAGATGCCGTAGGTATGTTACAGAGAATCATATGAAGGCAGAGCTACACACATGGCAGTGTCGCCTTGCAGCTACTGAAAATAACTGTGTTCTTTTATCCTCCTAAAAATCAGTAGTTTAAAAGTATGATTTGTCACACAAAAATAAATGTTTTGTGTTTGTCAACTGTCTATTATCTGGCTCAAAAATACTATCTGTAGAATAATCTAGGAAGGAATGAAAAACATTACAAGGACAGTACTATTTCTAGTGAGTTTTGAGTCATGACTAAGAGTATGCCAACACAGAGAGATTTGAGTACGGGCATCGAAAGAGGATAAATACATGGATTGGGACTAGGCTGTGACTAACAACTAAATATTAAGAATTTAGGAGTAAATCTGCAAGCCAGAGAAAACACTGAGATGAGACTGACACTCTAGGTCACACACACACACACACACACACACACACACACACACACAAATTTCGGCAAGGCAGGTTAGGGGGTCCTGAGTTCATGAGAAGGTTGATTGTATTAAACACAAAGGCTAGGTGTAATCAGTCAAGTCTTTGAATCTGCCTCTGTTACAATAGATTAGCAGGTTTAAGGGAAATGTACATGAAAATTCTTGGGGTATATGGGTGAACATTTAGATGTATCATGATCATCATGCTGAAATAACTTTCATAAAAAGTGGTTTAGAACTCTAATGGATGATATTTGCTAGTTTACAGGTGACGGAATTCAACCTTGGTCTGAGTAACTGAGTAGATGAAGACAGTGTTTGTTAAGATAGAGAGTATTAAATGAGAGACAAAAGAAGAAACATGGAAAGTGTTTAGAATTAGGTTGCTGACATTCGCCACATACAGGATTTTGAAGTTAAGAGACTAGTTTGGGCTAAAAAAATCATCCTTTAGTAAAAGGCAAGAGACTGCTCATGGAGAATGTGCAGTGTGTGGGGCTGAGGGAGAGAACATTTACCTGTATTGAATGCCTTGTACAGTGCACTCTGCAGGTACATGTCACTCCCTAGGTTCAAAATAAAGTTCAATGAAAGCTGAATAAATGTCTCTAACCTAAAAGGTTTTCTGATCCCAAAGATAGACTTCTGCATCTTAAAACAGAAATGCAAGTTTGATTTTATTTTCCAATTCAGTGTAGTCTGTCCTAGCCTACCAGTGTTATCAGGCAGTAGCTTGGCTCTCTGCTGTGGCCAATAAATAACATTTTCACTCTTTCTTTGTGAATTGGGCTATAGGTATAGGGTTAAGTTTCTGGCAATAGATTTCTCTGGGAATGCCCAATCATTGATAATACACAGCATTAAAACTAATAAGCTCATGATTAATTTATTATTTGAAACTTAGAAATAATTGAATAAATAGATCTATGAAAATATTTTTCAATTTAGACAATTTAGTGAAGACAGAGTAAGAAATATAAGAAGAAATAATTAAGAACCGCGAAAACTAGAGGAATATTAAGTTGAATGAGTTGGAAATAGCAAAGTAGATAAGACCATTTCACTTGAAACAAAATATTAATCCCTCTCTTTGAAGGTATTAATATTTTAGTGTTTTGATATCATTATTACAATAAATATTTCTTTTGAGGAATTCAGTGTCTCATCACACATTGATTTTAATCACAATTCACATTACCTATATGTCAAATCTTTTTAAGTGTTGGAAAAAATATTAGCTTCTGGAGTCGCAGGAAACATATCAGCTATTGGTTGCCCTTTCTAGGGTAGTCATTTCCTGAGCATGGGACTGCATCTTTTTACCTAACTATGTGATAGTGATGAAAGCTTCCTGGGGACAGGATCCCTCCATCGCTAAGGCATGACTCAGCAGTGCGCTCTTTCATCACCTGCTGAAGCCGGTTTCCTCACTGAACTCACCAGCTGAAGATACAAGTCTCTGCTGCTCTGAGGTTTGTGGTTGATGACATTCTGATGCTCACTGCATTTTCATACATGGCAACCTTTCATCATGTTGTAGCTTCACATGAAGGGACTAGATGGAGAGTATGTTGACCTCAGCTGCGTCCTCAACAGTGATCAAAGGAGCTCGCTCTGTTAGAACCAGGTCTTTCTAATCCGATTGAACAGTATTTCAGCTAGCTGCTAGCTACTGTATGCGACTCACTTCCCAATTACCTTTAGATTTGCTAAATGCATCTACAGTCGAGAACTAGCAGGAAGAAAAATGTGGTATATGAAAAGAAGTCTTTTTCATACTGTCCCTTATTATTATGTTATAGAAACCCAGGCTTAAAATAGATTGAAGTAGATTTATCTTTTAATGAAAATCGCCGGGAGTTTGAAGTCAAACGTTCTTATCTTTTCCTCATGTCTCCGGTGCAGAGTTGACCTTGCAGTACCATCCTAGTGAGAACTACCGTGGTTTTTGTGGACTGACTTGGTTCACAAGCTACACTTGAAAGAGAAACTGAATCCAGCATGACTCCTTTAAGGTTGCGTTGTCTGGAGTTGTGTATGTCGGCTTTTCCAGAAGGCAGAGAGCAGAAAAGTTCAGGGGCATTGCGTAGAAAAAAAAAAAAAAAAAAAAAAAAAGAGTGAGTTCTCAGGACGCTGTTAGGTGACTGGCCTGACATGCTCACAGGTCCATCTGAAGCACTTATGCGGGTCCTTAGCCGTTATTCTCACCTCCAGGTACTCGCTGAAATCTACAGATTGGGTTGATGTATGCCCCTGACTTCATTATTCTCACTGCCTAAATATAGCCAAGTAGTGATGCGGCAGAATCCACAGAATGATTTCTCAGTGTGTAAGCCTTGCAGAGACCTTTTTTGTTGTCATAGCAGGCTTGAGACACCTGAGCTGAACTCTCAGAACCTGGAAATGACACAAGTGATTTCAAAACCAAAACCAGTTCTCAGTTTAGTTTCTTTTTTTTTAACACTTAAAAAAACCAGTGGGGAAATGATGTTTGCACATTTCTTTTCCTTTGTTTTTGGTTCAGACTTGTATGTATTTCAAAACCCGTGAAAGAGAACAGAGCTGAGGCTGGAATGGAGGAATGTGGTAGCAATAAGCAAAAGCAGAGAAAAGGGAAAACAATTAAGGAAATATTATGTGCAGCTAGCATTTTATAAATACATGTAAAAAAAAAAAACCACACAGGGAAAATACAGTAATGAGAATTTAATGTCAAAATGATTGTAATTTTATGCCTAAATAGACTCAACATGACCAAGAAATATGTTCCTCTTAATTAAAAACAGAGAGGCATTTTATTAGCTTTCTCCAAAATTTCATAGACCCTGGAACTAATTCCTTCCTAAGAACAGTATTTGATGAAGAAGCATGACCACCAAAGCAGCAATGATGCTCTTTGAAGCATGGGACGAAGGTTCCCTTGAATCCTTACCTCTCCACACTGGTAGCAAATAATAAAATCCAGTAGTCATTGTATATTGCAAGGACACTATACAGTTCTTGCTATAACTGCGTAATATAACTGGCGAAGCAAGTCAATTGTCATTACTTTAGGTAAGTACTTTTTACGTTTACTCAAGTGAAAGTCTTACTGAAACTGTGAGCTGCCTAGTCTTTTAAAGATGTTGTGAAACAGTGAAGGAACTGTGGTGGTTTGAGTGGGAAATGTCCCCCACAGTCTCAGGCATGTGAACACTCCTAGGTGGTGGTGCTCTTCGAGGAATTGGGGCCTTGTTGAAGAAAGTATGCCACTAGAAGCAGACTTGGAGAGTTTAAAAACTCTGGCCATTTTCAAGTCACTCTCTCTGCTCTGTGCGTGCAGTTGAAGACGTGAGCTCTCATCTTGTTGTTGCAGCTACCGTGCCGGCCACTTGTTCTTTTACTCTTGTGGACTCTGACCCTCTAGGACCATAAATCCAAATAAACTCTTTCTTCTGTATGTTTGCCTTGTTCAGAGTGTTTTATCACAGCAACAGAAAAGTGGCTAATACAGAAACAGCCTTGCCATATAGATATGCTTACGCAGGACTTGCTTATCGTAGTAAGGGCTTCTCACTATCACTACTTCCTGAATTAGTTTTTTCAGTGATTTACGAAAAAGTTAGCAGCTGTGGGATTCTACTGAAGCTATATAGTGCTATAAGTAGATGAACCTCAAAAATATTGTAATAGTCGTAGGTACATATAATGTGTTTTGATCAACCCCACTCCATTCCCTCCCTTCCAATTGCTCTCCTATCCCCTACCACAGTTCCCTTCCAACCACATGTGCTGTCTTTTCTACTGTAATAGTCACTGAGCTTGTTTTTGTTTTTTTCTTTTTAAAAAAATATGTTTTAATAGAAATAGAATTACATCAGTTTCCACCCTCTCTTTCTTTCCTCCAGCCCTTCCCAGCATCTACGGCTAAGAGAATACTGCGCAGGCAGGAAAAAAATCATAGGAAGCAGAATATCAGGAAGTATTCTGTGAAATAGTTTCTCCTAGAGTTGGCTGTATACATGAGTGGAACAATGGCAGCAATATCACTGGACACGCTAACTAATGTGGAAGGTGGAGAGCTTCATGAGGTCCTACCCATGGACAGAGAACTAAAGACAGCTGCTAGTGTCTGCTGGGAGAGCTTCGTTCGTTTGTTTATATCTATTAAGTTCATTTAGTGCTTCAGATTTGTGCCTGGCTGTGGGGCCATCAGCTGGAACATGGGTATCCTCCGGCTTGCCTCCCTGAAGAAACCGGACTCCTTCTCCCAGCCAATAGCTCCTTAGGGAGGGGTGATACTTGGTTTGTCCTTCCCCCATCCATGCTAGGATTCTGGCTGGTTTTTAATCATAAGAATTCCTCCAATCGACGTGCTTGTTGTGTAGACTTTTCTTTTCAGCTGCATATGATAATTGCCATCTTGAATACAAGCAGCTATAATCATCCACCAGAGATGTCACCATTAATATTCCTTCACACAGGGAGAAGTGTCTCATGAGGCTTATGTGACTCATGGGTCTTTTGAGGCTCGCTAAACTCAAGTTTGTCATAGGGCTTTATAAAATCTTTATGAGCCGTCTCTGTGTCCCTTTTGCCTAACCATAAAAAAATAAATAGAAGATAGACTGGGGATCAGGG
The DNA here is from genome assembly GCF_007827085.1 of Peromyscus californicus insignis. NCBI lineage: Eukaryota > Metazoa > Chordata > Mammalia > Rodentia > Cricetidae > Peromyscus > Peromyscus californicus. The sequence goes on along the minus strand of NW_026294514.1, from coordinate 53,335,139 downwards.
CTCTTACACTGGTATTGTCTAGGGCATTTTAGGAAATGGTGTTGCTTATCAGTCATACACATGATACTACAAGCAACCTCAATAAGTCCATTGTTCACCATGCAATACTTGAATAGGATCTTTTCTTTGGTTTTTGGGGTGTGATCTCCCTTTGCAGGGTGAACAGAACTTTGTTTCCTCAGGAAAAGCAACTTTTGTTTATTTGTGCTCTCTTCTGTTTTTGTTGTTATTTTGTTTTGTCTTTTTTTTTAAGTTTTTGAGACAAAGTCTCACAATAGCCCAAGCTGGTTTCAAATTTGCTTTGTAGTAGAGATGGGACTTGAACTCCTGATGCCCCATTTCCTTAAGATTATCAAATCTGGTAGCACATAATATTTTATAGTCACTTATTTTTAGAGTCATTTCTTAAGAACTCTTATCTCTAAAAATATCTGCTGTAACGTCTACACTGTCATTTACAATTAGAAATATTTATACTATTTCAATCATTTTTAGTGTGACTAAAATTGTTGATTTTCTTAACTTTCTAAAGGAACTGTAATGATTTAAAAATGATTTTTTCAATTTTTTTATTGATTTATGTATATTCTGATTCATGTTATTTCTTTCCTTCTCTTAACTTTGGGTTTAATTTCTTTTTTTTTCTTTCTAGGATTGTGAAACACACAGTTAAGTTATCATTGATAAAATCTATTTTATTACAGATTTTATTGCTATGATCTTTTCTTTAGAAAACTGATTTTTTCATATCTTATAGGTTTTTGTTTTTAATGATTTTAAAAATTCATTCTTTGAGAATTTCATACAGTGGAATTTGCTCCTATTTATTCCTCCCTTCCAACTCCTCTCAAACCTGCCTCCACTTCCAACTTTGTCTTCAGCCATTCTCCTACAGAAGAATGTGTATTCTGATGTTATTTTAAAGAACATTCTGTATATATGACATTTATTTAGTCCAAAATCAAATTTATTTCCAGAAATTACTCTCTAGTACTCTGCTAGTTTGATGTGTATATTGTTTAAAGAGAGCACAGAAGAGTTCTTCTGTTACTGCATTGTTACATATTTATATTCATTAATATTTACTTTATATGTTTAGATGCTTTGATATTGGATACATATGTATTTCTAAATGATGGATTAAACTTTTATAGAACAGAGATATTTATTCAAAACAAAATGTTTTGGTACTGATGTGGATGTTATTATTAATTCAACATTACATTTATAACATATGACCTTGCTGTCTATGATCCATAGGCTCATGCATGACTTTTGGTATATAATACATGAATTTTTGTTGATGGAAGTACTAAGAAGCATTTCCTAAGTTTTCTCTTATTAGTTTCTACAGTGATTGAAAATCCACTTAAAACACACCAGTGGAGAATGCACAGATGAGCAGAAGAGTGGTCTCTTACACTAGATTTCTTTTGATGCTTGCTGAAATTTGTGTTTGCTTAAAAATTTTTAAATGTATAGTTTTGTTATTTTTTTTTTTCGAGACAGGGTTTCTCTGTGTAGCTTTGCGCCTTTCCTGGGACTCACTTGGTAGCCCAGGCTGGCCTCGAACTCACAGAGATCCACCTGGCTCTGCCTCCCGAGTGCTGGGATTAAAGGCGTGCGCCACCACCGCCCAGCTAGTTTTGTTATTTTTAATTATGTGTTTGCATGTGTTGTTTTGTGAGGATCTATGCAGGTGAGTGAGGGTACCCAAGGAAGCCAGAGGTATTAGATCTCTGAGACTGGGAGCAAAACTCAGGTCCTCTGAAAGAGTACTGTGAACTCTTAATCATTGAGTCATATCTTCAAGTTGAGAGTATTATATCATAAAATAATAATCACATTTGTCTCTTGTGGAAAATTTCCACCTGATACTTATTGTACTTGATGTAAGAATAACATCCTTGCTCTCATCTGCAATTTTCACAGAAAAATATCATCCACCCCTTTACTTTCAGCCTACAGGTGTCCTTGAGATTGTGGTGGACACATTGTGGACATTCTAAAGTTGGATTTTGTATTTTGTTTCGAATTTCTACCTAACCACTGTGTATCTTTTCATATGAAAATATAATCAGTTTTTATTAATAGAATTATTGAACAAGATTTACTAGTTTATTGCTTTCTGTTTTTACATACTATTTATACATCTTCCTATTTTTATATCTTTGTAATTACTTTATTTCCTGTAGTGATGTTTTGATTCATTGCTCTTTATAATCCGAGTATCATTTACTTTATAGCAAACATGAACTTCACTTGAAAATATATTCCAAAATAAAGGACTTTTAAATGATAACAACCTATCTTGGTTTAAAAAAAATCTCTAATCTTTCAGACTCCCCATCATAAATTATATTCTACATATTATTGCATTTTATAGTAAAAGTTTCTCTAATACCTTGTAACTATGATGGTTTTTACTTTTTGATATTTTGCTATCATGTTGGGAACATATATGATGTCATAAAAATGTATGTCACACACAGAGTTTGAAATACAAAGTATGGTTAAATGAATAATTATGGAGTGTTCTGGGTTTGACTGTGTGCTCAGTAGTAAATACCATGTTTCTGAATGCTTCCATGTAAGTAATTATTGTCCTTTTGTTTCTTTTTCAGAATTCCCTTAAGCATTGCTTGTAAGGTGAATTTAGTAGTAATAAATATTGCTTATCCAAGACATCATTGTCACTTAAATTCTGTTATAGCATGAGACTGTATTTATAACTAGTCCTGTTTGAAATGTTTCATTTTACTCACATTGGCCAAATGCATGGAGTCCTTTCATCATACGAGCTTGAAACCTAAAATGATCAAATTAAAGCTCAAAAATATATCAACCTGCACACACACACACATATGTACATATGCCTGCAATGGTAATTTTGTACCTATACACCTGCAGAATCATATTTTATCCTGATCAAATTGAATTTACCTCTGGTCTTCCCCTCAGAAGAAGACCTAGCAAAGGATTCCTTCTATGCTGGGGCTGCTGTGAATATGTTGCTCTGATTGATTGATAAATAAAATGCTGATTGGCCAGTAGCCAGGCAGGAAGTATAGCTTAGGCAGGATAAGGAGAGAGGAGAATTCTGAGAGGTAGAAGGCTGAGGGAGGGAGATACTGCCAGCCGCCACGAGGAGAAGCATGATGTTAGATACCGGTAAGCCACGAGCCACGTGGCAAGGTATAGAGTTATAGAAATGGGTTAATTTAAGATATAAGAACAGATAACAAGAAGCCTGCCACAGCCATACAGTCTATAAGTAATATAAGTCTCTGTGTGTTTACATGGGGGATGTGAGTGGGAGAGATTTGTCCCAACTGCCAGCAGGCTGGGACACAGGAAAACTTCAGCTACACTTCTATATGTTATATGTGTAATATTAGGAAAGAAGAGAGAACAGAGATGAATAAATGGCAGAATTGTGACTGATGAGAAGAATGTCTTGGAAGCTAGGGTGTTGCAGTGGAATAAAGGACAATATGTGAGTGGCTCAGAGTGCCCTAGGTCTGGTTTGGTTAGGACTGACACTGTGTATAAGTGACTTGAGAAATAACCCAATCCATGAATCTGTTGATTTCATTTCATGTCACAGTAGCTCATTGGAGAGACTTACTTTTCAACATGAACTCAAGAAAGGGCAAATCCTGGAACTTCTGTTTACTTATTGAACAGTGAAGAAGAGTATAAAGTTGTATTTTGTCATCAAACTATCTATATTGCTAATACATGGGCAGCAGATTATAAAAACAATGGAGTGAAAGCACTGTAGTTGAGTTCTAAATTATTCTAGAATATCTAGATGTGATTTCCATCATGAAACATCTCTAAAGAAGCTTACTGTGCAGAAGGCTAATAAATACAATGGAAGTCAGAGTGTGAGAGCCCTATGCCATATCAACAGACCTTTATCTCAGAGACAAGTATGGAGTTGATTACCTGGAGTATTATTACTCTTTAGGAAAACCTACATACCATTGGATAAAATGCCCATTGACAGTAAGAACTCAGAACAAGTAGCCTAGTCCTTCCTGTCTGCTAAGCTCTGGGAGTGTCTCATTGCTGCTAAAAACAGACTTTGGCTTCAAAAGAAGTCCATAGCAGTAATTTTAGATACAATGATATGTTCTGAATCTTTGTAGGCTAGTATGATTCCACGTGCATATAAATACATGTGTAAATACACACTAAAAATTAAAGTAGTAGTTTAAAATACACTGAAATGGTATGTTCCTTTTAACATTGCCTGAGTATCGTGGCCAGAGCCTTATTATTTAGGACAATTCTTTATGGTATTTCATAATTGAGTCTTTAAATGAATAAACACATCATAGAGACTTTATTTCAATTATTTTACTACAGAGTAGTATTTCCAGCTTTGATTATATGTGAGAGAAAATAATATTTACTGATAAGGACTCTAGGAAATTGAAAATTCAGCTTGCTAAAATTAGCTTGATTTCTTGTCTCAAGATGCAAGATTTCCTGGTTATATTTGCTGATAATTCGTGTTATCAATCTATTTGTATAACTTTGATTAAGTTGATACTATTGGAAGGTAGACTGAATGAAATAGTCATTATTTTTTCAGAATAACGATGGGGTAGAGACATTTTTACCAATACTACTTCATGACTAATAATCAATACATTTTCACACTATTATTAAATATAAAATAAAATAGACAATACATAATTCCAAACTTAAAACATTCATCATCATTTACTATCATTTAAGACTCTCTATCACTTTTAGATAAAATTAAGAAAAATAAAAAATTCCAATTACTGTGTTATTACCAATGTTAAACAGCATTCTCATTTCAGAGATGTATAATTGCTAAAATATGTGAGCTTTGGAGTTGATGAATGAAATAATTAATAATTCATTGACCTAGTGGTATCAAGCATTCACCTTATTCTACATGTTTTTTTAACTGACATTTTAGTAACAAAATGTTGAACTTATGAAACACAATTTGTATCTCTAAACTATGCACAGAGACAGAAAAATAACTGATAAAAAAGTAGAGTTTGGAAAACATGATGACAGAGGAAAAGAGGTTGCTCCTGGAACTAAGACACAATTGTTATTGTATGTTAGTTAGGTAATGTGCTGGGAGTGGGTATCTGGAAGGGTGTTTTAACTTAAATAAATTAACCAGAGGCAATAGAAAAATTGTAGCACACTAAAGAACTTAAAATAGTGAACTATGGCCAGTACATAATGCTCAGATGTGATGAAGTTCAGAACATGTTACTGTGGAGCAGTAACCTTCCATCAGAAGGAAGTAACCTTCCATCAGAAGGAAGTAACCTTCCATCAGAAGGAAGGTCCCTTATTTTCTCTTGAAACAGATTATAAACCTTTAAGAAGGCCGTATATTGTCTCTCTAGAAGCAGGCCATGAGATCCTCATTCAAAGGGATCTTCTCTATTTTTAGAAGAAAGAAACATCTTATCTTTCAAAATATTATGATGAATAAAATAATCTGGAAAAAATAGGCTAGACTACGTTTCTCCTGGGCTCTCTATAATTACTTGTCGAGGCTTCTCCAGAGCTGACCACTCACTGGTCACCAAACCTAAGCATGAATGTCATTTCTTTATTTCTCTGAGTCTGCACTTCTAAAGGCTGCTATGTCACATGACACATATATTAAATATACTTATGCATTTTCCCTTGTTAACCTGACTTTTGTTGCAAGGTTCTCAGTTACGAACATACTTACTGGTAGCAAAAAGAAATCTATTCCTTTATAGCTCATAAAGTTTGAGACCCAAGAAGTTTCTGAAATGTGATGGGCACAGAGTAACATAAAACTACATTTAGATCTATAATAGCTATCATTTAATACAGTCAGAGTCCTTGTCACCCTGCATGCATTTTCCCCTTGAGATAGCCAGTTTCCTTTGGAGTAAATAGATTTAAATGCTTGCAGTGAGAAAAATGCTTACATAGAGTTTCAACCTATAATTAACAGAACTTTTTTACTTGAGATGTGCAGGTGTGCATATGGAGCCCATTTTGACCCATGCAGAGAGGCGGGTGTTGCATCTGGAAAACTGGTAGTAGAATGTCACCAGAGAAACATTCTTTAGTTTGAGTATTCCAACAGAAACATGTTTTGAAAATGTTCCTTCATGGACTAGAATATCAAATAATAATTTTAAAATTTAAATGTTCATAGGAATACCACCCAGAAACATAATTATAAGAGAAACATCCAATAGTGTATTATGAGTTATAATTCTGTTTTTATTCATTGTAAAAAAAACATGCAAAGTGAACCACATATAGTGAAAAAATACAAATATACTGTAAATTACCAAAGAAAACGAAGTGCTCTAAACTCTACCATGTTTTAATTACATGTTAATATTTCTATATTCTGTAGGTTTGAGAATCTAGCTCTTCTTTACATTTTTGTATCTAGTACTCTCACTAGAGTACTATAAAACTTTTCTCAACAATAATATTATATTCTGTTATTAAATCTTGGCCATGTCAAATATTAGAGTCTGTGATAGTATTACAACTTTCTGCAGTTAATGGATGAAGCAGTTTGAGTAAGGAGTTTTCCCCACAGGTTCAGGCATTTGAACACTTGGTCTCAATTGGTACTCTTGCTTATTTGGTCTAGATCCTACATCTCTGAGTCTTGATATTCTATCCTCTACTTGATTCATTTTACTCATAAGACTCATCTTTGAATTTTCTATTTAGGTTGTTGAATTTTTAATTCCATCTTCTTTTCAATAGGAGTTCCCTTCAATGTTTCTGTCTCTTCACCAAATCCCATACTCAAGTCCCAGATTATCTTTGTTATTTCTATCCACCTTAAGTTTGTATTTTCTTGGGCATCACTCAGACAATTATTCTTCTTAAATTCTTTCTCCCTGATTTCATTGAGTTGTTTCTTTGTGTTTTCTTAAAACTCCTTGATTATTTTTTATGGAGTTTATGGCTGTTCTTTTCAATTTCTTGTGCTGGGATTCATGTAGGGAATTTTCGTTGGCAAACATTTCTATAGGACTGGCATGTTTTGGAAAGAAGATGTTGGTGTGATCATTCATATTGTTTGTATTTTTGCCATGAGATGTTAACATGTGGACTTCTTTTATTAGTTCTAAGTTTGATATGCATGGAGCATGTTGGGGCAGAAAATAGGATGTGCAGGTAATTTGAGAGTAGAATTTGAAAATGGCATAGGTGGAATGAAGTCGGTAGATAGAAGGAACTGGGCTGATATACAGGGTGTGTTCCATTGTCCAAGCCTAGAGAACAGGAGTAGATTTGGCTGGGTGGAAAGTCTGGATGTGTCATAAGGTAGCAGGCTGTCTGTTGGGTACAGACAGTGTATGTCCTGGTACAAGCTTAGATACTGCTTGCTGGGCAGACATGTGGCCAGACTAGGTCTAGGCATTCTATATGGTACTAAAGTTACATATGGCCAATTGGGGAGGGTGAGTCAGGCTGACTCACCTGGTGTGACCTAAGAGGATGTACAGGATCTGGATGGGCAGAGAGGTTGGATATGGTATGGGAGGGGCTTGTTTGTCTCTTCAGGCATGATCTAGTTCTGGTGGAAGTCTACAGGTTATTTGCAGAGCAGGTAGGAGTGACAATACTAGGCAGAGAGCACAGGATGTGGGACCAATGCTGGATCTGGTAAGTTGAGGAAGGTGGACTGGGGGGCAGGGGAGGGTCAGGAAGACTCACCAGACTAATTTCTGGAGAGTAAGTGCAGAATTTGGCCACGTGGGGAGGTTGAGTAGGGCATCACAGGAGCCTATGAATGAAACTTTTTAACAACTCAATTCCAGTTTGTGCCTAGAGATATTTTCTCTTCCTACTAAGAGCAATGACATTGAGCCTCTTTCCTGCTAGTTAACATTTTTTTAAATTTTATTTCTTATCTATCTACAGCACCAAACATAATCTAGAGTCTCTTGAAGCAGGCACTGCAATAGAGCTTGATGTTAGTTTGATTAGGCAATGATGCCAATGAACTATAAGAGGAAGAAGAATGACTAGACAGAAAGGAATACCACACTCTAATGGAGTTTCTAGCTAATCTCATGAAGACATATAGGAGCTCAAAATGTATGGAGTCTATTTTAATTATCTTATACCGACACTGATGTTGTGATTCCATGTTCGTGTCTTAGGCTGTCACTGAGTATGGGAGATCCTGATATTTGGTAAGACATCTCTTTCCAGGCGAGGCAAACCTTAAACCACTGACAGTTGTATCCGTCCTCTACCACCACATCAGTTAAGCGGTCCTATTTTCCTCCTAAGGTTCATGCTCACATTTCCAACTGTCATTTAATTTCATCCTCCCAAATGCTCACTGCGAAGCTGAATCATCATCCATACACCTTTCTCACCACTACATCAAAATTTCTATCAAGAACAATTGACGCTAAAGTTCTGAGAATGTGCATGTGGTATCTAACCACATCTCTCCTCAGTTACCAACAGCACTAACTTCTGTGTCATTATTATGTCTTGACTGGAGTGAGTAAAATAATTTTCAAGAATTCACACTGGTTTCAAATTTGCTCAATATTGCCTGACCTCCATATTTGTGAGGGCTAATCTTGACATGTGTGGAAAGAGGGCACCTCAATTGAAGAATTGCCCCCATCATATTGGCTTGTAGACATGAGTGTGTTCCATTTTCTTGATTTCTATTTTATGTAGGAAGCCCAGGTCTACTCTGGGCAGTACTATCCCTGAGCTGTTTAACAAAGTAGATGAACATGATTTTGGGAGCAAGCCAGTAAGCAATGTTTCTCTATGATTTCTGCTTGCTTGAGTTCTTGCCTTGGTTTTTCTTGAGTATGAACTGTTACTTTAAAGTATGTGGTTAAATAAGTCTTTTCATCTCCAAGCTGCTTTTGATCATGGTGTTTTATCATAGCAGCAGGGGACCAACGAGAATGACACAAGGGTCAAATTTCATTAATATGCATATATTAATATTCTATATTAATTAAATAATTTATTTGCTTTACAAGAAATTTTAAAAAGGAAGCAAGGAAGAAAGGAAGGAAAGAAGAAAAAGAGACAATTAGGTCTCCCAGTAGAACCTAATTATTTTTATGTCTGATCAAGTAATATCAGACTTCTCCCTATCAACTTTGTCCTGCTGGTCCCACCTACTTGTACTTTTCCTGCCATTCACTCTTCTCTCTGCAGATATCTGACGGTCAAATACTCATATTATTGCAGTAACTACTAAGGTCAGGTAGGAACGTTTTCACTGATAGTTTTGTTTTCCCAATTAGTAGTCTTCCTCTTCCTTTGCTCTGTCTTCATAAAGTCTGAACAAAGTTTCCTTGATCTTATCAATAAAGACACTTATTTTATTCATGAACTCTTCAGTGGGACCATGCACAAGTTGTATAGACTGGCAGGAATGGAATTGTGGATAGATCTAACAATGAAGGCTCCCTCTTTACTCCAGTTGCTGAATGCATAAACTGCCAATGGCTCTAACCTGTGTCAGGTTCCCCAAGATGACAGAAATACAAGTTCAACAACTTAGATGTATGTTGGATTGAGACAAAGTGGATTATATTGGATCCATTCATGTTGGAGGAGGCAATAATTTAACATTATCAGAACTGATGATTCTGAAAGATTCTGAATACAAATTTTATGTATGGACATAATGCAATTGAACGCTTACCATGAAGGTGCTTACAAAATCTCCAGCTCATTGGAAAAGGGTCCTGTATTTCATTTTCTTAGATGAATGGACAGTTTCTTAACAAATAGGGAGAGGCCATGGCTACATTACTACTGCTGTGGAATACATTTCTCACATTACACAATTAATCATCAAAAAGAGTGCCAGCCTAACATAATGGAATGAAGTCTTAACTGCTCAGCAGAATGAGAAGTCATGGTCAAAACCTTATGCAAGTTTATAAGAATGTGTTTTTCAGTTTAGGCATTAAACAAGCAGCCTCAATATCTAATTTCAGTCCTACAAACACCTTCATAAGAGTATCATTTACTTATCTTCTTATTACTTTTGGCAATTCATTTCTGGAAGTTTGTTCTTGTCTTCAAAACTCAAACTCTATTAGATTTGATGTTCTGATTTTTTCAAGGCACACAATAAATATCTCACTGAAGGTAAATCTAAGATTACAGCTTCATTAAGCTGGGTTTCTTCATGACATCGAGTCATTAGTCAAGGAAAAAGAGTTCTCATTCTGGCAGAGGTAATCGACACTTCTTGATGGTAACAAGAATGTAGTTTACACTGTGAAATTTATAGAAAGGAGAGTAAGTCTGAAACCCAGAAGATTCATTCAGTATCTCTTGTGGATTCATTCCAGAAATAAATCTGAGTTCACAATTGTGGCATTCGATGTCTAGTAAATAAAAATCCAGTAAATGCTCAGACTCCTGAAGAAATGTGAGGTCTCCAATGAGTGAGAAAAGAATAATGTGAATAGCAACAAACTTGAATTGGTTTGTAAATAATGGGGTTATAATATCCAAAGAATCATCTTTGGTATTCTGTTAATTTGACATGCTTGTACCAGATTAGAAAGTTGGTTATTAGATTAGATTTGGTAGAAAGAACAAACCTATTGAAAAACATGCCTTAGATTTATTATTCAGGAACCTGAATACTGTTTCCTTTCCCCTGACTCATCTGAGATTCAGAAACTGTCTTAACAAACATAAGAGTGGATGGTACCTCTTAAAATTTACACTTGCAAAACATCAAGTGAGATATTTAAGGAATTATAAAAGATACCCAATGGAGGGTGAGGTCTGACAAAAAAATTATTATTTTATTCCTTGAATCAAGATCTTATTACAAAGTTCCTCAAATTATTCAAGTAAGATTGAATCCTAGTATATAGAATTAGTCAATTTAAAACATGTCTTTATGTGGTCTTTATCTCATATCCTGTCAACTTTGCCTGGTTCCTCACTTCATATTCCAAGAAACATTTGCCAATTAAGCTATCTTCCTATAAAAACTCTTCATGCTATGTTTTAAGTGGAACCTAGAAATATGAACTTATTTACTTATTTGTACTTTTTGTACAGTTTATCTTGTTTGATTTTACTCTGGGTGTTCTTCACTCTCCTGAACTTTACAAACATTCAGAACTGATAAGATCAATAAGGGTATACATATAGAAGAAAGGAAAAATATAAAGTGAAGTCTTACACACACACATGTTAGAGAACATATGTAAGGAAATCTAAATAAGAGAAAGAAGCAGTGGTTACCAAGTCAAAATTAATATTAGCATACTCCTATATTATGAGAGTTCATGATGGTAGATTTTCAAGTTATGGGTCTTCATAAAATAGTACTTAAATTCGCACTAGAATGACTAGAAAATTATTTAAAATTTTGTTACTTAGAACCAAGCAACTTTCTTTTATGGTACATTGCTTGAAGAGGGTAACATAAAATATATACTAAAATGGTTATATTGAAATGTGTATAATGGATAATCAGAAATGTTAATTTCTTTTGATAGTAACTTCTTGTTTTAGATTGAACTTTGATTTTATTTAAATGTAAAATTGAAAAATGAATCTAGGAAAGAAATGTGAGAATGGAATATGTAATTTTTATGAGGAGGGACTTCAAGGGATTCCAATTCTCTAGGCTAGTAGCGATTTCTTTCCCAAACTCTACTATTTATAATAATGGAAGAGCATCTACTACTTTTCTTTTGTGTTAACAAAATATCTTTATTTCCTAGCTCTAGGATCTTGGTTTCTGCCCTGGCTATCTAAAGCATCAGGGGATGTGCAACGCGTCTTTCCCAGAAACATAGGTCCTGTTCTACCAGTCTTAGATCATTTCTGAAGGTTCATTCTTTCTTGTCCTGTTAAATCAACTGCCATACTATAGATGATCAGCACTCTATGTTTCTTGTTATTCCAACAACTAAAATAAAGTGACACATATAAAAACTATTACTATGTTTTTATTGGTGTAATTAACAGTTAACAAATGCTTGTCATATTGACTTAACACTCACTGAAGCAGCACTGGTCAGGAGATACAGCTAATGCTTAACAGAGTATCTCACAGGATTATTATTTATACATGCTGAATAAATATAATCATTATATAGATGGATTATTTTTTTAATTTTTTGTGGAATCAAGATTTGCCAATACATATTTGCAAACTAGTTGATAACCTCTTAGAAGAAATATAAGTAGACAGAGTCTGTAGAATAAATTCATGCCCAGAAAAATATCTAGCTTTTTGATATTCTAGAAAAGAAGCAAAATTTAGAATTATTAATGCAGAGAAGTGTTAGACTATCACAATAAAACACTAATTTGAATTATACCACTAACATAGAATAATAGAAATTATTTTTTCATTCAATTAGGATTTATATTTTATTTTTGAAGATATCAGTAAATAAGATCTTGAAGTTAAAGTAAAGATTTATTAAAATGGCACAACAACAAAAGACCTCGACCTCAAGGAACAGCCTTCATACGTGTTTCTGCATACTTGTGCCTGATAAATATAAAGTGAATGTGCCTACATTGACCCTGTTACTGTTCGAGGCCAAAGAGTCAAAAGATCTATCTGAACAGAATGGCCTATGGCAAAGCGTGAAGATTAACTATCATAGAAGGCAAAGCTGAACAGCTCTGACGGTAGTGATCTTTCCTGGAAAACATCTGCTCCCAGCTGAGTGTGTTTACATCTTGGCAACACTGGCAGATGTGCTTAGATTCAACCCATCTGTGTGGTGTTGGGAGCCTGGGGCTGAGTAAGCAGTGCTGGACAGAAATTGGAGAGTGAGAGTACTGTAAAATACTAAGTTGTAGAAAATGCAAATTAACACCTAGCAGAAACTTAATCCTTCCTGCAATACTGATGCCTTAAGCTATGTGATTTGTGTATATAAGCTAACACGAGCAATAGTTGAGCAACACTGCTTAGTAGTGAGACTCCTCATAAATGGAGTTAAGTCAGAATCAGCTGTGGGTTTTTTTTTTTCATTTTTTTCTTTTATTGAAAAACAGACTATTCTCATACAATATATCCTGATTACAGTTTCCCCTCCCTCTATTCCTCTCAGTTCTTCCCTACTTCCCCTCCCCTCAAGATCCATGCCCTTTCTGTCTCTCATTAGAAAAGAGCAAACTTCTCAGAGATAACAACCAAACATTGCAAAACAAAATATAGTAAGATGAAGAAAAAAACTATCATATGAAAGTTGGACATGACAATCCAAGGGCAGGAAAAGAGTCCCAAGAGTAGGAACAAGAGTCAGAGACTAACTTGTTCTCTTAGTTGGGAGTCCCATAAAAATACTAAGCTAATAGCTAAAATATATACTCTGAGGACCTGGTGTAGACCCTTGTAGGACCCGTGTTTTCTGTTTCTGTCTCTGAGATCTCATGTGCACCTTGCTTAGCTGATTCAGAAGACCTTGTTCTCCTGGTGTCCTCCATCCTCTCTGGTTCTTCCAATATTTCTGCCTCCTTTTCCATGAGATTCCTTGAGCTCTGAGGGGAGGAATTTGATGGAGGCCTCTCATTTAGACTATCTTTCTGCAAATGTCCAGCTGTGGATCTCTGCATCTGTTCCCACCTTCTGCCTGAAGAAGCCATTCTGATGATGATTGGATAAGGCACTGATCTATGAGTATAGCAGAATATCATTAGGAGTCATTTTATTGTCTTTATTGTGTATATATATATATATATATATATATATATATATATATATATATATATATATATATATATGTGTGTGTGTGTGTGTCACCAGTAGTGTTTGGTTTACCCTAGATCTGTTGGCTATCTAGTCTCTGGTTCTTGATTACTTAAGCATTGTTGGTCTTGGGTCTTGAATTCCCTCTCATGCAGTGGGTCTTAAATCAAATCAAACATTCAATGGCTAGTCCCACAAATTTGATGCCACCATTGTCCTATCATGTTTTTCAGGCAGGACAGATTCTATGTTAAAGGTTTTTTCTCTTGGCTGGTGCCCACATTTCTCTTTCAGTAGTCTGAAGAGTGCAGGATCAGTTTTTGTTGTTTTGTTTTTTGTTTCTTTTGTTTTACTAATGAGAATAAATAGTCTTAATAAAGTAATTTAAAAATAAATGAAAACATTGTTAAGAAAATGGTTGATCTTTGAGAAAATAAAACACTAAGTAAAAATAAATTTACTTGTGGCTAGAGAGATAGTTTAGAGCATAAAGTATTTGCTAAAGAAGTATGAGAAATCTGTAATCTGGGAGCAAATGAATAATTGGCTGTGCTTTTACTGGTATTCAATTCTCATTGAATTTTGCTATTGGAATTTCAGATATTGAATGTTTAACTATTATCTTATTTCTAAAATGTGAAAATAGCCTTGATGTCTACCAACTGATGAATGGAAAATCAAACTTCGTATTTGCAAAATTCAATATTATTGAAGTGATAATAAAAAATAAAATTATGAAGTCCAAAGTCAAAGGGATGGAGCTGTAAAAAGTGATTCTGAGTCAGGTCACCCAGACCCAGAAAGATGCATAGTTATTTCTCATTTGTTGATGTTAGCTTTGAATCTTCAGATATCTGTGTTTCATTTGGAATACCAATAGATATCAGGGAATTAGTAAGGAATCATGGAAGCAAAGAGTTTTTAAGGAATGGAAGGTAAAATTATGAATAAAACAAAGGGAAGAAGTGGAGAGGGATGGTTGAATTGGGTTCAGGGAAGGAAAGCCAGTTTAGAAGAGGAATACAGGGAGAGGCAAATAACACTAAGGATCTTTCCAAAAATCCCGGACTAATTTACGGCTGTAGAGTTTCCAAATATATTTATGTGAGGGTGGTGTTAGTTCCCTTCATTAAGGGTGACTATGACCCTAAGAAATACTCTAAGCTAACAGATAAAAACCTCAGTGCTCATAAAAGTCTCAGTCCTTGAGTGGGTTACCTCTTTTGGGGTTGTTGTCCATTGATGTAGGTCCCATGGATTCCAAGCATCATAGATTATAGATATTTGGTCAAGTTATCAGAACTTAACAGTAAGACCATACTGCTAAAACAACTAATATTTGAGTCAAAGAACATGGAAAAACCAAGCTTGTACTGATGTGGGTACTTCATGTTAACCCTCTACTTGCCTATCCATAAAACTTAATGTGCTTTTATTCGCAACCATCAAGTCCAATTTGGCTGTTGATATATTCTTGGAGGCTTTTCACTGGAGCATGCACAACTTATTAGGAACTAGACTTAATAAAGAAAACTCACTCTCCCTCACCCAGCAGCTACCAGTCAATAGTTGCTTGCCTAGAAGTGGGACTTCAAGGTGACATCGATTCTGAATACTGAACTTTGGTCTAGCTTGAACTTGAACAGATCTTACGTTTGTTGTCACAACTACTAAGAGTTAATATGAGCAACTGCCATGCTGTGTCAGAAGAAACTGCTTTCTTACAGTCATACACTGCTTCAGGCTTTAAGAATCCGTGTGCTTCCTCTACTGCCAGGATCCCTATGCTTTCAGATAAAGGACTGTTGACACTGATGTTCCATTTATGGTTGAAAATTCTGTAGCCTCTTCCTCTCAGCACATTGATCAGTTACGGGTCTCTGTATTGATCACCATCTATTGCAGAAAGGTGTTTTCTAACATTTCCAAAGGATTTCACTGCTATTCATGAAGAAGCATCACTGAGGAGAGGATAAGATCAAGAGTCAAAAGAGAGAGTGGATCAAGGATTCGGTGAGTTCAAGTCCTGATTCTCTTACTTTTGAGTCATATGTCCTAGAAAACATAATCTTTTAAATACTATGTGTCGAATTTGAATATTTGCAGTACCTATGTCTTACATTGTTTATTCAAATTCAGTCAGTTAATATGTATAAACTAGTTGGAACACCATTTGGTCCAAAGAGTGGACAATTAAAGTATTGTTAATATAAGATAGGTGAAACGCGAATTAGCCTAGTAAATCCTGAGGTACTATAAGAATTCGTTCAGTTTAAACATAATCTCATGTAAATTAGTTTAGTTTTTGCTTTAGCTTCCCGGTTCCTCAGAGTCTGTGTCATATTATAATGCTTTTTTTCTCCTGTGTGTATACTAGAACTGTGTAAGCGCATGCTTTAGTCCCTTTAAAAGTATGTTTAATAGCATGCTAAATAGAATGATGATAGGAAATCTAATCACAATTTCAGACACCCAAATCTGTTTTAAATTAAAGCACACATTAATATTTGGCTGTAAAAGTAGTATTTTCTTCAGCATGGTGTGATCTGACCATACTCCAGGAACACATAGAATGTACATTATTTAGGGATACTGGAAAAATAAATGTAAGTACACAAGCTTAAAGAACAAATAAAAAATGACATCTAAGCTTATCAGCCACCTCTCATGGTACCTTGATTCCAGCAATGATTTAAAATTGTAGAATGTTAAAAGGGAACTCATAAAACTGCTTCTAATGTGTTTTCCAGAAAGGAGAAGCTATGTCTGAAAACACAGATTTGTAAGTTATTGAAAGGTGTGGGAAATGATTTGAGTACCAATCACCCTCAGGAAGGCAAAAGGCAAACGACAGCAATTTGCAGATGAAATCACAAGTCAACAGGTAGCCCGAGGAACTGTTGGGTGTAAAAAGTCAGCATCACGTTAGCCATGGAGATGAAATGACTCAGCTATATTAGTTAGTGGGAGTACAAACTAGAAATAAATTGCAGTAACCTATGTAAGTGAGATGTTCCAGACTCAAAACCACAGACAAAATATTCCATCCCCAGATTGTTAAGGACTTCCTGATTTTCATGTTGGTATTGTAATTACTCATATATCTATGAATACGTTTAAAATAAATGTTTAAACCAAAATTGTCAGTCAGTGAGGCTTAAATGGAGAAGAACCAAACAGTAGTAAACACTTCATAAAAGCAGTCACCTAATATTGGCATATGAAGGGAAATAAAAGGCATATGTATC
This sequence comes from Peromyscus californicus insignis, assembly GCF_007827085.1. NCBI lineage: Eukaryota > Metazoa > Chordata > Mammalia > Rodentia > Cricetidae > Peromyscus > Peromyscus californicus. The sequence continues at coordinate 53,318,135 of NW_026294514.1, read as the reverse complement.
AAAGATTAGAGAAAAATTGGAAAAACGTAATTTAATTTATTTTACAATTGTACAAATGATAAATCAAGAATATCTAATTACTATACACAAGTGACAGGGAACAGTGTTGAACAGAATGAACCTACAGAAAAAGCTTCTTTTCCCATTCCACGGATGGTATAAGAAAGACTCAGTAGCAATTATCCTATGCAGCAGAGCTATCTGTAAACTCTTTTTTTTTCTTCCTGCTATATACATTTAAAACACTTGTGCTTTTACATACACAAAGAAATAGTATTTTTTTAAAGGTGCTACATAAAGGAGAAACACACAGCCTAGACCCACAATCAGAAAAAATCGCGATTTAAATACATTGCCAGCTTGAAGATATTTTTTCCCTTTACTTTTGTTTGAAAAGATTTGAACATACTAGTCTCTTACTATTACTCTAGGGAAGAACATATAATTCAGCTATAAAGTAGGTCTTTCTTAAAGCAGAGTAGTAAGTGAAGTCTCAAAAGAACTTCTGTTTTTAAAGTGGTCATGATCTCCAGGGAACTTCACAGTGCAGACCCTGAAGATACCAGTATAACACACATCTAGTTGTGCACATATTACAGACTCAGTGTGTACACACAGATATACATATATAGCATGGTATATATGCATCACACATGTCTATTTGTACTATATAGATATATTTATAGCACATATATAATAAAATATCTATTTCTAGATGGGTTGTATTTGGAGTTTGTTTTTCAAATACAATTACCTTTACCTGTTTTTATTAAAACCTTGGTATATTGGTAACATTTAACGGGGAAACTTTCCAGCTTGTAGAGAAAACAGCTAACTATACACAACGTTTCCCATTCCCCTTCCACAACTATAGATAGTTCTTACAATAGTCACATGAAACAACTCTGTGAACCAAATATCACATAATATGTATTATGACTAACTGGCACAACTAGAAATAAATCACTTTGCTCACCCTTCTTGAGTAGTAGCTGAGTAATTTGTTGGTATGTACACTACCCTTAGCACTTCTTAAATAAAGCATTTCTGTAAGCATATATGTAGAGATTTCCATTAACAATCAATATACAGTTCATATGATACACAACACATGAAGACATTCGAATGCCCAGCACCTTTTCCCAGTGAGAAAAACTTCCACAGTAGTTTCATTATTCCTGTGGGCTGAATCATTAGATTTGCCATGAAAATCTGTTACTGATTCACATTTTCTTTCAGCAACTTACTATTAAGTATAGATCATGCTGAGTAACAATGAGAATATTTCCATGGTCTATTCACGTCAATAGCACAGTAGCAACCACGTTACCACGATGACTGGGATATATCACAGTCAGCTGCCTGGGCATTCCCAGGTACATGAGTAAATCATGAAAAAGGAAATAAAACAATAAAGCTGTGAGCATATCATATTAAGGAAAACACAGATACTTCAAGTATATAGTTATAATTTGATTTTGTTATGATCCCTTATGCCATCATGTGTGTTAAAACCCTTTTCCTCACTCTAGCTGTTAGCCTTCATCTCTCTCTTCGCCTTTTCCCTGTGAGAAGGCCATGATGGGATTGAAGTGTGAGGGCAAATGTAAAGGTATATGTTAGAGAATGAAATGTTCTCACACAGTATTTCTTCTTTGAGCACTAAATACCTTGAATTCATTCTTATGTATTGAAAGTTCCCTGAGATGAACAAACATCGTTTTCTTTCAAATCTGAAGCCCTTGTGATGCTGAACATTTTCCTAACTGGGCAAGCATTTAGAGAACACAAAGCAGGGAGTGAAGAATCAATGTGAAGACGTGAAAAAGGCACTACCCAATGTGTCTACGAGAAAAACATCAAAAGCACGGAACAGAGGATGCCTGAGGTGTGCTAGGTGTGACCTAAATGTTGTTTTAAAACATTTTTTCTCTCTTTTTGAAAATGCAGTCAAAATGGTATGTTGCTGCTTTCAAATACATACTTTGAATAAGTGCCAAGATGGTATTTACTTGTTAAAATTTACTTGTGACTTCTATATTTCTATGGAATTCATGTTAGGTGCTGCGGGGAGCACTCATCTGCACAGAGTTCAAAATAAATTTTATACATTACCCACTTTTCATTTGTGGAGTAAATTAGACTTTCAATTTAACATTCATATAACATGTAGCTAATGCTTTCAAGTAGATGAGGATTTTAATGACAAAAGTATATTGAGATTATTCATGTTAGTTCTGAAACTCCCATGTGGACTCTATTTTGTTTTCTGATAGATGCGTGATTCTCAGAAAATGCTCTTTTTATCCTGAGATTCTGCTAACTTTGAAAAACAATGACAACTCCGATTAAAAATATTGGTAACTGCAGTACAGTGGTTATTCTTTTTCCATAATATGAATACATATATTATATATAACATATATGTACACCTTCACCACACTCTTCATTCATTTTCAGATTGCCTGTTCTAAGAAAAACAAAATAGTCTCAGTTTTCATGCTATTTCTGCTTTCTTCAGACTGCTTTCCCCAAGAAACGAGAAGTCATATTAAGTTGCTATGGGCCAAAGCAGAAGTGAGACTTCAGAGCTTCTGCTTTCAAAAGAAACAGAATACCAGCCCACTAGTCAGTTCAGTCACGTATCTAATCATTCTAAGTCACTCTGTGAATAACTTCATGTTTCTTTCAAAATGGAGTAATAATGGAACGGGACTGAACTGCAGAAAAATTCTTGTTAGTTGAATTCTCTTCAAATGCACAATGTTGATATATTATTGTCAAACTGCTTTGAATTAATCATCTGTTTGAAAAACAAGTCTCAATTAATCATGTTATTTTGTAGGGAGAAGTTTTTTAAATGATATTAAGTGGTGCATGTTGATCTTTGCATGTGAATAACCAGGATGATATTATAGAACTAGGAGTCACATCTCAGCTCCATCAACCCAGTATTTATTCTACAGGGCAACATGCTTCCATAAAATTATTATGAAATGTCATAGGTATAAATTTAAAACAATGTTTGAGTTTGAAATTTTTAAAATATTTAGATCCAAGTATCATAGTAACAGCATATTGATGTGTTCATGTTAATAATATATTTTTTTAATGAAAGAGAAATGTTTTACCGTGTAGGAACACATGATATAATCTTTGGTACCAAGAGCAATTTCACCATTTTTAAGGTATCACTCCTTTACAACAGTTTACTATTACTGAGTGGTATAGTTTGGCTGGTACCTGCTACACCATTGACACATATTCCAGAGATTTAGAGTTGTGCAGAACAAAACAAATAAACAAAAGTTTGGTGTGACTGTTGTTTAAAATTAGAATTTTAGAAAGAACTGTTTGATGTTTATTTTTCTCATTCATATGTATTTCTCATTTCTGTACCTCGAATGATTTTCTAAGCACCCCCATGCCCAAACCAAAACAAGTTTCAAAAGACAAACGAAACACAAGCAAAACATAAACACGATCATTCTCAGTGTTGTGACTGAAGGCATTTTCTCAAGTTGCTTCATCTCATGGATTTCACTGTTGGAATTCTTCTCTTCTTCAGCTCTGCAGATAAGGATGTTTTAATTTCCCAAGAGCCGAGCTGTGCTCCTGGGTTCCTCTTCCAGTGTGCTTGGCATTACAGTGGCTGCCCCACAGTGATGAACATATTTGCTTTGCTAATTAACGATGAGTGCACTGTTGGATCTTGTAAACACTACTGATAATACATTCAAACTGTATTCTTCGTGGAAGTGGCACTTACTAGGACCCTTGAAGTCAGAATGTTTTATAGTTAGAGCACTTAGCAGGTGTTTCATCAGCTGGTGGTGGATTCACACGGACTTCCATTTCAGCTATTCAGTCAATTGGTGGATGCTGAAACCCAGCCTCGTTTTGGATCCTGTTTCTAAATCTCCAGAAGCATCTTTAGAAAAAGTTTGTGTCCAGTTTTTATCCTTCGAAATGTGCTTTATTGCTTCATGCACTTTCCTGTGGTCAGTTTTAGAGCTCCTCGATTGTGTAGCACATTCAGTGTTTTAAATTCTAATGGCATTCTGTGAGGACTTGCGTTGGAAAAGTATCTATATTTTAAGTCATCATAGTAATGGTATTTGACAGCTTTTCCATTCAAATCCTTAGGGAATGGCCAGAATCCATACAGGTGAATTTCATCACAGAACCTGGTGGCAAGTGTATACATGAGGAGACCTGTGCTGGGTCTTTTGATAGGAACTTTGTTGGTCAGCCAGTAACTAGGAGAAACAAAAAGAAAATTAAAACAGAAGAAAATTTATAGTCATATATAGCTCATTTTATAGAAACTATACCATGTAGCAAACATAATGCACAATTACAAATAAACTTTTCAGCGATTACTGATAATAGTGTTTATGTACTTAGAAACATTTGTGCTTCCAAGTTTTCTTTGATGTTTATTGTCTTACAGATTCTTGAACATCCAGAGGACTAAAAGCATAGGTTAATTCTGTTCTATACTATCTAATTCCAGATTAATTAGGGGCAAACATTTATGCAATATTCAGAGTGGAATCTTCCCAGGAAGGTGTAAATATCAATGAACATGCACAGCATTAATGACCCCGCTTTGATTGTCAGCAGTCACAAAAGGCCTGGAATGGTGTGCAGAGACAGGTTGATCTAGAGTCTCATGGTCACCTTGCCCATCCTAATTGGTGAACCACATGGCCCTAGAGTCCAGAGAGAGACTTGTCCCAAGAAAAGAAGGAAGGGAAGGATGGAGAGAGGGATAAACACTGATAGACAGACACACACACACACACACACACACACACACACACACACACAGAAACAGAGAGAGACAGAGAAAGAGGAAAATTCTTGAGTAGCACCTCCCAAAACTGACCTCCAGCCTCAAGCATATACACAAACAGCCTCAAACACACAAAAAGAGCCAAATGAAAGCTTAAGTTGAATTATGTCGACTGATTTTTTTCAACTCACATCTTAAAACCTTATTTTAATGACAGAAATTTCATTACCTCAGCAAACACAAGAGCTATAACAAAACAAATAAATCTTATTTTATAATAAATTAAGAGTTCACTCTTTATATAATTTGACATTTAAAAAATTTGTATTGATAAAATACATGTTCCCTGACAACTTCCTATTCCTCCTGTTTACTCTTACCCCAGCCTTTTATCTCCCTCCCACCTCTGTCACCTATTAATCCTCCCAAAGGTCCTTTTCCCACATTCCTCTCTTTTTATTTTGTTTTGTAACCACTTGGTTTTTAACCAGGATCATCTGTGAGGCCCTAAGTTCCCTTTTTAAATAGGTAAAATGAATTTCTATGCTGAAAAACATTTCCTAATATTAACTTGTAACAACAATACAATGCTTCAGAACGTTCAGGTCCCTTGTTGTTGTCAACTTGGCTGACCTGAAAAGCAGGCAAGTCCACATTCATCACCACCTTGAGAAGGCAGACAGTTTCCAGTGCTTCTGGGCACACTCATTTCCTTAAAGAAAATGGTGTCATGTGGAAACAACTGAAAGGGGAAGAGTGTGAGTTTCCTGTTACTTTAAACTGGTGTTGTTTGAAAACAGTATACTTAATATATGTGTTTTTTTAATTATTATTTTCACTATCATTTCAAACTTCTAGAAACATTCTTGCTTTGCAAATATGAAGAGATAATCTTAGGTACTGTTCATGGCTTCATCAAAAGAAATTGAATGCTATTTTACAGCAACAGCTTATAAACATAATTGTCTCCAAAGATGACCCAAAACATGCTAAATGGGGAAAATATAGTCAACCTTCTTAGTCTCTAGACTTTCCTACATTTTCCTATTTATGTCAAGTATGATTGGTGTGACAGTCAACCATCAGTTTCTACTAACAGCGTTTCAAATCCCTGAGGACACTGCTCCAGTCCTTTCTGGTCTGGTTGTGAGCTTTTCTGGAAGGGGTTTCCTTAATGTGGAGGACCCACACCTCAGCGGGTTGGTACTCTGCCATGGGCTAGCAGTCCATAGAGAACCGATGAGGAAAGGAAGGAATCAGCAAGGCACAAGCTTTCCCCTTTCTCTGCTACCTGGTACCTCACGCCGTGAACTGATTTGCCAAGCCCTCCTTACCATGATGAACCTCTGACTCTGTAAACCAAATGAATATCCTCTTCTTTAACGTGTTAGGTATTTTTGTCATGATGACTGAAAAGCTGATATACTTAATCTTACACTTTCTGCTATTTCTTTGGTAGTGGTATTTAACTCAGAGCCTTACATGTGGCAGGAGAATATTCTAGCACAACACCCAGCCCATAGACATATATATTTTCTAATTTTCTTTGTTTGATAAATGCCAACTCTAAATATTGAGACATGTAAAAATGTGTTGCACAGCTTATATCATTGCAATTGTGCATTCTTGTTTTCAAAATATATGATTTATAAGTATTTTTTTTATTTTGCAATACAATTCAGTTCTATATATCAGCCACGGATTCCCCTGTTCTCCCCCCTCCGGCCCCCCTCCTCCTCCCCCCAGCACACCCCCCATTCCCACCTCCTCCAGGGCAAAGCCTCCCCCGCGGACTGAGAACAACCTGGTACACTCAGTCCAGGCAGGTTCAGTCCCCTCCTCCCAGGCCGAGCCAAGCAACCCTGCATAGGCCCCAGGTTACAAACAGCCAACTCATGCAATGAACACAGGACCCGGTCCCACTGCCTGGATGCCTCCCAAACATATCAAGCCAATCAACTGTCTCACCCATTCAGAGGGCCTGATCCAGTTGGTGACCCCTCAGCCATTGGTTCATAGTTCATGTGTTTCCATTCGTTTGGTTGTTTGTCCCTGTGCTTTATCCAACCTTGGTCTCAACAATTCTCGCTCATATAAACCCTCCTCATTTTCTCCAATTGGACTCCCAGAGATCTACCCGGGGCCTAGCCATGGATCTCTGCATCCAGATCCCTCAGCAGTTGGATGGGGTTTCTAGCATGACAATTAGGGTGTTTGGCCATCCCATCACCAGAGTAGGTCAGTTCGGGCTGTCTCTCGATCATTGCCAGCAGTCTGTTGTGGGGGCATCTTTGTGGATTTATAAGTATTTTTTATAAAGCAGACTATCTGGAGCCTCTTTTGATCAAAAGGTAGATAACCAAGTAGAACTCCTAGCCTATGTGTTGTTAAATTCACCCAGGAAACAGAATGACTCTCCTTTTAAACTCTAATGTGACACTTTTGAGAGGTCTAACTGTCATGAGTCTCTGTATGTTCTAGTAGAGCTGATGTTTGTAAAATGATATGATTGTCACAGGAAAGTTTGTATGGTCTGAGTACAGTCATAGTAGTCAGGTGGTAAAATCGGGATTTTAAAAAGACGCATGTGTTATCTTTTTGACAACTGTCAAAGGCTAAGCTTAGCAAAGCCAATACAAAGTCCTTCTGAGCAATGAGCATTCCCATCAATGGTACTGACTGAAAATGTTTAGCAGTAATAAAAGTTATACTGAATTATTTCTAAAGTGAGACTCATGTTACCAGCAAGAAATAGTGTAGTACTTTACTACTTTTTTGAGAATTCATGTCCTTATCAATAAATATGTTCTATTTTTAATTAATTAGAAATTCTTATAATTATAATTAGACATAAACATATGGCAACACAATACTTAAAACCCACATGATTATTGTGTACACTGCCAACAAGAAATGCTGACAGAAAATTATGTACCTAATGGTTCTAAATAGAGTCAGATGTGTAAGAACATCCAAGAATTTTTGGGTCAAGAGTTTCTTAATGGGATACTATAAAAAAAAATGACATTATAACAAAGAGTTCTAAAAATGTGCTCTATTTGGAAATATAGAGTATTGGAAACTTGTAATCCAAATAAATAGATTGATGTAGTTAACGGTATAGACTAAATAATTTAACATTAGCAATGTTTACAGAGAAGCAACTTCATTAGTGAGGTTTGGCTTACATCACTTTAGATTTAAAAAAAAAAACCCTTAAGTACCCACTTGTCTAGTCATGTTTATATAAACAATGCAAAAAGAAAGCTTCTTATTTATTTAAAAAAAATCACTGAGAAAGTAGAAGGAAACAAATGACATTAAAATATAAAAGAAGTTTATAAAGAATTTAAACCAAATCAAGCTGTTTTGCCTTCCTTGAAAGCTTCTTACCAAAGCCTGACCTGTGTGGGTATTCTAAATGAAACACACAGATCTAAGGATTCAAAGCAGGAATCCACAAATCAGAGAAAACATATTTATCTTTCTGAGTCCAGATTATGTTATAGAATGATTGTTTATGGATCCATCCAATCATTTGTGATTTTTATAACTTTATTTTTCTTAACAAGTAAATGATATTTTATTGTCTAAATGTACCACGCTTTCATTGCCCATTCATCACTGATGAAAGCCTAGTTATGTTTCCTTTTCCTATTAATTATAAATAGAATAGCAATGAACATGGATGAGCAGGTATTTATAAAGTGGGATAGATAATCCTTTGGCTATATGCCCAAAAGTGCTATAGCAGGATCATGTAGTAGTTCTAGTTCTAGGTTCTTGAGCAACCTTCCTACTGGTGTCTATAGTTGCTCTAACAGTTTTCACTAGCATTGAATGACTGTTCCTCTTTCTCCATGTCCATGGCAACTTCTGTCCTCATTTGGGGTTTTGCTTCATCGCTTTTTATCTTAGTCATTGGTACAAGATGAATTTTCAAAGTGTTTTTTAGTTTGTATTTTTGTGAAGACTAAGGATTTTAAACATTTCACATTTTTTTCTTAGCAATTTGTATTTCATCTTTTAAAATTCCTCGTTTAGTTCCATGCCCTATTTGTAACTCGATTGTTTCTTTTCTTGATGTTTAGTTCTTTATATTCCAGATGCTAACCTTCTATCAGATGCATAAATGACAATTCTGTAGGCTGCTCTTCACTCAAATGATGGTGTTCAGAGAGAACTAATGGAGCAGGAAGGGTCAAAGAGTATGTGGACTGGGAGGGCAGGGTAGAGAAAGAATTGTGGGATGGATAAACTAACATTAAAGGCTTATTTTAGTAATATGAAAATCTAATGTTACAAAAGCTTCCTAATAATACGTACAGAAAAACATAAGGGCAAGAGAGAGGGGGCCATGGAAATCAGCCTCTGGTGTTGTTAGACACAACAGGCTAAGAAGTAAAAAGCCCAAGTGCAAGGAATGGGTGACATTTTGGAATTGCTGGCTAACGTGGTCCATCGACCCCCAACGTTACAGGTTATTGCCATTTTTCTTGATGACCCTCCATAACTTTACAGTAAAACACAATTTCTGAAGACCGCTGATGGAATATGAAGACATAAAGCTGCTGTTACCTTGAAACACATCTCTGCTGACTAGCTTTCATAGCACTGAAATGTACTCCGCTCACTTCTAGAGGAGAACAGTAATTATCCACCTTACTAAGCTGTAAACCCTGTGAGTTACATTAACAACCATTCTGGAAAGGCATGCCCAACAAGGCAATATTGACACAATTGTCGTGAGAGTAGTCAATCACTTCTTTCTAATTGGCTTTCATGTCTGCTTCACAAGATAAAAATCCATACATGGCACCAATATTGGGGCCCCAAGCCAGTGACTAGATAAGTCAAAGGCCCTAAGGAGGAACTTACTATTACTATTCTGCTATATAGACACAGTATTAAACTAATTCATAGTGACTTATTTCTATACCCATAGAAAAATACACCTCTCAAACTGCATGAGAGATTTTGTTGTTGTTTTATTTTTGTGTGTGTTTTTGTTCTTTTTTTTTCTTTTCTTTTTTTACAGTGGATGAAGCAAAAAGACCCACAATTAGTCATCGTACAGACTATAGAAAGTGCAGCCCTAAACAGAATAATTATATCCTATTACCTCATCCCCAGGTTACAGGTTCATTGCCAAAGAGGGGGCAGGCAGACTGTAAGAGCCAGGTGTATGTGGTAGAGGACTACAAGGAAAGAATATTTTCCAAACACAGCAGAACAGCTGCACACAGGAACACAGTGATTGTGACCATATGTCTAAGACCTGTACAATCTCAAGCCAGATAAAATTCCAGCATGGTGGGAGGGAGGTTGGCAAGAATTCATACACCCAAATGAGAAACTATTGGCAGCTGATAGCACAAATTGGACTCAATTGTGTTTTTGTTTGTTTGTTTGTTTGTTTGTTTTTAAATAAGAGCAAAATGTGGGTGGGTATGAAAAGGGGGTGAGTAGGCTCAGAATGCAAGGTAGGACATTCTCAAAGACTTCCTAAAATATGTTTAATTTTTAAATGCAGAACACACATTTAGATGTTACTGGGATACATGCTTGTTAAGAATATGAAAATCAGAAGATTCCTACCAACCAAAAATTACAACAATTGTTTCAGAAATCTTTCAAATCTCATGTTCTTTCTTTTCCTGTCACAAATGTTAGTATGGTGTCTGCCCCTTTAAGACAGTGGTCACTCTAGCTATACAGATCTAGAAACAGGAAGAAATCAGCCCCTTTCCTCCCCAGCTCTCACTCTGGGCAGAGTTAAATGGCTATCTATGCTGTTGTTTCACATTCCCTAACTTATAGTCCTACTCAGTACCTGGTTCCTCCATGCTTTTTGTCATGCAGGTGATGCTTTAGGCTAAATCACATTCCCAATAGATTTAAAAGCCATATTTTTTTGGTGTATTTTTTCAAAGCTCTCCTCTGGACCACTGTAATCATTCACTCCATGATGGCTACCTCTCTCACTTTTACTATTCCCTATCTCTCCTGACGAAGCTCTTCTCTAAGTTTTAAAGCATGCTACTCCAATTCTTTAAGGCATCATTCATGATGTAAGGGAGTGTAGCTTTCTAATGATCTCCTACCTCAAAGCTGTGTATAGGGCAAGCTCATCCCCGAGGGGTGATCTTGTGACAGCACCAACATGCTGCTCTGCTATTTCTTTATTCAGTATGGAATAGTGGGATCATTTCTACTTGCATATGTACTTTGCACTTTGTGTAGAAGAGTGGACAATGGGCTACTTTCTTTCTGTAATATTTATTCCTTTCCTGAAAGTATAATATTCTTGGTTTTTTTTAATTAAAATATTGTTGCTGAAAAGACATATATATTTAAAATTGACTATTAATTGAATTTTATTGTTGTGCATTTCTATATAAATATCAACCTTATCAAGCCTATCAAGGACCCCAATACTTGTAGCAATCCTGATTACAAAACTATCAAAATAAATAATGAAGTGTATGGTAACACAAGTCTGAAATCCAAAAAAAAATTAGAATCTTAGATAAATACATCTAGTAAGTACTATAGAGTTCTAATGTAGCCGAAGTTCTCCTGCGTCCTACCTGGCCTGCGCTCAGGACAAATCTCTCTCACCCACTGGTCCTGCAGCCACTCGGACCCAAGTAAACACACAGAGGCTTATATTAATTAAGACTGCTCAGCCATTAGCTCAGGCTTTCCACTGACTAGCTGTTACACTTAAACTCAGCTCATTTCTGTTAATCTACATGTCGCCACATTTTCCATGGCTTTACCTGTGTGCCATTACATGCTGCTCCCTGGATGGCAGGCTGGCGTCTCCCAACTCAGTGGTCCCAGAATTCTCTTTGTCTGGTTATCTTGCCTGTACTTCCTACCTGGCTACTGGTCAATCAGTGTTTTATTTATCAACCAATCTGAGCAGCACATATTCACAGCATACAGAATATGCCACAGCACTCTAATTGCATGCTTAAAATTGTACAGGCCAATCTGAATCACTGATTTGTTACTTCACCAGAAGTTAATTCTGTTCCAAAAAGAATAATGTGGGATACTCTTCAGTTCTGTTTGCATAATCAACTAGACAACAGCTGTCAAATTTGCAATCCACACCCCAAGGTCAGCTTTTAAAATCACTGCCAGGAGGTGATAGTGCACACCTTTAATCCCAGCACTCTGGAGGCAGAGACAGGTAGATCTGTCTGAATTCTAGACCAGGCTGGTCTATAGAGAGAGTTACAGGACAGCCAAGGCTACATAGAGAAGCCCTGTGCTGAAAAAAACAAAATGAACAAAGAAAAATAAATAAATAAAATCACCCCTGAATTTTTCCACACATATACATGCTGACTTCTAAGAGCAACTTCTTCCTTCCTACCTTTTTCCGTCCGTTTCTGTGCTTCTACTTAAATATTACAATGTAAAGCAAATATGCCTTAATGTTGCTCTCTGCAAAAATTTGCTTAAAAAGTTAAGTATAACTTATCTATTATTTCTAAGTAGAAAAAACTTACAGGTCCCATATAATCCATATTAATAGGTCCCATCACTGCTCCACACACATCACTTCTACCTCACCCGACAGCTTATTACTCTTCCTCCAGTACAGTGCCCACATTCTTCAAGCAACCCAAATCTGAAATGCTACAGAAGGCCCATATTTATAATGGTAAAATCCAATTCCATCAATCCAGGAAGAAGCCGCTTCACCTGTCTGGAACCCAGTTAATAATATTTAGCATAGCTTACTGTTATGATGATGTAAAGAGATGGTAGTATGCATGAATACAGCATGGAGATGGACACATAGTGAACAATATTTGTTGACTCTCAACTTGTCATGAAGGAAGCTATTCTTCAATTATCCTAGGTACAAAACTTCTTGCTTAGAAATTATGTCTTAGAATTACATGTCGACCAAACAATTGTGATGATGTTGTCTCATTTCAATGCAAATGTTTCTTCAGCTGAGGACCAAAAACATGTGGTTCTGTGTCTTTGGTTTAATTCCATTGTAGATTAAAATATTTCTTTTCATGAAATTGTGACAAATATTCTAAACATGCTTCCATCTAGCCATTCAATTGTTAGTTACCTTTGTCGAGATCTAACATCACAAGTAAATGTGTATGATTGATGAATTATTTTTATTTTAAAATAAGTACTCTTAGATTTTATGTGGTAATTATATCAAATAATAATCACCTGATAAATCAAAATATCCGATGACTGCAAAGAACTACAATTTCAAGAAAGAAAACAAAAATATGCTGTTCAATTTTACTTTTTAGTGCTTGCCTTCAGGAAATTGGCAGGTTATGAGTAACAATTTGATTTTTATATCTAAATAAAGTATTTTAGCATTTTGATGTGATAGAGAAGCACATAAATTTCAGTATCATTTTGAAACTGTTAGAGTTAAGCTCACAACACCTTTCAGGACTGTGAGATGGCTTGAGTTACCACAAAAAGTACAGTTGACAATAAATTCCTTAAAGAAAAAGAACAAATGTTCCTGCATTGTCTCTATGAGAACAGGGAAGTCTATTGTGGATTAATCCTTTTCTTCACCTATGTGGCAGGAATGCATAGATCCTAAACCTGCATCTACTGTGAGGAAACAAGGGGACAGAAAAGGGGATTTAACATGATTTACAAAGCTAGGAAAATATTAGAGGAACCAAAATACTAATCTACTGAGTATTTATAAAAGAAGAGTGACTCGGTTACACTCTCCACACAGGAGTTTCTGAAATTCTAAACAGCTTTTATTTCACAGAAGAGGTCACTAGGGATTAGGGAATAGGAAAGATTAAATAGGCAGTTTAAGCTCCTGTAGAATAAACGTGGTAGAAACTGAACTTTCTTTGCATTTACAATGATTTCAATTTCAAATAACAAGGACTTGGAATCCCCAGATTCTCTAGATCATTCAACTTGGAATAGAATCGATTGAGAAAAAATGAAAATATGGCATTATGGTGATTATCAGGCCAATGTCAGCAGTGCTGTGGTTTATGCATGGGGCTTTTGTAACTTACTTGAATAGTAAATAGAGCCCAGCTTTACCAATGTGCACTTTAATGCTAAAAGGTAAGTTTCTGGCTTAAGTATGCTGATTTTTTTTTAACCACACTGAAAATACCAAAAAGACTGGCATTGTACCAAAGGGTAAGAATTTCACAGTGGATCAAATGCTTCTTAAAATACTTTCAGATTGTCATTAAAATAAAAGGACAAATTTATAATCTCTAGAGATCATGCAATTTTTCTTGTGTCCTTTCTATGCAAGTTCTTTATTAAGAAGGAGGATTTTTTTTTTTTTTTTGGTTTTTCGAGACAGGGTTTCTCTGTGTAGCTTTGCGCCGTTCCAGGAACTCACTTGGTAGTCCAGGCTGGCCTTGAACTCACAGAGATCCGCCTGGCTCTGCCTCCCGAGTGCTGGGATTAAAGGCGTGCGCCACCACCGCCCGGCAAGAAGGAGGATTTTTTAAGTGAAATCTCTTTATATAGAAGCCCTTCACATAATATAGAAAAATAATTCATCAAACTTTAGAAGATTAATTCACTACAAGTTAGTGCACTCATGGAATGAGGAAGCATGGCGATATGCTTGAGTCTCAAAAATCTCTATCCAATCTTTAAGCAGAGTAGAGTAGAATAATGATGCTACAAAACAATGTATCCTATGGAATAATCTCTCTACTAGATTCCATGTTGTCTAAGTACATAATTAGTCTGAATTTAAAAGCAGTGTTAAGAAATTCTAGATCCGATTATACAGTGTTGTGTTTTATCTTGTGCCTTGTATTTTATTAATGAATTATTACTTTAACTGTTGGAATTTCATTTTATACTCACAGATTCCAACTACTACCTGATATTCATAATATCTCATGGTGCATTCTACTGTATGAAAGACTATCATGAGAGATTAAATTCATGGCTCCAGAAGAAAATATATCCTGTCTGATTTGCTCAGTTGACAAGCTGCCTATTTGCATTCTGTTGAAGATCTGGGAGTAGTCATTTGAAAGGGAAGAAGAAGTTACTGTTCTCTTGCATGTCGTCAGAGCCTGTGGTGGAAATATTCTTTGGATTATTTATATCAAGCTAATATCCTGATATCACTGAATATTTAACTGAGAACACATGGTGCAATCAGCTCTCAAAATAATACAATCCAGCTTCAATATATATTTGCAATACAAGAGAGAGATAAAAATATTTCTCCATACACACAGTACTATTAAGCTTAAAAACTACATTTCAATATTAATTAAACATTGCATAAAACTTCTAAAAATTAAACTATTTTCCTTATTTCTCAAGAAAGAAAATGGATGAAGAGTATGTTTTATGTTTCTAAAGGAGAACTAACTATTGATACTTTCCTAAACAAGTATAATTCCTAACTGCATTCTAATTACTTATCCCTATACCCATAATTACTGTAGCTTTCATCTCTCATATAAGAAGCTTCTTTTCACATCATACAGAGACCATTACAGAAATCCACAACTAGAAAATGCAGAGAACAACTGCCCAGGGTGTGCCCAGTCCCAATGTTATACCCATAACACAACATCTACATCTAAGTCTCAGTTAACATCACAGAAGGAGGGTAGTAAAAGTATAAGAGCCAGAGGATCAAGACACTTATAAAATTATGTCTTCTATAAATTACAGGGAAGCTACACCCAGAAATCTCAACAACATGGCCTCGTAAACAAGACCTGAATGTTGGCACCAGTTTATATGACAGCATGGGTGGGAGGAATTTCACGGGGCCCCAGTCATAGATGAATATTTATAGACAATTAACAGCTGCTGTGATGGGGGGAATTAGTCTTCACCAGAAATCAGGAATGAGACCTCTTGGTTATCAGAAACCAAATGGTCAGTCCTAAAAACCTATGTAGACATGGAACTCTAAACAAACTTAGCAGATTTTACACACACACACACACACACACACACACACACACACACACACACACACACAAATATAGTATCATATATATTAACAATATACACACACATATAAAATAGAGGGTATTGACTTGATAAAGAGTGGTTGGAAGGGAGTGATGAGAGAGGTAATGATATAAAGGTACATATATATGAGACTTTAAACATTAATAACCTAACTTATACTTTCTGAAAAGCAAAAGAAATTAAACAAAAATATTCAAAAAATTATCTATGCATCAAAATACTGAAATGAATAAAAATGAACTTATCCAAAGCAACATGAATGATCATTACATCTTGGACAGAAAGAGGTCAATTAAGGAGTTATTCATTTTAAAACCCAATCATCTTTAGACAGTTTCTAGTTGTACTTAAAAGCTTTTAGGGCATTTTAAAAATAATATTTGAAATTTAAAACTAGCTATGGAATCTATAGCGATATTTAGAAAGATGTCATACCATACCACAAGTTCTGTGATCCTTTTACTTTAGCCAAATTTACATATGGAAAAAATTGAGTACGTAATTGAAACTGTACAATGAGGAAGTACTGACATACAAAAAGTGAAATACTGGTACAGAAATTGGTTCACCATTTGAACCACGAAGAAAGAGAAAAATGAGTTTATTGCTAAAGTCTCACCTCAATGACATTTATGGAATCACTTTTGATATATAAAAATCACGAAAGTCTTGCATTTTCCTGGCAAGGCTGAAAGGAAGTAAAATGCAACAACTTATCGAGACATAAAATGCTACTAGGAAAGTAAGGAATTTGTCAGGAGTTAAGCCACCCAAAGATTTAGTAACATTAGGTTGGGTAGTGGGAAATGGGGAAAAAAATGCTTATCCATGCAAATGTTTCCTTCACATTAATGTTTAGTCCAAGAAGCAACTCTGAGACCACACTTCCAGCCATCAGAAGTAGATTTTCCCAACAAGAGTCAATTTTACTATGAAAACTATATAAACAACTATTAATCGCTTGTGGTTTCATTTTGACTGGACTGGACTGTTTACAAATGAGTAAACACTGTAAGTCAGGTGACATTAACTCCTCGACAGGAGCTAGGCTGAAACCTATTTCAAAGGTAACAAGGGCCAACAAATGTGATCCTTAATCCTTTCAGGGTTGCGAAGTTCTGAAAAGGTTAAATGTAGGCAAAATTCTCTATTTTTATACTTTCTGTAAAGGATTATAAGATGACAACAATGCTCACTTAGACAACCGTGCTGTCCTTTGTATTAGTTTATCATTCAATAAAAGACTATCTATGAATATATAAATGGGGAAAAGGGTTCTAGTGGAGAGAAAAATCCCACGAAGGAGTAATGGTGCGGCAACGCCAGGGGTGCAGGCCTTGACATCTGATGTATATTTCAAAGATATACATCTCTGGGAATGCTACCGCTGCACCTTCTACTCCACAAAATGCATGAAGGGAATCAAGCAACAGTATTTTATGACTGAAATTTTGCTGGATTATAAGACAGCATATTATAGTTTTTGTTATATCCCATGTTAATTAAAGTACTTCTTCATGGCGCTTGCAAATCTTCAGTGCTGAGATGCCAGCCTCATGGACTCAATACTCCCTTCCACATTGCTTTTCACTCTTTTAGGTTGAGTCACTTCATGTACAAGCCACATCTACAAAATGGCTCATGAATAGTCAAACCTTGCCATATAGAATTTTTAAAACAATGTTCCTGTGAAGAAAAGAAACCATAAGAATTGTAGCTGAAAAGATAATTGCAGTATAGCATATGTTGCTTTTTGCAAGGGAAAACTACAAAGTAAAAACAGTACTATAAAATCAGGCACTTCTATGATGAACTATTTACTTGACACTCTCATTGTGAGGTTCATCATAACAGTTGGCTGAAGCATATTGTTGAAAGGCAAAAGGTGAATGCTTTTACCACTGTATAAAGAAACTTAAATGACTCATAGACTAAAGTTTAAGATTTCAAACACTAAAACATTTCATATTTATTTTTAAATGTTTTTATTATGTGTATATTTGTGTGTGTGTGTGTGTGTGTGTGTGTGTGTGTGTGTGTGTGTGTGTGTATGTGTGAGTATGTGCAGGTGAGTACAGGTATCAGTGGAGGTCATAAAGGACACTTGATCAAGGAAAAAAAAGATAAAACCTCACAAAATAGGGGGGGGAAGCTAAATCACTCATCTGGTGATGGACTTGTATCTAAAATACTTAAATATTATCAACAACTCAATAATGAAATATGACACAAATTAAAAAATGAATAAGGTCGACATAGATAATTTTCAAAGGGAGATCTACAAATGGCCAATATGTGCATGAAAATGTTTCACATCCTTACTCATCAAGGAGATGCTAATGGAAACCTAAAGGAGATAGTGTGTCTTAGCAAGTGGTCCTGATGAAAGCAACCAAGTACTGACAATGATGCAGTGGAACTGACGCCTTTGTGCATCGGTGGTGGAAAAGCAAAGCAGCCGAGTTCTTCGGAAAGCAGTTTAGAAGTTTCTGAAAAGGTTAAAATGCATTGCTGTACTATGTAACAACTGCACTCCGATGTATAGGATTACCGAAATTCATCCCTTAACTGTTGCTAGGCTCCCATGAGCCCTCTTCTGACATAAGTCCTGTTTCGGATTCAGCATCCATCCTCACAGATTCCAGTTCCAGCACCTATCCCAACAAACCAACATTGTGTTCCCTTAGAAATGTTTCATTCTTCAATCTGCTCCTTTGCTATGAATTACCATTTGTTCTTTGCTGTATTCAGAAGTCAGCTTAACTATGTTTGAATTTATTTTTCATCTATTTTAAAACATACTGGAAAAAGTTCTATTTACTGTTATTTTTAATCTTCTCTTGTAAGACTACAAGAATTAAAAAACGATGTGTCCATAAAAATAGAAAGCAATTCACATTTCATGAATAGATAAAATAGCATATACCGTAAGAGAACATTATCTGCCATTTAAAATGAAATGCTGATCCATGATGTGACACAAACCAATCTTTGAAAAGTATAGTAAGTGAAAGACGGCAGTTACAACAAAAGTACACAACATATGATTCCATTTAAATGAAATGTACAGGGTGCTGTAGTTCCCTGAAACAAAAAATAATTACAGATGGCCACGAACTGGAGTGGGAGGCACAGAGGATTGTGGGAAATGGCTGTGATACTTGAAGACTTTCTTTCAGATGATGAAAACATCCTAAAATTGATTGTAATGATGGTGAAGTAATCATTAAAATGAAAACCATCTGATTATATAGCTTAAATGTGTAAGTAAAATAAATCCAGAAAAAGTTCTTACAATAAAAAGGTGCCACTGAGTGGTCATACCTGAAGTTTCTGTATCAAGCATGGTACTTTCTCATACCATCACAAAATAGTCTGCAGCACTCAAGAACTGCATGGGTGGGAAATATATTTCTAAAGATACAGAGCAGTAACATTTTTATAATGGAGGTTGTATACCTATCCATCAATTGGTCTATATACTTGTTTATAAATTGTAATCACAGTTCTATGAGTCATGTTTTTCAGAGTGAGAGTTAAAAACAAATACTTTAAAAGGCAAGAATGAAGTTTAGTATGGTGGCCTTTAACTGCCATCCCAGAACTTGGGATGTGAAGGTGAGAGAGGATGTTAAGTTCAAGGCCAGCCTGCATTACATTAAGAAGACTTTGTAACTAGTACCTAGGGAGGGGGGAATGGTGAAGAAGAAAAATATCTATTTTCTTGAATAAATGGGAAACTTTTGTTTTGTTTTGCTCTACTAGTGGAGTCTCATCATGTATCCCTGGCTAGCTTGGAACTTGAGATCCTCCTGTCTCCCTACTCCTGGTATGAGAAGTCAGCTTCACATTCAACTTTGGCAGCTTGGTTGCAATGAAAATCAACCTAAGTCAGCCCTTAGAGTGAGGTCCATATTACTGGGTTTCAGATTTCCAACTGTATCAGGGGTAAATATCTTATTTCAGGAATGCAGAAGGAACTGAACCCTATAATACAAATAATAGTCCAGTGAATTATGAACTTACAGACAAGCGAAAATCAATCCGCAATATTGCTACAACTGCATTATGAAGGTTCAATCACATTATTAAGTACATGAACACATGACATCTAACTGTGAGTCTGAGTGGAGCTTATCTCTTGTTTTTGTTTAGAATATTTGATGAATTCTTGTCTATATTGTACAACTAGAGCTTGGAAATTATCTGGCAAAACAAAACAAAATAAATGAGCAAACAAAAAAAATCTAATGTTTGCTTCTTTGAAATTTGGGAAATTTTAAAAAGCCGGAAAAACAGTCATGAGATAGCCATCCATCTTCACTGCGAACTATACAATTCAACTTAATATACCAATCATGAAATTCATGGGAATTTGAAGCACTAAGAAAATCACAATCTTCATACAATTTCATTCCTTTTAGCTATACAGACAGAGTAAAAATTCAGCATGGAGAGTCACAAACTTCTTTTCAACAGATACTTGGAATAAGAATATAAGCTGATGGAGAAAATTAGTTCAGATTTCATAACAATAAAAACTCAACAAGGGTGAAACAAAGCTCTCTTCACAAAGACAATGTGATTGAAATGGCTTTTTGTTGTGATTACTCAAGAGGAATATTTCCATGATAAAGCATCTCTAATCCTTTGTTTAAAATTGGTTTTACATGGGGAAAGGAATCTGAAGACAGGCAATATGGAGGTGTTGCTTTACAAAGAATGTGTACAGTATTTTGGACCATCTTTCCCTCTGTTTCAGGGAATATTGTTTGTTTGGTATCCTGTCTCAAATTCCTTGATTAGAATCCCATAATGCACACAATATGTGTCATGTACAGAAAACTATAGATGAATCTCAGTTGCAAAAGGACTCAGAAAATGGTATTGACTACTACTTAAATATTAAAGAAGAGAAAAGTTTAAAATATTAAAAAGCCACGTATTGAATCTTTAATACTGTTAGTTAGTTAACTCTTATATCTGAAATGCTTCAATGGTTATTATAAGATCCATTCACTGACATAAATGATAAATGATTCAGTACTAATGAAAATTCTTAAAAATTCATGGGAACTCTAAGAATTATCCAGTGTCCTTCAGTTATAAAGCTATAACAAAGAAATGGCTCTGGTTAAACTCAGTGGGTCACAATGTAAATAAATATGGCATGAATAAAAGTATAGAGAGGAGACTGGCAGGAAAGAAAGATGTGATAGGGAAGAAGGTAAGAGAGGATGGGATAAGGAGTAATCAAAGTCATAATATACAGGTATGAAATCTTGAAAAAATAAATGTAATCATTTTAAATGGGTTTTCCATTTCCTTTATAACAACTGTGGATCAGAGCAAACTCAAGAACCCAGCTTGAATTCTATGTTTAAGCTGCATAGATAAACAGAAGCCAAGACGTAAAAAACCGTGAGATGAACAATCATTTCTTTGTCTGAATTAAACTGGAAAACACACAGAAAGTGTTTCTTAACATGGCTGTATTCACAAGAGAGCTGGGGCCTGGGCACGTACTATTGAAGTACAGAACATGCCTGGCATGTTCAAGACCCTAGGCTCAACCCTCAGTCCCACAAACAAAAGACACCTAAGTGATCACATAACATACTATTATTTCTCTGTTACCATGTCATCAAAACTGCTTGTATTTTCAGAGCTGTGATATATCTGGAGGACATTCTGGCTAGAAAAAAACAAATTTGGAATTTTGATGGGTTTAGAAAAATCTAAAATTTGTATATATGCTTTATATGAAACTGAAGAATGTGGGACCACATTGCAACACTACATGACATTCTGGCAACTTTGGCTGCAGTCTGGCAATCTTCTTTTTTTTTTTTTTGACTCTGTTATGCATTTAAGAACTGACTGTACATCCCAGTGTTGGAAAACATTACTGATCTACAAATAAGAGCTCTACATAAGTTTCAATCACTAGTTGATTCATCGAGACAAAGCTGGTATAGAAAGAGGAAAAAATTACAAGTTGCTTACATCTGTTCAACATAAAATATTATTCATGATCTGCCAAGGTTGATGGCTAAGTCTTCCAGGGGATATGACACACGTTCAAGGTCAGTCACTGCGCAATAAGGAAATGGTAGGTGAAATTTTAAGGTTATTTCAGAGTAGGATGGAAGTTTTCACCTATTTTCGAGATACACAATTCTATATTGATACATACAAGCTGTAAATAAGCACTTATCACTGAACCATGGCGAAGTTGAAAATGCTGTTCAATGAATTAACCAATCATTGACTTCAAGAGTTTCTGAGATGGATATGTAAAACGAGTCTTTATAAGATAACATAACAGGACATGCCATTCAAATTGATAAAATGAGTAAAGGTAAAACACATATTTTAAGCAGTGTCTTCCAGAGGCAGCAGGACTGATACATGTGTGAACTCACACAGACCGTGACATTGTGCACAGGGCATGCACAGGTTCAAGCCAGTCAGAGTCCCAGCACTGAGAAGGGAAGTGGACACAGTTCTCATCCCTAACAAAGAAGGTATTTCAAACTGATAACTGCTCACCAAGTGAAAACCAGCTTCCTCTAATGGAATCTTACTAGATTTAGAAACCACACTTCAGTAACCAACACACACACACATACACACACACACACACACACAGACACACACACGCGCGCGCGCGCGCGCGCGCGCGAGCGAGAGAGAGAGAGAGAGAGAGAGAGAGAGAGAGAGAGAGAGAGAGATAAGTGAATAACATTGACTAGAATAGAATGAGCCCAACATCAAGGAATAAATATAAAATCTTCCTATTAAATCTAAATATCTAAATAGTGAATGCTGGAGAGATGACTCAGCAGTTAAAAGCACTGGTTGCTCTTCCTTAGGTTCCAAGTATGAATCCCAGCACTCACATGGTGGTTCACAGTCATCCATAACCTTAGTCCCAAAGCATCCAATACCCTCTCTTGACCTCCATGGGAACTGTATCCATGTGGTACAGACACACATGCAGGCAAAACAAACACATAGGATTTTTTTTTTAGTTTAAAATAGTAAATTCAAACAGTGAAAAGCTCTTTTTCAGACATTCCAATGAAATGCTTCAGAAGTTCTGTAACTATTTTGCGTAGGTTGATGAAAAAACCACGTCAACTTCAGAACTTAAATATGCACAACATCCAAAAGTTCCCCCTCCCTCTCGAATGAGGACTAAGACAAATCTGCTTCCATAAAGTGTTTGGCAATCCATGAGCAGAAAAAGCCGTGGGGTCAGCTCCACTCATCTGCATGTCTAATAAACAGCATCCTGTAGGAAAAAAAATGTCACAGTCCAATTATCTTCCTCCGCGCAGTTGTATTCATGCCACGATGGAAACGGTTTGAGTGTTTTTCTCTGGAGACTTACGCATCTCTGTGACAGCTGCACTGTCACAATATACTGAAGAGGCTCAAGTTGACAGGTCACATCCTGGATCTCACATTCTGAATGGCAGCTGGGAGATGCCAGAAGGTTTTCCCACAGTGGGTCAGCTCAGCATCTAGTATACATCTATTATAGCTCTCTTGGCCTTCGAAACAAAATGTGCTTGTCCACAGGACTGTAAGCAGCCCAGGTCATATCCTTATCACTCTAGGTCTGCTCTGAGTAGCAGTGACATTCTAGGAAAGCGTAGCTATGGCTCTACAGGAACAGCACCATGACTTTGAGGATCAGCATGCCCTGTGCTCTATTGTGACCACTGTTGACTCATGCCAGATATGGTGTCACCACTATGAACACCACAGATACAGTGGACAAATGCTGGTTAGGAGCACAAGCTTCAGACAGAAATCTCTATACACAATTAAGAATGCGTGTTTGTTTGTGTGTGTATGTGTGAGTGCATGGTGCATGTATGTGTGTGTTTGTGTGTGTATGTATGTGTGTGTGTGTGTGTGTGTGTATGTGTGTGTGTGTGGATGTATGGGTGTATGTGTGTGTATGTGTGGTGTGTGTGCTTATGTGCATTTAAAATTAAGACACTTCAATTTATAGTTCTAAAATACCACAGAGGCTACAACTGAAAATCACGAGCCCATGCCCACCAGTAGAAAGTAATTCCCCATCTTAGTCATGTGTCTCCTGTCTAACACCAACTGGGGACACATAAGCCAACCACCTTACAAACTGTAATTGGCCAATGGGTAATACGTCGGTATGTGCTAACTAATACATGGGCCATTTCTCTCAGCTCTTCAGAGTTACTCCTTTGTGCCAGGCTTGCAGCCTTTTAGGCTGTTCACTCAGAACACTTGCAAGAAAAAGATTTTACTGTTCCTCACTGTCATTGTGATCCTCGCAGGATCCATGACCCTGCTTTGCTTTAAATGGGACCTTACAAAACAGTATTTCTTTGATGAGATCTCTAAAAGATGTTCCTAACAGAAACCGAATGTTTTGCTGTTAGTTGTAAAAAGATGATAAGTTTA
The DNA here is from genome assembly GCF_007827085.1 of Peromyscus californicus insignis. NCBI lineage: Eukaryota > Metazoa > Chordata > Mammalia > Rodentia > Cricetidae > Peromyscus > Peromyscus californicus. The sequence continues at coordinate 53,293,870 of NW_026294514.1, read as the reverse complement.
GATTTCCAAGCAGACATTGGCAAAAAAAAAAAGAAGTTCCCTGAGGCAAGAGGCCTGGATTGGGTCCTAGATTTCATCACTTGCAGGATTCTAGAGATCTGGAGCCATTTCACATGGATAATTATGAACTAGGTCTCTTGAGAATTTAAGTACAAAGGTTACAGAATTCTCCAGGTAGACAACAGATCACAAAATGCATGGCAGATTCTTACACAACAGGCATAGATTCAGATCTAAGGAAGTCTGACCGTACTGTTGATTGACAAAAGTTTCATACCAGAGGTACAGCTTCCAGTGAGAATTCGTCCTCAGGAAATTGTGAAAACTTTTAGTTAGCTTAATTGGAATAGGAGAAGAATCAATCCCTGTTTTAGATTCTAAACCTCACTATGAATTCTGATGCATTTAACTACAAAGCAGTTGGGTAACTTTGAAAACAGGGTAAGGCAATTATAGGTTCAGGGATGCTTCCAAGCTGACATGTGACCAACATCTTCTACACAGGATGCCCCCGAGGTGCTTAACCTCACTCCATCACTATGTTCTGACCTCTGGCCAATCACTCAAAGGTGTTGAGTACCAGTGGAGCCAATGAAAAACTTCATGAACCAGGAACTACTCCTCAGACTTCCTCCTTCTCATTCAAAATACTTCTCTTTGATCTTGCTAGTCTATCCTTTGCATTGTCCCCAATATAGATTATAAACACAAACTCAATCATTTTCCTAATATAAACACATATATCTTTTTATCACTTTTTCCCTTAGCTCCTTCCAACTAAATGCTTTAAGATTTCTGTTTATCCCTTTGTTGAATTCGATTTTAGCATAGTAGTGAAAAGACAGAAAACCAAAGACTGTTAATAGTGAAACATCTATAATGGAAGAATGGAAAGTTGTAGGTGAATAAGAAAGTAGGTATCATTCTTTAAGCCTTAAAGGACTGGACATTGCTAGTGCATCCTTCAGAAAGGCCACATTTCTGCCTAGCAGTATGTTGTCCTTCATAGAGATCTGATATTTCTAAAGCATAGTTCAAAAAAATAAAGCTATAGAAATTTTTATTTATTATTCACCTAATATTACTAAGAGTATAGTCATGGCATTTTTGGAGGGTTGTTGGCCACAGATATGCAGCAATGAAGTTAAAATGTTTATGTGGTCCAGCTTTGAAATTTTTTCCTACTATTCTTAAAATTATTATAATGAAACCATTTTCAGAGGCAAATAAGTCAAAGGTGTTAGAATTTAGCCTGGCCTACAATTTTGCAACAGTTATGAGTACTATCTAAGTTGATCCTTCATTACATTATCATTGTAATTAGAATGATATGTATCTTATAAATTGTTATGGAGATTAAATTTACAATCTGTATAGTGTTTTTAATACTACTTTGAACAGTATGGAGCTGGGTATGTTTGCTCATACTTCTAATACCAACATCAAAGGGCCTGAGGCAAGAGAAAACTAAGTTTGAAATCAACCTGCACTACATAGTGAGATCCTTGATTAAAAAAAAACCAAAAATGTGGCATAGCAACTTAGTATTGCAATATTCAGACAGATGTCCTTAAAATGTCTATGTTACAGATGTCTCTGGTATACAAGGATAAGCATAAATACTCAGATATGGCAGACACATCCATAGGCAAGCATAAAATAATTAACTTGAAAAGAGCTAATCAGATTATTTCTACAGAAAGTTCAACACATTATCATACCTAAATTTGCTGAATTTTACATTTTCTATGGTAAATATTGTTGATTTTGTTACGGAGGTCATAACTATATGAAGTGTTTTAAAAACAGCTTGTAAAAGTTAGGTCTGATGATAGTTTATGTCTTAAAACCTAAATTCCTAATTTTCAAAATAAATCTATGTATAAATGTTTGACTCGTATTTAATATTAACTGATAATTTCCACTGTAAACATTCATTAAAATTAAGATTGATGAATTAGCCCTGATAAAGTACTCAATAGATAAAGGTGCTTTCTCTCAAGCCTGTCAACCTGAGTTCAACGATCGGAGTCCATGTTAAGATGGAAGGACTTAATTGTCCTCTGACCTCTACATGTGTGCTATGGACACACATACAACAATAATAAATATATTTATTTATTTATTTTGAAAAAGATTGCTGATTTACTACAGGACGAGTAATAACAATATCATTATATTTTATCTACATAAATTTCTTCTGGAATTATTTTTATTTTCACTTATTCATGTAGTCATCTATCAATCACTTAGATTTGACGATCTTTATTTGACAAGTACTCTTCTGCCATGTAAACAAAGAACCGGACAGAGTTCACAGCCACTGCTATATCATCAGTGAGATTTCTGTAAGCTGTTGGGCATACACAGAGAAAAGACTGTGTGGAGTGCTTGTATGTGCCAATCACAACATACTCCAGGATGTAGCTAGAAAAACTTTAGGATTACAGCTTAAGAAATAAAGCACTTTTCCATGTTATCCACTTCCTGCCTTGAGTTTTCATCTGCTTCCTCCTGATTTCTGGGTCTCAATTCTTCTCCTCTTAATAGGAGACTCTTAAACCCAATGGTTATAACATTTAAATAACAGGTGTATAAAAAAAAGTGTATGGTTTATGTGACTTGTTAGGGTCACAGTCCTATTGATGCAGACAGATGACTTCACCGTTTTTAATCATCTTGATCCTATGCTATCATTCATACTTATTTCATTCTCCTCCATGTTTTCTTTCTCCAATCTTTAATGTTCTATTGCAGCTGCAGTCCAGCATAGCTCAATTGGCCCAGAAATTCATGTCTGATTAAGACTCAGGGAAATAAAAGGTTGTATTTAAAGAATTTGCTCCATGCAACTCTTGGTCTAAATTGTCCACCCCCACTTTTTTTGAGCAATTAGGAATGTATGAACAGGTGACAGAAAATTAGGAAGTACAGGGTTGGTAAGGGTGGGAGAAGGATTAAAAAAGGTTGAGGTATAAGTGTGACTAGAGTATAATACAATCATGTGTAGAATTGTCAAAAATAAATTAATGTAATTAAAATTGCAAAAATATAGACAAGTCATTATATCACTTTTAAAGAAGATAAGGTATGCATTTTTCCTTAATCATATTTTACATGGTTGCCAGTGGCAGAGTCTGCTTGACAAAATGTTGCATAAACTGGAAATGCAGGACCTATAGGAGGGTGACCACTGAACTCTGCAAGGTGAAATGGTCCTTCAGGTTCCTGCTTCACAGAGGAAACTGCCAAATATTCTACAGGACACAGGAAGAAGTGGCTAAAAGACTCTAGGCCTAGTGGCTGAAGATGGATGCCCTAATGTTACAGAGGAACTTTGGATGACTATCCAGGCAGACAGCTGTCTCTGTCATTCTAGATTTTTGGAAGTTGCTTACAGTGCATTTCCTGCTTACTTAGGTAATTTATAATCTCTGTGGTCTTTGATGTAATTGAAGACTAGGTAGTTATAATTTTCCTTAGTCATGATAAAAGATAAGTTAGATATGAAACTTTAGACTCACAAACATAGGATGGATAATAGAATAATTTTTAAATTTTGCAAAATATAAATAAACTAGATATTATAACTATAATTCTTGCTTGATAACTATTTCATTATATGTAATTACATTATGTTAAAGTTAAAACCATCCTTTTTGATTAGACAGAAAAGGGGAAATGCTGTGGGATAATGCCCTTGTATACTGGTTTAATAAAACGCTGATTGGCCAGTAGCCAGGCAGGAAGTATGGGTGGGGTGAGCAGATGAGGAGAATTCTGGGAAGAGAAAGGGCTGAGTCAGGAGTTGCCAACCAGACACAGAGGAAGCGAGATGACAAGGCAGAACTGAGAAAAGGTACCAAGCTACATGGCTAAATATAGATAAGAAGTATGGATTAAATTAAGTGTAAGAGCTAGTCAGTAATAAGCCCAAGCTAATGGCCAAGAAGTTATAATTAATATAGGCATCTGTAAGCTTACTTGGGGGATGTGAGTGCGAGAGATTTGTTTGAACTGCCTGCCAGCTGGAACACAGGAAAACTTCTGACTACACAGGAGCTTTGACAAAAATCAGTCCACGCCTTAGGTTTCATCTATTTTCCCATTAATTCTCTATAAACCAGTCATTCTTTAGAGGGGCTGGTAGGACACCACAGTCTTGGCAATTATCACTGAAATATAAAGCAGTGTATCTGGGGCATATGCCTGAGGGAAGCCTTCCCAAAAATGTACAAAAAAAGATTGAAGATATTTCAGTATCACAGATGCTTCCTATTGAAGATATTTCTGTATCACAGATGTTTCATTTTCAAACATGCTTTAGACAACAGAAACTGAAATAAAAATTAGGAAGATTTCCTGTCTCCATCAATAACACGAAGGAAGGAAATTGTTCTTATTCTCAGAGTGATCTTTTCCAGTTTTGTAAGTTTTACACTAAAATGTGTTCTGAAATTCTAACTACTCCATATACCCTTAACCAACTTCCACCCCCAGTCTTTTCCTTCTATTTATGTTTTTGTTGGTCAAATCTAGATCATCAATGAATTGTACAAAGTTAAACAAATCACCCAATAAGTTTTTTATAGGCTCTGGTTATCCAATAAAACGGGAAATTTTTTAAAAATACAGCTTTGATCTTGAAACTTCTAGCTCAAAATCTCTAATCATTGATTCTCCATTTTTTTTCAATTTTTACTAATTTTTATTTTATTAGTACATATTTATTGCACCAAATATTGGCTCTCATTATGAGATTTTTCAGATATGTACATATGTAATTCTCCATTTTTTAAAAAGAATAATGTTCCCTGATTAGTAAGTGGAAATCTTACAGTAGACAAACTTACAGGATGTTCTCATTGTTTTTGTCCCAATCTCTAAATGTTCTGATGTTTTCATTTATCTTCCTCCACATGTCAAGCCTTATTCATACTATCATCCTGTATTAGGGAATTACAACCTGCTCTCCAGGTTCTTAAATGTCACTTTTTAATGAAAAACTATTGATTTGCCCTAATGAAACTAATTCTTCCCTTTATACCATTTTGTGGTATTTAGCTATGCACCCCATTCTTAAGCAGGTTTTAGATTTGTACTACAAATTCAAGATGACAGAGATGAAATCTTTCCTTTCTTACCATATGCAAGCATCAAATTGTCTGTTTTCTATAAGTGTTACTATTATTAGCTATGTACATAGCATTGAGTATAAAATTTGTCAGCAAGTTGAAAGAAGAGTTGAAAGCAATATATCTTTAGATCTTTGGTCTCTAGCACAGAACCTTATATACAGAAGAAAATGTTTCTAAAGTCAACTAAATTCCTAAATGTGTTTTTGACATCTGATCCATGATGAATGACATGTAAGATTTTACTTATTTTTTTTTTGGTGATTAAATTATTTCATCCATTAAAAGCTGGTATCTATCATAATTTTAATTACTGTATTGAACTAGAAAAGAAAACCTGTTATAATGAATTTATTTTGTATTTTAGTGTCTTTCTAGCACTTTCATACTGAAAATTTTGGCAGATAGTAACAAATAGCTGAAAACTGGTATTATGTTACAAAATTATCTCAGGTGTCTTATGTCTCATTTTCCCTGCCTAGACATACAAAGTTCACAGTTACTAATTATAACATGCTAATAAGTTCATATCTATTAGTAGACAGAATTTTATTAATGGTAAAAACATTATTTTTCCTTAGATTATCATGTGTTGTTAGACACTTGCTCATAGAACTATGAGGTATTATCACTGTCAAATACCATTAGATATTTATTTTGGAAAAGCAATTGTCATTTTTTCAAACATAAATAAATTATGTTATACTTATATAAGTGTAGCCCAGTGAGCAAGAACACACACCAGAAAAGCTATTACTATTTTAATATTCAAATGAATATGGTCATTTGAAATTTGAAAACATTCAATTCTGTAAAAGATAAATACTGAGCAACCAGGTTTTTGTAGTATAGTGTTATTAGTGAAAGTTTAGATTAGATTTTTACTAATTCACTTTAAATCATGGCAAATCTCATCCAAAATTGTGTCTATCACTCATGAAAAATGTTTAAGTTGAATTTCAATATGGAACCAAGCCATAATTGTTACAGTGATTGACAATTAGTATTTCAGAAATAACCTATGGAGAGATGGTCATGGCTTATCAACACATCATGTAGTTATTGCATCTGCCAAGTTTAAAATGGATGCATTCCTTTGGGAAACATATTAGGCCAATTTATCTATTATTAACATTAACCAGAGGTGAAAGATAAACATCAGTTGCATGTATTCAGCCCAAATTGAGAGAGATACAGAAGTAAAATAGAAAACAAACACAGACATCCACATTTCTTTCTTAAATCAAGACAACACAAAAGGTATGCTCACTAGGTCTTTCAATCAAAATTCTTTATATTTATTTCAAGACACTTTGCTAGAAATAAACAATGAATGTACTAAAACTATTTCAGTGGCATTTTAATTTCTGCCAAGCTTTTTTTTTAGCAGTCATTATATCCTACAAATTCTTCCAAGTAACCTCAGATGCTGATCTCTCCAAGCCCTTTGATACAGGGATTCTTAATAACTACATATTAGAAATCTGAAGAATAACAAAAATAAGTAATAGGCTTTAAGTCATAGAACTGCTAAAATGTGAACTGAAAATTCCATTCTGTGCCCTAAACAACTGTAGAGATGGATCTTTCTGCATTAATATTAATATAGCCACATTGTTTTCAGTGCATTCTATTATTTCAAAATCAAATATTTAATTCTTAAAATGTAAGGTGTGATGAGTTCTAATTGTAGCATTTTGTGGTATTCTGAGATTACTTATGAAATTCATTGTCCTAACTGATAAAATAAAGATAGCAGTAGATATGCTTCTAAACCTAAAGCAATAAAGTACTTTCAAAACCAAATGTAGTAAAGGTTAAGTAAATAGTTTTTCTTTCTAAGTGTAGCTTGGGCTTTATTAAATTTCACATTTCTGTGATAAGTGTCAAATCTGATATTTACATACTAAAATTGCAAAATCAAAGATCTTATTTTGAATCTTCAAGAGGAACAACTAATACTTAGAAATAAAAATAATTTAATCTATTGATTTAAAATATGTATAATTAGAAAAATATTTAAGAAGGTGACATCATTCCAGTGTAGATTTTTACTTAGTTTTGACAGAGTATGCATCTACTCTGAAAAGAATAAAATCCATCAGAGAAAATTGCTACTGTTTTATGGTGACATTACAGGGAAAGCTTTTGAGACTCACTTTACAGTTTAGAGCTAAAAATACTCCCATGTCACTAGTTATCATTATTTACTTTACTCATAGGAGTTCTAAAGAAAGCCTTGGGAATTTTCTCATTAGTGATCACACACACACACACACACACACACACACACACACACACACACACACAGGACCTGAGAGAAAGCAGATTCTGAGAATTGATTCCACTAGCCACTTATGAGATCAAAATCTTTTAAAGATGGTTTGAGGAATCAGTAGGGAACTGCTTCGCAAAGGAGTAGGGAAGGAGGGAGACTGCAAAGGAAGAGGCTATGAGCATGAATCTTGAAACTTTACTTATCATACTCTTTTTTAAAAACGTCCAGAAAATGCAACAAAATAATAGGCTACTTTGTACCTTATTCTTGGTCTCATAAATCAGTTTCAAATTCTGCTTCATGGCCAAATCTAGAAAAACAAGCATGTAAACTCTCACTCCTTTGCCTTTGTTTTTGTTTATATACTGTAGAATCCAAAAACAAAGTCCTCACTGTTTAGAAATCATGGTCGTGGCAGCTGGGATGGGGAAATACCTTTATTTTGTGGATGAGAAATTGTCATACACACAAAAAAAACATAGCATTTAACAACTGCTCGAGGTACACAAGCACACACACACACACACACACATACACACACACCTTTCATTTTGCAAGTATTTCCATTGACAATATGTAAAATAAATTGAGGTTCCATGAGTCTTGTTAACAGTAGCAACCTCTTACCATCGTTTGCATATCTATCAACAAGCCTTACCTTTCATTACTTCTCCTACATCAAATGATATATTTTGAAATTCAACATGGCTTATTTTCTACAGACAGTGCATTAATGGAACAAATGATAGATATCATCTATCTGCAACATCTAAGATTTCAGCAACACAAGGTAAATCTTCTGATTAGAGTGTGATATACTTTAGATGTATGGGTGTGGTGGACCAGTATTACACAAATGTGAGGATGAATTTAATAGATTTTAGGTGAAACAGCCAACATTATTATTAGCACAGTCCTGGAAAATCATTGTTCGGACAAAATCAATTGATCACATTCTTTTGGTTTTAAGATTAGTACTAACGAATTTGATAAAGGGTGGGGGCACCACTGCAGGAGTCAAATGATGAAAGAAAATAGAGTAATGGTGAGCTATGTTTGATTTTAAATACTAGAGAAAACAATATGGTCCTAGTTCACCATCTTTGTGAATAATTTCATTGTGGAATGAGGAAAAATGCTAACTTAAAGGATCCATGAGCATATAAGAGCCGTAATTAATCACCACAGTGAAACTATTAACTATTTTCTCCTAAAATTGTTTAGCATCTGTATTGGACACAGATATCACTTCCTTCTGGAAATGAATCTTATAATAAAATTATCATTAGAGTTCTTGAATTAGAAATAGTATTAGATGTGTGCTAACTAACGTGTATACTAATTGTAATACATAGACATGAAGAAATAGATGTGTGTACATATGCAAACTACACTAGATATTATGCTGTTGATAGCTGTCATATTAATATGTATTATTATTAATTGAAACATATTTCCTTGTATAGAATTGTATCACAAATTATTTTCCTTCCAATATACTGAGGTGCAAGTAAAGTGATAATTTTATTTTCTCTTGTAATCTGGAGCCATATTTACTACTATGTTTGATTTTATGCTAAGTCCTTAAGAATTTAAAATTTTCAAATTATGTAAATAAATTTACATATCCTGTAAGTTAATTATGTCACAACAATCATGTTTTTAGAGTAAAATAAAAAAATATTCAAAAAATCATCTCAAATATTTATAATAGAATAATTATAATATGAACTCTGTGTTTAAGGAAGGATGATTATGTATCATAAGATTTTTATACCTTGCAAAAGATTTAGTTATAGACAATAGGACTAGAATAAATATCAATTTCTAACAAACACTGTAAGATTTGAAAGCTATTCAAAAGCATGTACCTAGGACAAGCTCAGTAGCAGAAAGAACAATTTAAGTACCTTTTCGTTAGTCAATACCACTTAAAGACTCCTCTCTAAGGATTATTATATAAAAATTCCATTATGCATACTTATATTTAATTGTCATAATAAACTAAAAGACAGGCATTAAGTAAAAGTGACTGAATTTCATTCCCAGACATTAGTTAACCAGTGCTTTTGTGGTAGCCAATCTAAAGTATGATTACAGACATAATAAAAAGAAAATATTCTACTAAATGAAATAGATATTTCCAAAAGAGTGCCCAGGATTAGAAATATTTCATTTAATAACAAGATACACTAGTGGCTCTCCAATTTGGCTTCTCCAACACCACTCAGACTCTCCTTGACATGGACATCTACTCTGGTCCTGCTGCTTGCCCTCAATTGTTCACAAAGCAGCTGTCAAATTTGCTAGAAATTTGCAAACTGTTTAGTATTTTGTATTTAATGTGCAATCAGACATGCTGGGAGCATTTGAAGTATGAAGATGAGAAAATTTCATAAATCTAAATATTTCTCTTTTCCCAAAGAGCTCATTGTTAAGCAATCACTGTCATACATTGCTTGAAAGAAAATGTAATTGACGAATTGATGCTGCCTAACTTTCTGTAACCCATTTGGCATCATGCTTCCTTTATTTGTGTCAAAATAGATAAAAGCTATAGACAAAGCTTCTTCTGTATTTGTATTCTTAAGAAGACACTCACTATCCTAAAGGACAACTATATAGCATTTTTTAAAAACCTAATCACAGTACGTGCAAAGTCTCCTTTCCTCCTTAGGTTGTATGAATCAAATATTGTATATATTTATAACTCATTCTACCTCTAAAAAACAGAAAGATGGGATGCCTGGTTAAAGAACAGAGAAAAACCAGAGACTTGAATGAATGACTCAGTTGGTATCACAATGGGCCAGGAAGTTGTGTACACCAACACCTAAAACTTAAGGAAATTTGTCATTTAACTCTGCCCCACTGGTGTCATGAAGATATTCTTATTTTATTAGAGTAATTAAAAACTGACATTTCTATTTAAAAGTACAAGATTCTCTAATGTTGTCAATAAATTCATTTTAAAACATCTTTGTTGTTAAGTATGCCTGTAGATTGGAATTAAATTGTTAATGATTAATATGTTACTCTTGTTCTATAAATAAAAAAAAGTAACAGAAATGTTAGTAGAAAGTTTCTATGGAATCAGTCAGGGAGATTATGTCTTAAACTGCTATCAACTAGATATATGAAGAGTAGACATTGAATAACAACATATTTTTAAAGTCTTGATCAGGAATAATATCCACTGGCTTGTTCCTCATGGCTTACTCAGCCTGTTTTCTTACAGAACCCAGGACCACCAGCCCAGGGGTGTACCCATCTATAGTGGGATAGACCCTCCCCACACTGATCAGTAATTAAGAACATGTCTCACAGGATTATCTGCTTATGGCCCTATCATCTGGAGCGTATTCTCAAATGAGGTCCCCTCCTCTCTGATGACTATAGCGTGTGTCAAGTTGACATAAAGCCAGCCAGCATAGCTCCTACATGAAGGTTTATCGAGACCATCCGGTAGAAAGATCTGGGAAACACTGTGAACTTTCCATAGACCCACCATAATGAGCAGAAGACTGAGCACATGAGAGATAAAGTTGATCACTCAGGAATCACTGTATCTATTAATGAAACAATTTCTGCTTTCTCATCTCCTGTATCCTAACAGTGTTTAAAAAGCCAAGCAAACTGAGGAGTCAGCACTTTTTTCCTCCATCTGAGAAACAAGGACGCAGTGCAAACTGCTACAGACGGTCACATTTTACCAGAACCCGGACCTCCTGGCAGAAGCTGCAGGAAATAGAAAGGCCTGAGGAGCTAGAGCTGGTTAAGCTTTTAGGCTTTTGAGCAGCACAGTTTAGCTGAGATTCATTCTGAATGAGGACTCAGAGGCTTCCAGTCTGAGGAAACAGGATCAGCTGAGGAACTGGCAAGGTGAGGTAGCTGTGGCTTGTTCTGCTTCTCTGATCTTTCAGCGTTCACCTTCCCCCCAAAAAAGGAATAATACCTACACCATAATTCAATCATTCAAGACCAAAAACTGCTTTCTTATATAGATGTATTACTGGTGAAAACAAAGTATTCAAATAAAGCACTAAACTAAAAACCACATCACTACAAGTATTTCCTAACAAAAATGAACTTAGTTTAATACAAATTTAATATTCGAATTATAGGTGTGTTCAATACTTTCTCTATACCATCGTGCATATTTGCTTTGGACAGATTACTATATATTTGCAAGAGAAAACAAAATTGCCACTATGCCATTTCAACAAATCAAACAATGGTGATATTTTTCTTACCCTATTGCGGTGGATTAATCCTTCTGAAGACTGTGAATATGTAGTACTATCATTGGTTAATAAAGAACTGACTGGCCTCCAGCTGGGCAGGAAGAGATTGGGCAGGAGAGTCAGACTAGGAGGATGTTGAAAGTAGGAGGGCAGAGTCTCAACTAGCGAGCAGACAGAGAGAAGCAAGATGGGCATGCCATACTGAGAAAAGGTACCAAGTCATGTGACAAAGCTTAGATAAGAAATATGAGTTAATTTGAATTATGAGAGTTAGCTAGTAACAAGCCTGAGCTTTTGGCTGAATACTTATGATTAATATTAAGCCTCTGTGTGGTATTTGGGAGTGGCTGGTGGGACAAAAACTTCCATCTACACATTATGTCATAATTATTAAACTTTCTGGAAAAATCATTCAACAAGAAATTCACCTAAATCATGTTAAGGTATACCCCACAAACAGAAAATTTTCATATATTCTAATAAATCTTGACTGACTTACAAAGTATAAGAATTGCTGCTTAGTTATTATATAGAAATGGTTTGTTCCCTGGCCAAATACACACTGTAAACTTCCTTACTTTGTTTTAAATTTCATTTACAGGAAAATATTTCAAATGTGGATGGGTTGAGCTTTGCAAATAGCATAAAACACCATCCATCAGTTCTCTAAAAGAGCTTGATTTTGCTCTGCAGACGTCAGCTGAAAGTCTGAGTAGATAAATGAACTTGGATTTAATGAAATGCTTCGGAATGCAATGATCAAAATTGTGCTATTTCTTTTACAGTTGAAAAAAATAACCATTCAAATTCTATTTTAGAATTATTTGAAAACTTGGGCTTGGAGTTTGGGTTATAAATCCTTCGTGAGGAAGATAGCTCATTTAGTTATTTCTTCTTGTCTGTAAAAAAAAAATGACTTTTTTGTATCTTTGTCTAAGAAAAAACACAAGCCAGAAACAGATCAAGATGTAGTATAACTCATACAAATAGAGATGCATTCCCTTTTTGAATATTATTTTGACATGATACAAAGGTTTTTTTAATCAATGGTATTATATGTAAAACTTAAAGAGGAATAATAGAATGAACAAAGGCTATCATGCTAATATGAAGCGATATTGTTCTTTAAAGGGCTTGGTAGATATAGACCTAATCTTTAAATCAGAAACTCTGGGCATGCCACTAAATAAGGATTTGTTGATGGTCAGTCAGACTTCCAAAATTTGATATTTGAAATAAGAGATTTAATTAGATTAGCTCAGACTTTATTTTTTAAAAATTTCCATATAAATTTATTAGCTATGAAAATGATATTGATGTTCTTATAATGAAAGTAGATATTTTAATATTTTCAACACATCTATAATTTTACAACTACCCATTTCTATCCTGAACGTTTATATTGTTATCATTTTGCATTCATTCTTAGCAATGAATAACTCATTTAATACCTAAAATAAAATATGGCCTTTGAGTGTGCTCAGATATTTCAAGCAGTTATAAATTTTCTCTCACCTGATTTAATACTTTAAGACATTTTATACATGTTTTGTGGAGAACAATGCTTACTACAGGGCTCTTATAAAAACTATGTCTGTAGTAAAGAGTATGATTTTTCTGCCTACCCACCCACACCCACATACGTGATCAATCCTTGAGTTTTCTTAGGGTAAATGATGGGGGAATTCGAAAAGTTACAAAACTAGTTTCAAATGGATGGTTATAATAAATAACAAGCTATGGAAATGTTCCCTAATATTATCAACAGTCAGCTTAGGAAGTCCCATCTCAAAAGCTTGAGATCATTCAGAAGGTAGCAAAATTCCACCAAGCAATTCATGTCATAATGACTCACATCCATCAAGCCTGGGGGATGTGAACTGTGTCCTAATACAAACTTCTGGAGAGGATGCTGGAGGCCACCAATGTACTCTCCCCATTCTGGATAGCATCAACTTGTAACAAATTTTTGTCTAAACAGATTCTTTTCTATCTATTATGTGGGAAACTCTCAGAACATTGTGAACTCTGTATTACTTCAGGGTGCAAAGGCCTAATCTTCATAAGTGTTCTCATTGAACAGATCTCAGAGGATACAATAATGGGAAATAGTTTGTCCAGTTTTCCTCTTTACAATGGCATGTGCATCTTCTATTCAGTATGCACCCTTCTCTTGGCAGTGACAGTGTGTCTCCTCATTATCACACTCTGTAACAGTGAGAAATGCAAGGACGTATTTCCTGTGTACACAAAGTTAAATGAGAAAACCAGAATGGGAAAATACCAAACCTACCATACATCACAAATGAGAGAGAAGCGGGCTTCATAGATCTATCTTGGCCCTACTTTTCCAGCTAGAATTGTTGCTAAAGATCTCCCTCATTTCAGTAGTTGTGCAATTGTTCTTCTTTTCTTACTACTCTTTGCAGCATAGACAATAGCTTGTAGAATTAAATAGCTCAGATCTTGGACATTTTAATACATTGGGAATTTTAGTAATATGTCTAGTATTCAGTACACTATTATGACACAGCATCAGGATTAGAATTACTGCAATTTTTGGTCTGTACAGCTATCGGCCCTTTAATCCCAGAAACTCCTCTGTGACTCTCTGAGTAGAGACAGTTCACACAGTCCAAAGGATGCAGCTCAAGTCCTTGCCGAATCTTTAGGCTAGTATTCCCAACTGCCTTCCCCGCCTCTGTTCTGTCAGTCTGGGAATTCTGTCTCTTTCAAAAGCACATAAATTTGTTTTCCTCCTTGCAACTTCCGACTAGTTAAAGGTCCTGGCCAAAGAGGCCAGCCACATCTTCCTGGGGAAGGAATGACCATGCTGTATATATAGCTGGGGTGCATATTTTCATAATATATGAATGTTTGGGACTCAGGAAAATTTAAATATTGTTCTGCTGCCATAAATCTTCTTAAAGAAAATGTATTTCATCTTTTATTATTTTGTACATTAAAATATTTCTAGGAATATAGTCTGTGTCAATTATTTCTTATAAAATAATGATCTTAGCAACCATTCTGGTATAGGAATATTTTCTAGGAAAAAAGAAAGAAAAAGCATTAGTTACTTCAGTAAATTAAAAAGTGTTAGCAGTGTTGATTCTTGCTGGTGGGACTTTTCTTAAAGACTATTCATGTTGTGCTAGTTGGCTTCAGCATACACCAGTTAACTCCCAAATTTATAAAAGAATACTTACTCTTAACACATCAGAATTAAAGATTAAGAATTTTTCTCAAACATTTATGATTTCTGCATAACTATTTCAAGCACTGCTGAGAAACAGATTTTTTTTTGGTGTAAAATCAGTGTGTTGTACGGGAATATGTTTCATGTGACCACGAGATTTCAGTGAGCTTGCAGAATTCTGGTGAGAGTAGTAAGATCATTGATGGAATAAAGTGTTGAACAGAAATTTCACGCAACAAATCATCTTACTTGAAGGAAAATAAACTTGAAAGAAAGAAAAATGTATTATTCTTTAGAGTAAACTTTGAAAACATTAGTAGTGTAACATTAGGCCTCTAATTCCGGATGCTGAACTATAACCAGTTGCCATGTAATTCTTTTAGCTCGTCACCAGTATTCCTATTCACAGCGTGTGCTGGTGTATTTTGAATGAGTCTAAACTCGGTGCTTGGTCTTAATGTTTGAACTGTTCTGTCAAGTGTCATTGAAATTGACTGCCTAAATGTGAACTAAACAAGGAGATACCTACAAACGTGTCAAACTGAAGGGGGAAAATCCCAGGAGGCCTCAACCCTTCACAAAGAACTACGGTCAACTGAGTAAAGTTTGGAGCAGGAGAGGTGGCCCTCCCCAGGGAAGAAGCACACTAACAAACTGATTGTCCAGTGACAAATGTTTGGTCCTGTGAACATACAGGTAACCTTATATATAGGCTCAGTAGGTTTATTTATGAATACAGTATATATACAAGTGCATATATGCATACAATACCATTCATGAAAAAAGAGGCTATGACTTTGGAGGAGTGCAGAGAGGGGGTTATGGGATGGTTCGAAGTGGGGCGGGGGAGGGAACGGAAACATGATTAAAGTACAATCCTAAAACCAAAGACAGAAGTGTTGTTATAATGACTGAGGAACTAGAATTGATTAAACAGACTCTGCTCCAACAAATTCTTAATTATTTTGTAACATTATCACTTTACACCTTTATGCTTTGCAGAAGAGGGAATGGATCTTTGTGCAGATGTCAGCTGTACAGTGATGATGAAGAGCAGTATATCTCCACAGGAGTGTGCTTCAAGCAGCACAGTCTGCTTTCATTATGAAAACAATCTGACCTTGACAATGAAAGCCTATACTGTCTGAAACAAAAGCAGTGTACACTTCATAAGAACTGACTAACAAGAGAGGTACAGTAAGACTTTACATCATAGTCCGTTGGTCACCCACATGGTCATTCTGGGACAATTTGGAAGATAGAGGCAGAAGTGTGGCAGAACTCGGGCTTTGTACTTGGCAGTTTAGGTCACTGGCATTTGACTGATACCCTCATCAAAAATAAAATTCTTAACAAGGGAATGTAACTAATCAATGCTATGGCTGTGTTGAAACCTCCTGTGAAAACACAATGCAGCAAGTGTTTGCTCATTTTCTCAGAACAGAGTAGTGATTTATCACCTACGCGCTTTTGGAACTGAGTCCCACTGTGATGCCTTTGACACAGTTCTGTGAAGGTGGACAGTGTCGGAGTTCTAATAGGAGTGGGAAGCTGAAATGCTGGTACCTCCATGTACCTTCAACTTCTTACACCCCAAGCCACACAAATACACCCACAAAGCCTTTGCAATTATTTTCCTTTTACTCCAACAATTTATTTTTTTTATTTTTTTTTTTTTTTGGTTTTTCGAGACAGGGTTTCTCTGTGTAGCTTTGCGCCTTTCCTGGAACTCGCTTTGGAGACCAGGCTGGCCTCGAACTCACAGAGATCCGCCTGGCTCTGCCTCCCGAGTGCTGGGATTAAAGGCGTGCGCCACCACCGCCCGGCATTACTCCAACAATTTAATTACCCTCCAGTAAGGACGATTTATAAGCTATTTACATTTATCTATATAAAAAACCTGTTTTCCTCTATCTCTCATATATTCGAAGGTTAGGTACTAATTTTATAATTGACACTAAAAGCCTTTCAATTTATATATAAGTAAAATATTTTGGGGGTTGGAAAAATCATTTCGTATAAGAAAATTTCTACCATGTTATGCAATATTTAATTTATCTACAAATACTCACAAGGTAATATCAGAAGACAAATTTTTATTATTTTTCTACTCTGTGTTTTAAGATGCCTGTTTGTTTTCTAATATGAAAAAAGACAGGATGTGGGTTTGGGTGGGCAGGAAGATTGGGCAGATCTGGAGAGAGTTGGAGGAGTGGAAACCATAATCAGAATATAAGGTATGAAAAATATTTTTCAATAAAAATAATTAAAAATTACAAAAAAAATCCACACCAAGACAAAAATCACATAACTATAATGGAGATCTAGCTCTATGTCAGAGCACTCACCCAGGCAGGGGCCTGGGTTTGATCCTGTTGAGGTGAGGGTGTGGGAGAGGTTGAAATAATAAAACCAAATGGAATTCTCAAAGGACCATAAGAACACTTTATCGCCAAACCCTAAAGCTTCTTTTCCTACAGCATATTTTCTTGCCTTTGTAAAGCGATTCTGAGGTAAGATTTTGTCAAGTAAGGGAAGCAAGAAAGATGAATCCTCTGAACATCTCTCACCTGGACCACTCATGCTATGCTCTCAAATGTTCTCAGAAACAAACAGAATCTATCAGAAATCCATTTCCTACATGACTAATCTCATGGTCAAGAGCCTTCAATTTTTTTTATTTTTACTATTATTACTGATATTATAGAGGTTGCATTGCCAATAACTGTCTCTATAATTTTCAACGTACGGCTTCACGTTCTGATCATGTGACAAACCACATTAGGAGCTCAGTGAGCTGATTGATTATGATCAGTCTCCCAGGAAAGCCTCTAAAAACTATTTTTAAACTCATCTACAGGTAATCTACTTCAGAAACAGGACAAACTACAACTTTGTCTTGGTATTAAAGGATAAACCAGGGCCTTGCACATGGGAGGCAAGGACCCCATCACTGAGACCCCTGCCAAACTGACACTTCTAAAGACTTATCAGATGTCTGATTCAATAATCTTTTTGAATAAACTTAGGCAGTTTGAACTTATACTCTGTGTATAAGCTCATACATTTGCTGTTTGCTTGAAGTCCATAACTGATTATTTAATGTACATTGTGAATGATCCAAATAAACTAAACACTCATTTTCTTATATATAAATTAGACTAGCTTAGTGCAGATTAATTCGATTTCAATATGCACATTATTGTTCCTCTTTCATCCTGAAAGTTCAGAGAAGTGAGGGAGTTTCTGGAGTTAGTTGCAAACTTGGTACCATCACTAGAAGAGTGGATTTTATAAGTAGAAAGATAGAATTGTTTGCTTTCTAAAGAGAGAGATAAAGAAAGAGCTTGGAGTTAGATGAGGAGCATCTGGGAGGAGTAGGGGGATGGGAAATCATGACTGCTACATATTTGATTTTTTTCATTTAAAAAAGAAAAAAAATGAGCAAAAATGCAAAAAGACAGAATAAAAGCCAAAATCATGTAATGAGTATAACTTATGAACCAAATGCATCCATTTCCTCTAGCTCTTAAAATATATATAAACTTCTGTGATTACTAAATTACAGCCATGGAATTCAAAACATTATTAAAATCAAAAGTTTTTCCCCCAAGGCTAAAATGTTTATAGCAATTCTGGAAACTATCACAATCACATAATACCATTCTAAATTATTAAATTAAAAATTAATAGATTATAAAGATTGCTTAAAACTAAACAAATATAGGCAGAAAATATGCAAAATAAACTTAGTTACTAAATTATATTGCTCTATTGCTTTTCTCAGACCGTAAGGCAAATTTGTAATGGTTAGTCTTGATATCCCAATTAATATAATACAAATAATATTTTTAAAATATATATATTAGTTTTTGAAACAATATAATTACAGTTTTTCCACTTTCTTTACTACCTTTAAACTCTTGCTTCTATGCCTCTTGCTCTCTTGCAAATTCATGACCTCTTTTTCTATGACTGTTGCTGTGTGTGTGTGTGTGTGTGTGTGTGTGTGTGTACAGGTGCATGAATGTGGGCATTCCTCAACACATAAATGCAATCTACTCTATCTGTGATGTTCTGCTTGTATGTATGTTTTCAGACCTGATTCTTTAGTATTGGATAACCAACCGTGCTATTCACTGAGAAAGACTATATTTCCCTCTCTCGATCTACCTTAGACATCTGTAGTTATTTGTCTAGGATTTAGGACTTAGGAGCTTTGCCCCTTCTGTGATAGCATGTTTATTGGTGTCTTCATTGCTCACATCATGTTTATGTATCTATGTTTGTGAGATTTCATTGGTGTAGTTTTTGCCTTTCCTAGGAGATGTTGTGGAGCCCACTCCCAATTGATATGTCCAGTTACTTTTTAATCACAATTTGCTCTTAAAATTTATCACTCTACTATCATAGGAAGGTAAAATTTAGTATCAGCTTTACAACTTAGTAGGTACTGGAAACAACTGATACATATCAGCTTTATTAATTATTTATTGACAAAGGATAGGTCATAAGGTTCTGCTCTCGTTATTTGGACTTAAGCCTTTGAGGGGAAGGTTTACTATTTATAACTCTCCAAGGAGAACATAATTTCTAATTAATAAATCATTCCCTCACTTTTATTATTTTCATTGTTTCCTTAATTGCTCTACAGACAACTCCCAGCCAGCTTCGAAGTGCTGCTTGTGTATATATTTGGTCTTTTTCAAGACAGCATCTTCTTCTCTGCTCACGTGTGCCAACATCCAAAGAAACATGTATAGAGAACTTAGTGTTTCCTATTAAGTATGTAGAGGTGTGAATACATTGATCCTTGTTCTGATGAAAAGTAGGAACATATTTTAATGACTCACAATAGAGACATGTACAACTTGTGTGAAGTATGTAGAGAAACAGAACTCAAGACATTCTTGGAAAAGGAAACAGAGACAGAAACCTGTGTGCAACTGGAACTTTTAAACTGAGATTAAGAAAGAAAACAATCCTTCAGGTAAATTTTCCGAAGACAGCCCAGACTGGTACCATCTTTTTTATGGAACAGACCCTGTTCCTTAACTGAAATCTTCAGCAGATTTTCACTGACTGTCCTCTTGTTCCCAGGAACAGCACAGTGGAACTGGTAGATCTTGCCACAGTATGAAATCACAGGGAAAATGCACATCCAGGAAGTAACCCAGGATTTGCTCATGACAAAAATGTACATTGAAGGTTTCTCTTTCTAAAATAAATTTTATAAATAAATTTCTTTTTCTCCAAATAAAATTTGAAAAACCGCCGGGCGGTGGTGGCGCACGCCTTTAATCCCAGCACTCGGGAGGCAGAGGCCGGCGGATCTCTGTGAGTTCGAGGCCAGCCTGGGCTACCAAGTGAGTTCCAGAAAAGGAGCAAAGCTACACAGAGAAACCCTGTCTCGAAAAACCAAAAAAAAAAAAAATTTGAAAAACCTATTAGTCCCAGTGGGAAATGGACACAAATTTTAAAAGTGTCATTAGCATTTTGATCACATTGAATCCACCCACTTATGAATGTCTCTTCAGATATAAGCCATCTACACTGTCATATTTCCTACTATAATGTCAATAATGGAAGCTGCAAAGGAAATAATATTGTGACTAAAGATTAATTCATTGGGAAAATAATGCTGCCTTAGGTATTCACATCTGAATATTCTCAGAGAAATAGAGAGAAATATTCTTTCATAAAAAAATTGCCTTTAGTTTAAAACAATTACTATGCATTGTCTTGCTAATCAAAAAGATTAAACTAGGGCACATGTTTTATGGAGAAATATTACAGCTGTGTTGCACATAGGTCAAAAAAGAAGCCATATGGGAATGTTTTAGGACAAGCTAAAATGAAAACAAATAAGCCATTTTCAGAAATTACTTGTAGTGAATATTTTCCTTTTCCAAGTCTTTTCATTTTGCCTTTTCTTTAGGTGACTTTGAGTTGATTCAAAACTCCAGAACAATTTGCTTGAATGGCTACAACAGACTCCATTTCCTCAAGTGTCCCTAGGAGATATTTCTGCTTATGTTTGATTGGACACTCTGCTGGGATCTGGCCCGATTCGTGCTTCTGAAGACTAGTAATGCACACATGCAATTTCCCCAAGAGAAATGCCTTACATTCACCCTGCATTTTATCTATCTTTGCACATGTTTAAGTGGGCAGATTTCCACATCGGAATGACAAACTCAATGACTGAAATTTGAAATTGGTATTATGTCATTAGTAAAATTGAAAGAAATGGCTGATTCTATAAGGCATGAGGATTTTTTTTATTAAGACCTATAATTGTCACAGACTCTCACATACCGAGTACTGTATAGTTTTCTTTCCTTTAATTGAAAAATTTCTCTTACAAAGTAATAGTCTGCCACACAAGGATATCTCTTCCAAAGAGATGGGGGCAGAGTAATCCTTGTTTAGTTTCTTCTAACTCAATGTCTCTCTCCTACCTTAGTGAGGAATTATGTTCCTGTGAACATAATTTGTAAAATGTTAATACAGGCACTTTTAAGAGTAAATGATGAGAGAATATTCCAATTACTCAGCAAATTCCTCAAAATTTTAGCTCAAAACTTGTTTTCTTCAACATAATTTTATTTGATGAGAAATGTAAAACAAGAAACAATGATGCTATATACACAATTGTAAATGAGTTAGAATATTATGTTCCATGTGAATGAGAGAAATGATGAAAAATTTAGTCACTTGAAGTAACTAATGCAAAAGAATATGTTTTTGACACAAGATGAAATTACTAGAAATAAGTTCAAGAAAACACATCAAATAACAACATGATTACGAAGAAGGGAAATTTTGTTAGGTATCTGACATTGACAAAATGAATTTCTGGAAACTGCAAGAGATTCCAGGTTGCATTTGAGTCAGCAATGTGTCATGACTAAGGGAATTCACTGTATATCGACACTGTAGTTTGTGTGCATGTTTGTTTAGGTAGAATCTCATTTTGTATCCAGTACAGCCTTATTGTGAAGCACAATCTTTCCTCAAACTGAAGATCCTTCTACCTCATCTTTTCCAGTGGTGTGATTACAGGCCATATTAACCCTGTCACTCTGTTTTGCATGCACATAGATACAAAACAACATGAATGGAGTAATACAGATAATTACTGTTCTGTTCCATAAAGTACAATTAGTATGTGAAATATTAGCATATTATGTGCCCTTGTTAGCACATGTGCATATAATTACTAGCATACCAAGTAAGCAATGTCAATATGTATGTTCTCTATGTATATATACTATAATATAAAGTATGTAGATGTTTATGTTTTTGCCATTTTATCGCTTACCTGTACATTTCTTTTGAGATCATTATATTTATTTTAAATATTATGTGTTATTTCCAAATATAAGATTAGTTTCTGTATTTTCCACAAAAATTAAGGAAGAAAACCAATAGTAATTCTTAAATATATTACTTAGTATAATGTGTTACTAAAGCTATACTAGTATACAAGATCTCCATACACACACACACACACACACACACACACATATAGATAGATAGATAGATAGATAGATAGATAGATAGATAGATAGATAGATAGATAGAAGATAGATAGATAAAGGAGTGTATATTTAGTATATATGCATGTCTATTGCAATTTAATATCTATGTAAACAACAAATATAATGTTTCATGATTTTTTCATAAATTTATATTTATTAAAAGAGATATGTATTATTAAAAAGTTTACTTTTATGGAAGTACACAGAAGGACTCAATTCAGGGGCAATATATCTATCTGTCCATCTATCATCTATCTCTCTATCTCTCTATCTCTCTATCTATATCTATATCTATATGTATATTTATCTATATCTATAGATATATTATGTATCTACCTACTACCAATCTATTCAGCCATCTATCTATATGTTACCCTTTATATGTGTACAAATGTACAACTTTGTATACATATACATGTGCATAAATGCATCTCATTAACTGTGGGGAAGAAACATTTAGCTGAGTAGTAATTATTTTGAAGTGTATAGACATTATTTTTATTTAAAAATAGACTTTGCCGGGCGGTGGTGGCGCACGCCTTTAATCCCAGCACTCAGGAGGCAGAGCCAGACGGATCTCTGTGAGTTCGAGGCCAGCCTGGACTACCAAGTGAGTTCCAGGAAAGGCGCAAAGCTACACAGAGAAACCCTGTCTCGAAAAACCAAAAAAAAAAAAAAAAAAAAAAAATAGACTTTAAAAGGGAATATTTATGAAAGTTGTGTCTGCTCTCATAGTAAACAAAAGAAAAAGCTCAGTTAGCCTTTTAAGAGGCTGCAGACAAGGAATACCTGAGAATATTAAAAAAAAAAACTTAGCAAAGAAGTGAGCATGGCATTACAGTTTTACAGATCCTGGGTAGACAGTTTAGAGTTTAGAATTAGTAAAATTAAGAGGGCAAAGAAATGTAATTGTTATTAATGTCTTAATGTCAATATTCATAGTTTGATGGTTATAAATCTGAGACTTAATAGTTCTGTTCCAAATCAGCAGAGCTACATTACAAATTCCTTACTAATAAAATTCCTCAAAAATTCTAAAATAGTCCCTAAAGAAGAGGATCAGAGGAACCAGAGGGAATAGGAACATCATGAGAACAAGGCCCACAGAATCAACTGAATAGGACTCATGGGGGCTCACAGATATCAGGGAACCTGTAGGGGCCTGATCTAGATCCTCTACATGTATGCTGTGGCTAAGTATACAGCTGAGTCTCTTGGTGTTCTTGTGGGATTCCTAACAGTGGAATTAGAGGCTGACTGTGACTCGTTTGCCTGATTGTGGGATTCTTTTCCTCCTACTGGGCTCCCTTGTTCTAGCCTTTGATATGATGGCGTGTGCCTGGTATTATTGTAGCATATTATGCCATGTACGCTGATGTCCCTGGGAGGGCCTGCTCTTTTCTGAGAGGAGACATGTAGGGGGTGGGGGGGCTGCGAAGGGGGAGGGGAAGGGGAGTGGATTTGAGGGAGAGGGGAGGTGGAGGGGAGAAACTGGTGGTGGGGGAATTAGGGGAAATTGTGCTGCAAGTGAAATATATGTGGGAAGAATAAAAAATACAAAATTAAAAAACACTGTACAACGACTTTAAACAAATGTTATCTCACTCTTCAGCATGTATATATGAACTTCTGTCTATAAAACACTATGTCTCCCAGGTAGTGACAATGAGGGAAAGCAGGAAGGCTGATCAATCCAGCTACCACCCAGGCCCAAAACTAGAGCTGTGAGTTGGCCGACCCCAACATCCACTGAATCTATGAACTGTGCAAGCATGTGAAAGCGAAGAAGCTACAGATCCAAAACAGCAGGATCTCCATGACATAGGACATCTAAGAGGAGCCACAGTGAGAGCTCATTATCAGTGGTGTAGCAGTAGCCAGCCACCTCAAGCCAGACCAATGCCTCAGGAACAAGATGAGTTGCAAGAAAAGATGAATGGACTAAAGGGTGTGTAACTCAACAGCTTCGACGACAAGATTCTTCTTTGTTGTTGTTGTTGTTTCTTTATATTTCTTTTAAATTTACTTTTGAAATTTTTGGGGTGGTGATAGGGGAGGTTGCAAGTGCAGAGGATAGATTTGAAGGGACAGGGAGATAAATGGGATCAGAATGCATGATGTGTAATCCACAAAGAATCTATAAATTTAGGGTAAAAAGTGAGATAAGCATGACGCATATATTTTGTACTACTTCCTAGGACTTTCAAAAATTAAAAAAAAAAACACTATGAAAGTTGATAAATGATGATTAAACCTTTAAAATGAAAATTCTGAATTCAGTGAAGTGTGAGCAATTATATAGTCAATTCTTCTTATTATTGCTCAGTATTCTGATAGCCATTAGATTTTAATTCCAAATATTCATTCATCTCTTAGCTCACTCTTTCATTTTTTTCAGGACTGCTATAGTTTTCCTCTGATTTCAAAAATGATTGTACATGATAATACAATCTAAGACTATTCTGAGTTTGGTGGATGTTATCTTCTTTTTTAGTGCTAAAAACAAAACTGAAATGAAGAGTTTAAAGTTAGTAGTTTCATTATTCTCAGAGGACAAAGTTTAAATAATGAAATCTGCTTATATGATAACTTACAGTTGACTCTTGTATTCAGGAACCTTGATTTCCATTACCACTTAATTATTCTATCTTTAATTGCAACACTCAGAAAAACCATCACACGTCAGTCAGCATCATAGTCATGCTCTATCTAAATGATGTGTTCTGGTCCCTTAACCTTTCATCAGTCAGTCAACTCCAGTAATCAATAGAGGACCTGAAACTATTTTCTTAAACTGTTATACCACAGTTTTTCAGATGAATAAGCCAGTAGTACTTACTTCTCTGAAATAAGTAAAACTTAACAGGTCTTTTAGGTTAATCTTGTTAATTTCAGATAAACCTTCTTGTTTTATCATTGCTTTTTAATCTTGTTTTACCAGTGTTCACAGTTTATTATTCTATTCAGAATTCTAGCTACACAAAACATGTTGAAATGATACATTGCCAGTAATATTATTTTTATGATTCCATAAATGAGTTTGCTTTTTGATACACCATGTATGCCCATTTCCATTTCATTTGAAAGGTGATTGGGAACCCCGAAACTATTTTATGTTTATGCCATCGTTCAGGATTCTATCTCTTTACCTTAAAGGAAGGTATGCAGTTATATGAGTAAGAACAAAGTGACACACCTTCTAGAAAAGACAAGAATCACTCCAGTCAAAACTACATAAAACATGGTAACCACGATTTAACACGTCACACATTGTGGCTACAGGATTTATCATAAAGCACTTTGGATTACAGCACTTACTAATTATTGAAATAGTTTTCAAAAAATATGTGAGAAAAGTAAATAAGATGAAACATAAAATATTGATCACTGAAGTAAAAATGATTGATATTTTAACATGTAAACATTTGTGCAAGGTGAAATAAATATGCCTATTGACTTAGTTACTAGAAAGGCAAGGCAGGAGTTTCGCTTGGTTGACCCAGGAGTTAGTAGCCACCCTGGGAGGTAGCAGATGGTTTCAAGCACAAAAAGAAAAAAAAAGTAAGTAACACATAAAAACACCCATAAATACTTCCATTAATATTTTGTTAAGTACATGTGTTTCCAACTGTGACTACAGTTGAAGTTTCGATTTCACGATCTGCTTTTGGTATCGAATTGAGAAATATTAGCCAGAATCTAGTGGCCATATTTTAGTTGACATACTAAGTTTGCTTTATGTTCTCTCTAATCAGGAGTTGAGTATATGCTTTCTAGCCCTGATCATCTATCACTGGAGAATATACGTCTAAAATTAGAAAGAAATCTTTTTTCAGAGTAATATGATACTCTGCACTGATGAAAAATATTCTCAGCACAGATATATGAGTTTTTAACATAATACATCTTTTTTTTTTTTTTTTTTTTTTTGGTTTTTTCGAGACAGGGTTTTCTCTGTGTAGCTTTGCGCCTTTCCTGGAACTCACTTGGTAGCCCAGGCTGACCTTGAACTCACAGCGATCCGCCTGGCTCTGCCTCCCGAGTGCTGGGATTAAAGGCGGTGCGCCACCACCGCCCGGCCAACATAATACATCTTAATTGTAACCTTTGTTGAGAATATATCATTCTTTTCAGTCAAATTTTAAAATAAAAGAATATTTACTCATTTAGAAATAAATGTTAGTTTAGTTATAATCTAAGTGCATATATATATATATATATATATATATATATATATATATAAAACATAAACTTCTCACCATAGTAATGAGTATTGAATATCCAATTATAACAAATTTTATTGTGAACAAGATAGTTCCTTGTAAGAAACTCTGAAGGCTTAAATGGGAAATGGTAAACCTTTTCAGGGAAATATTTCAATAATAAAACAAAACAAAAAAATCCACTTGAGCATAGCTCCTATTATACAAAGAAATTATTTTAATTCTGGAATTAGATAATTTTTTTCTTTCAGGAATTCTATCCCTGCATTTATTTGTTCTCCTCAATGTGTCTTTTTGACCACATCCACCATGTCTAGCCTATATCTTTATTTTCCTATGAGTAAATTAATTAAAATATTTGTTCAATTGCAAGATGCACCATTCCAGATTCAGAAATATCATTGTACTTCAAGCATAATAAAAGCGACTCCCTCCCAGCCAACTCCCAAATTACTTTCCCAGTCTGTGTTTCAGTATTCACAACTGCTCTGCGTACACTGCTTTCATTTTACTTTCTCAGTGCTCCTTTCTCTCTCTCTCTCTCTCTCTCTCTCTCTCTCTCTCTCTCTCTCTCTCTCTCTCCCTCCCTCTCCCTCTCCCCCTCCAAACCCACATTATTTGTCTCTCCAGTCTGTCTTTTAGACACCTTCCCCAATCCCTCCTTTTATTAATCTTTACAATTGTTATTCTGTTTTCAAACCTAGTCAAATAGTAAGTCCACATTTGGAGCTTTGAAAACTTGAAGAAGAAATTATGCCTCCCTGCCATTATGCTTTGTGACGTCACTGGAGTGTCATTGAGCCTCTGCATTTGTTAAGGTTTCCTTCCTGTTTGTATTTACTGTATTTGATACTTAAGATACATTCATAAACATACAAAAGTATTTACCATTGATCTATTTATTGAACATACTGTGTACATTATCACCCCTGACCCTTTTGTCATTACTTATATTTAAGTAATAGATTAGTCCTTCTATAATTTTAGTTATGAACTTGTTTTCTTAAATGGGAAATGGTACCTTAATTTGTAAATGGCAAGTGTGACATTGGTATGAAGCATGAAGGTGCATAATCTCAGCTAGACTCCTGTCTTATTAGTTGGCATCATAGTTGTAGATAGACCTCAATTGCCCCTTTAACAATTCTAGCACTTACGTGTCCATCAGACTGCTACTAGACAGTCAGCATTCAGTTGCAGCCTGTCATTTAAAAGTCATCAGTTTTACTGCAAAGTCTTATTACCCTCAGTCACAGGAAGAAATTAAAAGCAGTACTTTGTTCACGAGCAGGCATCAATGTCAAATTCAACCATTTGATTTTCCAAAGTGGGCGAGTAAAAAGACTAAGCATGCAAATAAAATACATATTTGAAAATATAGAAAGCATTATAAAATAATGAATATGTGTTTATTTTTGGGAGGTTTTACTGATGTTCCTTTCTGTCTAGAGAAAATCTTTAGTTACGTGTTCCGTTGTGCCAAGGACAGCCCGGTAGTTTCCAGCCACTTACCCTCTGACAGCATGAATAAGTCTCAGTGATGGATAGGCAGTCCGCACTTTCAGCTTATTCTTAAGGATTAACGCGTTAACCCATTCCACGTGCTTCTCTCCTCCTTTGACCATGAAAGCGGGGATCCAAAGGACACTGTCATTCAGCATGGAAAGTCTATGCACAAATTTTTCTCTGTCACTCTCATTCCGAAAGCCTCCAAACGCCCTTTGCACAACTGATGGGTTCATGGTAATAAAATCTGACTTAGTCCCCACATCCGCAGCAAACTCCACCACAGGAGCTAGATTACACCTAAGGAAAAATTAATGGAAAAAAAGGAAAAATAAATATGAAAAATTCACTCATAAAATGGTGTGACTGAAAAGAATGAGGAGTCAGCATATTTTCATCAGTAAGCATAACAAAACAAAACAAAAAATCTCCCCAAAATAGTCTGCCTGGCAAAATTACACATTTGATAAATCGTCAAAATTTTAGAAATATTACTTTCAATAAAGATGTTAACTCTCAGTAGAGGTCCAGTTTAGCCAATCTGTAACACGTTTTTTGTCTTCACAAATCCATATAATAAGAGTTCATAATAAATGAATTTATAATGGTAAATCTGCAAGGGCTTTGTGGTTACACAGCAGGAAATCTGAGCTATATGTTAAGTGAAGAAAACACAATGTACGTGCTGGTCAGATCTGTCCTGTTCATCAGGGATGGAGTCTTTTCAACACGTTTATAAATATCACTGAATAAGTTTGACTTTTTAATGCTCTGAGATATGGGAGCCTATACCATTTGTGTAGTACCGTCCACAAACATATTTACAATTGCCTTCTTTTTTTTTTTTTTTTTTTTTTTTTTTTTTTTTTGGTTTTTCGAGACAGGGTTTCTCTGTGTAGCTTTGCGCCTTTCCTGGAACTCGCTTTGGAGACCAGGCTGGCCTCGAACTCACAGAGATCCGCCTGGCTCTGCCTCCCGAGTGCTGGGATTAAAGGCGTGCGCCACCACCGCCCGGCTACAATTGCCTTCTATGGGCCTATATATTGAATAAAGTAATAAAATAAAATTATCTTATTTGCCCTGACTTTCTGAGATTTGAGTGCATAGAAGAAATAACCTCTCTACTTCTTCAGAGGCTGTGATGTAGGCTCCTGCATTCCTGGGCCTTCTGCATCCCTGGGTTCATATGGAGGAAAGGCACAGGATGTGCATTTCTGATATGTACCATGGAATCGTGATGCGTTAAAAAGAGCCTACACCTAATCTTATTTATGCAACATGATCTGGTCCTTGTATTGAAAGACAACTTCGGAAAGCACCTTGAATATATGCCCAACTGATTTGTGATGCTGTATTGAGTATTTCATATTAATCATGGATCCTTGACTTAAGAAACCCTTAAATACCCTCATTTTAGCTTGTTGGAATGCATGTTTCAATTAGTTTGCAAAAGAACATTTAGATTTTCTTCAAACAAGACTTTGGTCTGTAAAAGAAAAATAGCTTTCAGATACATTCAGTCTTTTCATTCATGAAAACACACCTACCTATACATGAAACATAGCTTTCCCCACTTTTTTAGTCCATCCCTCAAAAAAATGAGTATAGATCTTATAGCTCATTAGTTACACAAAATTCTTTATATTTTTCTTCTTGTGCATTTTGCCATATTAATTAAACTCTCAAACTACTTAACTTTGAATTAAAAAGGAAATTGTGTTTACTATTGTAAAAATATTGTCTTAGATATAATTCTATACCTCTCTTAATTAACATATATTTATTATTGACATAGATTCATAGATCTCTTACAACTTTACCTATAACAATAAATCTTTTCCATCTCACACTATTAAGTAAAGTATTTACTATCTAGAGTGAGCTATTAAGAGGGAAAAGGAAAAATATCAACACATTATTTAAATATTAGAGATTAATGGTTATATTTTAATATATATCATTATGCACACTGTACCATATAATAGAGATTTTTAGCTCTTCTTAGTCCATGTCACTAATTCAGATGAAGTATAAATTATTTCCTTTATAATTAAGACAATCAGAATAGGAGAAACCTAAAAGGCTGTCGCACTCAAGAAAGCAGGAATCTCCAAGATGATGAACAAAGGAATAGAAAGTATATTTCACCTAACACTTTAATGTGAACCATTATTTAAAAAAAGACCTGTCATGAGAATTATGGGGTACTGAGAATCTGACAGCTGATTATTATTTAGCTTGGATTTACTGAGTAACAGGGTCTCATGTAGCCCAAATTATCTTCAAACTCATATATAGTTTTAGCCTTAAAGTCTACATTGTAGAGACTAGCCTTGGACTCCAGATCCTTATGTCCCCACCTCTGAAATACTGAGACATTACGTGTACATGGAAGCATCTGAAATTCTAACACCTGTATCACACCAATATTTTAAATCTAAAATCTTAATCAACCTGATCATAGTATTAATTTGAATCCTGTAGGGAAAAGGATATTCTAAGAGTTATTATTATAGATACTACCTCAGATAAGAGTTAAGAGCACAAATTAACTGTAAAACTGACATGATCCCGTCAGGATAGATGACACCATACATATTTTACTAAGAAAAGAAAGAAAGAAAGAAAGAAAGAAAGAAAGAAAGAAAGAAAGAAAGAAAGGAAGGAAGGAAGGAAGGAAGGAAGGAAGGAAGGAAGGAAGGAAGGAAGGAAGGAAGGAAGGAAAGAAGGCAAGAAGGCAAGAAGGCAGGCAAGAAGGAAGGAAGAACCCACAAAACCTCAGCAGCGGCTTTCTCAATGTAAATAGCATCTATATGTCACAATATCAATATTATAAAAAAAAACAGAAACAGTCCTGCTGCAGAGAGTGAAGTTTTTTGTTTTGTTTTAGTTTTCTGGATTTTTTTTTTTTTTTTTTTTTGGTTTTTCGAGACAGGGTTTCTCTGTGTAGTTTTGTGCCTTTGCTAGAACTCACTTTGTAACCCAGACTGGCCTTGATCTCACAGAGATCCGCCTGCCTCTGCCTCCTGAGTGCTGGGATTAAAGGCATGTACCACCACTGCCCGGCGAGAATGAAGTTTTATACTGCTAAATCATCTACTACAGAGAAAGTGTAATGATTACTCTATGCTCATATTCCCTTACAGCATAAGAGCTCTCATCCCATCCTATAATTCCTCAGCACTCACTATTTCAACACAAACTAAGCGTAGTTCTGACATATGACTGTGTGGGCATGTGCCTGATAAATGGACATACTATTTAACTAACTTGTAAAATCTTACCCTTAGACCCATAGAGCAATGTGTCTCTCAACCCTCATTAAAGAAACTTCTATTTGAAGTAGACAGTCATTAACACAGAGACCCACACCTGGACAAGACACACAGAACAAGAGACTGTGGTATACTTAGTCCTAAATGGGACATGTGTGTCATGCCCCTCCCTCCAAACCTCGAGGATCACTGTGGTGAAGAAGAGGAAAGGCTGTATGATCTAGAGATGCTAGCTGAATACAAGAAAACTTTGTCCTCCTGACACAGTAGGGCAGATGTACTATGAACTCACAGCAATTGCAACAGCATAAACAAGCCCTATGCAAGCTCAAGCCAGATCAAATCCCACATGGAGAGGAACAGTGGCCACAAATTCCTACCCTGAGAGCTGTTGCCAATGGGGAGCTGCTTAGAGGGGTGGTGTCAGCTGCTTTAGGAAGGAGTATTGCACTTGGTAGGTCTACTACTACCCTCCAGTGGAAGACCACATATCCAAGAATGTATGAACAGCACAACTTGGACTTGATAGTTGAAAAAAGGGACACAAGGTTGGAAGGTCCTGAAGGAGGAGGAGTAGATCTGGGAGGAGTGGAGAGGGGGGGTCTGAATGATCAAACTTCTTGTTCAAAATTCTCAAAGGACTAATAAATAATAAAAATTAAAATTTTAACAGAAACTTAAAAATCAGAAGAGTTAAAAAAAATATTCACCAATGAGAGCTCAGTACTAAGTGAGAACATTTTCTACTTTGGAAGCAAAAAGAAGCCTAATAAAGCTTTTGGTTGATTGTTTGTTTGAGAGTAAGGTAGATCTTAGAGGAAAAACAACAACAACATATTTAATGCAACTAAATAAAGTTAAATGAGGATGATGATGACTTAAAGACTATTGTGCTTCCTAGTGATGTCAAAGTCAAAAGCTACATCCATAAATTCTCACCAGCATGACTGCCCAAGGACAGTTGGATAAAAATACCAATAGACATGCTAAAATGGAGGGAAGAGGCCTTATCTGTACAGAAAGAACCACAGAAATGCAGAGTGGGAGAAAGTCTTCTCCAGAAAGCAGCACTTCAATTGGTAATCCAATTCCAAATGGTCAGCTCTGAAAATATATGTATGAGTAAGCATTATACAGACTGAGAAGGTTATATCTAGGAATATACATATATATTCATAGATACATATACAAATTAACCAACAAAATAGGTGATGATATGAAAGAAAAATAGGGAGGGCTATATGAGAAGGTTTGGATGGTGGAAAGAAAAGGAAGAAATGATGCAATTAGATTATAATCTCAAAAATAAATAAAAAAGAACAACTGGAGATGGGGGAATAAATAATAAATTCACATGTAGTATTTTGACAACTTGAGCATAGCTCGGTCAGGCTTCAAGAAGTATGGTAGTAAATATATCGAAAATAAGAAGACAAAAAGATACATCATAAAATGTAGCCTATGCTGGCCGTAAAAGGCCAATTTGACACTCCTCTGTGAGTGAGTAGCACGCTTTTTTTCCACTGGAAATAAGGACTAGAACTATATCTACGTGTAGCTGGCAAATTACTATGTGAATAAATCGGATATCTAGTCATAGAATTAGCTGAACTGCACATGTTCAAATAAACTATTAAGTAAGCTACCATAATAAAGCAGCGGTGTTGCTCTGCAGCAGTTGAGCCAACTAGCTGACCTCAGTGTTGTAAGCAGCAATATTGCTGCTAAAGCAAGACTATAACTGATTCTCAATGAAAACGTTTCAGTCTTTCTAAACATCTCCTTTGAAACTGAAGCATTCAGAATTAAACAGAGTGTGACTCATTATTTATGAAGCGCTGTGTGGTTACTCAGTTTATTCTTAACATCATAAGACAGAGGTGGCCAATTTCAGAATGATACATTTTTTAAGTCAAACTACTGTGCAGGTATGAGCAGGTAATAGCCATGAGTTCCTTTGTCTTTAACCAAATCAATTTCTTGTACTTCCAAATTATTGTTGGCAAATAAAAATGTAAGAAAAATATACACAAACTTGGATGCCTTGGCAAGCTTACTCTTAACTCCAAAATTCCCTGCTGGTGCTGATTCTACATTATTGATACAGCATTTGCCAGAATAAGGATGGCTCCAACTTCACTCTAAGTATATGAATTTTCTTCTGTGATCCCATACTATAAATGATTGTTTTTCTGTATGCCTCATGTGAAGTGAAAATGCTTCAATTTTTCAAAGCTATATAAGTTACCTTATAATCCATGATCACATATAAGCACATATAGCTGCATGAAAATACCTAACAGCAAAATACCAAACTCTTAGAATGGCATTTCTAGAAAGTAAGCAACACCGAAAATATTCTTTAATAAAGTTGACTTCCTGTGATGTCTGTGTTTTCTAATTAGGGCTGTCTTTTTCTTCCTGCTTCTACTCTCATATCTTCTGTTTGTGGAAAGCTGCTAGAAACCAACTCTGAGTAACTTAGATGGAGAGTTCTTTCTTGAAAGGAAGGTAAAATTGCCATAGCCACCTTAAATCTATTAAGTGTCCAGTGGTATCCTCATCCATTCTCTACAGCCAGAGAACTCCTAGACATTTGGGAATCTCACTGCCTTCAAGGCTTCCTCTCATTGTTTAAGGCTAGGAATAGGAACTTCTCTTTAGTTCACTTTTCATCCCATTGCCCCTCCCTTCCTGCCAAGTATACAATTAAAATAACTGCTTTGTTTTTGTTTTGCAGTTCAAAACAGCCCCTTTACTATGTGAGTGGATTTATTCCAGATAACAAGACTGGTAAGTCAGACTTGAAGGAGTTCCAGAGCTGTCTAACTACAGAATCTATGCTGAAATATGTTTAAGATTTGAAATAAATAATTAATTAAATACATATATTTAAAATATACATTCCAGTTTTAATATTCAGTTTTATACTCATTATCATTGTAGAAATCTACCCTTATGCTAATTAACTGTCATACGTGTTCAATATGACCTTTATATTCTACCATTTGTCATAGAGCTCTAAAATCTATCACATGACTAACTTTTGTTTTTCAAAATTGTGAACACAGATGTACATATATATATGTATGTATGTATATATATATATATATATATACCTAAAGCCAGCTTTTACTTGAATCATTGTTAATATCATGTTCTCTGAAATTGCATACAGTCTTAAAACCATGTATATCTGCTAAACTTATCCTATTTAATTAAAATGATCATTGTGTTTGTTTCATGAGGAGTGTTAGAGAAAATTCTAGTAGTTCGCTCTTTTTGCCTTAAAAAATCATAAATAGTACAGAGTAGAACATTGCACATGGACTTCTCAAACTCTGGGACCCCTGCAGGTATGTAAGCTAAACAACTAAAGGTCACTTCAACTCCCCCACACTGAGATGTCTTTAAAATGGCATGAATGCATGGCTTTCCTCCATATTTCATTCAGCCCTCTCCTTACATGTTATCATATCCTATCTATACATTCATTTTACACAGATATTTACACATATGTAAAATATATATTTATTTTTAAAATAAACAGCTAAGGTATTCATGAGTAGTGTACAGCTGTAACTCTTTTTACCTGATAAAGAACAGACTTATGCCGGGCGGTGGTGGCGCACGCCTTTAATCCCAGCACTCGGGAGGCAGAGCCAGGCGGATCTCTGTGAGTTCGAGGCCAGCCTGGACTACCAAGTGAGTTCCAGAAAAGGCGCAAAGCTACACAGAGAAACCCTGTCTCAAAAGAACAGACTTATAACAGTTTGGATCTTTTGAAGTTGTGGTTGCTATAGTTCATACTTGGGTTGGGAACTAGCTAGAATTTCTCAGGAAATGTTACTTGTATTATGGCCACTATTGTCTGGGAACTGAAGTCCTCCACTGATCATGGCTGCTGGGAAGTTAATACTCTTTCGTAGAAGGGAGGTCAGGTTAAT
Organism: Peromyscus californicus insignis; assembly: GCF_007827085.1. Classification (NCBI taxonomy): domain Eukaryota; kingdom Metazoa; phylum Chordata; class Mammalia; order Rodentia; family Cricetidae; genus Peromyscus; species Peromyscus californicus. The sequence continues at coordinate 53,258,519 of NW_026294514.1, read as the reverse complement.
CATGGAATTTATGCCTTTAGAAAATATGTTCTATACTAAACGGAGAAAAAGAGTGTTCATGAAATATTTCAGTTGCTACTCTAATCACCCATTCTAGAAAACCCATAATTTTTCCTTTTGCAATTCAGTATTAATAAACTATGTCCCATGAGGTCAATAGAGGGCTTTTAGAAGGTGTAACTCTGAGTTCTCTGCTTTTAGTGAATATAAAATAAAACCGGTCACAACCACACTACTTTGACGTTTAAGTTGCTTAGTTAAGAAAACTTTAAAATTGAAAACTCTTTTGATCTGTCATTTTTAAAAACATACTTTTCCCTCTGTTTGTGTGTGAGCATTCGCAAGTGTGTGTCTTTCTATGTGTACACGTGTTGTGTGTGTGTGTGTGTGTGTGTTATGTGTGTGTATGTGTGTGAGTGTGTGTGTGAGTGCGTGTTGTAAGTACAATAGGAAGTTGGAAAATGTGTTCTGACATGCTATATATGTGATTTCCTTAACACTGAGTCCTGGAAAGGCATTATAATTCTCAGAAGATTCAGACATTCTCATACTATCTAAGCTTCCAGGACACTCTCAGGTCATTGGTGTGGAAGCACAGACATTTCAGTTTCTAATGTCACCAGAAGGACACAACAACTTCAGATCCATTACATCACTTTTATTCCAATAGCAGGTGGTGTAGGCATTGTAAACAGTCGCACACTAACCTGGCTGAAAGGCCTTTATCCCTCCCTAAATTGTTCTTACTTTCCCTATCTCATTCCTTACAAACCTCTGGAAATTCCTTGCAACAAATTTACCTGAATACATTCTGTCTTCCCTAGTCCTACCGATGTTTTCTTGGGTGAGGTACCACCACACTTCCTTGAACTATTATTGCAATTAGTTTCTAATTAATTTTGTTAAATTAACTAGATCCATTGGTGGATCATGAATTAATTTGGGGTCACGAATGAGCAAGTTTGGAAAATTGAAGAATACAGTCAATTAGAATAGAAAATGACAGTATTCCCTTCACATACTTTATGAAAATTTGGTGTAATCATTTTAATTACTGTACGTGTGTCCAGACACAGTAATCACGGTAGTGGGAATGACAGCTGGGGTAGATAACGATGTAAAATACATTATTTATTATTCACCATTTTCAAAAAATATTCAAAGTCATTTCTCTCAAGGACTTCCTGCCTTATGTATTCTGCTTTCAGCAGAGACATTCTGCTGGTAAAATGCACATTTTTATCATGTTGTTCTCATAACTCAAAATTGCCAGTGGCTGCAGACAAGACTAATGGTGGCTTTCATTACAGACCTCTTATTTCCCAGAGTTTCCTTGTATATGCACTTTCCATATCTGATATTCCAATAGCATTAGCCTGATCCATGTGCTATACAGTTTGTATCACTCTATGCATGTCAATACCTGTGTTATCCATTAACATGAAAATGTCCTGTATTTTTTAAAATAAGGGTTAATATCTGTCTTATTGATTATGATGCTTTAGAGAAACCTGATAGCATTAACTTATTGGCCCACACTAAAGTATTTATCTATACCTTTATTTCTATATGAAAATAATCAATATAGTAAATTACGTATAAGAAGTATATTTAATGAATTTCAATTTAGGAAAATGAAAGAAAATGATGACCATCATCCAATGTATTTTGTATATGGCTGTATTCATTGAACAACTCACAAACACTCCTCTAGAATTTTCAGAGGCACTATGTATGTTCAAAGCCATATCTGGCCTCATGTTGAGAATCACCAAAGGAAAAGAATGTTACCATCTTGTTGGGGTTCCTAGAATTTCATTTTACATATCCTGTAGCAACTCATCTCATTGTACGCAAAAATCACATCACACGTTTAAGATGATTTTTATTACTTTAAATTACATGTAGGTGTATATTTCTGCATGTGGTTATAGGCAGATGAGTGTAGGGGTCCGCAGAGATCCAGCAGATCAGAGTTCCTGGAACTACAGCTAAGATGGCAGTGAGCAACTTGATGTGGGTGCTGTGATACGAACTCAGATCCACCAGAAGAAAAGCAAGTGCTGTTCAGCACAAAGCCATCTCTCCAGCCTGCGCTTCAGGCTTCATTTTGTTTCCAGTGTGTATTTCTGTTGTGCAGTTGGAGCCAAGGAAAGCACAAAGTGATGAGCAGACCACTTTAATCTGAGGAGTAGCTCTTAACGGTCTCAGAAGTAGTGTTAAAATAGACCAACATGCTTTAAAAAGAACCTTGCAGCTGGAAATGTTTAACGTAAAACAAGAAATACAGTCTGGCACACCAATGTGCTTATTTTAAGTAACTGGTTGTTTCCATAGGTGTGTGCAAGATCACTTAAAACAAGTTGGGGAAACTGGACAGATACTGAGGGTTAATGAAGGCTTTCCCTGAAAACAAACCAAAAACAAGAACAAAATAAAACAGAAACTCTACATCAAAATTCATTCTTAAGAAAAGTGGGCCTCCAGTATTACTAAACACTGTCTAGGTGTGATGAGAAGTAGAAAATAAACTGTAGTGTTTAAAGTAAGTCTAATTTTCAGGATTCCCATTTAATTAAATTGTAACAGTTAAAATTTGTTCTTTTTAAATGTGAAAGTGCAAGTTCTCACTTACTCAATAAAGCCCTGTGCTGTGTCAAAGACCACAGGTAATCTTGAGATATTGTAAAAGTCTATTATATAGAAATTGCTCAAGACAGAAATCTTCTTGGCATATAATTAAGGAGGTGAGAAACAGCTTCAATATAAAGGACACCAAATTAAGCACTCCAAATAGGGACAGTTTTCCTAAGTTGCATATAAAGTATTGTAACTGAAGGGCCTAAGAAAATAAAGAGATCAAAGCATGTATTTGCAAAGTTAAAACTGCAACAGTTTTGTGATGTTAATGATTTTAGTAATCAAGACTGAAAACATTAAAAACTGTACGTACTTGTGCATTACTTCATCAACACGGCATGTATGAAACACAGCAAGCAAGAGAAACTCTTAGCTTGTAAAATTAATGTCATTAATTAAAAAATAAAAGCAAGTAGATTGTGAATTATAAGAAATTTGTGTAAATGCCACTTATTTTCCCTTTTCTATCAGAATCGCCATCAATACCGAACTCTCATTTTTATAATGGATTCCTCTGTCTCATTTCCAATAATCTTCTATTCCTATTTCAGTTATTTCTGTCCTGGTATTCTTTTGTTATTCCTCTATACATATCTGATTTCTCCTTTAAACTCTAAACTCCAAATACAACACACCTTTGTCTTTGTAATACTTGTAAAATGGTCTAGAACTGGATACCTAGAGGATGTTAGGTAATAGTTGATTGAATTTGCATAAAACACTAGCTGAATAAATGTGATAAATTAATAAAATAATTGCTTATATTTAAAACTCAAGTATTTTAATATGATAGCAGTACTGAAAAATAGTTATGAAATTCAAGTTTTGAATCATTTGTGAATCTTTGTACAAAATTTAACTCTGTCATTTATAAAATACCCATGTTTTTGACTCAGCCCTTCATTACTTAGTATGAATACTTGTGGAAATCACCAAACATAAGAACATTAGCTACTACCTCATACCAGATGGCAAATGTGTTAATTACCCAGACCTTAAAAATCACAAATACAATGAAGAATTCATAGTCATGTGTTACTAATGAGAAAAGGTGTCCCATCGATTTTCAAATCTTAGAAACTGGTTTAAGATATGTACAGAATCAAAAGCATTGAATCCAATACTTATCTCACAACTACCATTTTCAATGGTTTTCAGTACTTTAATAATATAGTCTACTCACAAAACAAAAACAATCAATACAGTATCCACAGAAGTGCTACAACTCAAAGATGAATACATAAAACTATAGTTCATGAAATCTCAAAAGTTCAATATTTAATTAAAAAGTTCTTTGGGCTGGATGAATGGCTTAGCAATTAAGAACTTTGCTATTATTGGCAAGGTCCCAAGTTCAGTTCCAAGCACCCATGCTAGGTGGCTCACAAGCACCTATAACTCCAGGAGGACCCAATGCTTCTGACCTCTACTGGCATCCCCCTCCACACACACACACACACACCACCCCCATTCTCACATAAAGACACATTTAAATTGAAAAGTAACTCTTAGCACAAAAAATACCCCTCAATCTCTCTGTGTAAAAATGCAAATATAATCTCATTTCTCCTTACTCTTCATATATGTACAGTGTGCCTATGCAGAGTTAGTATTTTTAATTGAACTTTTCAATTAAAACTAGTATTGTTACAATTTTTTAAAATGGAGCCATATTCACTGCATGGAGGTCTATGTATTAATTTTACATACATGTACACACACACACACACACAAACACGTACACTTGAGGCCATGAAAACATTGAAATCATTCTACCCAAACAGAAGGAAATGTTGTTTTCAAAAATATAATTCTTGTAAGTCCTCTTAAAAATAATTACTGATAATATTTGGCATCATGCTGACTATTAATTCATACTTTTATGTTTCTAGTAACAGATGAGATGATTGGTATTTCAATGTTTCATTCTGTAATTCCAGGAATTTTGATGGTTGCCAGTAAAGTGGCAGATACAGGAACTAGGTTCTATCCTCAGAAATGTGTCAAGGTCTTTTCCCTAGAGCCATCCTGAGTGATGATGATGTAGAACTACTTCTCTTTCTTTGAGTAATTCTAGCAGTTATTTGGTTCTTCTTTACACCTTTCCTATAATCTATGAAATCCCGAGACCCTGATCTCATCACACTTACAGTCCTCTCAATGCGTCATTGAATGTCACGCTTGTTTTTCTTCAGCTAAACAGACATGCTCATCTCTTGATTTTACATCTTAGCCAGCTGACTGGCATTCATCAGAAGGAATGAAACAATTCTGAACCAAATGAAATGAAAACCAGACCAGAGAGCACAGCAATATATGTTAGTACCACAACTTCACTGATGAAATTTTGTGGTGATATATTATGTACCCTAATAAACTTGCCTAAGGATCAGAGGACAGAGCTAGCCACTAGATTAGACACAAAGCCAGGCAGTGGTGGCACACACCTTTAATCCCAGCACTTGAGATCTCATGCCTTTGCTTGGGAAGCACACAAGCCTTATATACCTTTCTTGCCCTGACATATTACTTCCTGGTATTGCTGTGGGATATCTGTATGCTGTGAATATGTGTTGCTCTGATTGGTTGATAAATAAAGCTGCATTGTTCTATGGAAGACTTCTTGCTAGCTAGCTCTTTCATCTTAAATTAACCCATTTTTATTAATCTATGTATTGCCATTCATTCTTTGGCTTCACCTGTGTCCCATTACATGTTGCTCCTTGGACGGCAGTCTGGCATCTCCCCCCACTCTCCTTTCTCCTCTCACTATCTCTCTTGGATTTTCCTGCCTGGCTCCATCCTCTCCTGCCATAGGCCAATGCAACTTTATCTATCAACCAGTCAGAGCAACACATTCACAGTGTACAGAAAGACATCTCACAGCAGAATTTCATCTATAAACTATGGTAACTAGAAGATAAAAATTCCAAACAATGTAAGCCCACTCACTGGCCTTGTTCCAAAGGCATCCATTGAATCATAGGAAATGCAGTCACAGGGTTTGAGAGTCAGAAAGGAGTGCAAGAGACCACTGAGTTCAATTTCTTCGTTAGGCAAATCAGCTGGAGAAAATGAATCCCAAGGTGTATTGTATCGTTTGCATAGTTACACTGCATTTAACTGCTATGTCAGCAGTAGAATCCAGAGTTGCTTATTGTCAAATGACTATCCTTTCAACTGTTGTTTCCTGAGAGTGGGCATCTGAGATAGCCCAAAGGAACACTTAACTACAAATGCTGACATTTTCTGTGTGCATAAGCCATAGTTAGGATGGTCGCAATACAAATGTACTACTTATCAATCCTGAATCATTGGAAGGATATTATATATCTATTGCATAACTGTGCTTGATAGCCACTTTGTGCTATATTTGTACTAGAAACCTTTGTTTTGCTTCTAAATATAGACAAGAGTTATTAGACACTAATTATTTCTTCAATGTATTTGAAAATGTCTGTGGTTTGGTTTGAATACATGTTAAAGAGGTAGTACACAAATACTTGATTTAAAATTTTGTATAATTTTGATTAAGATGCTAAGACTCTTAAGTAGAAGCTCATGAGTTTCCTGGTTACCTGCCTTAAAGATATTCAAACGTATCTTTTGTTCATAGTAAGAACTAAATGGAAAGAAGTTCTTATGTTATAGACCGTAGACTATAACAAAAAACTATTGAATCATACAAATTTCAGCTTGGTGATTTTCACTTTGGATTTCATTGATTAAAAAAACAAACAGAAGCCGGGCGGTGGTGGCGCACGCCTTTAATCCCAGCACTCGGGAGGCAGAGGCAGGTGGATCTCTGTGAGTTCGAGGCCAGCCTGGTCTACAGAGAGTTCCAGGAAAGGCGCAAAGCTACACAGAGAAACCCTGTCTCGAAAAACCAAAAAAAAAAAAAAAACAGTTTATAGTCTTAGTCTACACTTTGAGAACTCCTGGTGCCGTTGGAAAATATCAGACATGAAAATGGGATTCTCCCTTCTGTCCTTCACAGTGTCCCTGAAAGTTAGAATACAATTTAGAGTCCTTAGTTTCACAGTAAACATTCAGTTAATGCTTCTCAACCTGGAACAACCCTGTCTTAATCTTTACCAGTGAAAGTTGTAAGTGCTTTTATTCTGCGTTAGGAATATTGTTGGAATTTGAGTTGGAAAGAAAGCTGTGTCGTTCTTTTGTCCACTGGCTGAGTACCTACCTGCAAAGAAGCCCTAAGCTTCTCGTTCTCTGAAGAAATGTACAAGATTGATGTATGTATGAAGCACCTTAGTGAGAATGAATTCGAATTCTCCAAGGTTGGGTTTAATATATCATAAAAACATCTAACCTTTTCTTTTTCTTTTTTTTTTTTTTTTTTTTTTCATTTTTCGAGACAGGGTTTCTCTGTGTAGCTTTGCGCCTTTCCTGGGACTCACTTGGTAGCCCAGGCTGGCCTCGAACTCACAGAGATCCGCCTGGCTCTGCCTCCCGAGTGCTGGGATTAAAGGCGTGCGCCACCACCGCCCGGCAACCTTTTCTTAGAGTTGTATAGTCATCTTTCCATTTGTATGTTTCTCATTATGTAATTTCACAGTATTGCTGCATTACTGATTTTTTTTTCTTGTCCTCAATTTCTCATCCCCACATCTGTCTCTCAGTTCTTCTCTCATCTTGGTAAGTTTCAGAGTATGTTCAACATTACAGTTTGAACATCCCTCATGTGAAAATACAAAGCCTAAGTGCTCTCATATCTGGAAGCTTTTTGACATTATCATGATGTTGCAAATGATGAGTCATTGTCAAAATGACAATGCTCTACTAATTCACTGAAAATACCTTCAGGCAACACCTAAAAAGCGTATATGAGACATAAGTGTCTATCTCAGACAAGGATTCAACCCCAAAAACATCTCATTGTATATGCGCAAATATCCTTATACTTGAGATAAAAACTGAATGCAAGTTTTTGCAATCTGTCTTAATCATTATTGTGTAATAATTCATACACATCCTGAATCAATTTTATTTCATTTGCATTACTCTATTGGCTGAAACATCTTAATGAGCCTCACATTTTATCCTACAATTCTTTTGTTGAATGTCTTCCCAGAACATGTGCAAAATTAATTTCAATCTTCTTAGGACCTTTCAATCTGTGTTACTAGTCTCATCTCCCTTTTCAGTTCTTCTTGCTCTCATTAATCAGTGCATTCTTGCATTAACACACACTAAAACTGTTCTCCATGGGCATTGAAAAAGACCACAGCATTCTGCTTGTTCCCCCTCTGTATTTACCTGCTGCCTCTCTACATTTCAACTCAGACATACTCAACTTCGATAAACATTTCCCAGCTGGACAGTTACACCTCCTCTACTTCCCATCATTGCTGTGTTCTGAGAGTGCCCTTTTAGACAGTAACCGGCACACTGTGACTTCATGAGCTTATACCCTGCCCTACACTCTGGAAACTTCAAAAGTAGAGATTTCTGCTCTGAACTACTTCAGCATAACTCTTCATATCTAGGTGACTAATGGAAGGAAAATTATTTTTAAAAAAGCCAAAGCTATTATGTACTAAAAATTTTGTGTTTGACTTTAGATCAAAAAAATTAAATATAGCATCCACGTACAGAGGCTTAATAGGTAAATCTTTTACTTTAAATAAAAACTGAAAACATATTTTAAATCTATAGAAAAACTTATAAACTGGGCATTTTGTAGCACTTTATGTCAGAGGAGAAATTCTGTACCATATTGAATCATGCCACTCCAGCACAATATTTTCTACTCTGATCTCAAATTCAGACTTGCTTCCTCTAGACACCCATATTGGGAGGCTATTTTTTCCATAACCACTTTTTATAGTGTTTTCATTCCATTTATAGACACATATCTCTAGAATTCTGAATCTATTCCTTTTTGTTTATAGCAATCGCAAATCAAATAAAATTAAATAAACCAAAACTCCAAAGAAATACAAGGCTATTTCTTGAGATATTCAAAATGTCATGAAAATAATTAATATCACATAGTTATTCATAACATCTACTTCCAAATTTTGCATTTCCTTTTCCATGTAATTTTCATTATGAACCCAAAAGGAAAGTAATTCCAAACTCATATGTTATCTTATGGTCCTGGAAACACTTGTCTTTTGTTATTTTTGGTCCTTCTACCCCATACTTTCGTCTCCACCTGGAGAATTTTCAGTCATATAAATGTCCAGTGATTTCTTAGTTGTTTTCTGTGCACTGTAACAATGCTTTTGTGGTTGAGCAATTGCTTCCATTTGGCAGAATTTCTACAACTGAAAAGTGACATGTATGTGGATATAAATATTTTTAAGGCTCTTAGAGGGCATCATCAACTTGATTTTTGGGAAAGTTCTATCCATTTACATTTCTGAATGTGTTTCACTGAGATATGAATATCAGTGAAGTTTTCAGTACATACTAATTTTTAACATCACCGTATTTATATATAAATAAATAAATCTATATAATATTTATTTTTAGGAATTAGACAATATGCTTTAAATTAGTTTTAGTATTTTTGTTTCCATTTTCATTACTATTTATTAACATGTCCTTTTGTCTTAGGACTAACATAATTACAAAAACTAATCATTGCTTATCATGCAGCAATTCCCGATAACCTTCTTATTTAGCATTGCTAAAATTTAAAATGATGGATTAAAATAAAATTAAATTATTAGTTGTACTTAAAACATGGGTTTTATAATTAAACTCAGTAGACAAAACATGCAAAGATAATTATTTTAAAGCTGTAAAATTCTATTAAGCAAAAATTATGAAAAATATATTAAGGAAAAAATGTAAATTAGAATGGCAAGTTATTCAAGACATGGTCCTTTTTCTGAAACACAAATTGTTCTTTGAATTCACACAAATACTAAACATCCTCTTCGTTCTCTGGGGCTGCCTTTCTGTCACAAACTTTTCTGTTTTCTATTTGCCAATAAGAAATGTGTGTGCATGTATGAAAGAAGGAAAGGTATGCTTTGCAATTATAAGCAAATGTTGCTTTGTTTCTCTAAAAAAAAAATAGTCTTTTAGTTAAATTTTATTTTTATAAATGGTAACATGCAGTAATATCAGCTATGTGATTTAAAGTTTGTCATAAACTACACACCCCTGGAGAGTCTACATGGTTTTGTTCTCTAAGGTTTCTGATTCCTCCATCCTCTATCCCTTTCTTTGGGTGAAGCATCCCTCTTCTTAGAAAGATGGGCCATCTTTGCCGCATTACTTCATATTCCCCAGGACATATATACCTTCATTACATTTAAATCTATTTTTACCTATTCATATTCTATAGATACTTCTGTCTTCTGAAGTAGTGTTCCTTTGCTCCCTCAGATCAAAATCTCTTACAGCTTATTCAGTCTTACTTAGATTCTGTTATCCAGTGTCAACTTTATATATATTTGATAAATTTGGGTAAAGTATGTGTGATTTATATTGGACAATAGTAATAACAACAGCTTGGTACTGGCATAAAACCGACATGTGGACAAATGGAATCGAATTGAAGACCCTGACATCAATTCACACATCTATATACACCTGATTTTTGACAAAGAAGCCAAAACTGTAAAACAGAAAAAATAAAACATCTTCAACAAATGGTGCTGGCATAACTGGACATCAATATGTAGAAGATTGCAAATAGATCCATATCTATCACCATTCACAAAACTCAAGTCAAAGTGGATCAAAGACCTCAATATAAACCAGTTCCACTGAACCTGATAGAAGAGAAAGTAGGAAATAATCTTAAACACATTGGCACAGGAGACCATTTCCTAAATATAAAACCAGTAGCATAGACACTGAGAACAATAATTAATAAATGGGACCTCCTGAAACTGAGAAGCTTTTGTAAGGCAAAGGACACAGTAAATAAGACAAAACAAGAACCTACAGAATGGGAAAAGATTTTCACCAATCTCACATCTGACGGAGGGCTGATCGCCAAAATATATAAAGAACTCAAGAGGGGCTGGAGAGATGGCTCAGTGGTTAAGAGCACTGACTGTTCTTCCAGAGGTCCTGAGTTCAATTCCCAGCAACCACATGATGGCTCACAACCATCTATAATGGGATATGATGCCCTCATCTGGCCTGCAGGAATACATACAGGCAGACCACTGTATACAAAATAAATAATAATAAAAAAAAGAATGAAAAAAAATAAAGAACTCAAGAAACTAGACATCAAAATAACAAAGAATCCAATTAAAAAGGGGCTATAGAGCTAAACAGAAAATTCTCAAAGGAAGAATTTCAAATGGCTGAAAGACATTTAAGGAATTGCTCAGCATTCTTAATCATTAGGGAAATGCAAAATCAAAATGACTCTGAGACACCATCTTACACCTGTCAGAATGGCTAAGATCAAAAGCGCTGCAGACAGCTTATGTTGGAAAGGATGTGGAGCAAGGGGAACACTCCTCCACTGTTTGTGGGAGTGCAAACTGGTACAGCCACTTTGGAAATCAGTATGGTAGTTTCTCAGAAAATTGAGAAGACCTCAAGACCCAGCTATATCACTCTTAGGCATATACCCAAGGAATGCTCAATCATACCACAAGGACACATGCTCAACTATGTTCGTAGCAGCATTATTCATAATATCCAGAACCTAGAAACAATCTAGGTGCCCCTCAACTGAAGAATGGAATAAGAAAATGCGTTACATAAGCACAATGGAGTACTACTCATCAGAGAAAAACAATGACATCATGGAATTTGCAGGCAAATGGATAGAACTAGAAATTATCATCCTGAGTGAGGTAGTCCAGACTCAGAAGGACAAACATGGTATGTACCCACTCATATGTGGATACTAGATGTAAAGCAAAGGATAACCAGACAACAACCCACAACTCCAGAGAAGCTAACTAACAAGGAAGACCCAAAGAGGAATGCATGGATCACCCTGGGAAGGGGAAATAGATGGGATCTCCATGAGTACATTGGGGATGAGTGGTTGGCAATGGAGGGTAGGGGATAGGGGATGAGAACATAAGGGGATGGGATTGTTGAGCTGGAACAGGGATGGAGTGGGAAAGCAATAAAAGAGATACCCATGATACAGGGAGATATCATGGGGATAGAGAGAAACCCGGTGCTAGGGAAGTTGCCAGGAATCCCCAAAGTTGACCCTAACTTGAACTACTACAAATAGTGGAGAGGGTACTTGACTGAACTGGTTTATCCCAGTGATTAGACCAGTGAATACCCTGTCATCACAGAGCTTTTCTCCAATGACTGATGGAAGCAGATGCAGAGATCCACAACCAAACACTAGGCAGAGCTCCAGAAGTCCAGTCAAAGAGAGAGAAGAGGGATTCTATGAGCAAGTGCATCAAGATCATGATGGGGAAACCTGCAGAGAGGACCAAACCAAACTGTTGGGAACTCATGAATGTGGCTGTGGGACCTGCATGGGACTGGACTAGACCCTTTACATGGCAAGACAGTTGTGCAGCTCAATCTGCTTGGCGGGGGGGGGGGGGGGGGGGGGGGGGGGGGGGGGGGGGCTGACAGTAGGATCAGAATCCATCGCTGGTGCATAAGCGGGCTTTTTGGAGCCCACTGCCTATGATGGGACACCTCATGCAGCCTTGAGGCAGGGGGAAGGGCTTGGACTTGCCTTTCCTGGATGTGCCTCCCCATGGGAGGCCTTTGCCTTCTTGTGAGGGGGAGTGGGAGTAGATTGGGAGGGAGAGGTTGGGGGACAAAAGGAGGAAAGAGGGAGATCTTTGATTGGTGTGTAAAGTGAATGAAAAAATTTTCTTAATAAAAAAATAAGAGTGCTAAACAATAAAAAAAGAGTGTGTATTTCTAGTTATTGAGCTTCCATGTTGGGCAAGGTACTTGCAATTTTATTTTATATAAATTTATACTATATATAATACTATATATGTATATATATTTATATATATGTATATGTATATATCAGGTTAGAGAGATAGCTCAGGGGATAAGAGCATTACTGGTTGCTCTTCTAGAGAACCTATATTTGATCCTCAGCACTCATATAGCAGCTCACAGAAAACTGTAACCCATTTTAGGTTATCTGAAGCCCTGTTCTGTCCTTCAGTTGCACCAAGTACAAATAGTGTACAGATATATATGCAGGCAAAACACACATAGACATAAAAATAATAACATCTTAAAAATTATGCATATATATATGCTACCTTCCTATTCATCATTTTTACTAGACTTTAGAACTCATGATTCTTTCACTAAATATTACAGATAATAATATAGAAACTCTTACTAATTCTGAAACTCAATATTACAAAAATTTAAACAGATTTTTTTAATAGCTAAATTTGATCAAAATTACATTTTTTTATTACTGATCTATTTAGTCATGCAAACAATGTATAATTCAATGTACCATTCTTGTTACTGGACCCTAAACATACAGGCCAGAAAAGTTAGATAGGATGTTTAGCTCCAGCTTTCCTACAGCACACTGAGAGTCAATCTCTAAACCTCCTGAACATGTAATAATACGCACATTCTGACTCAGCAGGCCTGGCTCAAGTTCTGTGATTTCATATTGTCATGAAGCCTCAAGTTGGCACTGGAATCCTGAACTGTAACCTAAGATCAAATATCTTGTTGCATCTCTGAGTCTTTTTTCTTTTTTTTTTTTTAAAGTTCCTAGAAGCTTGTCCTAGGATGCTATTTATTTATTTATTTATTATGTACACAGAAGAGGGAGCCAGATCTCATTACAGATGGTTGTGAGCTACCATGTGGGTGCTGGGAATTGAACTCAGGACCTCTGGAAGAGCAGTCGGTGCTCTTAACCTCTGAGCCATCTCTCCAACCCGAGTCTTCCTTCTTTTTCAAAGTAAACTATCCCTTACAGCACAATTCAAAGCATATGGTGAGGGTCGGGATGACCAAAGGGAGAATGAGTACATTCAGAGAGAATGATTTAGATGAAAGAAAGAAAAAAGGTAGAATGGATAAAAGGAAGATTGATATGGAATACATTAACAAAATTAAACAAAAGTCCACACTAATTACACAGAAGCCATAGAAAGTGTGTTTCCACATGAAGCTAACGGTTTCTTCTGGACTCACACCAGGGACACCACATTTGTAGCATTTTTATATTACAATCCACTTTTGGTAGATACATAAAGCGGTAAAGTACCTAACTTTAACTTTAGAAAAATTCAAATCACTTTAAAGATTTTGATTTTTTTTAATGCAAACCTCAAAATAACTTTCACCACTTATTCTGTTTGAATGTATGAAGTACGTGGTTAGAAAGTTGGGTGTGGGGGGAGGAATTGAAATGGTACTATAAACATATGACCAGAGTTCATGTCTAACTCTGTTTTACATACAGTGAAAAATAAGTGGAATTTTCTGCTATACATTAAATTGAAAAAATTTCATAGAATTTATTTACATACGTAAGTACTCAGAGTGACTTAAACAGCACTTTTGTTAGGGTTTGGGAGGGAGACATAGTTCTATGATTCTCTAATCCCTATGCCTAGTCAAGGTGCAGCATTCTCCACAGACAGAAAGAATCTCAGGTTCTGAAGTAGGAAACTCAGGTCCATGAAGGCAAAACTGGTCTGAATGTGTTACCAGCATCTATAACCCCAACGCTTAGGTCCTGGAGGAAGGGGGATCAGATCAATGATTTCCTCAGCTGCAGAATATGTCTGAGGCCAGCCTAGCTACACCAGGTCTTGTTTCCCGAAGACAAAAACTGGAAATGAATGATTAGGCACTTTATTCAGTATCACCGAGAATAAACTTTGATTACACTCTAGGATTCATTATATGTACCTATAATATCTTAAAAATTAGATAACACTAATATTAAAATAACTTTATGTTTTAACTTAATGAAGGCTTCTGTTACCATTAGTTGTTTGTGTGGTGCCAAAAGTACATTCATTTGAATTAGATTTGACTCTGAAACACTAAATCTACATCAAAATTTATAGAGAGGGGATAAAAGTATGTTCCACAGTTACACTTTGACCAAAGCCGAAACCACGCTATTTGGATTTAGTTAAATAGTGTACCTCACTTTGCAAAGGTGAATGTTTCCTGGTAGTGTGACTAACTCTGTTCAGTGTACTCTGGTTAGTTTGACCTAGGTCAGTTCATGGCACTCTGGTAATACTGAACATTATCAGTGATTATCAAAAGCACATGATTAAGATATCTAATGTCTGTTCATTTATCTAGCCTTCTAAACCTATCCTGTAGTACCTAGTAGACTAGGTAAAATTCTGAGGTTGAATAACTATTCAACAATAGAATCACACCTATTTACCTAGAACATTTTATAAGCCTTTCTCCATTCTTTGACATAATAGACATGGAAAAATACTTCAAATTTGCGATGTGTCTTCAAAGATTTTATTTCAGTGATTATTCGTGACCTATGCAGTCTCAGTCTCCTGCAAAAAGGATTCATAGATACTCAGTTCTATAATCAGATCTGCTTTTGACTGGGCCCTGGTATCACATATCAAGTATTACTTTGTGATTATGTAATACATGATTTATTACTATTTTGCTAAAATAAACTAATGTTTTCCTATTTAATAGATAATTTCGAATAGCTACAAGAATAATATAAAATTGATTTGTTCTAATCAACATAATTTTAAGTAATGTGAAGAATGATTTAACTCAAATTTTATAAAATTATTTCTAACTGCCAAGTGTGGTGGCACACACATTTGGGAGGAACTCAACATTTGTGAGTTCAAAGCTAGCCTGGCCTGCAGTGCAATTTTCAGTACAGGCAGGACTGCTACACAGAGAAATCCTGTCTTGTAAAACCCAAAAAAAGTTGTTTCTAGCCATGTTAAATATACTGATATGGCAAATAATAACAGAAAGAAATATTTCAGTATTTTACAATTTTAATTTTTTATATTCCTTCTTTCTGTTTGCAGACAGTGCTACTGTTGAATCTAACACTGTAGGTAGCCTCAGAAAAGTCAATATTTGTGATGTTTCTTTTATTAGTTAATAAAAAAGGCCTCAAATTAAACCTTGCTGTACTTAACAATATCAGAGACACAAATGCTTCTTGAACAATAGAAGTACTTATCCTCAAGAGGAAAAGAAAATATTGGATGTGAAGTCATACCTAGAGCTGAATTCTTTTGTATAGATCATGGTCTGTGCCTACAACACCAGTACAGAATCTGATAGACAGAAATCATAGCTTCCTGTAGTTTTAATACAGTACATCGGAAGTAAGGAAAATTTCTATGAATTTTTCAAGAATTATATCTGAGAAGTACGGCTGAAATCATATTTCATCTTATGCATTTATTTGCTCATATCATCAAGCAGGTAGGAGGTGGATTCAGCATATAACTAGCATATGAGTGCCAGATTAAAATAATCAGTTTTTTCCTCCTGCCCAAAATGACAGAAGAGCTGATACTAAAGGGCCCTCACAATTTCATCAGCCATCTCTCTACTGGAGATGTCAGGCCAAGATATTTTCTTTATTATTATTATTATTATTATTATTATTATTATTATTATTATTATTAAGAGATTTTCTATTCATTTTACATATCAACCACAGATTCCCCTGTCCTCCCTCCTCCTGCCCCCCTAGCCTTCCCCCACAACCCACCCCCCATTCCCACCTCCTCCAATGCAAGTTTCCCCATGGGGAGTCAGCAGAGCCTGGTTGAGGCAGGTCTAAGCCCTTCCTCCCTGTACCACAAAGTGTCTCACTATAGGCACTAGGCTCCCAAGAGCCAGCTCATGTACTAAGGATGGGTCCTGATCCCACTGCCTGGGGGCCCCCTACAGTTCAAGCTAAACAACTGTCTCGCCTATCCAGAGGTCCTAGTCCAGTTTCATGGGGGCTCCTCAGCTATTGGCTGCAGTTCATGCATTCCCACTAGTTTGGCTAGTTGTCTCTGTACTTTTTCCCATCATGGTCTCGATGTCCCTTGCTCATAGAACCCTCCTCTCTCTCATCGATTGGACTCCTGGAGCTTGTCCTGACACCTTCAATTTGAAGCAGAGACTCACTTTTTTTGTCTTAAGATTTCTTTGATGAAACTTAAGATCTGCTTACTTAGTAATCATGGGCCAGGTATCATGAGGCATGTGCATTAAGAAACATTAATCACAGTTTGCCTGACTGTATTGTTTGATTTATGGTTTTAGAAATGCTTATTAAATGTTTTCTCTTTCCTTTTTATGTAAATACATATAGTATGAAACTTTTAATATAGAAATTGGTGAATATTTAGTCACTCAATGAAAATAAAACAATTACATTGGGTTAAGAATCTCTTGCTAGACATGTTGCAAGCACTAAGAGAACCACAAATATTATGCTACTAAATGGATATAGTATTAAACTGAATCCTAATGAATTATTGTTGTACTCATAGACCCATAGATCCACACATCTCTCAACTCTCATCTGAGACACTTGCAGTAGATGATGATTAATACAGTTACTCACAACTGGACAAGGTGCTGAGAGTGAGAGACTGTAGAATGCTCAGTCCCAAAGGGAACATATGTAGCACCCCCCCCACCCCACCAAGACTCAGAGATCATAAAGAGTATAAAGACTGCAAAAGCCAGAGTGGTGAATGAGTCCAGTGAAACATTGTCTTCTGTATACCTCAGGGAAGCTGTACATATGAATTCACTGTGGTTGTGGAAGCATGCAAAAGACTGGTTTAAGCCCAAGCTAGAAAAACTCCAGAATGGAAAGAAAAGTTGGACTCATAATTCCACCCCTACTTGTAAATCTATTGGCAATGATTAGATGCTAGGAGAGGGAGAGACAGTTTTCTCTAAGAGTGTAGTCTCTGGTAAGTCAATGTGCTCTAGTAGAAGAGCACACATCCAAGAATATTTGGGCAGGACAAATTAGTTCTAAAGGAATTTTAAAAAGGCACAAAAGTTTGGAGGGTCAGAGAAGAGGTAGGGAGGGTTGAATATGGTCAAAACTTGAAGGACACTCTCAATAAGTTTTCCTACTCTTGTGTTTTAATACCTCAAACATCATGTATTGATATGATCCTAGTTGCCTTTTGTCCAATATCTACCTGAAACTATTGTTAATACAATTGATTGATTAATTGTACAAATCGATACTGTGAGTGTCCTTTTCAGAATAAAATATCATGTTTCAATGTGTTCTATGCTTATAAAATGAGTTAGTCATTTTCTTGTGCATATTTTAAAATTTATGGGAATATTAAGATTCGTAGTCCTCATAAGTAAGCAGCAAAGACAAGACACATATACCATTTACATTTCCCCATCCTGTCTCCCAAAAGGAAACTACTTGGAGCAAAAGATTGCCATTGGTGTGCCATGCTATACACAATAGTGCATAGCTAAGATGTATGTCAACTTATTTCTTAATATAACAGTACAAAAATAATAAAAATGTGACTGATGCTGAATAAAGATCCATCTTTAAAAAGTTTTGTTATCTTTAAAGTCAGAGGTCAAGTAAAGCATAATACTTAGACAAATTCAATCTCGAGAATGCACTAAACTAATTAATGCCCTATGAAAGTAGACCAGACACAATTCATCTCCCTCAACAAAGCCATTACGCACTAGGGCAGGTGGGAAACAAACTCACTGGAAACATAGGTTGCTCAAGAAACCATTCAAACACCTCTTGGGGAATCTTTGCAGGTGCACAGTGAATCTCCAAGTGGGTCATATATCTGAAATGTTCTATATGTCCTACCCAGCTCAAAATAAGTAGGGAAGTATTCCAAAGAAGAATGGAATTTTCAATAAAATCTAAACAAATATTTTTCTGGACCTTTAATGGAAAGAACGTAACTATTGCACAAAGATACAACAACAAAAGTTCACAGGTATTTGTGGAAGGAAAAGCAGATTGTGCACCTGAAGAAGAGTTTTTAAGGAGGGGGACTGGAGAGATGGCTCAGTGGTTAAGAGCACTGACTGCTCTTTCAGAGGTCCTGAGTTCAATTCCCAGCAACCACATGGTGGCTTATAACCACCTGTAATGAGGTCTGGTGACCTCTTCTGGCCTGCAAGGATACATGCAGACAGAACACTGTATGGATAATAAATAAATAAATCTTAAAAAATAAAAAATATTTTAAGGAGGATAAGAACTTTGGGGCAGTATTCCAGAGATTAGTACACATTGCTATTAAGTGATTTGTTGGTATTCAAGAATCAAATCAGAATTAAGTTTTCCAATGATTATTACCAGCATCAGGACATCTAAAAGTTACCAAAATATGACTTGAAAAAGAAAGTAAATATACTAAGTGAAAGATAGAAATGCAAAAAATAAATATGTGAATTTATAAATAAAAATATATGTAGGCTGAACCCCTTCAAAAGTGTAGAGTAGTTCCTTTTATTACTAAAATTGTCATCCATCTTTGGCCTGTGTGCCATGCTGTGTATTTAAAGTACTCGGGTCCACATCTTTAACCTATCAACTACAAATCAGTATCTTTGGGGTTATTTCAAATTATTTTCATCTTCCAGGGGGGAAAATGGTTACATTTGGTCACTTTACTTCTGACATTGTTCCTTATTTTCATTTTCCTAGGTATTTTGAAATAATCAACAAAGAACTAGTGTAGACACCAGGAGAACCCACTTCTTCATCCAGAAGACCAGACACAACAGAAGTGCACGAGTTCAAATGATATTACACACATGAGAGTTCTTCTCATTCATAATCTTCAGGACTTAGCATCACATACCCATTGGGGACAGTCTTTCTTCACAGGTGACAAAGATTTTTTTTGTCTCATATATTGTTGTCACTTGCTTTTCTCTTCTTTCTGCAGTTTTCTTTTATTTTTTTCAGGTTCAAAATTGTGGATTTTAACTGATAAGTGAGCTTTGGCAAAACCAAGTGTATTTAATGATAAAAAAAAAAAGCTAATGTCTTGTTTATTGTTTCATTCAGTAAATGATAATTTTCTTTCCCTGAGTATTTAAAACAAGTTCCAAATATGTCCATTCAAATATCCTGTACAGTAGTAAATGGTTACCCCACAAATCGCTAATAAATTAAAAACCAAAGGAATGAACTGAGCTGGTATTAAATAAAATGCCTCCCTTCAACTACAGCAGATACTTCCTAAAGTGGACATATTTAAATTGTACCTTGAAAAATAAGGTGTTTTATTTTCTCTTGGGGAAACAGAAAATCCTGACAATATTTTCATACTATACACTGAATTAAAGCACATCAACTTCTAGTTTTTTAAAGTAAAGAAAATGGGCAAAAAGGGAGGAAATGGTTATTAAGATGTTTCTTTCACTTCCTTTTTAAATGTCTTGTTTCCTGCATGTCAAAAATAAAAGTTTTTATAGCTTATCATTATTAAATTCTTATTAAGCACTAAATAACAATAGCTCGACAAAGTATAGAGAGGCTTCTACAGTTCTAGAGCTAAGGGCCTTGACCAACTTCAAATGCCCAAGTGCAGTCAATAACTGCTATGTTAAAAGCCTGTTTAAAACCTTTGTTCAGTGTTAACCTAATATATAGCTGACTCGTACATCCCAGTAGATTTGGCCCAGTTTTATTACTATCTTTAAAAAAATTGTGACCTTGAGGGAATACTATAACAGAGATGAGAGCAACTTAAAAAAATAAATTAGCTATGAAAATATTTCACATACACATAGCCTCTTGCCTCTAGACTTGCTCTAGGCTGGAGAACACTAAATTTATGTAAATTCAACTTTACAAAAATTGATTCATATGTCACCTTTTATAAATTTTGAATGAGTAATTATTTGGTTATAAATTTGAAAATGTTATGAAGAGAAGGAAGAGTCAGTCAACAGAGATTTTCATGTATTTCTTTGTGAATAAGCAAGTTGACATGACAAGAGATAAAAGTTCTATGGTCTTTTACCCTAGAAAGATATAATTTATACAGACAGATGTCCGCTCTTGAATGTGGAATATAAAGCAATGAATAAAGGGGTAAATTTGCTTGATAGTGGGGTTTTTTGGGGTGGTCTATGGCTCTTATAGGGAGTATTGGCATGGTATAGCTTCATTTAAGTTTATATTCATATGTATATGTATACATTCACACACACACACACACACACACACACACACACACACACACACACACATATATATATATATATTGTCTTTGGATTGTCTCTCAGTGGTTGAAGGACCCTACTTCTCTTGACACCCCAGTCTTAGGACACGAGACTCAGAAGATTTGGCTGGATATAACCTGAATGCCTCCTTCCTGCAGTCCAGCTTTCTTAGTACTAAAAAGTGCTATGTAAGTTTCCAAGAAAGGCAAGCAATGGATAGACCCACCCATATGAATCAAAATCATGATCATCATGACAAGACACCCCTAAAAGTGCGGCAGTGATATTCATATGTTGGTGATAACCAACAGCTGTCTAATCATGCCTGAAATTAGAAACTTAGCCAATGACCTGGGGCTAGTGAATTCATGGATCTCAAAAGAAAACCCATAGCATCACCTTGTTAGACCAGCAGAATTTCTTACTGCAGTATAAAATATATCTTTATACCCATATAAAATTGTAGCTCTCATCCCTCATAAAACAAGACCATTATAGAAAACCACAACTGATTTTTTATATCACAGATAAAAATCTCTGATATCACAGAGATCAGTGGGTTGTGGGGAGTCCAGCTCCAATGGATACATCTACAGCATGGGGACAGAAAGAATGTAAGAGTCAGAGGACTAAAAGGCTGTTGTTACTTTGTCTACTAAAAATGACAGGGATGCTACACCTGTGGCTAATTATGTAAGATCTGAACACTGAAAACATTAATCAACATGCTAACATAAAAAAGAGAAATCCTACTGGGTCCCATCCCTAGAAAAAGACCAATGGCTACTGAAAGAGAGAATTAGCCTTTTCCAAGTATGAGCTTCCTCATTGGTTATCCAAAACAAACTGGTCAACCCTGAAAACATATGCACACAAGCAAAAAAATAGACTCAGCTGATGGTATTTATATATTTATGCATATATAAGTAACAATAATAGCAAGATGCCATCAATTTCAGAAAGAGTGGGGAGGCATGGAAAGAGCCAGAAGGAGAAGACATTGTAGAGCTTAAAGGGAGAAAATGGAATGTAGAAGTGATGTATTTACATTTAATTAAAAAATTATAAAGCTGAGCATGACAACACATGCCTTTAATCCCAGAACTTGGGAGGTAAAAGCAGGCAGATCTCTGAGTTTGAGGCTAGCAGGCCTACAGAATGAGTTCCAGAACAACCAGGGCTACACAGAGAAAGCCTGTCTTGAAAAACAAACAAACAAACAAAGACACGAACAAAAACCAAAACAACAACAAAAATTAAAAATTCAAAAGAATAAATAAGTAACATAAAATGTAAAGTTAACAAAAAAGACATAAATATATATACAAATATATATTTAAATTTGTTTTAAAGTTGAATAAAAAGATACATAGACTGATTAGAATAGCAATATTGTTTCAGATGCTGCAGTTAAGGTGGAGTCTAACTTCAGAATAAAGAAGACAGCATGCAACTAGGGAAATCAGTTAAGGACTAAGTTCTAATCAAGAGAGAGTGTTTGTGGGGAGACAATGTCAAATTTTTCAATTTGAAGATATCACCTATGGAAATTGCTGATATGCTGACTGTTTATTCCCAGGACAGTGAAGGAACAGGCTACTTAATGATAACTATAATTTTTCCCACATACATTTGCCATGAAAGGGAATTTGATGCTCTGTGTGTGTGTGTGTGTGTGTGTGTGTGTGTGTGTGTGTGTGTGTGTGTAAAACATATAATTGATACTATAGTAACTTTCTGCGGTACATATTTACGTATAATAATTTGCAATTAGTCCATCTAGGTCCTTTCTTTGGGAGATAAAGCAACTGGAAACCTCCAGGAAGAGAAGCCATTAGTCGGTGAGTTATTTCAACCTCATTCTCAACATTTTCAAAGTTGTTTTCTTCACTGATTATTATTGTTAGCTACTGAAGTAATGAGTGCTGCCTTTTAACCTTTTAGGTGAAACCAGAACATTTGTGAATTCATAAAATAGACAAAACACTGATTCATCTGTTGTAGATACAATGTTTGAGGAGTCAAATGGATTCTGACTTAGAAAGTGTAACCATATTCCTCTTATTGTTTTTCTTTCAGGTGAGAGACAACCCTGTTCTAGAACATAAAATAGGTCCACAAATACACCTGCCAATCATTAGTAAAGCAGATCAAAGATATTGGAGACACAAGCTGTAGGGTTCAAATATGAAAACATTATACTGGATGTTACCAGAATTTGCTTTCCTTAGAAATGATCACAATATATTTAATGGTTACACTGGCAGGTTAGAGATCTGAAACAGAGTATATGAATTGTAAGTCTAACAGTTATACACAAAATTAAGTACCCAAGTCATTAAAGGGAGAGAAAAGACAACATTGGTCAAACCCCCAGTTCCTCAGCATTTAGCTCGAGGTTAGGCAGGGCAGCAACATGATCTAATTCTACTTCTCCCTAGTAGACCAGTGTGGTTCCTGCTAGACTAAGGAAAGAGAATTTTGTCTTTATAAAACACAGATGTTAAAAGTCGTAGACTGAAAATTGCAATCATTAATGGATTGGATAATCATAATGGATCAGATGCTAGGGGTCTGCAAACGTACAGGCTGCTACAAGAGAATGGGACCAGAACAATGGCAGACAGTTTCCAGGAAACGAATGCAAGAAAAATGAAAATGAAAGGCTGTGGTTTGTAGCAACGGCCGTCACCAAATGATGAAAGAAGGTAGGTATCCGCTTATTGAAGGAATAATACAGTGTAAGATACCAGTATTTTAATTAGGATAATGATAAAATTTTAAACATAACAGTCAGTATAAGTGGGTACCAAAGCCAGGAAAGAAAGTGACACCAACGAACTGATATAAATGTGATCAATACTGATGGCATCCTGTCTCACATTGAAAATAATGTTCTCATCAGTATCCAAAATAGGGCTGAATCTATCAGCTTACTCAGCCTGCAATGTTTATGTCCTAAGAAAGGGGATCAAGAAGTGAGTCCTGTTTGGAGCAACTACCTTTAGGATTAATCACATTTTGAAATCTACTTCTTCATGTTGCAATACTTTCTAACACACGCTGATATTTGCACTGCCTTATTTCACCTGCCCTGTGAATGTATGAGTGTGGTAGAGTTGAGAAACCTTACATATTCTTCACAACTGTACTTCACCTAGACATCAGTGTTTAAAGCCCACTCTAGACATTCTTTGCCTTCACATTGTGTATATATTTTCCACACATTGGCACAACTGTTTCATTCATTCAGCATGTTTCCTAAGGACCTAACACATAACAAAAACTGTACAGACACTAGAATGGGACTTTAAAAATTGCTTAATAATCTCAGATGTGATCCGTTTCTTACTTCTTTAAGTTAATAAAAAGTTAACCAAAGACATGCTTTGTCAGATATGTTGGTCACTAATGAACAGCAAATGAGGATGTTCAATTATGTGAGAAAACTAAATTATAAACATGTAACTCCAATAGCACAAATACAGAATAATAAAGGCAATTTTACCCAATATAGTAGATACAAACTCACTAATTTAGATTTCTGTTTCTATGGCTGCTAGGTAATTATTAATAAAACAGTAAAATTAATTTATGTATGAGACGGTGCTACATAATAATCTTCATTGTACAAATTAAGTTATATGAAAAAAATGACTAAAAGATGAGGTATAAGAAACTATCGTTTGTCCCCGTATGTACTAAAATAATTAACATAATCATTCCCCCATCTTTAAAATCTGTTGTGAAATGCAACTACAAGGAAATCAACTTTTCTTCCAATGATATAGTAATTAAATTTCTAATCCAAAATGAAAGGTTGTTTGTATAGAGCCCTGCAAAGGATATCACACATAAACGGTAGAGTTATCAATAATTCCTAAAGTTAATATGAATCTCAAACATTTCTTACAGTATTCTAAGTAAAATGTTGTTGACATATTCACAGTCGCAAAAAGCAAAAGCAAAAGGATGCTCACCTTATTACAAAATTGTGACTGTCAATCTCCTTGCCACACTCACTGTCTAGCAGAATGCCGGAATTTCCAACAACGGCACAGGTCTTAAACCTGCGGTTTTTCATTGGTGAAACCTCAGGCAGAAGACTATGCAGATCATGTGAAATATTTAGTGTTCGGCGTCTGTCTAGCACATAGTGTATGACGTCACCAGGCTTAAAACTGCTCTTGACCACAGAGACATCACGTTCCGCATCTAAGAAACGGAGAATGTTCTTCCTGTATTTGGAATGCAAGCAAAGTTTTATATTAAGAACTGCATATCTAAGAACTGATGGGGTCATTTATACATGACATGCACAATATAAACTAGCAACTACTACTCTTAAAATTTCAGATGGTATTTAAATCAAGTAAATGTTATATGAAATACATATTTTAAAATCCCGTGTAAGGAGCTTCAAATAATTTTGTAAGTAGATATAGTATATACATATATACCATTTAAAGTGAGGAAATCACTCCATTGGTCAAAATATACTTAAATATAATTCCTTAGATAAGTACAATTGATACAGATCGGCTTTGTAACAGTAGATACTTAGTGTTTGTAATTTTCTAGAGTCATTGCTTTTATTTAATATTGTCCAGTGAGATGAATAACAATAATTTGAAGTTATTTTGAATTAGATCATAGGAAGAAATACTAAATTATTGAGAATTTCCCTAAAATACATTTACCCAAATGGTACATTAAATCTGTCTGTAAGTTTTTATTTACACTTAAGAGTCTAAGAAGTAAGATGGTTTCTGTACAGGAAGTCCTGTACAGACAGAACATCAATTTTATGGGGGAATTGTGTGTGTGTGTGTGTGTGTGTGTGTGTGTGTGTGTGTGTGTGTGTGTGTGTGTCTGTGTGTCTGTGGGCACTCGCGTGCATGCTGCCTGCCCTGGACCATCAATTAGAACATTTCTAAGTTTTTAAACATAAGTCTAGTTGTTTGGGCTGTTGATCTTTTCGAACTGGATGTGAATGCATCTTACGTATGACTGTAGGAGAAAAACCTAATTCTAACTCAGCTCCTCACTGCATTTTAAGGCCCATATTTTTATTTTTAAAACTTATCCCATCTTATAGCTATTGTACAAGTGAATCATAAGATATAAAATGATGTGCAAATACAAATATGTGCATATTCTAAATAGATGACAGAAAATGTGAAAATAGACGTAACTGGCTGGTGGACAGGCGAGAGGTGGCCTAAGAGAAAATGCACCCGATCAAGTGGTGGTTCTTTCAAACTTCAGAAGCTGAATATTGTACACAATAAATTGATTTCTCATGGGAAACTGGTTTAAAAGTATTCAACTGTTGTTTCTTAAAGTGTAAAATAGAAGAATCAGACAAGAAATAGCCAAGTGGCAAGCAGTGAGGCAAGGAAATCTATGTCTTGAAAGGGTCTGTAATCCAAACTGTGAGGTTCTGCAGTCTGTAGTTCCCATATTTTTACTGCACCCTGATCAGTAAGGGATGTGAGTATAAATCAGATCTGTCCACACAAGAGTGATAAAATTATCTTCCTGTGTAAATCTATAGATTTTAATGATCTAAAGAGGTATCTGAGATCAAGTTATGGGATGGAGGGCTAGGTTAGAATAATTTTTAAAGCATAAAAAGGAATCTTTGGAATGATCATTCATATTTGTAACATATTCAGGAAATATGCCAGGATCTAATAGCCTTGGAAAAAATTATATTGACAAAAACTTAGGAATGTAGCCTACAAAAATCCAAGATTATTTAATCCCACAGCCACCAAACACAGAGCAGCAAAAAGCAATCTGTGAAAACCATAGTAAATGTTGGAAAGCAGAAGTTATTTACCAATGTGCTCTTCTTTTTTTTTTTTTACATTTTGTTTTATTGTATTTTACAATACAATTCAGTTCTACATATCAGCCACGGATTCCTTTGTTCTCCCCCCTCCCGCCCCCCCCCCTCCCCTTCTCCCCAGCCTACCCCCTATTCCCACCTCATCCAGGGCAAAGCCTCCCCGAGGACTGAGATCAACCTGGTAGACTAAGTCCAGGCAGGTCCAGTCCCCTCCTCCCATGTGCTCTTCTTAATGCAAGCTTCTATCTTCACAGGGATAAAAGTCAGTGCCTGGTAGTAATATGTATGATAAAGACATGTATTTTCCTTTTGTGGTAATATCGTCACTGCTCTGTGACACTGGGTAAGTTTCATTGTTAAGAACAAAACATTATAAGGATCTGGCTATTCTCCACAAAAGATAAACCCCTACTACCAATAGTGGCACCACAAATAACCTTCCATATACACTTACTGACTAGCACCTGATTACCTGGGAAGAGATAGCAAGGACTTGATATCTAGATTTTTAACACAGCTTTTCATTAGCTGTGAAGATGACAAGGTTGTCTTGGAAATAAAACTGCACGGATGTGGTTAAATCACTGAAGTGGGTGATGTTGCCATTTCCCTTTGAAGAGAACCAAAATGGGCCGCTGTAGATACATTTAAAGATTGTGCTCAAAAGTAGTACCATGTTTGGCAGCTTCAGACAAGAAGATCAGGCTATCTGATCTTGCAAGTACGAAAAGTTTCTGTAGCTTAGAAATCCAAAAGGGAAACTCCCTTTCACACCATCAAAATGTTACACTTGCATGCATGTGAACCGGCAAGAGGGACTTTCCAAAAATAACGCCTTTTCTCGCTAATAGAAAATTAGAAGCAAAATCATTTCAAAATATGTTATCTGACGCCCAAGTAAGCAGAACACTTGTACTTTAACCACTCTCAGGGAAAAAGTTTAAAAGGTGTTTGAAAAGTTTAACAAAATTTACTGATGCATAGCCTGGCAAACTTTTGGGGAGAAAATAGTAGTCAATGACATGAATAGATCTTAAGTACAGTAGAATACAGATTAATGTTACGTGTCCTTCTAATGCTGGGTTGTAGGCTTATCAGTCATTTATTTTTATAAAGCAGAAGTATAAAAAAAGCAAAATATCTTTCAAAGCAATAAAAATTCCGAGTCATATAAATTAATGAAACTTAAAAATAGAAAAAGCTTTTAGATAAGATTTAAAACATTTTTTAAATGTAGAATTGCTATTTTAAACTAGAAAGTTAAGAGGGAAAGGCTTTGAACGGCTTTAAATGATTTTTGTATGTCTTATTTCGTGTACTTATCCAAACATTTCATTCCTGTCTTAGGGCTAAAATTTATACATTGGAAGTTATTGGAGATAAGATTGTTGGTAGAAGTGTATAACATGCTGACAATAATTATTATGAATGAATAATATTGTGACTTAGAAGCACAAAGCTTCTTTGGAACCAATGAGGAGTGATTAGATTCTTCTCATTTTAGAAGGCTAAAAAAATTTATTAGATTAAAGATGTAATGGCTATAAGAAATTCCATGGATTTCCTACATACAGTTGTCACTTAGACATACATATATGAAAGGAGAAAAAAATGGCAATTGAATATAATTAGCTGAATGTCACTGAAAACAGGCAATGTGCTTCTTAGAGTAAATTGAAAAACTTTTAGGTTTCATCAGAAAGACATAATCGGTCTGCTTTAGAACATAATATGAATTTAATTTTGTTCAACTGCAGAGTAAGCAAAATTGCTTCAAAAATAAAAGGAAACCCAGCTTAATGTCTGAGCTTACACACTCACAAATCAGCAAAAACTTGTTTTGTACACAAGCTGTAACTTTGCAAGCTTTCTTGATATGTGGTCAAGCCACCAACAGATACTCAAATTCAAGGACTGTGTCTGCCTTTAAAGATTATCCATATCTCTGTCACTTGTTCATTCTAACACAGACCTTCAGACATCTTCAGTTAAGCCAACACCTACTTACAGTGACTGTTTTAATAGTAACTGGAAAAAAAATGAAAACATGTTTCATCTTCAGTGAGACTGAAAATCTTAGTCAGAAAAAGCCTCCCCGCCCCCCAGATAAAGTTGACTTAAACCAAAAGGTTAGTGAACTGTTGCACTGACAGGAAAGACGCTACACAGAAACTTCTCAACTGAAGGTTCCACCAGAACTTCCCTTTCAACACCGCCCATCAGTTGAAACAGCAGCTGCAGTGGTCCAGAGGGTTAAGTTACTACATATTATTTTCACTTGTGAAATGTTAAATATAGCTAACCCACCATCACATGCCATTCTTTCTTCTCTGTTTTCAGGTCAACAATACGTGTGTTGTAGCAACTGAAATTCCACTGAAAGTACATCTGTTCCACCAGAAAGCAATGAGTAACACACCTTACAGTAGGAATATGTTAAAAGTTAAAAATGAAATTAGGGTTTTTTTGGGTTTTTTTTGTATGTATATATATATATATATATATATATATATATATATATATGAAATTGATTTGAATTTATTACAGTAAATAGAAAAGATAGAGGAGAGAATCGGTGTTTGCAAACTTGGTGTTTAAAAACAAACACATTGATTGACAATGACTGTTTACTAAACTGGAAAAGAAAAAAACTTTGAAATTGCTGAGTGCATTATTTTGCTTATAAAATGAAAGAAAATCCCTACAGGATTTTTTGTCTAAAAATTTATCTTCTGGAGCATTTTGCCTCAAAGGACTAAAAGCACAAAGTCTTTTTTTATTACTTAGTACTTCAGGACTGAGGAACATGTTACAGGAAAGAGATTTCTAGCATCAAAAAGAAAATACGAAACAATCACACCAAATGAAAACTAAAATTTTTCCAAAATATGTGAAGAACACTGTTTTTACAGTTCAGCATTTCACATTCGGCTATAAATTTGGTAAAACTGGATGATAACAACTTATAATTTTTTCACTTTACATCAAATAAATATATATTTGGCATCAAATAAATATCATACACTCCTTAAAGGGGCCTTCCATATTTAGTACTAAAATATAATCTTCTACAATTTGTTCCATTAAAAGACTGGCTAAATGAAACAATGGGAATGTTGACTTTTTGGCAAAATAAGCTTCTAAGGCCACAATTAACATTACTGTCCCTTGTTAATCACAGTAAATAGAAGACAGTGTAGAATTGTGTGTTGTGTTTTCTAGAAAATAAATCCATAAATGCAACAACCAATTCTTTTACACAATGAAACACAGAAATGTGCACTTATGTTTAGTTAAACAGTCTTATATGTTTAAGAAAGATGACAGATTGAAACAGTTCACTAATTATTGGCTAGGCTGTTTGGGGAGAGTAGCTGAGTTCACATATTTCTATATCCTTATTTGGCATTTGTACTTCTTAGGGTTTTCTTTTTTAATATATGAAAACTGAGAAAAGAAAAAAAATGTGGAAAGTAGGTCAAGAAACAGATGCTGGGCAGAAACTGACAATATTCCCAGACTTATTCACAAGTAAAGAAGCTGAAAAGTGCATTTCTGAAGAAAACAATATAAACAAGCTACTGTCAATACAGCACAGCCTTAGAACAAGGCAATCACTTTGATTGTGAATTTACTTGTAAGGTGCATTAACTCATTAAACCCTGAGTCTTCAGAGCACAGTGAACACAAATCTCCTTAGACAATTCTCCATCATACAATTGCTTAGCAAGTCAACACCTGATATGTCTATGAAAGCTGCAGGCCAATGGACTGAAGGGCTGAACACTAGAAACAAAATTCACATTGAAAAAAATAAGGAAAGGATCCTGTACAACTATTACATATGTCAATGTAAATTAACAAATAATTCACTAGAAATATCATCAGCTCACTATAAATATAATGGTAATTTTAAAGCCGGGCGGTGGTGGCGCACGCCTTTAATCCCAGCACTCGGGAGGCAGAGCCAGGCGGATCTCTGTGAGTTCGAGGCCAGCCTGGGCTACCAAGTGAGTTCCAGGACAGGCGCAAAGCTACACAGAGAAACCCTGTCTCGAAAAACAAACAAACAAAAAAAAATATAATGGTAATTTTAAAAAACTAGAAAACCTTAAAGTACAATTCAACTACTTAAAACAAAACAAAACAAAAAAACTTATAAGTAATGGCCCAATCAAAGCATTCAAAGTATAATTTTTGAAAAACTTGAACAGTATCCAGCCACCCCCTCATAGACGTGGTTATTAACAACAGACTTGTAAAACCTAAGCCAAACAACAAGATGTTTTAATATCCTAAATCTTTTCTTACAGGTGCCAAACTGATTAATACTCAGTAGTCATTGCTGCTAGAAGCAATTGTAATTTTTATGAACTGTTTGCACATTGTGCAATAATGAACTTACAAATTATTCTTTTCTTGCAAATGACAGCTTTGTATGTATTATTCAATATTTGTTCACTCTGGCATTGTTTACCTCTTTTTCTGTTAAGGGGAGCAATATAAACATAGCTAATACTAACATTTCATTTGTATTAATAGCTATTAACTGAAAAAGCGCACCTTCAAAACCACAATTGCAGCCTTCATTAGTTGTAAAGTTCCAACAGAAGACTCACTTGAGTCAGTTTATATTAAACACCCTTAGATTTGCTACCTTAGTAAAAAGCAAAAATGTAAATTCAAAGTCTCATGAATACATAGAGTATTCATTTTTGAAAAGATGTCAGGAATGCATGAACTGATGTATTAATTATGGAGGTGTATTATTCATTTAATACACTTTTTAGATTTTCACATACATAACACATTTTAAGCATGGCTAGGTATGCTAATTAAACTATTATGATGTTGTTTTGTATAACTCTCTACTTTCTTTTCCATCATCCATGCAGCCCCATCTAAACAACTCCTTTCTTGCCAGATCATTTTTTTTGAAGTCACGATTGTAAATAACTTCTTTTCTTTCTAATCACTTTTTCCCCTCTTTTCTCTTTCAATCAACTTCTGAGATCTAATGCTCCTCTATCACCTCATTCTTAAGAATTAATTCATTGCTAACTTATTTTAGGTTCAAATTTGGAGCTAGTTATGGGAGGCACAGAGGAAGATACTCTATAGGTATCACAAGAGGACAAAAATGTCAAGCTGACAAATAGATGAGACCCTCAACTTTTTAATCAGTCTGCTACTATTACAAAATTTCGATGTCAATATCTCATCAATGAATAACTAACATTTTGAAAAAAAACACTTCAAAAAAGTGAGGATTTTATATCTGTATGTATAGGATATGTTCTCTCAAAGTTCTTGAGTTCTGAATTACCAACATGTTCTAATTTAGGCATACTAACCAAAGCAGTGGTGTAATGAAATATAAGAAACATGGGATTCTTGCTTCCTCCATGCTTAGGAATGTAGAGCCCACTTTTCTTATTAAATTTAGGACTGAAGTAGAAGAGAGTGTTGTGATGGATATAAGGAGTCATTGGATTTTTACTTCAATAATTCATCCCAGCTTAAAATGTCTGTCTGGCAAAGAATAAGCCAAACTGTTAGAAAGTTTATTTTCTGACTTTTTATTCATTTTTTCATATGAGCTTATACAGGCATAACCATGGGATAAATCAAACCAATCTATACTTGAAGCAATAGGAATCAATCAAGGAGCCCCTGTTCTACACATTTAAGTATCAGATCAAAATGAAGTCTCAATAAGGAAAAATTAAGGAAATGACTCCTAAGATGAATGTTCATCCCAAACAATGGAGTAAAAATATGCTAAATGTTAGTACTTAGCTCAGTATTTTATTCCACTGATAATAAGATAGTATATCCAAAATTCCATCATTCTTGAAAATTTGACTGTGCAATGACTTTATTTCTTGGTTCCACATTCTTCCAAGAGGAACATCAAGTACAGCTGATTCAATTTTTCATTAAGCGTTCACACTTAAGCCATAAATCAAGTGTTCAATAGAAATTGACTGAACCCAACACATTTAATAACACGATGTGAAATTTGGGGGGCTTATTAAAGGAACTCACCTTATCTCCAGGACTAAAGAAGAGTTGATTTTCCAGCCTTGTACAGAGTGTTGGAAGATGGTTGAACCAGCCTTCCGGATGATTTTATCAGAGCTGTTGACAAGCGACCTGCTCAAACACAATTCACCATCTCTGTAATAAAAGAAACAGGCCAGCTTTGTGAAAAGCAGAAGCAATTGGCATAAGTGTCATCATACACAATTATATTTACATTAGTGATTGAAAGTTGGATAGTATTTTCACAAGTTATAAGAAAAGAGAAGCATGATGGGATGCACTCTAATAGTTAAGTGATGGATATTATCACAGCAAACGTCTACATACTTTTTTTTTAGAACAGAATCTTTCTTTCGTATAAGACAAACCTCAGGATATTTAAAGAAAAATAACTCTCATCAAAGCTACAATGCCAACTAGTGCTACCCCCACTGTTTACAGAATAAGCAGCATGATGTTTGGTCAGTTATTCTGTGAGCCTATAACTTTGGCCACGAAGGTTAATTTTGTCTCAGAGAAGGCATATAAAAGTACTGAAAATAATTTTTGCTGAGGTCTACTAAGAAAGTCTTGTGTATAGCAGATCTGAAGATGTTCTCGATTTTATGGTGTGTTTGCTCGCTATTCTTGGGCACTACTTCACTGTGTTCTTACCTTAGCCTTGACAAACAGCAATAACATTATTTAATATGCAATGACTGCGAAGATTATGGGTTTTCTGTATAACAAAGTAATTTTTCAAGCATTGTTGAAGTGCCAATTTAAAAAGAATTGTTCACTAACATCATTAGAATGAGATTCCCAGGACACAGAGAAGAAAATTCCTTCAATCCATATGTCCAGTGCTTTTATATTGTTTTAAAAGCAACTACCTCTTTCAATCAATATTCTTTAGTATATAGTATACCATGTAAATTGGTAATTTTAGGGGTTTAGTGGTGTTATGATGGTGATAGACATGTTTTTTTTTTTTTCATTTAAACCATGAGGACCTGTAGAGCTAAGCAGTTCACTACTGAATAGATGTTTGTCTTTCTGATTTCTGGTAAAAGATTCAGAGAATTAGAAGGCCATTCACTTCTAATGAGGAAGAAAAAGCTTAGCTCTTCCAGTATTTGTACTGGTCATTTACATGTAAGCTTTAAATTTTTTGCTTCTCAAAAGCATTGTTAAAAAGCAACATGATTGTTCAAAATCACAAAGTCTGAATGTGTGTGTATTACCTAGAAATTTTTTTTCTACCAATAGAAGCATTGCCTTTTAACAGCTGTTGGAGGATTCTAGAACTGGAGGCTTATTTTTTGGTTCTTGCTTTACACTACTTTTTTAATATGTAGTTTTAATTTGAAGCAATTCCCTGTGCTGCTTATGAAATCATAGGAAAGCCACTCCCTGCAAAATTTGGAACTCTACAAAAATTAATGTTTTACACGGTTCTACTGATGAAAATGACACATTTGCATGTCTGTGCAAGGCTAATAATAATCATTTTCCAGAGGTCATTTAGGATGTTAGGAAACAGAGCACATTTTGCTAAGCAGTGATCCAGTCATCAATTTTCATATTATACTTTTAATGATAATAATTACATGTGAGTGAAAATGTGGATGTGCACAAAAGTTAACCTTCACATTTTAGTGTGCACCTCCCAGCAGGCATAAATTATCACTATTTTCATGGGAAGAGGCAAGGATCTTTCCAATCTTCACTCCATTAACAGCTGCCAGTATCTTTTCCTTCTACCACAGACTGGAAAGATTAGAATAATAACTTTTACAACCAATATATTTTCGTAGGAGTAAAATTATGCATCAGATCGAATTTTTAAAACTTTTATAGTATTGTAGCACTTAATCATGGGTGTAGTTCTACCTGTACACTGGTTTTTGTAATGACATACTTAGTTCTATTGGAGCCTTATCAGAACCTCTAAAATTAAAATTCAAAAAGTCATTTTTAAGAAGTACAAATCCATTTTTTTGTGAGCACTATGCCAACACAGTACTTCACCACCATTTGAACCGCTTCTGTTAAATTGGTGATTGGCCACATGTCAGGCTTTTGTCATTAGAAAGAACCTTGAATGGAAGTGGATGGGTACAAGTAGTCAGAGTTCTCTTTCACACACCAAGGAGTCATCTGAGCCTAGAGAGCATACTTTTTTTTTCTGCAAAGTTAAACAGGGATATTTTTGCACATGATCTAGGTTTCACTCTGTCATAACAAAGACTCTCTTCCCATGAACTCAAAGCATGAAGGATATTTCCACCCACTGCTTGTTTCTCATTCTAGTTTGGACTTGACATCTGAACAGCTGCACTGAAAACAATTTTTTTTTTGCATAAAGATATCTACAAAATAGCCAACATGCATTTTTAAAAGGGAAGAGTCTGAAGACATCAAAGAAATCACTCAGCACTAAAGAATGCAATTTTCCAATATTCCTGCTTATATAGTGCTGTGAAAAATTCAACAAAGATGATAATATAAAACATTCACTGTTAGGGAATATTCTTACTTTTATCACTTAATATCTACAAATCTCTTGTTGGTGTTTTCTCTTTGACATGCGTTTCTAGTCTTTGTGAAAATTTGTTTCATCAGTTCTGATATACATAACAAAGGTGATTAAATATACTTTTGGATATCAGGTCTCAGCAGCCAGGTCCACCCCACTGAAGCTCCAAATGACTACTTAGCTTTAGAATGAAGGTGACCAGATTAAGCTTCCTCATTAACTTAAACTTTTAAAAATCCTATCAGCAAAAGAACTCAAAACAAGCTAAGTTTGAACCCAAGCAGGGGACAATTCCATATTCTATTCCCAAAGTGTCAAACAAATAAAGATGTGATACAGTGTAGTGTAATTATAATCTATGAAGCAGAAACCGTGGAATGCTGTTTTCCAAAACCATCCTCCACCTTTAAACAAATTGAAACTAGCTTGTCCTAGCCATAGTCCAAGCGCCAGTGTTTAGCTTTACTGTCAACTTTATGAATGCCAGAACTCATAAGTGTTGGTCATTTAGTAACATAATGTAAGCAGCCTTGAGGGGAGAAAAAAAAGACATGTATAAGTCAAATATATTTAAGCCTCATTTTAGTCTGCCAAGCTAGTTTCAGGGAATCTAATCAAAACAGACATCTATGCATCATCTGGTTTTGTCACACTTGCCAATTCTTTCCTTGTTAAATAGGCATGTTCATGTATTGCGTGTGGGAATCTTAAAACCCATTTCCAATATAGTCTCACCAACACAGAAAAAAATGGAAAGGTGGGACAAATGTGAAGCACGTGCAAAAAAAAAAAGTCAAAAATGACCCACTAAATACTATCGATCATCGGGGTAAATTTGTTAATAAAGTCATTCTAACAATCAATACAATTTATAAAAGAGGACGTGGCAGTTTCAGGTGGTCAATGGTCCCTTACTCTTGTTGCACACACTGCTGGTGCTACTCTGTCTGCTAGGAGAAGGTGTATGATGGACAGGAAAGTTCCTCAGCTACTGTTTTCCTCTCTGCGTATAACAACTAACTGCTCCTTACTGAAGAGTGATGCGGCACTGACTTTGCTTGGGGGCTCTGCTGAAGGAAGAAGGGCTGAATAGACACACCGCCTATCTGGTGAGAAATGCTCATGGGAGCGGCAGGGACGTTGAATATGAACCCAGAGGAATGTAAGAGGAGAGGACTAGGTTGAAACTACTGCCCACCTGCAAGGCACGCAGTGCCCCCCAAAGGCTATGGACTGCCTCTGTTACTTCACTTTTAAGTGAAGCTTGGGTCCTGGCTCCAGAGCTTCTTTACTCTTTTAGTCGCCTCAGAACAAGGCTTCTCCACATAAGCTTACACGGAGAAGAGAGATGAGTTTGATGAGTCAACTGCTCCACCAGAGGCACTAGTGGGGAGTTGAAAGAAAACCATGTGCTCGGGTCACAAGCTTTTCTCCCAAATGTTTCATTCTGGCGGAGGAAAAGGAATGAATGTTCAGAGACAACAGCTACCCTGCACTGCTCCTGGCAACACTGGCTCCACCTTGGGCTGCTGAGTCTGAAGCTCAGGGCCGTCAGAATTCCTCCAGCACGTGTATGGAGACGATCTCCGCAACCAGGTCCCTGTTTTGCCCGAAAGGACTGCAGTTGCGGCTTTTAATTAAAGAGGAGGAGCTTTGAACGCGAATTTATTGTTTGACTATCAAAAAAAAAAAAAAAAAAAAAGGAGTCACAAAATGTTGACTCCTTTCAGAAACCCTCTACCCCATCTCTTTATCCAGCTCTGGCTGCTTGTTCTCTGAGAGGAAAGGCTAGACACCGGGCATACCTCTCTTCCTCTTTTGTTAACTCAAGCGACTGCCTTAAGCCTTCTCAAATGAACTGGGACGAAAGAAACTGCCGCCCCGCAGGCGAAGGGTTCAGGCCACAGCTTAGGAGAGCTACCCAGGCACTGCGCGGCTGCTAGCGGTTCCCCACCTCCGTTCCCCACCTCCCAGGGCTGCGCCCACCCTCCAAAGGTTTCCAGAAAAAGGCCACAGAAGAAATGTCACTGTGAAACGTGGGGTGTCCTGGATCTGTTATTTCCTCCGTGGCACCAGGGTGCATGCCTCCTCCCTGAAGGCAGTTTACCCAAGCTAGGAAAGGATTCCTTTCCAGTATTTGGAGACCCTGTTCATCGCCACGCCCACTCCTGCTCACCAGGGTCCCAAACCATTGGAGTCCTGTAGAGGCTGGGGCTGCTTTGTCTAGGCTCGGGCTCATCTTCCGAACCCATCAGTTCAGAAGGGAACAAAGAGCCTCTACTCACCAGCCCCAGCCTCCGCCTCTCCCAGGAATTCCCACGCGCGGGTTCACCACCTTCAAGACCCCTTTGTCTGCCTGGCAAAAACAGGTCTGCTGGGGATGCCCACACCCCTCCTAAATTTTTTCTTTCCCACCGTTGACATGGATTTTCAAACCACCCACTTCTGTGTAAACGACCTCACATGATTCTTTTATTTATTTATTTTCTTTTCTCTGATACCGACCTTGAATAGGTTTGTTGAAGCGTAAGGACCATTCAGCCCACTCCTTATTAGCTTTCCTTTCTCCTACAGTCCCCTTTGAATGTGGTACTGTTAGGCTAGCTTTGTATGAGTCCTTCCGCGAGGATACACCTGCGTCTTGCTCTCTTAAATGCGATGATTACTCAGAGAGGAGCAGGGATATTAAGAAAAGAGCTGCGTAAAGTTTCACAGTGTGTGTTTTAGCAGCCCCGTGTCCCCGCCCCCATACAAACCTCGCACACAAAAATGGCAAGCATCCTCCTTCGTTTTAAAAATGTCAGAGACAATTTAAAAACAGAAGGAAATCTCAGCCAGGGCAGTTTCTGACTGCAGAAACCTCCAGGCTTGGAAGGATTTCCGAAACAGGACTTTTAACAGAGTTGACAGCAAGGACCATATCCTCAGGAAAAAAAAAAAAAAAAAAAAAAAAAAAAAAAACGTTTCCAAGCCTGTCAGAGACACGGAGTTACAAGGAGCTCTGCTCTTGATAGACTTCAAAGGCAGAGAGGCCAGGGGAGAGAGGAAGGAAGTGTGGTATTTACAGAACTTAACGGGGCGGAGATTTTGAACCCATCTTGACAAACTCAAGAAAGAGCAATGATATAGTCTGTGAAGGCACAGTTCCCAGGCCCCTTCTAAAACTATTATCGTGAAACGCAGGAGTTTTATCCGTGGAGGAGTAAATAAGGAACTGTCCTTATTGGCACTGTAATTTCGAATTAAAAAAGAAAGAAAGAAAACAGATCTCACAGGCGCCTCCCACCACCACCAAAATCAAAAACAAACAAACAGGAAAGACTAAAGAAGACCCATTTCCTCTTCTGTGAACTTAAACTTCTGCCTTTCGAGAAAGACGCTTGTTAGAGTATCTATCTAGACTGTCAGGACACAGAAGGAAGGAAAGACAAGGATGTGATGAGTTCTGCTCAAGCATTAAAATGACAAGGGCACACGCTCTTTGTTGACACTTCTGCAGTGACTTTTCTTTGGTGAGCGGCACCCTGTGCCAATACATCTGCTGCTGCCGCCGCCGCCGCTGCCACCACCACCACCACCACCACCACCGCACAGGGCAAGTTAAACTCATACTGGAAACAGCATGAGAAACCCACACACACCTCCAAAGAGCCATTGTTATTTAATTCATGGCACTAGCCACCCGCAAGCAAGCTCGAACCAACACACACAGCACTCCAAACGTCACTTATATGCACACTTCACTATGGCTTGACTTTGTGTCATATCCTGAACATGCATTTACCCGATGAGTTGCGTCTCTTGGTGCTCCTCAGTTCTTGCTATTTCTTTTGTCTTATAAAAGATCAGAAGTAGACTTATAGTGCAGATGGTCCACCGCTTTCTAATGGAGCGCATCTTGGGT
This sequence comes from Peromyscus californicus insignis, assembly GCF_007827085.1. Lineage (NCBI taxonomy): Eukaryota > Metazoa > Chordata > Mammalia > Rodentia > Cricetidae > Peromyscus > Peromyscus californicus. The sequence goes on along the minus strand of NW_026294514.1, from coordinate 53,219,417 downwards.
GCCCGGGAAAGTCCTGGTTGCCCCAGTTCCGGCACCTTCTCTTGGTATAAAGACTCCGTTTTGGGAAAATAGTCGAGGGGGAGAAATCTGAAAATTGCGATGGGAGCGTGGAGCCGAGATCCCAGAATCAGGTCGCTAGGATGTTCTGCGGTGGAGCTCCCTGGGTTCTCCAGCGCTGCCCGGCGCCCTGCCACGCAGTTTGCTCTAGCCAGGCCAGGGTCGCTCAGTGCCGTCTCCCCGGGGCTTAGGTTTCTTTTCAAATGTGACACCTTGTGCATTGGAGGTGGCAGTCGCTTCTGCAGCTGAGCTCGGGGGCGTCACTGGCCCTTTCCTCGCCGTAGCAGGGAAATGATAAGCAAGGCCAGCCAATCACCGGGCTGAGGGGGCGGAGGCTGCTGTTGCCTTGCGTTGCTGGCGGCTGCTAGGAGAGTAACGTCGTGGGCACGGTCTGCACTCTGCCTGGGGAGGAAGCTCACTGTCGCACGCGCGCGCGTTCTCGCACACATACTCAAAAAACCAGAGACACACACAGATACACCCCGACCGTCTCCTAGGACGCCCAAACGTCAATGCCGCGGATCCGCCAGCGTCCAGACCATCTGACTACATCAATGCAAAGAGTGGATCTGATCTGAGAAAGATGAGAGAGACTCATCCCACCGTAGGAATGCAGTAGATAGGGCTAGGGGTGGGATGAGAAAGGAACCTGTTATTGAAAGCGTGGTTGCTAAACATGCATGATCGCACTAGAGAATAAACCCGTCCGTTGTAGAGTGACATCTTGCCGGGAAGTGGAAGGAGGACGCTCATTATTCAGTGCACAACTCTGTCTGGAAAATACAAATATCCACAGGAGCCAATGAGCTGGTCTCGGTCAGAATGGGTGGGTAATGAGAATCCCAGCTAGAAGCTTGCGATAAGCAAGTGAAGTCAGAGGTGGCGTTGTGAGGGTTATGGATATTTATGTGACCCTCTCGTTGTCATTTGGAAACTCCTCACGAAGAAGTGAAGTCCACTGCCTTTTAAACTTAACTGCAGAGAATCAGGATTCTGAGAAAAAGAAGCTACCTCCGGGCTGGACTCGGGCACACCCACAAACACATACAGTCTAAGGAAAGAAGAAAGAAGGGTTAAAAACAGGACAGGCAGGCCCTTCTTGAAAATCTAACTCAAGCGTATTGGCCTCTGATTTTCACCCCTCCTCCAACCTACCATTTTCCTTACTCCTATTGTGTTGTGCAGCTGGCGCGCTTTCTGAGTTCTGTGTGTGAGCACCTCTCCGTTCTGAGTTTCCGGCATCTCCAACAGAGCTGACTGCAGGGGCTTATCACACCTAACATCTGTACGCTTCCAGCATGAGACAGAGCCTGGAAGCCAGACTCCTTCCTATCTGCGTGCCTTAGCCCCAAGATCCCTGAGACTCTGACGTCTGAATTCCTGCTCCTTCGGGCTGAGCACTGCCTCTGGTCGTCCATCACTCTAACCCTTTAAGTTCACACTTTCCACATCAGGAAATGATGAGGCCCACCACCAAGACTTGGCCATCCTTGGACTAGAGGAGGAATTCTGAGTAACTCCTGGAACAGCATGAAATGAAAAGACATCGCTTTTGCTTAAAACCTGGGGTTCCAGAAGTTCAGGGATAGAGTTTGCCTAGCTGCTGAAGTCTCTAAAAATGACACAACAAAGCTTACTGTTCCTTGCTGATGCATGCCAGCCTCTACTTGAGGTTTCCTAAGTTAAAAATCTCCCAAGTTTTGAGAGCCTAATCTCTGCAGCACAGCCAAGCAAAGGGCTGAGTCTAAAATGCACCAAGGAGCAAGTCATTATGAGCCTTTATTGACCCTGCAAGTGGCCTGCCGGGAGCCTTTCCAGTTTATTGATGTCTAGGCAAGTCCTGCTTGCCTTAATGCATTTTTGTTACACAGACTTCTCAACTAGCAGCAGGGAGAGAATAAAACAGTATCTTATTTGAGTTCAAGGGAAGTGGCATTTGTGGGGGTGTGCCTATGTATCAATACAAAAGAAATCCAGTAACTATAAAACAAAAAAATGCTGTTTATTGCAAGGCAAATCATTTTTACATGTAGAATATGTAATTTAATTTTTTCCTACATTAATTCATTTTTCTTCATGTAAGGACATATTTAAAATCTATTTCTTGTTTTCTGTATGTTGCCCTTTTGCTGTTTCCATACATAAGAACCAAATATAATGTGCCCAATCAAGGAAGACCTTGACTTTAGTTAGAATGCACAGTCATAAATTTAGTGTAATTTCTCACAAATCGACAAAAGCCTATCATCATTACTCTTAAATCTTCATAATTGTTTGACCTGGGTAATTTACATTCACATTCTTTTGCATAGATTGCCATGGTTTGTAGTCAAGCATGAATGTTTTTTACAATGGATAACACAAGCACTTTCAAGTAAGTAATTTTCAATTTGTAATATCTAATTTGAATGTCCTATGAGAGGTATCTTTGAATGTGTGCCACTCAGAAACACCTCTGTTTTTAAGAGTCATTTTACTTGCTTAAGGTACACATTTTAATTGTCTATACACCTTTGTTTCAGCCTTGGAGATCTGTGGTTCCAGTTCTTACTATTTCTTATTCCACAGCACTTTGAGATAGTAAAAATACACAGGAGCACTACCTCATCCATGCTTTGCTACATGCTACTCTATTACCTAGGTTTTTTCTTTCTTTGTTTTTTATGTTGCCTTTTGGTGTGTTACTCTGATCCAACATGATGACTGATCCTGCCTGGTAGGAAGAGAGTAAGTGTCAGACCAGTGTTCTTCAACCCAACTTTCTGGATAACGGAAGCTCACTGAGTGTTTGGCTGAGTCACTACCACTAAGGAGAATATTATTAATGGTTGTAGTTTCGTCAGCATGGCTTTTCAGGTTTCTTTCTTGGTTCTGGGCTAGTCTACTTTTTGTTTCTTCTCTTATGAGCTTTTCCCCTCCCATTTCCTAACTGAATGACAGAATTAACTTCTTCTCTTATATATCTCCTTTCCATATTATTCTCAAAACATCATATTAAAATCAAAAGGAGAAATTATACCGTAAAATTTCAAGGCCACAAGAACTGTCTGTGTACATCTATTTCTTTTGAAAATCACATGTATATTCATATATATACACATATATATTATGACTGCTTTTAACAATTTGAACATACTGACTCAAAGTATATGTCATGTAAAATTACATGTCAGTGTTCTTTATAAATTAAATTTTGTAAGCAAAAAGACATTTTAAATGATTCTACAATATTATTTGTATACCCTAAAAAGATAATATTATGCTCATTATTGGCTGACACGCTATTGGTGAATATAGCATGCAAAAGACTTGCTGTCCTGAAAAGTGTGTTGAATTTAAATATATACATTCACAGGCATGCACACAGACACACATACACACACACATACATACACCATACATAAGTACACACATTGCATTCCCTGTAGTAGTTTTTTCGCCAAAAATATGCTAAGAAAATTAGAAGTCAGACTCAGGCCAGTAAGAAGACTCAGGTGGTAAAGGTGCTCACCACCAGTCCCAACAGAGGAATCGTATCCTCAGGCTCCACACAGTAGAATCATAGGATGAACTTCTGCTGGTAGTCCTCTGACCTCCACAATGGCATGTGTACACACACACACACACACACACACACACACACACACACACACACACTCACAAAACACAATTAAAAAGCAATGAAGCCAGACTCTCCTACTCTTAGAGTGACAGTTTTGTGGCATTGAGTAGTAACTGTCTTGCCTCATGTTTTGTAACTTTGATTTATTACAGAACGTTTAGTTCCCACTTTTATCTACTTGAGGACGGGTCAGTTTGCATTTAAATGTATAAAGCAAACAATTCTGTTAAAGATCACAGACTTTATGCTTTTCCTGTTACATAAGATTATGAAAACATCAATTTTTGAAAAGTAAGTAGTTGGACAAATTAAAAATAGCTTTCTTATAAAAGAAGTTTGAATTTCAAGCATAAAAATGCCTAATCCATCAGTAGGGGAATACGACTGTGGAAGACGGATCAATAGACACTTATTGGAGGGAGCCTTTGGGAATAAGAGAAAAATAATGACTCCATTCCACATTTGACCTGTAACTCCCCTACATAAAATAAATAATTGATCTTTCCTCTCTATTACCACAATCATAATTCCCTACATCCCACTTGAAAATCTGTCAATACCTATAGATATTGTGCATCATGGTTAAGCACATCATTCTCACATCCATCTTTTATGCAATTGTGGTGATTTATATTAGCTGCAATTACAATCCAATTATTAAACAAAAATGGAATCACTATACAAAGAGGATAAAAAATAGGATTTTTAAGGTCTCTTTTATGACCTAAATGTAGAATTATTTATTTCTTCAAAACATGCTTTACAATATATAGTGGATTTATCCACTTTTTATTTTGTTGACAAGAGATTACTTCTACAGTAAATTCTCAGAAATGGATGCTTATTGTAACATTATATGTAAAATACTATAGAAATTGCCCTAGAATTGATGATTTCAGAGTATGTATGCTCAACATCATGGAACCTATGAGTTTGCCCCATGGTGTTTTGAAAATAGGATATTGAAGGTGTGGAAAGGCTGTAGAAATCCCAGAAGGCTGCACAACTGATCATTAGGAAGAGTCAGGACACAAACCATGAGGTTTCACAAGTGGTATTCATCAGGAGATGGCTACCTGGAAAAACTGGCAATGCTCAGGAAGCAGAGAAATCAGGGGTGAGATCAAAACTTTGGGCTCCAGTTACACAATCATCTAGGACCAAGTATGCGAACTTACTTAATACATGCTGAATTCTCTTTGAAGATGAAATCAGTGTCAGAAGTATCAGCAAGCTGCTTTCTAGATAATATTATAAGCTAAAAGAAACATAGCTTTCTGTATAAAAAGGGGATTTGATAAGAAGCAAATTCCTGAGATACTCTTGTAAAACTCGAGAAAATAAAATTTAATTAAGACATGTAGCATTACTTTTATCTTTGGAGCCTAATCTTGATTTTAAGAAGAGCTTCCACTATGGGTATATGAACATAGCATTCATTATAACAGTTTCTAATCACAAAAATAATATATATCTTTGTGATCAAGCAATGTTGATACTACCAGCTAACTTGGAAAAGAGAGTGAATATGTTTCTTAAAGTACAATAAAGCTCTTAATAGTAAACTACCAAGCTAAAGGTAGGAAAATGGAAGACCAAGAACTTGATTCATAAAATTAAAAAAAAATCAGTGGAGTAAGGCCTCAATTTTAACAGGGGACGAGAAAAATTAAGAGGACAAATGCAACCTGGATCTCAGAGGTGCAAGACCAAATGGGAAGATAAATTGAAGTGAAACCAAATTTGCTACAGGTGAGAAACTAAAGCAGCACGGAGATATTTCAGGCCAGCAGAAATGAGGACAGGAGCAGCTGCAGACAGCACCAAGGACAGTTAGTTACCAAGAGTAAGTGGGTAAGTAGGAGACAGCGGGAGAGGTGGTGGAGGGGAACACCTCCGGTGGTACTGCCATTGAAAACCAAGGATGCTTTTTCTATGCCTGTCTGTAACCTGCCTAATACACCAGCAAAGTCAGACTTGAGGGTCTGCTGGAGAAGGAAGGAATTCTTCAAATGAACGTTGACAGAACTAGCTGCTTGGTCTTCAATATCACAAAGGGGCAAAGATATTCATTTAATAACCATGGATTGTAGAGTACAGTACGGCTTCTTTAACTTGCATTGTTAGTAACCTTGGATTGTAGAGTATTGCCTCCTTAACTTGTATTACTGTAAAAATTTAAATTATTTTATGTATTTACTTTTGTGTGTTTATATAACATAGTCGCCACCCAACACCTCAGTTCAAGATTAATTCAAACTTGCCATTTGTCTTTGGTGTTAAAATACTTTATTTTGATTATTTTCTAAGCTAGCAGATGAGCTTTATTCAGTTGATTTTGATTTCACAGAAAATCCCCCAACTGTGAAGGTAACAAAATTTCCTAATTTCTTCTTTGTGACCTTCAAAACCAGCTGTTTTCGGTGGCTCTGCGTTACTTGTCTTCTCATTCCAGAGTCCAGCCATGAGGAGGAGCACTCTATCTGAGGCCTCAGCAAAAGTCATCACAGAAGCACCTTATGCAGCCCTCAGTTTGGTTTCTCCTCAGATATGTCTGTATGTTATGTTTCCTAGCACAGGGTTACCAAAGTTTGTCATGTCAAGATCAGCGTCAGTAAGACAGTTAAACTGTGGCTCCTTTGGGAGTTTCTTGGCTTCCTACATATCAGTAAATGAGTCAGGAAAAAAAGAGAAAAAAAAGGAAGGCGGGGAGAAGAAAAAGGAAAACCCAGATTTAAGCCTGAAAAGTATAATACAATAACTTCGCCCCATTAGATAGAAATATAGATTCAAAAATAAAAGGCCACAGTGAAATAAAGGCATGGTAAGTGATATTTGCTAGAGAAGAAGGGTCACAGACCCAGTCTACAGCATCCATTGAGATACAAGATTTAAGAGGACAAAACTAGTTTATAAACTCTTTAGAAAATATAAAAAAGCAAATAGAGTGGGAACATCACTGTTGGAAAGGAGGATCAGTTGCTTTGTATGTTTAACCTCCCCTGTCCAGAACACCAAACAGATAAAAACAATGGCAAAAATTCATAATCTAGTGTCTCACCAGCATATCCATGGACTCAGTTGTACCATTTTTATCATCATTTACAAGTATTTTACATACCCAAGGAGAAGCTTGCATTACTTAACACACACAGTGAGTAGCTTTTCTTATTCACCTCAGCATGTGGGTACATATGCAAGGCACATCATCTGCTTGAGAGCTAAGATCCCTTTTCATAAAGAGAGCAAATACAACTGTTCTTTGTTCTAAAGCAGTGGTTCTAATCCTTCCTAATGCTGCTACAGTTTAACACAGTTCCTCATGTGGTAGTGACCACCACCCCTCAATTGTTGATATGTTCATTGTTAGTTCATAATTGTAATTTTACTACTGATATGAATCATAATGTAAATATGTGATATGCAGGATATCTGAGACGTGACCCCCAAAAAAGTCACAATCCAAAGACCGAGAATGGATGCTCCAGAGTTTCTGTTTTAATTTTAATCCTTCCTCATTAGCACATTTGTTCTTTAGAATAATCTGGGTGTACCATTTCTTTGTAACTTCTTGACTCTTTCCTATATCTTGGCGTTTTTTTGCTCTTATTTCTCAAGTGTTTATTTGAGGAAACAACCACTGTTGGCACTGATTTCTAGACGGAGTGTTTCCTTCCTAGGACTTTGAGAGAACAAAACCAGCACAAAGGCTGTCCTGGAGTCTTTTACTTAGTCACATACCCTCATTAAATTAGTAACATTTTTTTTGTGTGGGAAATATTCTTCAGAAGTTTTCAGCATCAAATCAAGGACCCCAAATATCTCACTGATCAAATAGAAAAACTTAAACAGAGAGAAATTAGCTGTGAGCCCTCAGGTGTCCAAAAGCCAGAAGAACCAACTTATTCTCACTGTCTACTCAGAAAAGTAACTAATAACTTTTACTTTCATTTATGTAACTAACATTTAGTGGATATTTGCAATACATTCATCTTTAAGTATGTTTGGAGACTTAAATAACTTATATAATGTATATTTGCAAAGGATTAGGAGGTGTGGCCTTGCTGGGAAGAGGTGTGTCATTCTGGGCAGGCTGCGGGTTTATGAGATACTCAACCACATCTAATGCTCTCTTTCTGTCTCGTGGTTGTAGATTAAGATGTGAGTTCTCAATTAGTCCTTCACTCAGCCCTTGTGAACTCTGTAACCGTAAGCCGAACTTAACATTTTCTTTTATAAGGTGCCTTGGCCATGGTGAAAGGAGTTCTAACCATGCCTCACCATGGCCGAGCATGCCCTGGGGAGACACCTAGTCATTTCTGGGCTGTACATCCTAGTAATCCGTGAGCTGCATGGTCACGTAATTTGGGCTCAGCGTGATCTCTGTAATCTATGCACATGTCTGGTGTAGCCACGTGGGCCCATATGCGCATTCGTGGGGAGTATATGTGCATGTGCATGCACAGGGGTAGTCCATAAAAGGCGGATCCCATGCACCCTCCCCATCTCTGAATGTGTCTTTCAAATAGGCCTCATCACGCTCTTTTCTGTCTCTCCCTCCTCCTAACAAAACTTTCATAGTTGGTTTTGTTAGGCCTCCTGACTTTTCCTCGCAAGCTAAAGGCATTGCATAAAACCAGCACATGGTGTTTTATTTACCACAGCAACAGAAGAGCAACCAACACAGAAGTGTATTTATTTATGTGTATCAGTGTTTTATTTGTTTGTATGTGCATTACCTGAATGCCTGGTACATGCACAGGACAATACAAGGTAACAGACCTCCTGGAACTACAACAAACACATACTACTACGTGTGCAAACCATACTTGGCAATACTTGGCTGGTTTTTATTTTACGCATACGATTTTGAAAAAAAAATTTTAAATTTTGTCTTTCCTGAAATATTTGTCAGTATTGTTTGGATATTGGACTTAAGTAAAATCATAAAAATAATTTTCAAAATAATCTCTCTGATTTTTAAGAAAATAATTTAATAAAGGTATTTTTTGTATATATTGAATATCATTCACCATTTTACTTGTAGAAACATTTCAAACTAATCATTTTATGGAGCCACTAATGATAATATGGAGCCACAGCCAATATTTGTGGATTTTTGAATCTATTTTATTTTGCAAAGAATTTGTTAATTTCATATGTAGAGTCACATTGTTACAAAGTTGTATTTATTATGTTCTTACTACCTACCTGCCTTTTTTGGCATCCTATTTAATTTATTGGCTAATTGTAGAACGTAAGTATCTACAGCTTTAAATTTCTTTTTATACATTGCATTACAGTTTTTATGTGTAATTTTGTTTTGGTTTTGCTTAACTTGGTTTATTTTTTAGATAAAATCATGCTATGTAACCCAAGCTGGATGTATAAATGTTCAATTATAAACATCTATCACAATATCTAGCTGATGTTTTGTTTTGATTCCAATTTTGCTAGTAATGCATCATAGGCATACAGTTCTGCCTCCACTATATTAATCTTTATACATATTATGAGACTTGGATAATGTCAGTGTTTAGTGTGCCATGATTAGTGTTTAATCATGTACTTGAAAAAGTTGTGCACCCTTTAGTTATATGAAAGTGTGTATGTTTTCTGTACCCTGTAGGTTAAGTAGACAGTTTGCATTGATCTGTTTCTTCTGTTGGTTTTGTTCTACAGTGTCTGACATGGATCTGGAACTGACCTAGACACCTATAAAGCCAGGCTTAACTGACTGAAGCTAGAGGATCATAATTTGAATGCTGCATGGGATATATAGTAAGACCTTTTCTAAATCAATCCATCCATCAACAAACCAGCCAATCAATCAAACAGGCTAATGTTAACAGAGACAATCATTACTGGTAACTTGGCACCTGTTCCGTTACTCTCTTACGTGTTATTTTTTTTCCTAAACATACTTTAAAGTCTAATCTAGAAGGCATGAGAATCTTTATTTTTCTGTTCCTATTAGGTATCTCATTATTACTTATTTATTTTATTTTAATTTTAATTTAATTTTATTTTATAATTTAATTTAATTTTATTTTATTTATCAGCCATGGATTCCTCTGTCCTCCCTCCTCCTGCCCTCCCCCCAGCACGCCCCTCCCCATACCCATCTCCTCCAGGGCAAGAACTCCCCTGGGGATTCAGCTCAGCCTGGTAGATTCAGTTAAGGCAGCTCCAGTCCCCTCATCCCTTCACCAGGCTGAGCAAAGTGTCCTTGCATAGGGCCCAGGCTCCAAACAGCCAGCTCATGCACTAAAGACAGGTCTGGGTTCCACTGCCTGGGGGCCTCCCAAACAGTTCAAGCTAATCGATTGTCTCACTTATCCAGACGGCCTGATCCAGTTGGGGGCTCCTCAAAAGCTATTGATTCATAGTTCATGTGTTTCCACTAGTTTGGTTATTTGTCCCTGTGCTTTTTCCAATCACGGTCTCAACAATTTTCGCTCATACAATCCCTCCTCTTTCTCACTGATTGGACTCCCGGATCTCCACCTGGGGCCTGGCTGTGGATCTCTTCATCCGCTTCCATCAGTCATTGGATGAGAGTTATACCACGACAGTTAGGGTGTTTGGCCATCCGATCACCAGAGTAGGTCAGTTTGGGCTTTCTCTCGACCATTGCCAGTAGTCTATTGTGGAGGTATCTTTTGTGGATTTCTGGGGAACTGTCTAGCACTTTGCTTCTTCCTAATCCCATGGGGTCTTCATTTATCATGGTCTCTTTTCCCTTGTTCTCCCTCTCTGTTCTTGATCCAGCTGGGATCTCCCGCTCTCCAAGCTCTCTTTCCCCCAACCCTTGCCCGTCCAGTTTGCTCATGTAGATCTCGTCCATTTCTCTGTCGTTGGGTGATCCCTGTGTCTTTCTTAGGGTCCTCTTTTCTAGGTAGCCTCCCTGGAGTTGGGAATAGCAGTCTAGTTAGTCATCCTTTGTTTTACAACTAGTATCCACCTAGGAGTGAGTACATACCATGTTTGTATTTCTGAGTCTGGGTTACCTCACTCAGGATGATTTTTTTCTAGTTCCATCCATTTGCCTGCAAACCCCATTGATGTCATTGTTATTCTCTCAAAGCCAGCCTCCAAAGTGACACATTTTCTCCAACTAAACCACACCTACTCCCATAAGGCCACACTTCCCAGTAGTGCCACTCCCTTTGAGCATCATTTTCTCTCAATTCACCACATCAACCTTCTCTAGAAACTGATTCCTGAGCTAGAAACTCCTTTTTCCTTGGAATTTTAGTTCATGGACATTATAAGATGCCATAGATGCTCTTTCAATTTTTTACTTTAGCTCCAGTGATGATTAATCACATATACTTTTTTTTAATGATTATCTGTGATGTTGCTCAGTAGTAATATATAATTTGATTTCCGTTAGCCCCTAAAAGATAGAGAGAATGTAAATTTGGCATTCATTCACTTGTACCAGCATACCATCACAACTCCAAACAAGTGATAGTGTTAATAACTGCCCTCCTATAAATCCAGTTTTTACCTTCTGCTAATTATGGCATTTTCCTTGTCAACAAACCATCCTTCTAATATCATAGAAAAATGTGCTAACTTTGACGATCATACCAATGGGGTAGCCAAATTCATCAATTCTTTTCACTGGAAACTTCATGGTTGGAAGAATGTTTATCAGCACTTTCAAAACCAACATTGTTAGATCTTAATTCCTAGATTAGAGAAATATAAAAAGCTTAACCTTAAAGCAGTCACAAAGATGGCTCCTGTAGTTGCATAGCAAGTGTGCAGAATCATCTATCTTGTCTGAAGACAAGACAGCTATACCAGTAAACTCTAATTCAGAAAATGAGTAGGCTTTCATGATTTGAGGGACTTTGATTCAAGTGTTGATGATCTTTTAAGGTCAAGAAAATATCAAGACAGGGCCTGAACTCCTGACAGTTCCTTAAGGCAGGCAGAAGAGTTTCTCAATGGGAGGAGGTTGGTTTTTATACCATATTATCCATCATATAGAGTTATTGTATATAACACAATATTGCTTATGCCTCAAAATCATGCTTATAACAACTTCAGGGTCTTTTATTTCATATTCTCCACATAACTGTCTGAGGGATGTGGACTGAGCCGTTCCTTATACGTTCCTCCATTGTCATTAATGGAGACACACATGATGGATATTTTCAGACAATATAGGATTCTGTTATTTTCATTTCTTTGAGAGGTACATTATTTTAAGAAATCCACAACTCCATGGCAAAAAGAATTTCAGTCATGTTTCTAGCACCTAACTTCAGGATATTGAACATCACTGAAGTCTTTAGGAAAATAAGTGTGCTGAAGTGATTCTTGTAGGCTTATAGGAAAATAAATGAACTAGAAGAATAACAAAAATCACTAGGAATTTTTATTGAAAAAATTATTTTTATACAATATATTCTGATCACAGTTCCCCCTACCTCAACTCCCTGGTCCTCTCTGCCTCCCAACCTATAGAGCTGCATACTCTTACTTTTTCTCTCTCTTTAAAAAAACTAAACAAACAGGAAAACAAAAAAACAAACAAACCAGAATAAACATCGAGGAAAAACACAAAGTAAATGTATGCATGTACACACATATACCATAGAAATACAAAATTGGAAAAAATAATATACAAACGACATATCAGTTAGACTAAAAATGCCCAAACAGAGCAATATAAAATCAAAAATAAGTATGCAAAAGTACCACTGAGTTCATTTTGTGCTGGCCATCTACTGATGTGCATAAGGCCTACCCTTAAATGTGGTTAATACACCTGGTGAGACTGCACTGGAAAAAACTAATTATTCCTTTATAAGCAGTTGTCCGTTGGAGATAGCTTCTTGGCTAGGAATGGGATCTTGTGCCCACTTCCCCCTCTCAGTGCTGGTACAACATCTGTCTTGAAATTTGGCAAGCCTTATACATGCTGTCATAGTCTCTCTGAGTTCATATGTGTGTCCCGTTTTGTCTGGAAGACATTGTTTCTTTGGTGTTGTCCATCACCTCTGGATCTTACAATATTTCTACCTCCTCCTGCACATAGTTTCTTGAACTTTGAAGGGTGGTGTTTGCTGGAGACATACCATTTGCGACTGAATGTCCCAGGGTCTCTTACTTTCTCTATATTGTCCAGCTGTGGGTCTTTGTGTTAGCTCCCATCTACTGTGAGAGGAAGCTTCTCTTATTATGGCTAAGTGAGCAATCTATAGGTATAGTAGAATATCATTGGGGATCATTTTGTATCTATGTTCTTTTAGCAGAACAATATGATTTGTTTTTCCCCTCGATAGGTCCATGACCTATCTAGTCATAGGTTCTTAGCTACCCAAGCAGTATCAGACATGTGTTCCTTCTCATGGAGTAGGCTTCAAATCCTCTCAGAGAGTGATTGCTTATTCCCAGAATGCTTGTGCCTGCATTTCATCAGCTTATCATGCAGGAAGGCCATCATTGTAGATCACAGGATCTGAAGCTGGCTTGATGGTCATCTTTCTCTTCTGGTAGCCTGCAGAGTAACTTCCAGTCCTGTGAACATGAGTCCATAGGGTTCTAGGTATGAACCAGCTGAACTTTTCTATATTCAGTGAGTTACATGAGTGTTGTCTTCAGCAGCAGAGCCTTACGTCAGTTTGTGGAGAGCAAACTATAGCCTGAAATGTTCAGAAGTTTCCATGAGGTCCCTTTATCTAATGAATCAACTACATGTAACCTATTTCTGGCACTGGAGGTTTCATTTGATGTTGAAAAATGCCCTGTTGGGGCATTATTTTCTGAACTATTTGGTGACTCCATTTAGATTTCCTTCATATATGTTTATATTTAAGAGGTTTCTACAGTAGTAGATTTTCATATGACCATTCAAATGGCCTTTAGTGTTAGTTGTCCCTCCAAGTATTCCCTACATACTCCTGTCTTCCATCTGCCTCCCCATTTAATCCTCCTGCTCCAGTCTCCCCCATGTCTCTCCATAACTCTAGATTTTATTTCTCATGTCCTTGGAGATCCTCCCCTGCCCACTATGCCTTTACTCTTTACATAACCTCTGTAGCTATATAGATTGTAAGCTTGCCCATTGAAGGCTTGGAATCTAACATCCACATAAAAGAGAATACATATTAAATTTGTTATTTAGGGTCTTGATAACCTCATTTGGTATGATTTTTTTCTAACTCCAATCACTTACCTGCAAATTTCATGATTCCATTTTTAAACAGCAAGATAACATTTCATTGTATGAATTCACCACATTTTTCTTATCCACTCATCTCTTGATGAGATCTAGACTATTTCCAATTTCTGGCTATTATGAAGAAAACTGCAATGAACATGGATAAGCAAACGTCTCTATAGAAGGATTCAGAGTCCTTAGGATATATGCCCAAGAATGGAATAGCTGGATCTTGAACTAGATCTACTCCTAGCTTCCTGAGGAAATATCACACTGATTTACATAGATGCTGTAAAAGTTTTTACTACCTCCAGCAATGAATGAGTGTTCCTCTTTTCCCACATCCTTGCCAATGTGTGCTATCATTTGCTTTATTGATCTTGGCCATTCTGACTGCAGTAAGATGAAATCTCAAACTAGTTTTAATTTGCATTTCGCTGCTGACTAAGGATGTTGAATATTTCTTTAAGTGTTTCTCATCCATTTGTGTCTCATCTTTTGAGATCTCTCTGCTTAGTTCTGTACCATACTTTTAATTGGGTTTCTACTTTTCTTGATGTCCAGTTTTTTAGTTCTTTATATATTTTGGATATTAACCCTCTATAAGATGTATAATTTTCTAGATCATTTTCCATTCTGTAGCCTGCCTGAATGATGGTGTCCTTTGCCATATGTAATTTTTTAGTTCCATAAGGTTCTAGCTATTAATAGTTGTTTTAGTGCATGTGCTATTGATGTCCTAGTCAGAAAGTTTTCTTCATGCCTGTTGATTAAAGACTACTTACTGTAGCAGGAATCGTTAGAAGGTCTTATTAATAAGAGCAAACCTGGAGCCAGGTATTAGGGTGAATTGGAAGATCAGAGAGGCAGAACAAGCCACAGCTAACCTCACCTGGCCAACTTCTCAGCTGATCTCGTTTCCTCAGACTGGAAGCCTCTGTGTCCTCATATCCGAATGGCTCTCAGCTGAACTGTGCTGCTCAAAACCTAAAAGCTTAACCAGCCAAATGCTTAACTAGCCAAATGCTTCTAGTTCCTGGTCCTCACTCCTTATATATCTTTCTGCCTTCTACCATCACTCCCTGGGATTAAAGGCTCACTCCCTGGGATTAAAGGCGTGTGTCACCATGCCTGGCTGTTTCCAATGTGGCCTTGAACTCACAGAGATCCCAAATGGATTTCTGCCTCTGGAATGCTAGGATTAAAGGCGTGAATGTCAGCATTTTCTAGCCTAAGTATCTCTCTGCTTTCTGTATTTATCAGACTCAGTGTATCTGGCCTTATATTGAGGTCCTTGATCCATTAGATTTCAGTTTCGTGGAGGGTCATAAATATAGATCTGATTGCATTCTTCTACACACAGCCATCCAGTTTCACAAGCACTTTGTTGAAAATGCTGTTTTATCCAGTTTGTAGTCGGAAATTTTTCTCCAGCCCCACCAAGCCCTGGCAGTCCCATGGCCCACTTATAAAATAATCACTCAGAAGCTTATTTAATTATAACTGCTTGGCCATTATCTCAGGCTTATTACTGTCTAACTATTACACTTAAATTAACCCATAATTCTTTCTATGTTTAGCCATGTGGCTTGGTACCTTTTCTCAGTTCTGCCTTGACATCTTGCTTCCTCTGTGTCTGGCGGGAGACTCCTCACTCAGCCCTCCCTCTTCCCCAAATTCTTCTCATCTGCTCACCCTGCCTATACTTCCTGACTGGCTGCTGGCCAATCAGCATTATACTTATCAATCAATCAGAGCAACATATATTCACAGCATACAAAATGACATCCCACAGCACCAGTTTGTAGTTTTGACTTCTTTATATATAAAAAAAGTGATCTTAGGTGTGTTGAATCATATTAATGTCTTTAATTCAATTCTATTGATTAATATGCCTGATTTTAGTCAATACCATGATGTTTTAATACTGTAGCTTGCTAGTACAACTTGGAAGTAGGATGACGATACCTCCAGCAACTCATTTATTATTCAAGATTATTTTAGCTATCCTTCAATAGCAATTTTAAGTGAAATTTTGTTTATCTTTTTGTTGGAAACATGTCTCTGTTCATTTGGACTTGTTATGGAATTTAACTTTAAGATCTCCTTGAATGTCAGTGATATTTGCTGTCTGGATGGAACAATCCAAGTAAGAATATTTGTCTTCAAGCAAGCATCCCTGTTCTACTAATTTCTATGAAATGGGTAATAAAGCCCAGCTCCACTTACCAGTATGTAAGAGCATCACATGGCTTATAGCACACTATCCTGAAGATGATGTGCAGAATCACACAGTAATAGGAATATTTAATAGCTCCATAGTAAGTTAATGTATAACATGATGATTGGAAAAAGGAATACTTTTAGTGAGAGATTGCACAAGGAGACATATTGAATGTTCAATATGGCATTTATTTGCATGAGCAATGAGGAATTCATATAAATATTCACAAATGATCACATGGATGCACATAATAGCATTCAGTGGCACTTACCTGAATGTTTCCACATTGCTCTGAGACACATTCATACAGCAAGCCTGAAAGCACATATTAGAATCTAAGAGAAATGTAAATAGGTCCTGTTTATAGTATTCCAGGATCATCTACCAGTGTAATTTTGTGTGGGACTCTCTATTGTCTTTAAAAAACACAAAATGTGAAATGAGAGCTTTAAGACTATTTTACAGGTCTATCCTGAAGATTTATGAAACAAAAACATAAAGGACTCAGCAGTCATGTTAGTATTTTTCCTAGTTTAATGAACTATAATAATAGACTTTTATTTAATGTTTTAGAAATTTGTAGAAACAGACATGACTCATTTACCTTGAAGTATCTGGAGAGTGCCAGTTATGTGCTGTGCTTGGCATGAAACACAAGTTCTGATTCCTTGTTCCCTCCATTCCACACATGCAGCCTCCTCCTTGGGACAAAGTACTCCTGTCACTGAGTGCAACCCTCAGGTGCTATGTGGAGGATGGCCATAACCAAGGGAGCACAGAAATTCCTGAAAAGAATCCTGCCGAGAAAAGAGAATTCCTCAAAAAAAAAAAAAGCAAAACAAACAAACAAAAGAAAAAAACACTTTACTTTGTTTTTTTCAGCTTTATTCATTATTTAAGTCTGTAATTTGTCAAGTAAACATGTTTATCATCTCATATGTTTATCATTTGTGTGTGTGTGAAAAAGCACTTAGAACAACCATTTTAACAAATTTCAAGTGTAAAATACAGTCAACTATGAGTAAAAGGCTCTATATTTTACCCCAGGATACATTCTTTTGCAGCTAAAACATCCCTCTTAACCACAACTACCACTCAACTCATTGCCCCTATGAATTTGTATATTTGAGATTTCACACAGATTTGGAATTATTCAGTTTTCTATGTCTACTTTATTTTTTAGTACAATGCTTTCCAAGTTCATACAAATAGTTTCTTGGCAACTTCTAAAGCTGAACAGTGCTTCACTGTACACACACGCATACACATACACTTAAACTTATTCCACATATCACATTTTCTTTATATTCAATTATCAATAATCAGGCAGATTGTTCTGTATCTTAGAAATTATGAATGATTTTGTTCTCTGTGACTCTTTACATACCTCTTTGGCATGCTGTTTTTGTCCTCTTTAGATATGTAGGTTTCTGAATCACCTGCACATATAAGAAACCCTGCTGTGGGATGTTCTGTATGGCAAATGTGTTGCTAATTAGTCAATAAATAAAACACTGATTGGCCATTGGCTAGGCAGGAAGTGTAGGCGGGACAAGGAGGAGAATAAAGCTGGGAAGTGGAAGGCTGAGGCAGAGAGACACTGCCAGCCGCCATGATGAGAAACAGCATGTGAAGATGCCGGTAAGCCACGAGCCATGTGGCAAGGTATAGATTAATGGAAATGGATTAATTTAAGCTGTAAGAACAGTTAGCAAGAAGCCTGCCACGGCCAAACAGTTTGTAACCAATATAAGTCTCTGTGTTTACTTGGTCGGGTCTGAGTGGCTGTGGGACTAGCAGGTGAGAGAGATTTACCCTGACTGTGGGCCAGGCAGGAAAACTTTAGCTACAAAACCCTCATTTTTTTTCCTTTATGAGTGGTATCAATTTATATACCCATCCACAGCATACAAAAATTCCTTTTTTGTCTGTGTCTTCACCAACATTTGTTATCTTTCACCTGCTTTGATTACAAACTCATTCTGAAAAGTGTGAGGTGATATCTCACCTGGATTAATTAACTTTCATTTCTCTGATGATACTGATCACTTTTCCATGTACTCGGTCATTTGTATGTCTCTTCTTCTAGAGACATCTGTTCAGGTTCCTTGCCCATGCCACCACATTCCATGATGCTAAAATATAATCACAGCAGCAAAGTGCTATCAATTCAAACAGACACAAAGTGCTGGAAAGTTGAGTCAACAGTGAAGAGCACTTGATGCTCTGGCAGAGGACCCATATTAAGTTCCCAGCACCCACATGGTGACTCATAACCATCCATGGCTCTAGTTTCATATGATTTGATGACTTCTTCTGACCTTTGTGGACACAACGCAAGCATGTGGTGCACTTACATATACATAGGCAAAACACTCACGGCCATAAAATGAAATTTAAAATTAGTTTTAAACAGATACATAAAATAATGAAAAAAAACTGAGTCCCCAAATAGATTCATATTTCTATGGATACCTGATATTGCTAAGGTTGGTGCCCCTCTCCAAAAAAAAAAAAAAAAAAAAAAAAAAAAAAAAAAAAAAAAAAAAACACTTGGGGAAAAGATAACCTGTTCAACAAAAGTTGGAGAAATTTTAATAGGTAGGAGGAAATTATAAACCTATCTTTTACCATATGCAGAAATCAACACAAGACAGATTAAAGACTTAAATGTATGCTTTGTAACTATCAAACAATTAACATGGAGGGAAAGTCTTTTTGAAATTGTGCTGGGCAATGATTTTTTTGATACAGTAGCAAAAATAGGCTGGTGAGATTCCCTCCAGACAAAAAGACTTCTGTATAGCATAAGATGGATAAATATTGTTAAAAAAAAAAAAAAAAAAGCCATGTGCGGAATGAGAATGGACTTGTGAATTATATATCTGAGAAGTAATTATTTTCCCAAAGATGTAAGAAAGTCATACAATGTAGTATCAAGAAGCAAGAAATGTATATTTTTAAAAGAACACTTATTCATTGATGCTTACTCTAAGGATGAATGAGAGATGGCTGGGTGGTTCAGAGCAATTGCTGACCTCACAGAGAACCTCAGTTTACTTCCCAGTTTACTCATATTCTGCAGCTCCTAATCTCCTCTAACTCCAGCTCCAGGGATTCTTCCAACCTCTTTTGACCTCTATGGTCAACTGCACACATGTGATACAGATACATATTTGCAAGTACTCACATATATACATAAAATTAAAAATAAATAAATTAAAGGTACTTAGGAGGCAGAGTCTGGTGGATCTCTGAGCCAGCCGAATCTACAGAGCTGGTTCCAGGAAAGCCAGAACTACACAGAGAAAGCCTCTCTTGAATGTCCCCGTACACATTTATAAATGATAGAAGAGTTTCAGGATAGATAAATAAATGAATAGGCAAATAAGATTTATCCATCTTTGGGCAGTAATACAAGATTGCATTTCATAGAGTACAATTGTTTAATTACTGTTGTATATAGTGTTGTTTTTTTTTTTGAGTGATGTTTACATCAAAATGTTTAATTTTTTCTTATTTTTATATAATTATAACTGTTAGGGAATTAACATATGCATTGTAGGGATTTCACCCATTTTTCTTTGAAATACCAGGAATTTGTGCTCCCGATGCTGTGGAATAATCCTTCTGTACACTGTAAAGATTCATTACTCTCATTTTTAATTAATAGTTGATTGGCCAATAGCTAGGCAGGTGGAGATGAGCCTGGAGAGCCAAACTGAGAGGAAGAAGAAGTGAGGAGTCAGGGGGTTGTCATCCAGCTGCAGAAGCATGTATGAAATGAGGTAACAAGCCATGAGCCATGTGGCAGCACATAAATAGATTGAAATGAGTTCATTTAAGTTGTAAAAGCTAGTTAGTAACAAGTCTTAGCTGTTGACCGAGCATTTATAATTAATAAAAAGTCTCTGTGTGGTTATTTGGGAGCCAGCTGGCAGGACCAAAAAACTTTGCCTACATCCCAACACTTACATTCTCACTGATAAAAGGCCTCTGGGACAGCAACAAGTAGTCCTGAGATTTACTAACAGAACACAGGGATTTTACCCTTGATTTTATTATCACAGCCTCTACCATACTTCACATTTTAATGCATTTCATCTAGTATTTTTCTTCCTTATCACCACCATCGCTTCTTCATTTAGCCTTATAATTTTTTTTTGTTTTACTGGTCACATCTTTTGTAATTTTAATATTATTTGACTATTTTAGTTATTAATAAAGAAATACAAATGTTATTTTTAAGGTAAATTTCTCAATTTAAGTGTGTCAGTTTAAAAGGTGACTTTGGATGAGGGTAACATTGAAGTTAGTTACCTTGGGAAGCATAGAGTGCACTCTCTAATGTAGTGGGCTTCATCATGAGCACTGAATAACTAAGCATAACAGAATCCAGGCCTTGGGAGCAGAAGGGATTCAGCAGCAGGAGCCTTTGCACTGTACCCATCCTGGATCTGAAGAGTTTCTATGTTGCTGGCTTTTGATTGGAGCTATATTATTGTCTCATCTAGGTCTCAGCTCTCCCAGTTCACATTATAAATTTTAGGTTTAGTCGCTTCAATAATAACCACACGAAGTAATGCCTTAGGATAGGTTAATCTATATCTCTATATACAATTATTTTATTGGTTCTTTTTTCCTGGAAATTGTGAGAGCTATCATATAAAACTTAGATGTTCACATTGAATTGGAAATTTGTCTATGATCAGATTGTTATCTTGTCTCTTTGCCTGTTTCCTAGGTCCTTTGCAGAGAGCATATATTTTGTAACTGAAAGACTAAGACTTACCTTGCCAGGAGAGGATTATTATTATATACAGACCATAGTTCTCAAAAATGGCAATGAAATCTATTTGTTTTATATTTGAAATCCCAGAGTACAAAAGTATCAATTGGAAAATGGAATAAAAAGATGACTAGAATGATAAGTAATATTACCTGTTTTAGGAAAAGGAGAACATGTGTGATTATAGAATGTCTAGATAAGGCAAAATCTCAGAAAGTCCCTGCTAAAACTTGACTCTCCCATCCCCCAAAATCTACTTAACATTGTTTACCTGGAGAATTATACATGCAACACAATTTTGAATTTAGTAACTTTTTAATATGACTTTAATCTCTAATGAGTAAATACAAACAATAGGCAAGAACATTTCATTAAAGAATTATTCTCAAGATTCTCTCAAAAGTAGAACATCATAATCTTAAAATATCAAAATCTTCACATACCATTGCCACTTTGTAAATGGTGCAAAGGAATGGTAATATAAATATGCTAATGTTTTAGCTGTATCTAAAGTTTTCCTCAGGAAAAATTGTATATATAATTAGTTTCATGAGAAAATGTTTCATCTTTAAAATTACATAGGAGACTTTGACTGTTAGGTAAAGTCTTATTTCATTTCATTATTAATTTGAAATTGAGATCAAATTTTTCTTTAGGCAGATTATATAGTGAAGGGGAAAAAAATCTCTAAGATTGCTCTAAATTCCAGAGTAGGGATGCCCAGTGCACAAGAGCTATAATAAATATTTTGACTTGAGATACTAGAATTTAGCATATGAAAATGTTGTACTGGAGGGAGGTATCTGAGCGCTTATCACTAATGAGGGGAGGTAAGAGAAGAGCTCTATAAATCTTTGCAGGGAGACCATGGCATCTTCAATTGATCATTAGTTTTCACATCAAAGTCAAATTCAATGAAGGCCATGCAAAGAAAAAAAATTGAAGGAAAAAACAATTTTTCAATACACATAAGCCAAATAATTCCTGCACCTCAAACTGTGCCTTGGCACTTTTATGTCCCTGCAAACAATGTAGAACAACTTTATTACACATGTGAGCATTAACAGAGAGACAAGAAACATCACATAATAACTAGACTATGCACTAATGTGGTGATATATTGTGTCCCCCAATAGATTGTGCATCCTAATAAACTTATCTGGGGTCAGAGGACAGAAGAGCCACTAGATAGACATAGAGGTCAGAAAATGGTGGCAACACACGCCTTTAATCCTATCACTTGGGAGACAGAGATCCATTCGATCTCTGTGAGTTTAAAGCCACACTGGAAACAGCCAGGTATGGTGACCCATGCCTTTAATCCCGGGAAGTGATGGCAGAAAGCAGAAAGGTATATAAAGCGAGAAAACCAGGAACTAGAGCTGGTTAAGTTTTTAGGCTTTTGAGCAGCAGTTCAGCTTAGATTCACTCAGAGGTTTCCAGTCTGAGGAAACAGGATCAGCTGAGGAATTGTAGAGGTGAGGAAGCTGTGGCTTGTCCTGCTTCTCTGATCTTCCAGCATTCACCCCAATACCTGGCCCCAGGTTTGTTTTTATTAATAAGACCTTTTAAGATTCATGCTACACACTAATCAAGTAAAAAGTAAAAAAAAAAGTAAGGCTACACAAAATGGATGCAACACAAGTTCAGGGCCTTAAAATTTTGAGGAGTTGAATATTTTTGAAATACCACATTATAAAACAATATGTAATCTTTAAAAAATGAAACAATTAAACCAGTTATAGCTTTGCTACAAATGCTAATACGATGTAGTTCATTGCATTACCACTTTGATTGTTAAGATTATGCAATTGGCTCTCTATGATTTACGGGTTCTATATCTCAGAAGTCTACTCACATAGCTTCATTCATGGACTGTATTCTGACAGGAAATCTTAAAACCAATCCTTCAGTGGATTTAATCTACATTTTTTTTTGAGGATATAAAATGACCACATTGGATTGGAAGATTTCTCTTTTGGGTTCTATGATGGTTTGTATGACAATGACTTCCATTGACTGATATATTTGAATATGTGGTCCTCATTAGGTGGAACTGTTTGGGAAGGGTTAGAAGGCATAGATTTGTTGGCAGAAATATGTTACTAGGGATGAGACATTGAGGTTTCCAAAGCCCAGGCAATTCCCCAGTTAGTTATGTCTCGCTCAGCCTCGTTTTTGTTGTATCTCAAGATATAAGGTCTCACCTATTGCTCCAGTGGCATGCCTACCTTCCTGCCGCCGTGCTCACCATCATGATGATCATGATCTCAACCACTCACCACCATGATGACCATGGACTCAACCCTTGGAACTCTAAGCCCACAATAACCTCATTATTATATAAATTGTGTTTGTCATGTGTTTCCACAGCAAAAAAAACATAACTGAGGCTCCATTTAATGATGTTGGTTCTATTGATTGTCTTATGTGATTGTGTGTGTTCTTTAATCAAGCGACATTCTAAAATAGTCGATTATAATGATTTAGTATTGGTTTCTTGTCATAATGTTGCTTAACTCCTTTCCCACACAGCAGTTATAAATTGCATAATGTCCAGTGGGTTGTATTTCTGGGTAGATATTAAATGCTATACTGTTTAGAGCATTATTTCTTTAAGCGAATGATGTCTGTTCTTTAGAAAATGTATCCCTGGAAGACTTTGGAGATTATTAGTCCATATGTTCCTTAAATATAATTAATATTTCTCCCCATAGACTACTACAAAAAAATTCACTTGACCTAACCAAAAGTCAAGAGTCTCCATTATGGCCATGTAGAAGATATATAAATAAAAACAATTAGTAATAAACAACATAAAAGTATTACAATGCGTAGTATAATATCAGTCTTTGAGAGCTGAGGAAAGATAAAATCTATGTCTAAAATACTCATTAAATCAGAATCTAAAAAGGGATGAGTGAGCATCATCTGTTTCCTACAAGGCTAGGATTTACTTGTTGGTAGGCTGTTTCCTGAGCTAATTGTGTATTTTTATGTAGAAATTTAAAATGCCATTATCTAACAAACTTCTTTTTGTTTAATGTTGCCAACATCAGCAATTAAAATTTGCAAGTAAAGAATTTTAAGTAATTAAAAAGAAACAGATAACATTAAAAATAAATAATATATGATATATAGAGGTTGGAAAATTTTGTGTGAGGTGTAGGCTCAAAAAAAAATGACTCCTCTTCAGTCTTTGTCATTTTCCTGTGCTTCCTACATGGCCATGTAGAGCTACACAAACACAAATTTCTAAATTTGGGACTTTAGCTTAATCATGACAATCATGACAGTAGTCAGAAGTTTAGACTACTTCCTGCTTCAGTACCCTCTACTTTCTCCTAAAGGGTAAAGAACTCCTCATGTCCTATTTCCACAACCAGTTCTATTTGTAGTTAACTTATTGACTTTACCAAAGTCTGTGGCCTGTGCCTATCAATTAAAATTTAACAAACCGGAACTGAACAGGTGACCAATAAAAAGTTTCACTGCTCCTAACTACTGTTCATGGTGCTGGTAGGTAATTTGCTCACCACCAGAGAAGAAAAGTAATAATCTATTTCATCTTGCTATAAGACCTAAGACATACGAAAGAAACTGCATGTAAGATATGCAGCCCTGGAGGCACAAGTGCTGTGGAAGTAACCAACTACTTTTTAAAAATTAGATATAAGGCCCAGTCCATGAGGCTGCGAATATAACCTAGAACCGAACAAAGACTGGATAGATCTTGGACCTAAGGAAAAAGCTACTACTATTATTCTACAATTATATATATATATATATATATATATATATATATATATATATAATAATTCCTAATGACACACTGGTATATCCATAGAACAGCATTGTTCTGTCCTAATCAAAGAAGCTTCTTCTTGCAGTAGATGGCAATTAACAAGGGGGTCTACCATAGGAATATGTGCAGACAGTGAGAGCTTTGGAGCGCTTAGGAACACTCATCCCTAAACATATATGTATTCATCGTACCCCTCCTCTAAAAGTGAAGGGACCACTGAGGAAAAGGAGGTAGAAATATTGTAAGAAACATAAGTGGTGGATGACTCCAAGAAAGCAGTGTCTTCAAGACACAACAGGACAGATACACATATAAACTCACGAAAACCATGGCAACATGGCCAAGACATGTTCAGGTTCAAATCAGACAAACTACCAACAATGAAAAGGGGAAGTGGGCACTGTTATATCAGGATTGATTGAGGCAATGTGAAAATAAAAGAAAGAATCCACCAACAGTAGCAAATTGTCCTTTAATCAGAACAATTCAGGGTGACATTCTCTCTGTTGGAATAGAGACTGTATGCATGTGGCACAGGGGCTTGGAGATTTTATAGGGCAGGAAAATAAGCTTTGAGGATGGATGATTCCATCTGCAGGTCAGTTCCCCTGTCAAAGTGTTAAATACCACAGAAGTTGGTGTGCATCCTCTTATCAGACACTTCCAGGATCTTGATAGCCCACAGGTGTTACCAGTGAGTCAATATTCCTGTCTGGAGTTTCTCAACCTGCCTGTGATTTTCAGTTCATTAACACATTATTCCAGAAACTGAGGAAAGATAAACAGAAGGAGGCAATGTATTCTTTCATTGGCTGCTTCCTATGAGGAGGGGAAACTGGGCCTCTCACAGACTTGTGGAACCTTAAAGCCTATCCCCACTGACACACCTCCTCCAAAATGGTCATACCTCCTAATCCTTTCTAAACAGCCCTCCAATTGGAAACCAAACAATCAAGTATATGAGACTATGGGGGCCATTCTCATTCAAGTCACCATTTATTTATGAATGAAATACTTAGTTCTAGGTTTTTGAAAGTTTTACATGTCAAGTACTACTTATCTGTACTGATTTATCCGTCGTCAGTTATTGAAATCCCTTACTGATCTCTTAGAGGCCAGCTTCATTTTGTCAAAATTCTTGCAATAAGTTTCCACTTGTGCCATTATACCTTCCTTCTATTTTCTTGAAAGAACATTCTTGTAACTTACAAAGTTAGTTCATAAGCTAATGATTTTATTATGATTAAATAATTTTGAATAACTACATGCCAAAACCAAACATTCCTTGATTTGCATCACTACTTTTCCTCTTATGCTGGAAATTTTATGTTCACACCATTAGAGTTGTTACTGGGATTCTTAAGAAAAGAATTTGCAGATTTAGACACACTGAATTAGTACTTTTTTTTTTTAGATTTCCTGAATTTTATGATATTTGTTCATATTTGTATACCTCAAAGTAGTTAAAATATTTTTGGAAGACTATGATACTCATTAATTTGTCAGAAAAGTCAGGCTTTATATATTTTTAATATCTACTTTATTGGCATCACAGCCAGTTTAAATTCAATGACTCTAATGCTATGCTCATCTTACACAATACTATTACTAAGTGAATTAACATGGAATATTACTATTAACATTAATTAATAGTAATTAATATTAATACAGAATGCCTATTGAATAGACATTTCACTTAAAGATTCTTTCCCTCTTTCTAAGACATATGGTAATGAAAATACAATACTTTAATTAAATATTATAATTTTACTTTTAGATAATGTATAGATTACCCACTAACATGAGTCATTGTATTTATATTTACTACAACATTCAATGTTTTTCCTAGATTATATAAGTCATGTCTGTTATCGGAAATGGTTACTACTGATATATAAACCTCTAACTTGCTCTTATCAAAGTTTTGTATCTTAAATTAATGTCATTTAACTTCAAGAGGATATATTATAATTATTTAATTATCATAATTAATTAAATTACTAATATATTTAAATTAAGTTCTAATATTTAGTTTGAGCAACAATGTAAATTATATCATTGTGATGATTTCTTTGATCTACTAAAGTACTAAGAAGCGTCATAATGCTAATTATGCCAGGTGGTTCTCTTATAATAAAAAGGCTTATCACTACACTGAATGAGTTTACTATAAAGAATGCTAGCAATTCCTGTCTAGTGAGTCATTAGTGTTTAAATTCCCTATGTTAATATGCTTTTAGTTTTAATCAATGGTGCTAAGGTGCCATCCAGAATTAAATGTTTAAGTGATACTGTGCATTTCTTCATTAAATGGAAGATTTAAAGAAGGCAAAAGAAACAATATCTAACAAATGTTCAGTCACATGAAAATTGGTGTTAGGGAAGTCAGTGTATATTCCATCTTGTAGAAATTGAAGAAATTGCTGAATTTCTTTAATAATACAAAATTGAACTCACCAAAATATAAGCAGTACTAATGACCACATGTTTAAATATCTCCCATTTTAGTATGCTAATTGTGTTCTAGGATATTTTCTACCTCAGTATCTCCTTACATACTGAGGAGTAGGCTGAAGAAATATAATCATGTTGCTCAAAATGTATTGTCATATATTGTTCAGTAACTGGGTTTGAGGAAAACTGCCCAAGATATAACACAAAATAAGTGTTTGAAGCATTCTCCCAATGCACCAAAAGCAGTACTTCATCAATTAAACACATTATGGCAGCATTTAAAACTTAAACTTATTTTCAAAATTTTTCTATGTGACCATTATGATAAAAACATGAAAGTATTTATTATTCAAGATAAAATAGTCATTACTTAATACATGCCACAATGGTAATAACTTCTTTCAGTAGAGGTTAGTTTTATTTATTTATTTATTTCTGAGATCAAACATTGCTATTTATCAGTCAGTATCTTATGTCTATCTGCTTCAACCTTCTACAGGCTCGTTATTTATCTTCAGGACCAGAACACTGTTTTTACTTTTACTTATTATTTCTTTTCATAGCATCTACTCTTGGTAAACTCATAAAGGAATATGAAATCTCTTAGGAGGACCCTAGGAGACACTAAATTTATCTAGAATGAAGATGCTGGCATCCGAATTGTTCTTCGACAAATGCCTTTGACTAAGAGGAGTTGGACCACCAATGATCAGGTAACACCTTCCAAAAGGGAAAATGATCCAGAGAATGTTAATGTGGGATTGAAGGAACCAGAGGACACGAATTTCCTTGCTGCACTTTAGATATTCTATGGGGTTCCCTGATGTTTCCATTCCCACTCTGTCCAAATTCTCTCCTTTCTCTTCTTAATACTGCTCTTGTATTCCCTTGCAGATATTGTGTCTCTAGATATAACTCAATATAGTACTTTTATATAAATCTATCTATTCATCCCTGTCTGCTCTGCAGAAAACAATAGTACTGTACAAAACTATTTCAAGCTTATCTTGCAAGAGACTGTCTATTTGGATTACATAAGAAATGCTAAGACCCAATATATGGTGCAGAATTCAATTTCAGTTTTAAACCCAGATAAAGGAAATATGTCTCTTGACATCACACTTAGCAAAGCAGGACCAGGAAGGAAGTGGGCAATTTCAAGTATAAAATATGTGCTTAACAGGCAAGCATACATACTGCTGTGGAAAATTACTGAAGTCAGTCAGTCAATCAGCATACTGCACAGAACTTCAGAGGGATGCAAATTCTCCTTGTAAATCAATTGATCTACATTTCCTGCAGGTTTATTTTTATGATTTCAAAGGCTAAGTATCTAGAGGTAATGGCTCATCATATCATTGTTAGAAGGAAGTGGATTACTGAAGTTGGAAAATTTGCTCAAACTTAATTAAAAACATAGTAAGTTCTTGCTATATTTTTAACACTACTCTACAAAGAAGCAAATTAATGTGATTTTCAAATGAAAACTCCACGGTTTCAAGTCAAACATCATGGGGTCATGTCTCCAGTCCCTTCTGAGAAAGCAGAATGTTTGAAAGCCGACTGGTAAACACAAAAAGACTCTGTTTCAAGAAAAGAAAAAAACAAAGACAAAAAAAAAGTTACGTTTCATTATGGATAATAAACATTAAAAAAAAAGAAGTAACTCTGGGTAGAATTCATGATTTAATTAGGGTTTTAAAAAAGGAATAGGTGGCATGCAAACGTGAATAAGAATTCCTGAAAAAAAGCTGTGTCTACAGAGCCTGACTGATTAAAACTTCAATGACCATGGAGAGGCTGGAACGGTGCTGGTTTAGATGCCTAATAATTTCTTTTAAGATATCTTTAGTTCCACAAATAGCCATTCCTTGCCGAGACTTAACATCCAGATAAACAGATGAAACCTTTGAAAGCTTTGATTTAACGAAACTCTGGTCTCTGCTAAAAGCTAGGAGTACTATCCAGTAATATCTGTAGTTGAGATCCCCTCATCCACTTGCTTCCAACAAAGTAAAATGCCTTGATAGGTACATTTATTGTTTCTGTTATTATAAAACTGCTTCCATGTTGGAAAACACGGAAATAGACTAAGCTAAATTTCTTTTCCACAACCATGATCGATCACTCAAATTCGTGCTCCAGAAGAAACTAGCTCTCTCTTACTCACTTTGAGTTGAGCTATTGTGTTGACATGAGCTATCATGTCGATAGTGTGATAGAGTGATGTCTACCACTAGATGTTATTTCATTTTGTTTGTGTACATACATTTGAATGAGTTCCAATTTTAGCAATTTTAAGTTAACTTGGTTTGAATATTCTTTTAGAAGTTTTGAGTTAACTGTATGACTACAGTTTTCCTTGTGACATATGTAGAAATAGACTAGTTGAACTCATACTGAAAATTAAAAATGAAATTATTAAAATAATGAAATGGGGACTTTTAGGAATACTAGTGTGAAACTTCCTAGTGATATGGAATGGAGAGTCTCTTATCTGTTTACTCCTTATCTATCTGTCATTTTGGGAACCCTTCACTTTCTTAGCTTATATCATAGCTAGCAATTGGGTAGACCTACCTTTCATGCCGATTTTTCAAATTTAATAATTAAATTTAAGTGCTATTTTTTGTCCACACTATTCTATTATATAATTGTGCAGAAAGATAAATCCAACTTCTTCATAATAATGTGGTTTCATTGTTCAATATATCTTGTAAAGTTGAATGTCTTATTCTGTACTTTTTAAAGTGTGTTTCTTTACTTTGTGTCATTACTTATATTCTCTTCATCTTATCTCCTAACTTTAGACACTATCCATCATTCCAGTAAAATTCTCTTTTCCAAAGTTGACTAGTATATACAATCTTCAAATATATAAGATTGCTTTCTTTACAACACAGGCATTAAAAATATCCTTATTTTTGTGTGTATCTTTGATAACTTTCATTGTCATATATTTATCCATTATTGGTTATTTCAAGTTTGTTTGTTTACATGCAATTGGGTAGTCTCAACTTTAGTGATACAAATTATTTTGGTATAAATATTCTTGTATAATTTTTATCTCAATAAACATTAGACTCTGTGTTCTTGATATCATTTGATCTTGTCAGTATTTCAACTCTCCTAATAAATATACAGTTGCATCTTATTATGGTTTAGTTTTCATTTCCCTGATTATTAATGATGTTCATTAGTTTTCATTGTTCATAGTCATTTATCTTTCTCTAGCAACTTACTTGTTCAAGTCTTCTGCCTATCTTAAAAATAATGAGCAACTTGCTTTTACATTATTAAGAATTTTTCCAGCTTTTTTGGGATATAAATATATATGTATATATATGAACACATACATGTGATGACTTAATATAGATATGAATTAGGAAACCATTGCCTTAGACAAAGCAATTTACATATGTGTTACCATAGTGGTTTACTAACATGGGTATAAGAAATTGAGACACTTAATATTTCCTTCCTTAGCAAATTTCAAGGAAACAGTACAGTGCTGACAACTAGTATCCATGCTGCACATACCCCTTTGTATCTGTGAAACACATTTCAACTGTTTGTCTGCTAATGTTTGCTTAAGTATATGAATATCTTGGATACTTTGTTACAGTGAACGTAAGAGTTGGCATACCTCTTCAACCATCTGGTTCCATGTCTAATTCCCTTGTCTATATAACTAGCCATGGGGCTGCTAGATGGAATGGTAGTGTTTTAAAGTCTTCATATAAACTACCTATTATTTTGTAAAGTACCTGTCATTACGGTTTAAATATAAAATGTCTTCCAAGAAGGCTCATGTATGAAAAAATTAGTCTCCAGTTGGTAGTGCTATTGAGAGTAAACTGGATAATGGGGGTTGTGGTAATTTGGCTAAGAAATGTCCCCTATAGGTTCAGGCGTCTGTCATTTGCTTGTTTGGTAAAGTCATGTGGCCTTTCTAGAAGAAGTCATGGCACTGTTTTGTAAAATCATGTAGCCTTTCTAGAAGAAATATGTCAAGGGGGCAGGCTTTGAGAGTTCGTAGCCTCATCCCACTGCCAGTTTGATCTCTCTACTCTGTGTTTGCAGCTGAATACATATACATATGTATATGACTATATGGTCAGTCCACTTCCTTCTTTGCCACCTCCTATCATCCTCTCTCACCGTTGTGGAGTCTCCTTCTAGAACTATCAGCCAAATAAACCGAACCTTCCTTGGGTTGCCTTTGGTCATGGCATTTTCTCATAGCAAGAGAAAAGGTAACTAACCCTGAAGTTGGCATCAAGAATTGGCTGTTACAGTAAGGAACCTGACAATGTGGGGCTTTGGAAGAATGTAAAAGACATTGAACTAGAAAAGCAGTTGAGTGCTGTTAAGAGAGCTTGATGGGTCTTTCTTAGAGGAGCCTAAAAGGCAGTAGTGTTGAGAGTAATATGGATGGTAAAGGTCAAACTCATGAGGTTTATAGAGGAAGCAAAGATTTTAACAGAAATTGAGCTAGAATCACACCTGCGATATTGTGACAAAAAAAAAAGAAATGGTTACCTTTGGTCTGTGTCCTAAAAACTTGCCTGAGGCTAAATTTCAAAGTAATAGCTAATTCCTTTGGCAGAGGGAATTTCAAGGTTTCATAATGTTGAGTCCCTGGTATGGTTATTACTGATTTATTTTCTGCAGATCCACAAAGAAAAAGAGCAAATGGGGTAGAAAAAAATGAATAAATATGCAGTTTGGAGAGAAAGAAGAGCACTAGGAAGCCATGTGTGCTTTGAAAGAGGCTGTAACTGTAGGGATCTATGCCTTTAAGGGGATCCTCCCGCTCAGCATTGGAAAGATAAGAAAAGGTGCCCAAAGGCAAGACCACATCCAAAAAAACTTCCTGTCACCTGGCTCTAGAAGTCAAAATCCTTATCAACTAATTCCAACCTCAGGTCCTATGGAGTTTAGTACCAGTTGATAATAGCCTGTCCTCTTGAGAGAGGAGCTTTATCACTTTACTTATATATTTTTACATTATTGTTTAACTTTACTTTGCATATTCTGAGGATCTTATCAAGAAACTTAAGTCACTCGGGTGTGGTGGATCATCCAGCACTCAGGAGGCAGGCAGATCCAGTTCCATATCGGCTTA
Organism: Peromyscus californicus insignis; assembly: GCF_007827085.1. Taxonomy (NCBI): domain Eukaryota; kingdom Metazoa; phylum Chordata; class Mammalia; order Rodentia; family Cricetidae; genus Peromyscus; species Peromyscus californicus. The sequence continues at coordinate 53,187,158 of NW_026294514.1, read as the reverse complement.
ATCTACATACTGGTTTTCTGGCCAGCTAGGACTACTAAGGGAGATCCTGGTTAAAATAAACAAACAAAAAACAGAAACAGAAGGCTTAATTAAATCTTGTGGAAATTTTTTCACGTAGAACCTTATAGTGGAGTTTGAGTATAAATAAACACCCAAACTTCTATGCAGGGACTGAACAGTACTTCTTCTAGTCCCTGTGTTTCATTTGCTGAACGTATTCTGGCTACAGTAATCCGTGTAGAGAAAAGAACCTTTGGGGGCTGGTAGCAGTCTTCTGTGCTGTGACAGCCACTATCCTGTGGCGTACAGACTACAGTTTGAGATCTTTCTAGGGTGGAAGCTCAAGGAGAGAAAATGTCTCTGCCAAGCCTAGAAAGACCAAGTTCTCCATCCTGCAGGGTCTTTCTCCGATGCAACAAAACACACCTTCACTGCTGTTTGATCTAATTAAAAGTTCGAAAGCTAAGAGATTCACCGCTGCTAGATGACAGGGATATTATCATTCCTTTTCTGGTCTTAAACTTCAGTAGGATTCTCACACCCCAAACAAACAACAACAACAACAAACATCTATCATTGCTGACCTGGGAAATTCCAGGAAGGATATAACATTTACATTGACCTATAGTATTTACAGTTGGACAAAAAGGACTTAAAGCTGCCCAAGCTTCCCTATCAAGGAGTCAGTACAATGATTGGTCAGTGGTGTTTGCTGTGTGTGAGGACAAGGAGAGCTCTTCTGTATGGAGATGCCACTACCTCTGCATAAATCACAGTGGATTTAGCAGTAATGAGATAACAGTGTCCTCAATGAGACCAGTTTCCAAGAACACAGGGATGAAAGCCAGGAAGAACACAATGGTTTCAGGAGTTTTAAAAAGAGCAATCAAAACAGAAAATATTTAGATGACTCTCCAGGAAAGTTTATTACTTAAAAATGATTCACAAAAGTAGCAAAATGGAGAAGAAAAGATTAGACTGAAGTTTTGTGTTTGTGAGATGAAAAGAAAAGTTTTAAAAGATTACAAGAAAGAACTGGGAAACAAGAAGACTTCTAATTCATAATTTAGGTTTCCTGCTGAGAAACAGGGTAGTGAATTCTGGAGCTCAGAATTCATGATGAACCTGAATGTAAGTGGCTGTGCAGATTCACTAGAAATTTTAAAATATCTAGTCAAAGAGTTTGTTCACTGGTGATTTTTGGTTTCCTCATAAAATGGTCTCCAATTCAGATATCGCTCAAGAGATGAGAGAATATTAATTTATCCTGAAGGGTCCTAAATATAGAAATACAAAATTGTAAACCTAAAAAAAAATAATAAACTGACTGTCATCAGCTCCATCAGCTACTAAAGGTTAACTTTTAACAACAGCCAGCTCCTCTATCGATAGCCAGGGGTTAACTTTTAACCCCCTTATCCCTTATAGCCCACAACTGCCATGGACCAAAGTTAACTTTTAATAGTTGTTTCTACATGACTCCTAGTATGCATTCCATGCCTGATGCTTACTTTTCGATATAAAAGGGGCTTGGAACCCACCCACTTGACCACAGCTTCAGAATCCCAGACTATGACTGTGGTCCCATTTAATTGGTAAGCTTTTTTGAAACAGTGAGTGAGAAGCCTTGTTGAGTTTGTATCAAGGTGCCCCACAGGGGGTGAGACACACCATGAAGGCATGGTTGCTGGTGTAGTGGAAGTTACTCACATGGCAGGAGAGAGAGAGAGGGGGGGGGAGGGAGGGAGGGAGAGGGAGAGGGAGAGGGAAAGGGAGAGGGGAGGGAGAGGGAGAGGGAGAGGGAGAGGGAGAGGGAGAGGGAGAGGGAGAGGGAGAGGGAGAGGGAGAGGGAGAGGTGAGCACTACCTCTGGCGAGAGCAAGGAAAGAAAGAGAGAGAGAGCAAAGGGTGAGTTTTCTTTCCTAAAGGGAATATGGTGATTTTTTTAAAAGATTTATTTATTATGCATACCATGTTCTGCCTGCATGTACACCTGCAGGCCAGAAGAGGGCACCAGATCTCATTACAGATGGTTGTGAGCCACCATGTGGTTGCTGGGAATTGAACTCAGGACCTCCGGAAGAGCAGCCAGTGCTCTTAACCACTGAGCCATCTCTCCAGTCCCGTGGTAATATTTTATTTATGCTGAAATGTGATTTTATTTCTATGATAATAAATAAAGTTGCCTGGGGATCAGAGCTAAAAGCAAGCCATTTAGCAGAAGTCCGTCTGGCGGTGGTGGCGCATACCCTTAATCCAATCACATGGCAGGCAGAGTCTCTGTGTGTTCAAGGACACAGCCAAGCGGTGACCCGAACCTTTAATCTCAGTACCAACCATAGAGACCTGGAGGTCTGTATAGATAGGCAGTGACAAGGAAATCATGTGGTTGGGTTTAGAGCCAATGAGAAGGTAGAACAGAAAGGCAATAAAAAGACAGGTCACAGGAAGAAGGACTCTCTCTCAGGGGAAGGACGGCAGTGAGTGGTAAGCTAAAGGCTGTTTGCTAGTGCTCTGATCTCTTGGGCTTTTAACTCTGTATTTGGCTGTGTTTCTTATTTAATAAGACCTTTTAGAATTTCGTCTACAAGGGAAATTTACATAAATTAACACCAGGGTGCTGGACAGGTCCCCAAGTGGTGGTACATAATACTTACATTCCTCTGTTTTGATTATTATAAAAAAGTGAGTTATAGATAATCGCAAGTGGGGATGAATGAGGGCACCAAAGTCTTGAGACTGTTTCCTGCGGACAAGGGCCAAAGTGGGGTGGGGGAAGTTAGGAGCCATGCACAAGGGGAGGTGTGAGTGAAGAAGCAGCTGTCATTGTGGAGATCTCAAGCATGGAGATTTTAGGCATCTGTTCCTTGAGGGAGCTGAGAAGGCAGGTCGCAGCAGTGACGTTTGAGGAGATTGGGGCAATGGCACACTAAGTCAGGAATACAGGAGCTGTCACTTCTGCTGTTTCTCTGGAAGTGGAAATGCTTCTATTCATCCTGTAAAAGGTGTCAATGAATTAGGAGATAACAGTTTTTATGAGTGGGCATATGGGTGAAGTTAACCTGCCAGTATTCACCCAGATGGAGTCCTTGGTTGGTGGTTGGGAACTTTGGAGCTGATGCAGAGGCTGGTGTATCTGGAGGAACCCTTGTGGATTGGCCTTGGCACAAGTCTGGCAGTGGAGGTGGATCTGTGTCAGGACCTGTAAGTGTCTATAAAGCAACTGGAACAGGTTTACATCATCTTGGTGTCATAGGAAAAGCTATGGCTTTGGGTTAAAGGTATGAACATTTCCTGACTTCAGCCCAATGCAATGTATCTTTAAATCTATAACCAGAGGAAATTTACTGAATGGAAGTGGTTGAGTGAGTGAAGGAGGAGAGAGGCTTCTCTAAACATCATCAGATCTGAGAAGGATATGTAAGTGAACAGAAGTGAGACAGCTTTCTTTTCTTCATATAAACAAACAAACCTTAAAGCTGTTTATTTTTATCTAATTTACCAGAGGATACCGAGAGCAGTCAATAGTAAAAAGTTACATTGAAATCTGTTCTGTGAGTTTATCTAATCTGGTAACAAGGTAAACTGTGTCCAGACCTAGCAGTAGCTCTAGGATAGGGAGACCTGTGACTTGAATTTTACACATAAAAAGAACTGAGAAGGCAGTTGAAGCCTTAGTTGCTGCCATTGAAAGGACAAAGCCTGGTTGTCAAGCAATATCAGATCAGAGATCTGAGAACAATCATTTTTTTTTTTTTTATGTCAGAGCTGAGGACCGAACCCAGGGCCTTGTGCTTGCTAGGCAAGCGCTCTACCACTGAGCTAAATCCCCAACCCACGATAAATTTTAACTGAGTTCGCAACTGAAAGTTGTTGTTCAAATTTCTAATTGTCTTATAACAAAAAACCTGGAGCCAGATATTGGAGTGAAAACTGAAAGATCAGAAAAGTAGAGCAAGCCACATCCAACCTCACCTCGTCAACTTTTCAGCCTATTCTGTTTCCATTAAACCTCAGATTGAAAGCCTTTGACTCCTCACCTGAAAAGGTCTCATCTGAATTGCCTTAGATACCTTTGTCTGCCCAGCCATGTCACTTTCTGGGATTAAAGGCATGTGTGCTTCCCAGTACTTGGATTAAAGGTGTGTGCCACCACTTCCTGGCTCTGTTTCCAGTGTGACCTTAAACTCACAGAGATCCAGACAGATCTCTGCCCCCCAAGTGATAGGATTAAGGGTGTGTGCCACCACTGCCAGACCTCTGTGTCTAATCTAGTGGCTGGTTCTGTCCTCTGATCCTCAGGCAAGTTTATTAGGGTACACAATAGATCACCACAGAAAGTGACAGAGGCTTAATTGCTGGATACCTAGGCTGCCACCCCAGGGTCCTCTTTGGTCATTGGGGCATAGTTCTCAGGGCAACAACATCAGCTTTTGCCTGCAAGGCCTAGACCTGGCAGGCCTCAGAAGATCCAACAGTTACGGGGTAGGAACTTGTGGGAAGTACCAGCCTACGTTGTCTAGGCAAAAGTGAGGCAATGGGTTCCCAGACTCCTGTTGTCCATGGTCTGAAGAAGGCCCTGACAGCAGACTAGGTCCTTCTGTGTCCATCTCAGTGGCTGGTGCTCCTCCCTCCCTCATGTCTTCCCAGTCCCTCCCCATAACTTCCTTCCCCCATCCACTCCTCCTTCTTTCTCTTCAGAAAAGGGCAGGCCTCCCATGTATATCAGCCAGCCATGGCATGTCAAGCTGCAGTAAGACTAGGCACCTCCTCTCCTATTAAGGCGGGATGAGGCAACCCAGTAGGAGAAAAGGGTCACAAAAGCAGGCAACAAGAGTCAAAGGCAGGCCCTGCTCCCACTGTTAGGAGTTCCATAAGAATACTAAGCTATACAACTGTCAGGTATATGCAGAGGACTCAAGTTTATCCCGTGCAAGCTTTCTGGTTGGTGGTTCAGTCTCTGTGAATCCTTATGATCCCAGGTTAGTTAATTCTGTGGGTTTTCTTGTCTTTGCCAACCCAAAGTCCCAAAGTCCTTTCACAGTCCTCCCTTAAAAATTTTTCAGGTCTATCACAGCACTAACCCATGAACCTTGTACCCATTTCTCTCTTAGTGTTTCTGTAGCTAGGCTAAGGCACCATGACTGAAGTAAATTGAGGATGAAAAGTTTGTCTCATCTGACAACTCGGATCTGAAGCAAATCAAGACAGAAACTCAAGGCAAGAACCTAGTGGCAGAAACTGAGAGGCCATGGAGGAATACCACTTACTGACTTGCTCCCAAAGCCTGGCTTAGCCTGCTTTCTTATACCATCCAGGACTATCTGCCCAGGGTAGAACCACACACAATGATTTGGACCCTAGAAAATAAATCAAGAAAATTCTCTACATTGTTTCCTCCTGGGCAATCTTTTGGAGGCATTTTTTTCAATTCCAGATATGTTTAAGTTTTTGTCAAATTAACAAAGTCTAACCACTGTCATTGATAAATTCCACCCAGAGGCCTTTTCTTCTTTCATTTTTCTGTCTTTGAGATTTTATGTGAGTGAAAAGAGGATTGTTTACATTTGACATATGAATTATGCTCATATGTATTCTCTAGATCATGTGTCTCGAGATTTTCCCTTCCTAGCAGAAAATTCTTCCTTTATCTACTTTTCTATTCTCAGTCACATTTTCTAGGGTATAGAATATGTGATATTCTCCCACACTGACATAGATCCAAAGGAAAGAAAAGATACGAAGATATGAAGAAAATGAAGTTTTTGTTGATGTTGTTTCTTTTATTTTGCTCTATATTTGTCTCAGTTTTAGTTCCCCAAATTTCACTTAGTATAGAGTACAGACTTTTTTCACTGTGGAACTGTTTATGTATCTCTGGCCTCCTGAATCTGCAGCTCCAAGAACTCCAATGGCTGGAGATACACATTTGTTTTTTTCTGTGTATATTTGGCTTGATCCTTAATCTTCTGTCTTTTATCAAGCATTATTGTCTTCTTGGGATGGAAGAATGGTATTAAATCATAAAAAAAACCCTCTATACTAAGATTTATAGGAAAAATATACTTAATGTGTTGAATCGTCCTGTTCTGAGTGGCCTGAGTGATAGCCATATTCTCATATTACCACTTTGGTTCCTAAGAGCTCCAGGCAATTCTTAGTGCATAGTTCATGAGTATGACTTCTTATTCAAGCTTCAGAAACTGACTTTTAATGCTGCCCAACAGTCAGAAAATACAGAACATGAAATAGATATTTATAGAATTAATTTTTCTTCTATGATATGACATTGTGTTCTGATCTTAAGTTAGAGACTGACATATCAGTAAGAATCAAGATATTTGTCTCTTGGTATGGCTTTTTATTTTGCTTTGTTTTGTTTTAGGAAGAAGTTTTAGACTAATTTTTAGAATATTAGATTCATTTTATGTTAGCAACCTATAATGAATTTCATTATCACAAACACAGGGGCATACAATGTATAGTAGCCTTTATTTATGTATAAATCAAAGAATTATCCAGTAGTTTACTTTTCCTATGAAAAATAAAAGTATCTCATTAGTTCCCAAGCATGCACTACATTTTGAAAATTAAGTACAGTAATGTTTTTTAAAGTAAACTTTCCATTATATTTCATTAGTTATGCTTGTTTAAATACTAGCTTTGCACACATTTATTTAAAATACATCCTTTGAACTTAATATACTGTAAAATACACTGCTATTTCTGTTACTCAAAGTCACTCTGCTTTCTTGTGCTTCGATATGTTTGTCTGTGTTGGAGTTTCAAATATGCTCTGGCTTTGGTTAAGTTCAATGTGATGTTTCAAAAGAAAGAATTCTTATATTCCATAGTGATTTAAAAAACTTAACTTCTATATATATTTCTGAAAAATGTTGAAAGATAAACACTGTTAATTTCTCTAATTATTTCAGAAAAAAAAATGTTCTTATTTACAATTCCCTAGTCTCCCCACACACCCTGACCCAGAGAAACTATATAGCCATCATATCGTAACATCATAATACTGGCCTTCAGAGCTCAAAGGACACCTGTTTATATAGCTTATATTATTCATATAACATCTTACTGTTGTGCTTATTTCAGCCTATACTTATAAGATACTGAAACCGTAGTGCCCCCTAAAGAGAAAACTTCAGGCATGCAAGGCATTAGCTCTTCTGATAAAGCCAGAACAAAGCTGTTACAATATATTTTCAAAGTAATACTTTTCTTTTGAAACAAAATACCACATTCAAATTAGCACATTACTGAATAATTGTCATGGTGGATGATGGGTCCAGATGTTTCATTTCCAATATAATTCTCAGTTGTTTACATTATTTTTTCATATGTGAGAAACAGACAAGATTGGTTGTGTTACAACATTTCACTAATGATTTCAATAAGCTTTTTTATTTTAGTGGAAAATTTTAATCATGTTTTTAGCTACTCGATACATAATTTAAAAAAAGAGAGGGATAATATTACTACATTATTTTTTTACTAGTTAATCTTATAATTTATCCAAATACTAGTCAATATTCAGAATATTACTGGACCCATATCAGGTCCTTTATTAAAAGCCTCCATTACATTTAAGATTTCCATTTAAAGTTTAATTTTCATTTTCATTTATATGCATATGTGACTGAGTGCCCTGTGAGTTACGGTGTTCAGGGTTGCCAGAAGTAGACCTGTATCCTCACAAGCTGGAGTTACATGCAGTTGTGAACCATCCAAATAAGCTATGAACTGAAATCTAGCCCTCTGGAAACACAAGAAGCACTCTTAACCTCTGAGCCATATGTCCAATCTTCATATTTTAGGTTTCAAATCATAAAAATATAATCATCTATAAGAACAGTTTTATAATGTCAACAGCTTTTTAACTCTATTTACTGACCCTTCAGTAAATCTAATTTGATTGCCTGCTACTATCACTTATTGGGTCTTATCACTCAGGAGTCTATGTCAGTGATATCTTCTGATAAAGTCTGTCATATCTACCAAGTTACTATTACATTCTCTTCCTCTCATGATTAATGGAATTTTCCCTACATCTTCATCGCAAGGGACCAATTCCACTGATAAGCAAGTGGCATCTCATCTTGCCTACTGACATCTTTGCACAGGATAATAAACATCCTTAAAGCTTTATGAGTAGCTTCTGTGCTTTCCTATGAGATCCAAATGTCCCAAGCTCCCAGGAAACAACACTTCTAAAACCCACAGTAGCCAGAGAACCAACTCTAGAAAGTGCAAAATTTGTCAATGGGAAGGACGATAAATAAAATGCACTAGACTGGGAATTCATGCTTAGGATCTTGGCCCCCTTCCTGACATCTATGAATATGTTATTTTACAAGACAAACAAGAATTAGAGTTACAGAGAAAAGTAAATTCCTAACATGATGATCTTTCAATGAGAAATCTTAGATAAACTTGGATGTTAAACATAACCATGGAATTTTTAAAGAACAAAGCATCAGCCCTGAAAACAAGCAACATTATGTGGAATGAACAGATTATATTTAGGAATATATGTTCATATGTATATGAATGTAATAATTAATAATTAGTGAAAAAAGAGACCATGAATTTGAAGAAGAGCATGGATGGATTTATGTGAGGGCTTGGAGGGAGAAAGTTAGGAGAGAAATGTTGCAATTGCATTATAATCTTAGAAAAAAGGAATTAAAAAGGCAGAACACTCAGAGAAGTGATGATTGACGAAGACTGAGACACCTACCAGGAGCTGAGGAGGACTCTACACTGTAGCTGACTGAAGATGGAAGAAGTAGGACATGAGATGAGGTAAGCATGACGTCTAAAATCTTGTTCACTGCCAGCAAAACTTCAGGCTTGAAAACACAAGGCTCTGAACTTTGTTGACTACTCAAAGGAGCAGCAAAAGGGACTGTCCCCTAGATTCTGGAGCCTAGTATTTCTAGAGAGAAATGCGGCTCTAATTTCTTCTAGAGTGTAGCCCCATGAGAATCTTCCCAACTTTGCAGCACGTGAAGATAACAGTGAGAGCTGGCAAGGACCACTGAATTGTGGTGGTCCTTCACTGCTGAAGGAACAGGTCTCACTTCTGAACAGGAATATGACTGTACGCTCCAGTAGTAACAGTTGACCATACAGAAAAACCGCGACAATGTTCCCTTTGATTCCAAACCCTCTTTTCTCTCCCTTTCACAAGGTCATCAATTTTCAGTTTTCATTTTTCCCAAGGATACAATGCTCCTAATTATTACCATTTTCTTCACATGGGATTTACAAGCTATCTCTTAGTCTATTGATATATGTTAATAGATACTCGGCTTTGTTTTCTGAAAGTTAATTTGTAACTTTGGAAGACTGCTTTCAAGAGAAACTTTTATGTGCACACTGAAGGCATGTTTTTATTTTTATTTTTTTTATTTCTTATGGCACCTATTTAAATGGGTCAATTTCATTTTTAAATTCATGACATATTACCACAGTTATATTAATTCTTACTTTAAAAATGATTTTATTTTAGATTTGGTTGGAATATGTTAATTTTACACATTAGTTGGGATTTAATGTGATATTTTAACACATGCACACAATGAGAAATAAAATCTGATCTATTATCTGTGTTCTGCCATTACATAATCATTTGTAACTTCTAGTTACTACATTTTAGTCTTTACATAGAAAAAATATATGTGGTATTTATCATTTTATATAAGGTTTACTTCTAGTCATATTTCCTATAGTTCCAGCTACCACACAAGTAACAAAATTTACTCTTCTTTATGGTTATCCAGCATTCTTTTGGGTAAATATACATTCATTCATTCATTCATTCATTCATTATCTCTTCATGAACATGTAGGTTGCTATTATGAATAAACAAGACAAAGATGGTGCACATTAAAATGTCTTTTTGCTATGCTTATTTTATTTCCTTTACACATAGAAAGACCATACTAAGCATTTGATGAATGGGGAAATGCTAGAAACATTTCAAGATCTAGAAAGAGACAAGGTGTCTATTTTCACTGTTTTAATTGTGTGAATGGCTAGAAGTGTAGCTGCAGCAATTAGGCAAGAAATAAATTAAAATTAAAACACCTCCAGATACAGGAGGAGGAAGTCAAATTATCCCTTTTTGTATGTGATAAGATTATATCTGGAGAAAAACCTAAAGATTGCATTCAATAGGATAAGCAAATTCAGTAAAGTTTCAGAATATGAAAATCAACATGCAAAATCCAGTAGCACGTTTATATATCAATAATGGATTTGCTGAGGAGGAAATAACAAGAATAATCCTATCACAAAAGCTAAAACCAAAACAAGGCCTAAAATACATGAGATATATTTAATAAACAAGTAAAGGACCACTGCAATGAGTATTATAAAATGCTCATGAGTAAAATTTTAATTGATGCATAAAAATACATAAACTTCCAAAATTAATGAATCAGAAAAGTAAGCATCCACACTACCCAAAGCCATTAATAGGCTCACTGAAGTCCACACTGGTATTTCTCACAGAACTAGAAAATTGTTGCATTCCTATTTATTTATTTTTTCTCATTTTCCTTTCCCTAGTTCTGTTCTTTCCCATGATCCATGTGAATAATCTTAGGAATGTCATTAAAATGACTTTTAGTAAGAATGTTTGTGAAAATACAGTTTTGCTTACAGTGTTACATGATATGCTGTTTTTTTTCCATCTTGCATCATGATTGTTTCCATGATATGTTTTGTCAGTATTGCTAGAAGGTATTTTTATCCATGACTTCAACTTTCTGCATAATGCACAAAACTTCTTCATCTGCACATTTCACTTTCTTTTGTCAATTCTTTGTATGATATTGTCTTCTCTTTTTTTCCTCATACTCATAGGCACACAAACACAGGAGAGTTTTACCTGCTCTTAGCTACAGCTACATTCCCCCTGGCTGAAAGTTTCTCCAAAAACAGTGTATTAACTTGTAATCTTCACAATGGGGAAAAAAGTGTACTTTTCCTCCTATTTAATAACACTGTATATTTTTTGACTTTATAGTTTTGATAAGCATATTTATAATCCAGTTATATTCTCTAACATATTTGTCTTTGCTTTTTTTGAGTTTTGAAAGTTTTTATTTAATTAATTAATTTATTTTTTCTTCATTAACAATTTTTTTATTCATTTTACATACCAACTACAGATCCCCCTCGCTTCCCTCCTCCCACTCCTTCCTACCCCCCCACAGCCTCCGCCCCCCAATCCATACTCCATTACCTCCTCCAAAAAGGTAAGGCCTCCCATGGGGAGTCAGCAAAGCCTGGTACATTCAGTTGAGGCTGTCCAAGTCCATCCCCCTGCATCAAGGCTGTGTGTTGTGGATATTGCTCTGTATAAATAAAACACTGGTTGGCCAGTAGCCAGACAGGAAGTATAGGTGGGACTAACAGAGAAGAGAATTGAGGGAACAGGAAGGCAGAGAGAGAGACACTGACAGCCGCCGCCAGGACAAGCAGCATGTGAAGATGCCCGTAAGCCACGAGCCATGTGGCAAGGTATAGATTTATAGAAATGGGTTAATTTAAGATATAAGAACAGTTAGCAGAAGCCTGCCACGGCCATACAGTTTATAAGCAGTATAAGTTTCTGTGTTTACTTGGTTGGGTCTGAGCGGCTGTGGGACTGGCGGGTGATAGAGATTTGTCCTGACTGTGGGCCAGGCAGGAAAACTCTAGCTACAGCTGTGCAAGGTGTCCCACCATAGATAATGGGCTCCAAAAAGGCAGCTCATGCACCAGGAACAGGTCCTGATCCTACGGCCAGGGGCCCTTTAAGCAGACCAAGTTACACAACTGTCTTGCTTATGCAGAGGGCCTAGTCCAGTCCCACGCAGGCTCCACAGCTATAGCAATAGTGGAGAGAGTGCCTGAGTGCTTCCCCTGGTAATCAGATTGGTGAATACCCTAACTGTCATCATAGAGCCTTCATCCAGTAACTAAGGGAAGCAGATGCTGAGATCCGAAGTCAAGCACCAGGCCGAGCTCCAGGAGTCCAGTTGAAGAGAGGGAAAAGGAATTCTATGAGCAAGGGGCATCAAGATCATGAACCTACAGAGACAATCAAACCAAACTAAGGGGAACTCATGAACTTTAGTTTTTTTAATATGAAGTTTTCATTGAACACGGTTTTACAGATATTTTCTCCTAGTTTGTAGCCCCTCATTTCAATCTTGTAACTATCTTTTATAGAACAAGGTTTTTTTTTTTTTTTTAGCTTTGATGAAATACAATTAATCAGTTTTTCTTTTAATATTTTTGGTATGGATCATGATTTTTGTCTGTTTTCTTTTGGAAGACATGTTACCCATGCTTCTATGATACATTTTAGTGTTTTGTAAAGTGAGAGATATAAGCTCAGGTGTTTTGTGTTGGTTTGCTCATTTCTTTCTTTCACGTAGCTGAGTAATTCTTTTGGTCTTATTCATTGTAAGAACGATCTTTTCTTGATGTTTGATACACAAAAGAGATTTTTTTTTTCTAGGTACACTCTCTTTAGGTAGCCCTTGTTAGCCTGGAATGTAGACTAGATTTGCCTCAAAGTCACAGAAATGTAACTGCATCTGTCACCCAAGTACTAGGATTAAAAGTATATGCCACCATCCCTTGCTATAAAACTTACTATGTTAGGATAATGAAAAACTGTCTTATATCCAATACAATTATGCATAAATTTTCTGATTTTGGTTAACTTTTTATAGAAATTTAAAAATTATTTTTTACAATCTCAGATATATTGGAATACCTGTAAGTTTTTCTTATGTTTAGCATATATTTAGATTTTAATTTCATTGTATTATTTGAATTTAGAGTAAATTTTTATGAATACCGTGAGGTATAAAATCTTTCTTTTCAACAATATATATTATTCTCAAAAGATGGTGTCTGTTCTCCTTGTCTCTTTCTATTTATAAAATAAAGGACTACTGTTCTTTTCTTGATCATTTCCTACTTACCAAGTTCAAATAAACTATTTAAATGTCTCTGAATAGCTACAATATGTTAATAGCAGTAGAAAATCATAGTTTGTTTCTTTATTATTAATGTATAAAATCAGCTTAGTATATATGATCTAAATTTAAAGTTTGTCAAAACTTTCTGTAATTTTGGTAGTGCCTTCCCAATAAACAGCCTGGTATCTTAAATACATGTTTTAAAAATGTATTCATGGTAACCAAACTCTACAACTATTTCCTCTTTGAGCTGTTTTGTAATTTAATAAAAACTTTAAATTCTAAGTCACAAGGAGAGTGACCTTACCTCTCATGTCACTGGGTTTCACCTCTGTTACTTCCTTAACTTATCATGATGTCCTCAGTGAGATTCCTCACTACTCTGCAATGGAGGCAAAGTAGGACTCTCATCTTGGTTCCTAGTAAGGCTAGTTAAATTTTTTACTCACAGCTAAAGATTAGATGCTGCCACAGGACAGCCCCTCAGAGAAAGGCTCGGTGTAGTGGCACAGATGATGTATACTCTATATTTGAGTTTACCTATCAGTCCTTAGTACATATCAATTTGATATATGAATATTTTAATTATCTGTCCTAATGAAATTTAATCTTCAGGAGAATACTATCATTAAATTATGAGATTCTCATTCAATACTGAATTTAATGAACAATTAGCTGTAGAATAATTCTGTGTAAGTAAAAATTAATGTATATGCAGACAATTTATTCATGAACACATAAGAGATTATACCTCCAAAAATATATGACTCGAAGATTTCTTTCTATGGACAGTACAAACATTTTAAACTCTTGTGTGCATATTTTGAGAAAATTTAGGCGGTAGCTTATACATAGTATGTACAGATCCTTCTTTGCTTTAAATAAGAAAATATTTTATAGTGAAAAAATGAGTAGATGTGGGAAAATAAATAGTAGATTTGGAAATAGGGGAAGGATAATAGCATGGAGATGTAAAAAGCAAAACCTGAATTTTATATCTTAAAAATTGAAACCAAGGTTGCTTATTAAAGAAACCCACACAATTTTTGAGCAGGAGAGTTAAGAGCACAATCTGTCATTTGACCTCTTTGCTACTTCCAAAAAAGTATTACAGCATGGTAATTGCAAATAGTAACACTCATTTGAATGTGTCATAACTGTTCAGTTTGTATAAATATATCTTCATGATCTCATGTTGAAGCAAATAACCTAATTCCCTAAGGATTTTTTTTGCCTTTCCAGAATTCCTTATCTATCTTTATTTATCATGCAAATCATACCACTAGTATCTTAGACAAAAGTAATTTGCTACATAGAATGCTGGAATAATTGAAAATTGATGAGTCAGAGGATGTGGTCATGCTACTCTGAAACACGTTGTGTTATTAATGATTGTATATGTTTGTTTCTTCGGTAGTTTATTTTCAAGCTCTAAACACAGAATATGGAGAGGCAAAAGCAGAAGGTAGTGAAAACTATTCCAGTTCATTCTTGAGGCTGGTGTGCTCTGTGACCAAGAATCTGTGGTGGTGTTCTTGATAAGCATGTCTTGTTTTAGACAGATACAAATGTATAGATTATTCATTACCAGAAAGAACTATCCAGGTTTCCTTATTTACATAAGCTTTTTTTTGTGTTGGGGAGTATTCTTTCTCAGCATATTTCCAATACAGATGTTATAAATTAGTAGAAAATTCTTTATGGCCCTTCCTAACCAATACAATAGTTTCAGATTCCTGTGACAGAGATAAATGTGGGTTTGGAAAGCGAGTTTTCAGAGTCATTCTAAATTCTTCATGCCAGTGTTTCACCCCACCCACTCTGTATTTACTACTCTATATACTTAGTGAAAATTGGTCATTGAGAACATTTAAAAACCTGAGTCTTGGGATCCTAGGTGTGTAGAAACAGCTGGGTGAGCAGCAGAAAGTGTTGCTCTGTAAGGAGGAAAACAAACATAAATAATCCATAATTAAAGATGATAAGGAACAGTTGCTATTGTTTCTTTTGTTTGGCAATTAGTAATCACATGAAATGAAAATTGTTTCCTTTCAGGCAGCTTTCGCATCATTTTTTTGTGTGGATTCACGTGCAGAGTTATTGATATATCATTGAGATCTTTTTAGGTCACTGTATTATCTTCAGTAAACCACACCTTTATGTAACTAAATGATCAGTGAAGGTCTTCAAGATGCAATACCTCAACATAAATGATAAAGAACAGAACATGTTAATTTTACTCTTACCTCATTATGTTTACTTTTGAGGGAGTGAAGTGATAAATCACATAAATGCATCCACTCTAATCCCAGAAATTCTGTAAAGCTGAAATGACATTCATTTCAAATCATAACAAAACACGTTCTGTGCTCTGTTGACAGCTCATTGCAGTTGACCCCTCCCTTGCACTACTCTACATTTTCACAATCGCTTTAGGACAAAGCACCTCATTTGCTTGTTTTGTTTTCCAAGTGCTTAAATAGGTCATAGTGGTCAACACCTATATAATGCACTGAGGAATCTAAGGTAAGAAGACCCTAAGTTTGAGGTCCCAGAAAGCTTGGGAAACCTAGCAAGACCTTCTTTCAATAAAAGAAAAAGAAACAAATGAAAATAAAATCAGGAATAATGTGCATTTATTGTCACTGTCACACATGGTAATATGTGAGTCCCTAGCTTCAAAATTCAGCAGCTAAAAGAAGAAAATGCTTCAGCGGTGAAAGTGTTCAAAGTCCTGATGTACTCTCAGCCTGGAGTGATCACTAAACCATTTGAGAAACATTATAGATGAATACATATAAATGAAGATTATTTGTGAAATTAAGATCAACATTTTACTATTGTATTTAAGCTTGAAAAACATTTGTACCAACACTTGTGGTTTTACTATGTTGATTTGTAAACAGACGTGATTAAAACTTATGTCATGTTTGGTACAAACACCAGTATTAAAATAGTTATAATAAGGCTGGAAACATAGCTTTGTGGTTAAGAGTGTGTACTGCTCCTGTAGATGACCAACACACATGTCAGGCACCCCCCCGCCAATGCCTGTAACTCCAGTTCTAGGGGATCCAGTGCCTGCTTTTCAACTCCACTGGCAGCTATGTAAATGGATGTTTCTCTCCTGCCTACCTATTCTCAAATACCAGCAGCAGCTTCCCAAATAATTGACTGGGAGGCTTAATACTACTTATAAATGCTTGGCCAATAGCTCAGGTTTGGTATTAGCAAATGCTTACTTTTAAATTAACCCATATTTCTATTTACAATCTGCCATGTGGTGATACCTTTACTAGCATGGTATGTTGTTTGTCTCTTGCTCCCTCTGCCTCTGGCTGGTGACTTCTCACTCTTCCCTTCTCCTTCTCAGTGTTCTCAGTTTGCCTCTCCTGCCTAACTATATTCTGTTCAGTGATTGGTCAGTCAGCTTGTTTATTAAACCAATCACAGTGACAAATCTTCACAGTGTACAAAGGGATTTTCCACAGCACAACTACACTCACATGTGCAAATATCCCCACCTAGACACACATATAAACATAAAGTATAGTAATACATCTTTAAATATTGCTATGATAATCAATCAAATAAATTTTATAATTTCCAAAACCTGTAATTAACTCTATGTGGTAAGGAAAGAACTTTAACAATACATAGGTCATATATTTCTATGAAATGGTCATGTGGAAAATCTTTTTCAATTTCAGTTCCACAATGCTTATTGCAATTATGTCTAATGTGATGTCAAATTTAAAATATTTTTTTCAAATAACTGCCAGGGATGGCATATAAGATGGCTGACGTGCTGCCAGCAGAGACTGGAGAAAAGGGGACCCAAGATTATAGACCATCAACCCTCCATTTGTTCCCCTCTGGATCTTCTGCTTAGCATGTCTGTAGAGGGCCAAGGCAAAAATGCCTATGTGTCCCAAGGTCATGCTTTATGGCATATACATGTCATGTCCTCCTCCATATAAATATTTCTTGTAATACTAGTCTTTTTCATCTCTCTGATCTTCAAGTTCTGTGTTCCTAGGTCAAGGAGTGAAGTAAATTTCACAGGAAATTATACAGAAATGATCACTCAGGCTGGGGCTAAGGCAGTTATGCGGTTCATGGGAAAGAACCTGCAGCCTGGGGAAGCTTTTGAGGCTTGGATAAAATGTACCAAATATGTGGTCAACTATAGCACATGGTATGATGTGTATCAACACACTGGACTTAAATTGGCCATGATGAATAATTCAGTTTCTGAGGATATTCCAAGGACATTGTGTAAAACTCGAGACCCTACGGGGTATTGGCTGAAGACTATGAATAGAGTAACATATAGAAAGGATGACAAACTAAAAGTGTGGGAACCTAGAATAGGAGAAAAATAGTGGCCTCCACTAAGAAAGATATATGGCAACTTTAATTCAGATACTTTTTACTCCTCCAGAAGGAATGTGGAAATAATTTGGCAATTGATGGAATGATTGCTCCAAGCTTTATTGGGTTCCAAGATTGAAAAGAGCTGCCAAGAAAGATGAACTTCCTTTCATAGAAGCTCTATAAATTAGATTAGGTCTTCCTTGAAATTGTTGGATATAGAAGGACAGAAGTTGCTGACTTGCAGGGACAGATTTCTTGTCTGAGGTCATTGTAGCCTACCAGTCATGGGGCTTAGTGTTTACAGAGGGCTGAGGAGGATCTTAGGCGGCTACAGGCGTCTTGAGGTTGGAGCAGACTGTGTGAGAAGGAAATGACTGGTACATTGACTTATTTTTACCTTTTTTGCGAAATTGCATGTTGCTAGCCTTTGGGTCAAGTGCTCAAAAAATTGTATAATCATTATTAATAAAAATAGATTATGCTTGCTTTGGTGTTAAGTCTGGGATAGTTCCTGTGTTTAGTAAAAGATAATGAAGAATATATTGGTGATTTTCTAAGAATAATTTTTGGAATCATGAGAACATTTTATATTGGGTGATTTCCCCTTTTCTTTCTGTTCCTCCTTTACTTATGATAATAAAAGACTGAGGTCACCAGGGCAAACGCAGAAGCTAAAGTAAGAGAAGTTATAGAAGTAGCTAAGAGAAGTTAGAGAACCTAAGAGAAGCTAAGAGAAGCCAGGGAAGCAAAAGAAACTTAGCAACTGCAAAAGCCCGAAGTGACCTGTCAGCTTGCACGAACATTGTCTCTGAGTCGTTATTGCACCTTCCAGGTATCCCATTCTTCAGACCTCCGAAACTGCTGAGGCTGGTCCCCGGCAATCAACATTAAAGACAGTTGAATGATGTATGTAGTTTATTAATTTCATATATTTATTCAAAATTTAGATATTAATGTACATTCATGCATGTGCATATATTACTCAATTTATTTTACAATATAATCACACTTTCAATAAAATTTGCTTTCAAAGAATGATCTCAACATCAGAGTTTCAGATTACACCTCTCAAGAAAACATTGATTTAAGGGCTAGAGAGACAGTTCAGCAATTAGGAGCACTGACTGCTTTTTCAGAGGACCCAGATTCAATTCTCAGGACCTACATGGTAGCTTACAACCATCTGTAACTCCACTTGCAAGAGATACCATGGCCTTTTCTGGCCTCCCCCAACACTGGGCAAGCATTTAGTGCACAGACATTCAGGCAGGAAGACCATCCATACACATAAAATAAAATAAAATAATTTTAAAAATAAAATGTTGATCTTACTGTTCTTAAATACAGTAATATTAAGCTGTTATATTGTTTATATAATCTTTTAAAATTAATAGAGTATTTGTTTTTGATGTTTGGGATTGAACTCAAGGTCTTTCACATGATAATCATACATTATATTATAGACTATAATCTAGCCATTCATTATCCCTAACTGATAAATATAAACCTAAAAGTAATTCATATTCATGGGCCATCACATGATGGTCTAACCCATGTCTCCTTTGTGCAGTATTTAAATTAGATTACATAGGTATTTCCTTGGACATTTATTATTCCATTATAATGTATCACTTTAAGCTTCTTTGTTTTAGTTTTTAGAGATGTATAGTAATCATTGTTACTATCATTTTTCTTCTGTGCATTACACACAGAAATATCTTAGACTAGCTTTTTATAACTTAGTAGTATTCATTTAGCATTTCCCAATCTGTTCTTCTTTTTACTCTCTCTGTCTTCAGACAATGACAACTCCATGAAGCTCCTTTGTGAGAACTCCTTCACACTTGTGCATGAGTGAGCTCATGCACCATCTGCTATCCTGAGCCTCAAAATATGGTGTCTTCACGCATATGTGAATGTTAGCTGTTAAGTCAATGATAACCAAGCTACAATCTGTAGAACTACAGAGGTTAATTATAGAGGAAGGGACTAGATAGGGGTGATAGATAGATCTCCCTGGGGAAGGGAAATAGAATAGATAGTTATGGATGGGGGTGGATTTGAATGGGATGATCAAATGGATAGAGAAGGGGAGAAGAATAAGAGAGGGAATGTAGCTGACATTTTCCTGTGCTTAACTGGCACCATGGTTCCACAGCCACTTATAAAATTCCTGTCTCCTACCTGGTCCTGTAACTGCTCAGACGCAAGAAAACACACAGAGGCTTATATTAATTAAAACTGCTCAGTCATTAGCTCAGGCTAACTACTGACTAGCTCTTATACTTAAACTCAGCCCATTTCTGTTAATCTATATGTCCCCACATGTTCTGTGGCTTTACCTGTATGCTATTACATGCTGCTCCCTGGACAGCGGGCTGGTGTCTCCTGACTCAGCCTTCCTCTTCCCAGAATTCTCCTTGTCTCCTTATCCTGCCTATACATCCTGCCTGGCTACTGGCCAATCAGCGTTTTATTAAACCAGTGTACAAAAGCATTATTCCACAGCAAGGGAATACAGGGAAATGCAGGGAATGCAGAGAATACAGCTAAAATTAAGGTCCATTAAAGGTTGGTATGGAAACTTAATACCACAGACACTTCTAAAACATATACATATAGGAAGGTAATCTAAATGAAATGAGCTAGACATCTCCTATTACCAAATAAAGCTTTCAGTACTGGGTACAGAGTACATCTAATTGAATTGTTTACCAATGGGTGCCCATGGAAAAGTCCAGACAACTTAGGCTTTTGCCAAGGCTGTTGTTTGCTCTCCACAAGCTGACATCAATGTTGTGTCACTGAAGATAGGACCTATACAACCCATTGAACACTGATTAGTCAAGCTGATTCCTACTTAAGCCTTAATCCCTACTGACTAATGTCCTTAGTATAGGAAGGTACTCTGCATACTACCAAAGGAGAAAACTAAACACTAATCCAACTAAAACCCTTTTGATCTACAATGGTGCCCTGCCTATAAGATATACTAGGGCAATGGTGCCTCAAGCTTGTGGAAGTAACCAACCAACATCTGATTTGACTTGAGGCCCACTCCATGATATGGAACCCATACCCCACAATGCTTGGATGACCAAGAACCTAAGACTAGATAGCCCAGGAACCTAGCGTAAGCCCAATTATTACTTCCAAAGAAATGTGGAATAAAATGACTCATAATGACATTCTGCTATACTAATAAATCAGTGCCTTACTCAGTCATTATCAGAGAACCTTCTTCCTGTAGCAGGTGAGAACAAATAGAGAGAGACCCACAGCCAGACAATATATAAACAGAGAACTAGGAACACTCAGCCATAAGTGGGATGTCTCCCCTCAGGGCTCAGGGAATGCTGTGGAAAAAAAGGCGTAAGGAGTTTAAGAGCCAGAGGGGATGGAGGACACCAAGGAAACAAGGCCTTTCAAACACAGCAGAAAGAATGCACATGTGAACTCACTGAGACTGAGGCTAGCATGAACAGGACCTGCAAAGATCTGCACTAGAGCAGAAGGGAAAATGAACATATGTCCCCATCCCTGACCGAGAAGCTATCTCCAATTGATAACCACTTGCATATGAAAATTTAACTTTCTCCAAGGCAGTCTTAGTGGAGAAATCAACTATTCTTAAGGTAGGCTGCATATCCAGAAAACAACTCACAGGCATCTTTGGAGGTTCCTTTTCTCATAGTGTCCTATCAGGGATTATTATTTTTTATTTCTTTCCTTTTAAAATTAATTTATCTCTTCTATTTATTGTACAGGTCCTTTGGATATATATTATGGCTTCCAGTTCTGTGTTTTTAATGGGGTTCTTGAGTGTTCAAATGATGATTCTCTGATCTCATATCTGATGTTTGTGCCTTTTCTTAGGTTCTTTACCTTCTGTTTGTTTTGTCTTGTGCTGATGTGTTTGTTTTTGTTTTGTCTTACTATATAATATTTTATTTTATTATTATCCCTCAAATGCCTGTTTGTTTTCTAAGGAGAGATCAAAAGTGGGTGGCTCTGGAAGGGAGGGGAGGTGGGAAGGAATTGGGTGGAGCAGAGGGAGAGGAAACAGTAATCAGGAAATATTATTTAAAAAAGTAGCCCAACTATTTTCAATAAAAGTAAACATCTGTCATAAAGCCTTAAACAGTAGCATTTCTTTAGAGTTAAAGAATCTAGGTTATACTGCGACCCTCCAATCACAATCTAAAGGATGACAAATGAGTCATTCTGTCATTATTGTGTCAGGAGGGGACTGAGCCTGTCCTAAACATCTCTGGCTAAAGCCGTAGATGTCAAAACTTACTGCATCCCTCTCACCGTACATGACGTTGAGATGCCCTATTAACACAGTCTCCTGAGTGTTTGTTTTTCCTCATCTCAGAAAAGCCCTTTGATACTTTGCCTCTCAACCTATTGATTTTGAGGAGTGGTGAGCAAGGGATGGAAGGCTTATTGGATAAACTCATATATATTCATACAAGAGGGACTTGTCATTAAATATAGAAGTGGGCACATTTCTGAGCATGCTGGGTTAAAGATCACCTGTCTCATTTAAAATAATGGCAAATCGAAAGGCTTCAGGTAGAAAATTTGTAATTACACAGGCAAAATGAAATCTAAGTCACCTAGTAAAAGCATGCATTTATAACTTCATTATTTGGGAGGGCTCTTTTAATTTCTCTGAAAGACTTTATCTAAAATAAAAACAACAAAAATAAGGCAACTTGTAAAGCCCATTGGCTCACTTAAAGTAGCAGCTAATTCCTACCATTCAGGGTACAAGCCTAAGCAGAGGATGACATTCATTCAAACCCATGAGGGACATTCGGTCAATCTAACATTTGCAATCATGGCAAAGCAATTTAGAAAATGATTCTTTTCTTTTTTTGTGTGTGTTTTTGAGACAGGGTTTCTCTGTGTAGCTTTTGCACCTTTCCTGGAACTCACTTTTCTTTATAACATTCTTTTCTTTTAATTCCTTGTGCAATACTAGAATATTTTTATTTTCCATATGCGTGCTTTTCATATTCTTTCCAATTCCCCATAAATTCTGGTTATTGTGTGACTAGTAAAATACTTATTTTAGTACTTAATATGGTTTTACTTATATTATTGGTAATGAGCCTAGCCTATAAGGTCTGAGCCATGTCTCCAGCAATCCCTGAGCCTGCATGGGTCAGCCGTAAGTTCTTTGCATATGTGTTGTGGTTGTTGACTTGGTGTTTTATGGGGACTCTTGACAGTGGGAGTAGGGGTGTCTCTGACTCTTTTGCCTGCCCTTGGGATCCTTTTCCTCCTAGTCGGTTGCCTCGCCCAGCCTTGATTTGAGAGTTTGTGTTTGGTTTTATTGTACCTTGTTGTGCCATATTTTGTTGATGTCCCTGGGAGGCCTTCTCTTTTCTGGGGGGAGGTTGGGGGTGGATCTAGGGAAGAGGGGACATCACAGTAGTGGGGGAGGTAAACTGGGAGGAATGGATGGAGGGGAAGCAGCTGTAGGGATGTATTGCATAACAGAGAAAAGAATCATGTAATGAAAAAACAAGCAAGAAAACAAACCAACAAAAACACTTTGAGGTGTATTTTCTTGAAACACTAGTTTGCTTTTAAACCGTTACTTCTAACTAAAAAAGCATTCTCATTTCTGATAAAGATCATGTGATCTAAATTTGTGTTTTAAGTATTACATTTAAAACGTTGAAAAAAGATAAAAATGTAAAACACATGAACTTATTCTCTCACACAATAGAAAGAAAATAATGAATGATTCAACATAAAAATAGTGGTTTTACTTTCTAGAGGAAAACTTTTTAGTATTTGATGAAGTGTTTTAACCCATAGTTAAATTTTTAAATTACCATATGACCACAATGTAGAATTATTATGTACTATCTAATAAATGTCACTGGTATATCAGAAACAAAGAAACTCATAATTGTTATTTTCATGTATCAATTAATTATCTAATATCTAAGAAAATTTCCTTCCTGTTCCTTTAAGTATAAATAATTATCAATAACATTTTTGCAGGGACAGTTTGTCCTCCATTTGCTTAACTTCCATTACTAAAATTGAATTGGGAAAACTACAAAGTTAACACAGAATTTGAACACATTAATTTTTAAAGCTTCCAATGATAATGATTAATAATAATCTATATGATGTGAATGTCAATAAAGTATTCCTTATCATACTTGAATATAGAACTCTATTTTGAAACTCTGAACATGTTAGCAATTACTGTTTAACTAACGTGTCCCTTAAATCTGCCATATTTTTAAAATATATGTGAGTATTCACAGATTTCTGACTATTGCTTATCAAGATAATATAGTATTAATTCTGTATGCAGTAACTGCACACTACACACATACACAGAATAAGTAAATGAATGTCATACCCCTCTTCCTTGATCTTTGGATTGGCAATGTATATTCTGTGCCTTTTTGTTAGAAGAATGTAATTTGCTTTTTGATTTCACCAGGGGTAACAGCTAGGAGCTTGGCTTGAGCCTCAGAAGACATGATAGTCTTTTAAATTTTTAATAGTGCTGAGACTGTGAAAGACTGTGACAGTTGTTGAAGTTTAACTAAATGCATTTTGTGTTATGAGGCCATGAGGCTATAGGCCAGGAGTGGGATGTGGTTGTTTGAATGAGAGATGTCTCCCATAGGCCCACATA
The DNA here is from genome assembly GCF_007827085.1 of Peromyscus californicus insignis. Lineage (NCBI taxonomy): Eukaryota > Metazoa > Chordata > Mammalia > Rodentia > Cricetidae > Peromyscus > Peromyscus californicus. Next base: position 53,163,108 of record NW_026294514.1, on the reverse strand, counting down.
TTTGAATACTGGGTCCCCAGTCAAAGTGCTGGTGCTGTTGTGGAAGGAGAAACAGCCTTGACGAGGAGAACTGGGGCCCATAATCTCCTCCTCCTTCCAGCCCTCTCAGTACTTTCTGTCTCTGGTTGAAGACATGATCTCTCAGCTTCCTTCTCTTGCTGCCATGCCTGCTGCTTGCCACTGGTTTTCGCAGGCCTGATGGGCACTATTCCTCTGGAACAACATGCCAGAACAAACTCTTTCTTCCATAATTTGCTTTTGGTTACGGTGTTTTATGATAGCACTTGGAAAGTAACTAACATGTCAGGTATTGTTTGATTTCCATATTGCAGAATATGGAATTCCAGAACATTTTCTCTCTTACTTTGGAGCCTACATTAGTGGTAGTAATAATGGCACCAGCAGCAGTTTTTTCTTTGGTTATAAAAATTGAGTTCACACAGATAATTTCTCATGGAAACAATGAGTAGTTTCTGTTTGTTTACCTAAATATTAAGGGAACACACACACACTCCCACATTTGTACACCACACACACACACACACACAGATACATACAGACACACATACAGTCATAGAAATAAAATAAGTGCACTGGTTTGTAGAAGTAACCGTCTTATTCAATAAGATACAGAGCCAATACGGAGATGAAAGCCAAGAGGTCAGAGCAATAGCTAAGAGCTAAAAACCTTACCCTTCACTGTCGCTGTACCTCTCCAAAGAGACTTACTTCCTGTGTCTCTCTTTTTTATAGTGTTTCTGTTCTGCCTTTTCATTGGTTGTAAACCCAACCACATGACCTTCTAGTCACTGCCTGTTTGTACAGACCTCCAGGTCTTCTATGGTTGGTATTGAGATTAAAGGCGTGTGTCTCCAATGCTGGCTGTATCCTTGAACACACAGAGATCTACCTAGCTCTGCCTACCAAGTTCTGGGATTAAAGGCATGCACCACCACCGCCCAGCTTTCGCTATGGCTTGCTAATAGCTCTGACCCCCGGGCAACTTTATTTATTAACATACAAATAAAATCACATTTCAGTACAAATAAAATATCACCATACTGGTTTGCTTGCACTGTGTGTGTTTTGAATGTTTGTAGTCAGAGAGATATGGAATTGCAGCTGTGCACTAAGGACACACTTCTCACTTTCTTGCTGAAACACAATTTTCAATTTTTAGAAAACTGTATGTTATATCTCTGTAAGGATGAAAGTATAGAAAGTGCATAAAATCTCTGCTTCATATTACTGTCATAAATAAATTTTGTGACAGGCAGAAGGGGAACAGTTGCTATCATTATGTTAGCATTGAAATTAAGCAAGATGTTAATAACCCTCTTTATGTTTCTGTAAAAGTAATACTTTGTTTGTCTGACAAATTTAACTGAATCTTATGACATTCAGTAGATGGATTAAAAATAATGAAAACACAGATGTGTGATCTGGTTGAGTTCCTGAATATCATTTTGACAGGTAATAAATAAGCCGCAGACAGTAAACAGGAAGATGTACTTAAGTAAGTGCGGCTTTGAAAATGTGTTCACAAATGGCTTGAACCAATAGAAGGCAAACCACATTCAACAAGGATGCAATAAATGAAAACAATAAACACTGAATTCATGGAAATCAGACTAATTTTATGTAAATGATTTTATTTAGTAAGATAGAATCAAGAAATAGGTGCTATTCTGAGTAAATTAAATTGAGTCTAAATATTCAGTTTTTTGTAAATATGTGGTCTATTTGAAAAATGGGTATGATTTTTTAAATTTCAATTTTTTTTACTAAAAAAAATTCCTCTGTGCATAATCTACATACTTCCTTCAATTTCTTGATGAGATTTAAGAACACCTGCATGAATTATAATTCTCTGAGTTGATTTCAGTATAAACATATTATATTTTATAGGACAATCCATTTGTTCTTTTAAACATTTTATCTTTAGTGGACAGAAAAATTGAGTAAAAATTAGATGACAATTTAAAAATTACCTCAAGATCATTGAAACAAATGTGAATGTACATCCCTAAGCTGTACTATGGATATTATTTTTGATAATTTTAATGTGTGTTTATGCATAATTTGTTTATATCATGTGCACATGTATGTGATTACATGTGTCCATGAGAGTGTGTTTGTGAGTGTGTGCACTTGCCTGCCCCAGCATCCACATGGAAGACAAAGGATGCCCTCCCTTGTCACTTGACATTCTCTCCCTCCCTCCTTGTTTGGGGTGAGGCCTCATTCACTGCTATAGGCTCCTCAGCTCCCAAGTTTCTAGGTGTTGCCCTATCTCTGTCATCTATCTTGTCCCAGGCATGTTAGGATTACATGGATGTATGCTCCTCACCTGGCTTTGTGGAGGTTCTGAGACTGTCAGTCCGTCTGATGTAGAAAGTACTTTGTGCTCTGGTCCACCTCTCCAGCCCTGGTGATTTTTTTAATAAGCAGTTTGGAAACATTGTGATTTTAATAGAGTACTAGATTCAAAAGGACAACCAGCCAAGCTGCAGATAATAAGAGATGAGCAGAATGTTCATCCTTCAAGGGAATATGTATTCAACCCTCTGCCCCAAGGCTCAGGAGTAATCGCCGAAGACTGAGAAGAAAGAATGTAAGAGCCAGTGGTGGTGGAAAACCACAGGACACATTATCTTCTGTATGCAATGGGGTAGCTGTATATACAAATACAGAGCCTTTGAAGTAGCCAGCATAAAACTGGAGCAAGTCCAAACCAAACCAAATTCAAGCTGCAGAATAGACACACAATTGCACGTCCAGCCATGCAGATATCAGCCATTATTCACTGTGTTTTAGAGACAGACAGAAAGACAGACAGAGTTACAGAGACAGAAATGGAAAGCCATTTTGCTTTAAGAGTGTGACACCTGGTAAGTTTATCACTTTCCAGGGGAATATACAAATCTAATAACCTTTGGGCAGGACTGGTCTTGAAGATTCACAAAAGACACAAAGTTAGGTGGATACAGAAAGGGAAGTGGATCTGGGAAGAAACAAAATTAAGTGAAATGTCCCCCAGAATTATAAAAAGTTATTGTTAGAAAATAGTAGTACAAATAACTCATTTAACAAATTCCCCTGAATTAGAAAAATTAAAATTGGAAAAAAAATACAAAATTTTAATCAGGGCAATTAGTTATAAATGACATTATTCCTCAGATATTTTTAATATTATGCTTTTGAAAAATCTGTACTACCAAATCTTAATTTTTTGAATGGTATATTAATTCATGAATTAAGAGTTTGAGGATTTCCAAGTTTTGTTTTTGCCATGATGTTGATTCTATGGAAATATTCCTTATTCTAAAAATGTTGGATTTCCACACATAATTTGTCATCTATTTTAATCTTTGAAATTATTTTATTTCCATATTTTGCCAGGAGCCATCCCCAGTGGTGGTGGATGGGTCCTGCAGAGGGTGTAAGAAGTTGGCGGGGGAAGGAAATGAGCCAGGCCATGGTGGTCGGGAGAATCTTGCAGCCTGACTGACTAGCAGCCAGAGTGTTTATTTATTTATACAGAATTTAGTAAGCATGGATACATTCATGATGTTTCAAAACATAGATCATATCATTTTTGTTTTTGGACATGTGTTTTACTTTCTTTTGCTCATCTTTTAGTCATCATTGATAAACTATGACAGAACAGAATTATCATTTCCAATCATTTTCCCTCAAGTTTTGACAACACTGATAAACAGAGTTATCCTTCTTACTCATTAACCCCATAACCCAATTTTTGAGAATCTAGAGGCATATTACCACCTAGTCTCAGGCTGGTTGCTTTGTTTGTTTCAAGGACACTAGACCAAAACAAAATCTTCAACCACCCTGGGCATTTTGCCATGTCCCAAGCAGTGTATTATAAACTCTTAGTGGTCAGAGTGCCCAGAAAATATCCTCAGGCTAAAGTTGCTTCAGTTATTATTCAAGTTCTGGCATAATACAATGTTTATATTTTATATCTTTATAGAATTTGTCTATATGTCTAATCTTGGCATTCTGTTGTTCCTTGGTCATATGACATTATAGTGTCTCTTCATGAGCTAACTTCTAAGAGGGGGAGGTCCTAACACCTCATTTTTTTTAATTTATTTTAATTTATTTTGCAATACAATTCAGTTCTACATATCAGCCACGGATTCCCTTGTTCTCCCCCCTCCCGTCCCCCTCACCTTCCCCCCAACCCCCCCCCCCCCCCCATTCCCATCTCCTCCAGGGCAAAGCCTTCCCCACAGACTGAGGTCAACCTGGTAGACTCAGTCCAGGTAGGTCTAGTCCCCTCCTCCCAGGCCGAGCCAAACAATCCTGCATAGGCCCCAGGTTTCAAACAGCCAACTCATGCAATGAGCACAAGAACTGGTCCCACTGCCTGGATGCCTCCCAAACAGATCAAGCCAATCAACTGTCTTACCCATTCGGAGGGCCTGATCCAGTGGGGACCCCTCAGCCATTGGTTCATAGTTCATGTGTTTCCATTCATTTGGCTATTTGTCCCTGTGCTTTATCCAACCTTGGTCTCAACAATTCTCGCTCATATAACCCCTCCTCATTCTTGCTAATTGGACTCCCAGAGATCCACCTGGGGCCTAGTCATGGATCTCTGCATCCAGATCCCTCAGTAGTTGGATGAGGTTTCTAGCACAACAATTAGGGTGTTTGGCCATCCCATCACCAGAGTAGGTCAGTTCGGGCTGTCTCTCGACCATTGCCAGCAGTCTGTTGTGTGGGTATCTTTGTGGATTTCTGTGGGCCTCTCTAGCACTTTGCTTCTTCCTATTCTCATGTGGTCTTCATTTACCATGGTCTCCTATTCCTTGTTCTCCCTCTCTGTTGTTGATCCAGCTGGGATCTCCCGCTCCCCCAAGCTCTCTTTCCCTCAACCCTCGCCTTTCATTACCCCCACTCATGTCCAGGCTGTTCAAGTAGATCTCATTCCATTTCTCTGTCATTGGGCGATCCCTGTGTCTTTCTTGGGGTCCTGTTTTCCAGGTAGCCTCCCTGGTGATGTGAGTAGCAGACAAGTCATCCTTGTTTCATGTCTAGTATCCTGCTATGAGTGAGTACATACCATGTTTGTCTTTCTGAGTCTGGGTTACCTCACTCAGGATGATTTTTTGTAGATCCATCCATTTGTCTGCAAACCTCATGATGCCATTGTTTTTCTCTGCTGAGTAGTATTCCATTGTGTATATGTACCACATTTTGTTTATCCATTCTTCAGTTGAAGGGCATCTGGGTTGTTTCCATGTTCTGGCTATTACAAACAATGCTGATATGAACATAGCTGAACAAGTGCTCTTATGGTGTGGTTGAGCATTTCTTGGATATATGCCCAAGAGTGGTATAGCTGGATCTTGGGGGAGATTGATTCCCAATTTTCTAAGAAAGCGCCATATTGATTTCCAAAGTGGTTGTACAAGCTTGCATTCCCACCAGCAGTGGAGGAGAGTTCCCCTAGCTCCACATCCTCTCCAGCATAAGGTGTCTTCAGTGTTTTTGATCTTAGCCATTCTGACAGGCGTAAGGTGGTATCTCAGAGTTGTTTTGATTTGCATTTCCCTGATGATTAGGGATGTTGAGCAATTCCTTAAATGTCTTTCGGCCATTTGAGTTTCCTCTGTTGAGAATTCTCTGTTTAGTTCTATAGCCCATTTCTTAATTGGACTGTTGGGCATTTTGATGTCTAATTTCTTGAATTCCTTATATATTCTGGATATCAGTCCTCTGTCAGATGTGGGGTTGGTGAAGATCTTTTCCCATTCTGTAGGCTGTCGCTTTGCCTTGTTGACCGTATCCTTTGCTCTACAAAAGCTTCTCAGTTTCAAGAGGTCCCATTGATTGATTGTTTCTCTCAGAGTCTGTGCTACTGGTGTTCTATTTAGGAAGTAGTCTCCTATGCCAATGCGTTCAAGACTACTTCCTACTTTCTCTTCTAGCAGGTTCAGAGTAGCTGGATTTATGTTGAGGTCCTTGATCCACTTGGACTTAAGTTTTGTGCACGGTGATAGATATGGATCTATTTGCAGCCTTCTACATGTTGATATCCAGTTTTGCCAGCACCATTTGTTGAAGATGCTTTCTTTTTTCCATTGTGCACTTTTGGCTTCTTTGTCAAAAATTATATGTTCATAGGTGTGCGGATTAATGTCAGGGTCTTCAATTCAATTCCATTGGTCCACATGTCAGTTTTTATGCCAGTACCAAGCTGTTTTTATTACTGTAGCTCTATAGTAGAGCTTGAAGTCAGGGATCGTGATGCCTCCAGAAGTTGTGTTATTGTACAGGATTCCTTTGGCTATCCTGGGTTTTTTGTTTTTCCATATGAAGTTGAGTATTATTCTTTCCAGGTCTGTGAAGATTTGTGTTGGTATTTTTTTGGTTTTTCGAGACAGGGTTTCTCTGTGTAGCTTTGCGCCTTTCCTGGAACTCGCTTTGGAGACCAGGCTGGCCTCGAACTCACAGAGATCCGCCTGGCTCTGCCTCCCGAGTGCTGGGATTAAAGGCGTGCGCCACCACCGCCCGGCTGTGTTGGTATTTTGATGGGGATTGCATTGAATCTGTAGATTGCTTTTGGTAAGATTGCCATTTTTACTATGTTAGTCCTGCCTATCCATGAGCATGGGAGATCTTTCCATTTTCTGACATCTTCTTCAATTTCTTTTTTCAGGGACTTAAAGTTCTTGTCATATAGGTCCTTCACTTGCTTGGTTAGTGTTACCCCAAGGTATTTTATGTCATTTGTGGCTATAGTAAAGGGTGATGTATCTCTGATTTCCTTCTCCGCTTCTTTGTCCATTGTATATAGGAGGGCTACTGATTTTTTTGAGTTGATCTTGTATCCTGCTATGTTGCTGAAGGCTAACACCTCATTTTTATCATTTTTCCACTCCATAGTTTGCTCATCAATATGTTACTGTGTAGGACAGAGTTGTATGCCATATGTGAGTATACAGTGAGAAGAGCCTATGTCTGAGTGTACAGTGGGAAGAGACTTGCAATTTGAACTGTGGACAATTCCCCTAGTCCGCTGAATCTTGTTGACCTTTTTGATTTTACTTTGTTTTGAATATCTTGTTCCTGTGTAAGTACAGGGACAGATGTTTCAAGAATGTCTCATAGCCTCATGAAGAAACCTCTGGCTTCTTTATGTGTCACAACCTCCAAGGTGTAAGGAAGACCTTCAAGTAGATAAGGATATCTCCCTAAAGGTGGTGGGGGTAGGGAGAGGATGGAGGGGTGGGAGGGTAGGGGGGAATAGTATGTTCAGAGCTCTCCTGGGTAAGCTTAGAAGCAGCATTTTTTGAGAAGGCATAAATGATTCATCAGGAATTTTCCATCAATCCATTATCCTCAAATTATACAAATATTAAAGGTGCCTCAAGTATGTAACAGGTGGAGATGAAAACCAAAGGTGTCATGGCAGCCATCATGTGACTCAACTCAGCTGGATCTTTGTCAAGCAGCTGTGCTGGCTTTATGACTTCTGCCATTCCATTCAGATATGGCTGTGCCAATATTTGATAAATAAAACTGAATGTATTTATCCCAAACCATGTGTTTTCATGAGTTTTGAAATATATATGTCACATAAAGACCAACTCTAGCTATTTAACGTATTAATTACCTACATAGTTATTGACTTTGTGAGGACAACATTAACATCCAGAATACTATACTTTAACTGTATGGTAATCACCATAATAAAATGCTTAATAATAATGGAAATCTCCGTTTTTTACTTTGTATAGTATTAGTTTAAGTTTCATTCTGAAATTTGTAAACTGTATTTTGAATAGGTAGTTATAATTAAATCTTATTTAAGGTTGAGATTTGAAAGAGAAAGAACAACAGCAATACAAAATAAATATCTAAAAATTTATATAGAATTTTCCTATAAAAATTTACAAGGCAGAGAATGTGAAAAATGTCTTTGAAGATAGGTTCTGTGCTTTTACAATAAATCCATGTGTCATATGAATATACATTCATGCTATATATTTCCATTTTGTAGATTAAGCTAAAAATAGGTACTTTTGTAGGTAGAGTTTTCCTGCCTGTCCCACAGTCAGGACAAATCTCTCTCACCTGCCAGTCCCACAGCCACTCAGACCCGACCAAGTAAACACAGAGACTTATATTGGTTACAAACTGTATGGCCGTGCCAGGCTTCTTGCTAATTGTTCTTACAGCTCAAATTAATCCATTTCCATTAATCTATACTTTGCCACATGGCTTGTGGCTTACCGGCATCTTCACATGCTGTTTCTCATCGTGGTGGCTGGCAGTGTCTCTCTCCCTCAGCCTTCCACTTCCCAGCCTTATTCTCCTCCTTCTCCCACCTACACTTCCTGCCTAGTCAATGGGCAATCAGTGATTTATTTATTGACCAATCAGAGCAACACATTTGCCATACAGAACATCCCATAGCATACTTTCCATTAATCATTTTAAAAAATTCATTTTCAAGAAAACTATTTAATGAACTATCAGGAGCTGAGTTACATGCTGAAGTTTGTGAGCCTTTTCCTCAGCAGTGTTTGATGAGTTCACTATGAAGAATCTATAACTATGGCACGGTATCACAGTACTACCCTAACACAGACTTCCAAGTCAAACACATTTGCACTTTCCTGCAGGTCATTATTTGTGATGGGATAGTATAAAAAACATGATTTTTAAATTCTGTTTTATGTGTATGGATGTTTTGCCTGCCTGTATGTATGTGCATCACATGCGTACAATGTCCACATAGATCAAAGAGGGCATCAGAACTCCTGGAACTGAAGTTGCAGATGGTTGTGAGTCATCATGTGGGTGCTAAGACACAAACCCTGTCTTCGGCAAGAGCAACAATTCCCACAAACCTGTGAGCCATCTCTTCAGGTCACCAAAATGATGAAATATATGTATGAGATAACCCAAGTGGAGAAGGAATTAGGAATAATCAATTATCTATTTTATCACATTCTGGTGTCATGAATGGTTATAATTCATCTTGTCTATATTTTGTGTGTTTTTTCTCAATTGTCCTATTTCTCTGTGAGAAAGATAACAAAATATAATACTTTTACAAGAAGACTTTATAATTAAGCAGAATGTTTTAGAGTATTAACACAGGTTTCTGCAAATTTATTTTCTGAGGTAATGAAGGTAACTATTCCAAATGCTGTCAGAACAATGTGAACTACACACATTTATAAATGAATGTCTCCATATGACTCTCAGGGGACAGACTTTCATCTGGAAGATTATAGGATTATAAAAAGAAGTAAGGATGAAGAATAATTATTTGGCTTAGAATCTCCTTTAACTCATACCCTTAACACAACATATTTTTTATTTTCTGGTTTTTGTTTTTTTTCTGGGTTAAGAGAAATGTGTCTTGCATACATTGTTTTATTCTGATTAATCTATATCAAGAAAGAAACAGGGTTGCGGAAATGATAAATGTAGGTGTGTGTGTATGTGCATATAAAAGAGGGGAGAGACACAGAAAAGAGAAACAAATGGGGTGGATCTGAGTATCTGTCTATAAATAGGCACGAGAAAAATATATTTACTTCTCAAAAAATTCTCTGTGTTCTATCATATTCCCATTAAAGAGATAGCTCATATTAATATAAAGAATATATTTCAAAACATCTGTAGATCTTTGGTTAACGTTTGTATTAACTATTCTTCTTTTATTGTTTTGCAGGAAAACTTGTTTCTTTTAATTAAAATGTTCTTTAGGGCTTTGCAAGGCCTGGAAATTATCAAGTCTTCTCATTATATGCTTAGTATTAGTGAAAACGCAACATTTTATAATATATACTAGATACTGTTGAACAAAATTAACTAATGTTAATTTAAGGTAATAGTTGATGAACTTTTTTTCATCTCTTCAGATTCATTATCTGGGTCATGTTTTGCTTTGTGTTTCATTCTGGAAATTTTTTGTGTAAACTAATTTTGGATGGATACATTAACACCTGGGCATGCAATGTTAATTCCATATTTGTCTATAATATTAGAGATATTTACTCTTATGTTCATTCTAGCCCTCAAACTTGTAAAGATTTTAAGAAATAATTGATTGACTTTTCTCCTCTTTAAAAATGAATTCTTATTCAGTAAATCAATTTGAGATCACTAATATATATATATATATATATATATATATATATATATATATATATATATATATATATATGACAGGAACCCACTTGCTTCTGTTCATGTGCTCTACCGTAAGGACATCCACTGGAGTATGGCCAATCTACAGGAACCACACTAGTGAGCAAAACTAACTACCTCTCTCAGCAACCATCAGTTGCCAATAGTTCCTCAACTAGTGGTAGAGCCTTTGACATCTCCCCACTACCTAGGATTTAGATGGAAAATTTGATGTCATGATATTGTTTAGGTCTTGTGCAGGCAACCATAACTGCTGTGAGTTAATGAATTTACTAGCTAATCCTTATAAAGAAGCTACTTTCTCAGCAGCCCTCTGCAAGCTCTAGCATTTACTATCTTTTAGTATCCTTTTTCTTGATGCTCCTTGAGCCCTGGTTGCATTTAGGGATGAGCCTTCCACCATTGCAACTCTCTGTATTGGTCACTCTTCACTGCTAATAGAAGCTTCTCTGCCAAGGAATGAGAGCTGCACTAATCTATGAGTATAAAAATAGGTATTTGATACTATATTCATCAAAAATAGCAATAAGTTTGCTCTATGGCTTATGATTGCCTTAGCCAGTTATTCTGCACCAGATTTAGAGTGCTATTCATGAAATCCATTGCTGTGGATGATTGGTTGATAAATAAAGTGCTGATTGGCCAGTAGCCAGGCAGGAAGTATAGGTGGGACAAGGAAAGAGGAGAGAATTCTGGGAGTTGGAACGCTGAAGCAGGGAGATGTGGACCAGCCATCGTGAGGAGAAGCATGATGTAAGACACCAGTAATCCACGAGCCACATGGCAAAGTATAGATTTATGGAAATGGATTAATTTAAGATATAAGAACAGATAGCACTTTGCTTCTTCCTATTCCCATGGGGTCCCCAGAAATCCACAAAGATACCTCCACAATAGACTACTGGCAACAGTTGAGAGAAAACCCGAACTGACCTACTCTGGTGATAGGATGACCAAACACCCTAACTGACATGGTAGAACTCTTATCCAATGACTGATGGAAGTGGATGCAGAGATCCACAGCCAGGCCCCAGGAGGAGTTCCGGGAGTCCAATTGTCGAGAAAGAGGAGGGATTGTATGAGTGAAAATTGTTGAGACCATGATTGCAAAAAGCACAGGGACAAATAGCCAAACTAGTGGAAACACATGAACTATGAACCAATAGCTGAGGAGCCCCCAACTGGATCAGGACCTCTGAATAAGTGAGACAGTTGATTAGCTTGAACTGTTTGGGAGGCCCCCAGGCAGTGGGACCCAGACCTGTCCTTAGTGCATGAGCTGGCTGTATGGAGCCTGGGGCCTATGCAGGGACACTTTGCTCAGCCTGGGTGAAGAGAGGAAGGGACTGGACCTGCCTTGACTGAATCTACCAGGCTGAGCTGAATCCCCAGGGGAGTCTTTGCCCTGGAGGAGATGGGAATGGAGGGTGGGTTGGGGAGAGGGCGTGGGGGGGGGGTGCAGGAGGAGGGAGAACAGGGGAATCCATGGCTGATATGTAAAATTAAATTATAAAATTTAAAAAATTGAAAAAAAAAAAGAACAGAAGCAAGAAGCCTGCCACGGCCATAGAGTTTATAAGTAATATAAGTCTCTGTGTGTTTACTTGGGGGATGCTAGTGGGAGAGATTTGCCCTGACTGCCGGCAGGCCGGGACCCAGGAAAACTTCAGCTACAATCCATCTTATAATGTTGGCCTTAAATCCAATCAGAAACTAGCTAGCTACTTTTATAACATTTATACCACTATTGAACCAGTTTTTAATGAAAATAATTTTTTTTTATTTTTCTTGAGGCAAATTAGAGTCAAAAAAAGAAAATAAGAATTAGAAGCAAAGAGTTGATCAAGCAGTGAATACATAGAGGAAATATAAACAAATGTGCACAGTTAAATAAAAGCAAAGAAGCTGAAAAGGCTTGCTCCTATATGGTTCCAATGGTCTGGCATACTGGGAAACACTACGTAGACAATCATCTTTTTGACAGAAGTTTAGTGGAAGGAAAGTAGGAATGATAGGGAGAAGACAGATAGTTTGAAATTTTAGGGCAGAAAAATTAATATTACTATACTAAGGGTAGACACAGATATTATACTTTCATCAATGGCTGCTCTATAAACAAAATTGTATAGCACATGGAGTGAATCCTAAGCTAAGGTGTGAAATTTAGCCAATAATTATATGTCAATATTAGTTAATTAGGTGTCACAAAATATATCACGTTTGTAAAATTCAGGTTATATAAGAATTCTATTTGCCTTTTCCTTTGTCTGTTCATCTAAAATTGTTTAAAATCTATTAACCAGAAAAATACTAAAGACAGTAATGAAATCCAGATAAGTATTTCCTCATGAACAGAAAAACTATTATATGGTTGTCATTTTGAAGGATTAGCAAAACTCATGAGAGACATAAAAATATGTGTAATGACAACAGGAAATAGACTCACCAAGAAAATTAACCACAGTGCTTATTTAAGAAGCTTTATATTTTGGAAAGAACAGAGACAGTAAACAGATACCTTAATCTTTATTTGTGTAAAATGTCATGGAGAAAACCCAGAGATGAATGTATCAATTTTCAGTTAAGCAGCCAAATGTTGCTCTAGGTGTTTTAATAAGAGTTTCTTTGATTCTGGAAACTGACTAGACAGGTGGTAGAGAAGATGAAATGTCAAGTGAATGTTCCAACAAGGCAGAGGTGACTAATAACAAGAAACACCACCACCAGAAATCTAAGCAAAGGGGGCATAGGAGAGTATAACATAGAGAATATAGTGTAAGCTTTCCAGATGTTTTGGTTAGAGAATGTGGTGCTTGTGATAAAAACTGGCTTAACAAACACTGATTCAAAACACTAGGGAAGTATCTTTTTTAAATGTATTTTCATGTGTTCATTTCCACTTAGGTACACGTGCATGTACTTAGAAAATAGACTTAAGTGCAGGTGTTTGTGGAGGTCGGAAGAGGGTGTTAGATCCCATGCAACTGCAATCACAAGTGGTTGTGAGCTATCCAATATTGGAGTGGGAAACTGAACTTAGGTCCTTTACAAGAGTAATACACATGCTCAACTACTGATCCATCTCTCCAGCTGAGGAATTTTCTCTTTGATCTGTGTTTGCTTCATTAGGTTCTGTTAGCTAAACAGCTGTAAATAGCACATGAGTCATCAAAAAAATCTGCAAATGGAATTTGAAAAATGATTGTAGGGATAAAAGAAATGAAAGGTTTAAGAACCATCACCATGTCAATTACATTTAGTTATTAAATAATTTTATCAAATTATATTTATATGTTGACTAAGACAATGGTTTATCGGCAAAGTCCGACAGGATATTGAAATCCAGTTCTATTTTATGGAGATAAAGTAAGCAATCTTTTCTCTGCTTCTCTTGAGAATCATAACTCATTATGGCAGACATTATTTCTAAAACAAACATAGGGGACTCAGAGAGGTATAGAGAACTGAAACACTGGATGAAAGTCTTGAGATGTAAGGTACCAAATTCTCAGAAATTTGTTTATTACTTGGGTACCCAGTTTTGAGCTGAAGAATTTTGCCACTCAACAGTAACAAGTGCAGATACAAAAAGTCTCCCAAGGCTGGTCTGGTGGTGATGGGATATTATCCAAAGAGTCTCCCAAAGGAATGTTCTCTTGGGAATATATCTATACCATACCTATATCATTTATATCAATATCTATCTTTCATATATAAATTATTCAGATATTTGAATTAATTATTGAATACTGAAAAAAATATGAGGTAGACTTCTCTTCTATTTTTTGAGTCAGATTTGAATTTAAACACACATACATATACACATACACATATGTATATATGTATATATATATATATATATGTGTGTGTGTGTGTATGGTTCTAAATAGTCTTAATAATAAAAACTCAGAGTCAGATATTGGAGTAAAAGTGTAGTTGGAGAGTTTTCTCTCTGGGTCCCGCCAAGCCCCAGCAGTCCGATGGCCCACTTATAAAATAAACACACACACAAAAAAAATAAATAAAAAATAAAAATAAAAATAAATAAATAAATAAATAAACACACAAATGCTTATATTATTTAAACTGCTTGGCCATTAGCTCAGGCCTATCATTGTCTAGCTCTTACTCTTATATTCAGCCCATTACTATTAATCTATACTTTGTCACGTGGCTCGTGGCTCACTGGTACCTTACATCTACGTTGTCCTGGCGGTGGCTGTGGTCTCTCCCCGTCTTCCTCTTTCCTCAATTCTCCTCTCTGTTAGTCCCGCCTATACTTCCTGCCTGGCCACTGACCAATCAGTGTTTTATTTATTACCCAATCAAGCAACACACATAATATACAGAACATCCCACAGCATAAAAGTTGAAAGATCAGAGAAGCAAAGGAGCAGCCACAATCACTTCTTACCTCTCTGACTCCTCAGACTGAAAAGGGCAGAGATCCTGTTTACGCTCCACTTACCACTTCCTTTCCCCGCCAGCCATAGCACTTCCTGTGTCTTGTCTGTACAAACCTCCAGACCTCTATGATTATCTAATGGCTAGCTCCACTTTCTGATCTTCAAGCAGATTTGTTAGAACACAAACAGAATATCACAATAATCAACCTATTTTATCTATCTATCTATCTATCTATCTATCTATCTATCTATCTATATCTATATATAGAGATAGAGATAGAGAGAGGAGAAAATGAAAATATATCAGGATATAACTTGACATTTGGGAGCTTTAATAATGAGGTGATACTAGAGAATATCAAACTAACATACAAGAATTTTGTCCTCATTGACTAACAACATGGTTCTTCTCCAAGGAGATATTAGTCAAGATCATGTGGAGCCATTCATCACACCCTACTTACAAATCATTTATTTCTTGTCCTTGGGTGTGTCCTAAGCTGACATCTAGTTGTGAGCAATCTGATAATCATCACAGTGCCAGGAGAAAGCACCTGAGAAGCCAGAATGCTCTGATCTGCCCACAGCAAAAGGAGGCCCCTCCTTTCACTTCAACAGAGGAAACCTTGACTTCTGCATGTGCTTGGCAGAGATCATGTGGTTCTGTTGGGATGCTGTAAGGTGGATCTAGCTTAAACAAACCCTTAAAAAAAGATCAAGAGTTTCAAAGCAAGAAAGAAAATTGAAATGACAGAAAAATGACTATTTTATTTCAACAACACCAAGTATTTCAAAGTACATTGAAAAATACAGTCAGTGTACATGAAAGACCTGGATGTCTGTCATGTTTTAAAACAGCTGTACTTTAAAAAGCAAACAGATAGTTCCAATGACAGGACTGAGAGGTGGTTTGGAATACTGAATGCTCTTCCACAGGATCCAGGTGTGGTTCCCAGCATCCACCTGGCAACTCTTGTCAGTAACTTCAGTTCCAGGGGATCTGATACCTTCTGCTGGCATCTTTGGGCACCAGAAATGAGAGTGTCGTATGCAAATATATTCAGGTAAAGTATCCATAAACATAAAATAAATAAAATAAAAATTAAGTTTAAAAAGACCCTACAGTTCCAATAAGCAGTTTCAAGCAGGCTTTCAACAAACAGAAGAAAATATTTCAACAATGAGAAAAAAATAGGGCATTTCAACAAATAATAGCAAAAAAAATACACCTATCAATTTTAGGTTTGAAAACTCAAATACTTGGAATTATTTTCACTATTGAGCTCAGTAAACATCTTCCACCGTAGAATTTTTTTTTGTTTGTTTGTTTTTTTTTTTTTGTTTTTCGAGACAGGGTTTCTCTGTGTAGCTTTGCGCCTTTCCTGGATCTCGCTCTGTAGACCAGGCTGGCCTCGAACTCACAGAGATCCGCCTGCCTCTGCCTCCCGAGTGCTGGGATTAAAGGCGTGCGCCACCACCGCCCGGCCCACCGTAGAATTTTTAAAACTGATAAAATAATAGTTGAATTGCAAGGTGAAAAATTATGTTGTCTTTAATCTGAAATTTGGATAATGTTAGTCTAAAAGAAACATGAACAGTTTCAGAGATGTGTGAAATGAGAAATCAGTACCCTAAACTTCATGTTGCAAATATCTTGAGAGCAAACTAGAAAATGTAGTTAAGTTACAGGAAGGAATGACTGAAAACCAATTTGGATGATGACATAAACACTTAGGAAAAAATACAATGGATTTAATGGGTAAATTGAAAGAAAACTGTGTGAAGACACATCAAAATTAAAATTTTAATTCTAAATACAAAAAGGGAATAAGTGATAACAGCAGGGATACGTTTTTGTGTTTGTGTGTGGAGGTTCTACACACAAAGGAAAACAAATACAATGAAAATGAATTTCCCATCAGAAATTATGGAGAACAAAGGAAAAGGCGCTATGATTCACAAATGCTGAAAGAAAAGAAATCTACCAACTAGGGTCTGTATCCAGAAAATACATTCTTTAGGAATTAACAGGCAAATTAGACATTCTGAGATGGTAAATAACAAAGATAATTATTTTGAATAGAAATACCCTAATGTCATGTATAAAGAGTGATTCAATATAAAATAGTTCTAAATTAAATAAAGAAAATGTTCCAGCCCCTCCCCTATCCATCCATATCTATCTATTCTACCTCTTTTTCCTAATGAGATCTGTCTGAATCTGCCAGTCTCTTATTCTATATCCCACCCTATATAGTTCTACAGAATGTCACTTGGTTATCATTGACTTAGCAGCTAATATCCTGATGTAAATGAATACATATCGTATTTGTATGTCTGTATCTGGTTTACCTAATTCAGGATGATCTTTTTCTAGTTCCATCAATTTACTTGCAAATTTCATGTCATATTTTAATGGCTGAGTAAATTGTGTAAATGTACCATGGTTTCTTTATCCATTCTTCCACTAAGGGACATCTAAATTGTTCCCAGTTTCTGACTATTATAACTAGAGCATCAGTGAACATACTTGAACAAGTGTCTCAGTGGCAGCAAGAAGCATCCTTTGGGTATATGCAAAAGAGTTGTATAACTGGATATTGAGGTAGTAGATTCCCATCTTCCTGAAGAACTGTGACATCAATTTCCATAGTGGCTGCACAAGCTTGCACTCCCACCATAGATGGATGAGTGTTCCCCTTACTCTACATCTTCACTAGCATGAGCTATCACTTGTTTTATTGAGCTCGGCCATTCTAACAGGTATAAAACAAAATCTCAAAGTACTTTTAATTTGCATTTTCCTGATGGCTTACGGATGTTGAACATTTCCTTATGTGTTTCTTAGCCATTGAGTTTCCTCTACTGAGAATTCTGTTACATCTGTACCCCCACTTTTAAATTGGATTATAGTTTTCTTGACATCTCATTTCTTCAGTTCTTCACACATTCTGGATATCAGCCCTCTATAGGATGTATATTTGATAAAAATATTTTCCCATTTTGTAAGTTAATGCTTTGTTCTAATGATAATGTCCCTTGTTATGCAAAAGTTTCCCAGTTTCATCAGGTCCTGCTTCTTAATTGTTGATCTTAGTTCCTGCCCTAATGGTGTCTGTTCAGAAAGTCTTCTCCCATACTAATGAGTTCAAGGCTATTGCCCATGTTCTCTTCTGTTTGCTTCTAGCATCTTGGTACAGGAAGGTACTCCACATGTTACTAAGAGAGAAACATAAACACCAAGACAGCCACAAACCCTTTGATCTACAATCTTTCCTGCCTGCAAGATATGCTAGTTCAATGGTGGCACAAAGCTTGTACAAGTAACGTTTCAATATCTGATTTGTCTTAAGGCCCACTGCTTGAGATGGAATCCATACCCTATACTACTTGGGTTACCAAGAACCAAACACTAGATAGCCTAGGGACCTAGGGTAAACCCAAATACTAAATACTACTGGTCAGGAAAAAAAGGGAGTGATAAAATGATTCCTAGTAATGTTCTGTTATACTCAGAGACAAGTGCCTTGTTCAGCCATATCAGAGAAGCCTCCTCCTGTAGCAATCAGGAAAAGATGCAGAGATTCACAACCAGACACTATGCAGAGAGTGAGATACTTTAAATACTCAGTACTCAATGGAAGTCTCCATTAAATCCCTCTCCTCAGAGCTCAGGGAAGCCTGCAGAAGAGAAGGTTGAAAGAGTGTACGAGCCAGAGAGGATAGAGGACATCAAGAAAACAAGACCTTCTAAAATTTAGAGTCTGAATCAACATGAGCAAAGCTCCTATGCACTCAGAGACTGAAGCAGCTACACGTAAGACCTGCATGAGTCTGCACCAGGTTCTCTGCATATACGTTATGGCTTATAGTTCAGTGTTTTCATGGTATTCCCGAGTGTGTGAGCAAGTGGATCTCAGATTCTTGTTCCTTTTCTTGGGCTCTCTTCCTTCTGTTGGTTTGTCTTCTCCAACTCTGATGTTGCAGTTCTTGCTTTATCTTGTTAGATTTTATTATTGTCTCTGAGAAGTCTGCTCTTTTCTAGTGACAGATGGAAAGGGAATGGATGAGAAGGGATATGAGGGAGGAACTGGGAGGAATAAGGAGGGGAAAACCGTAATCAGGATATATTATATAAGAAAAGAATATGTTTTCAACAAAAAGAATAAAAAAGAAGGTATTTTACTAATATATTATTAATAGAGTAGGGTGAAGAGACATAAAGGGAGATATACTGTTTTACTTGAGTTTATAACATAACACCAGTGATTATATATATGTATATATATAATATGATATATGAATTATCCATTTTAAAGATATAAAATAAAGTTAAGTTCAAAACAAAATATAAATAAAGCAAAAGCAGAATTCTAAAACTTAGATAATTCACATGAAGCAGAATTTAAAAAAAAACAACTGAAAACAAAGAAATAAAAAACATCATTAAAATGTCAGACAGGCTTTGGCATAACTATAATTACACAAAATATAAATAGATTTGTTTAAAATACAAAAGCTGTGTGCTAAAAAGAAACTATTTCAAATATAATTATACAGCAAAAGTAAAATAATGGAAAAGCATGTTGTGTATTAGTCAAAGAAAAACAAAATTGGGTATATTATTAGAAGCAAATATAAACCTCAGTTCAAAGAAAATACCACAAGGAGCACGACCTCATCCTCTTTAGAATTGTGTTGCTGGATTCCTCTTCCCAGATACTTACCAATCACACCAGTCATGCATACCTCTGTGCCAAAACTAGAGCTCCAAAATGTGGAAGAATAACCTGATAGTACAGAAATAAAAACACACGTCCGTAGAAAGACAGAGATTTATATAAAGTGTTTTGATCCTATTTAACCCCCATCCGCTAACTCCTGCAAGATTCGCCCCCCACTCCCCCACACTCCCCCAACTCCCCCACCTGCCTGTCTCAGAACCCATCCAGCCTCATTTGTGCTCTTCAAACACTCTTCAGTGAGAGGCCTGCCCTGGAGCATGGCCAATGTGCCAGGGCCTTAAAGAGAACGTCTGCTCATCTCCCAACTGTCATCAATTGACAGTAATTCCTCAGCTAGAAGGGGGGGCCTCATGGCCACCTCCCCAGGCCATTGCTGAAATTGTTCTGGCTTGAGCTTCAGGGTTTCATGTGTATGCTGTCATAATCGCTATGAGTTCATATGTGCTCCTACCCTGTTGTGATCAGAAAACGCTGTTTCCTTGTAATCATCCACCACGTGTAATTCGTAAAATCTTCCTATTCCCTTTTACTCATGACCCCCCTGAGCCCTGGGACGGTGTGTGTGTGTGTGTGTGTGTGTGTGTGTGTGTGTGTGTGTGTGTTTTAGATTCCTTGGAGGTAGATGTTCAAACAAAGACTTCCTTTTTCTTAGACACGCTAAATTCCATAAACAAACACTGTCCTTCCTTATTCCTTGCCCTGAACTACTTGAGAATAACAGAAAGTGTGTCGTTGAACATACATAAATTTGAATGTTTTCAAGGCTCTGCAGAATGTCCTGGCAGAAATGTTGTCTTCTAAGATGAAATTTTAACCTTCCCTTCACATGGTGTGAGCGAGCAGCTTTGACACTGCCATCTGCACGTGAAGTTTGCTCGGAACTTCAAATGAACTTCACTTACGCCCGTGATTTTTATACCCGGGAGCAGGTGGACTTCCACTGTGCTCTGCTTCCTTGGTCGTCAGAGTGGGGATTCTCTCTCTGGTTGTGTTTCTCAGTATTCTCTGAACAAACAGGCACCTAGTGTTTTGTGGCAATCTTCTTGGAAGGGCTGACATACTATATATATTTGAATAACTGACCAGAATGTGGACCATACTATGTAGGCATTCTTAAACTGCTATTATGTAAAACTATTCTTCTCTTCCATTTGTTTTTTACTTCTGAAAAAAATCACATAGCCTCTTGGCTTTCCTACTCCCAAGGTGTCTTTTCTCCCCTGGGTTTTAAATCATGGCCTTTGAGATAATGTACACCTTTCTCAGACAAGAGCACTTGATGGCTGGGATTTACATTTGTTCTTCTCAATCTTCAGTAACTAGCGGTATGCTTGATACTGGAGCTTTAGAAGTTGCCTGATGACAGAAAGACGTGAAGGATGATTTGTGAACAAATGAATGAGAGTCCCTGTTTGACACAGCCTCGGCTTGCTCCTCTCTCCCCTTTATGCTCTGCTGACTTGTCTATAGAGTTTTGTTTTTATCTGTAAACTACCGAAGCTCTTAACAGTTTTCTATGCATCTGCTGTTGAAGTTGTATCACACACTTTATGCGTGAATTTATGATAGGCGATTTAAAGCCTCACTAAGATTATTTTCCTAAATCTTTTAAGCATTTTGTTTTATTCATTTCATTATTCATCTCTCTTACTATTGGATTCAGAAGTTTCCCAGGCTTACTTTTGTTTCTGCCTTGCACACTAAGAAAGTAAGTACATCAGTAAGACTGGTGCAGTCTACACTCAGCTCACACTCTAATGAAATGTATTAGAAGAAAATCTGTAGTCAGATTTTATGGCATCTGTGTCAATATGGACTAGGATAACCTGAGCACCAAAGCACCACAGAGACTGTGATGTTGACAAATAACTATGCTGTGAGCAAAAAGACACCAAATTTATGTGTTATCATGGGTTGATTAATAGATGGGTGTGCTTATTGTTTTTTACTAAAACTTCAAACAAAGTCACAAAAAATATTTGACATTCATATGAGGATTTTGTTACTAACTCAGTTGTAATTTTTGACTACTCATAGAATACCAAGGCCATAACACAGATTTTTTTTTTATTTTATGTAGTCAATATAGATTCAAACATATTTCATTTTAGTCTGTGCCTATTTCAAACACACAAAATACTGCTGATATAGCTGTATGATAGCTACTGAAATTGTTATTCATTGAATTTAATATTTATATAAATGACATGCACAACTCAACATTTGCCATGATAGTTAACCTTAAATTTGAGATTTATTTATGTCTCATTTATATTCTGCTTTTTAGAATTTTAAAAATGTTTTTTCAAGATAAATTTGTATAGTAGCCTGTAGCAGGATATTAAATTACTAAGTTATTCTTTTCACCAGGCTTTCTGGAAAAAAAAAAAAAAAGTCTTATCAAGATGGATATTTAACATGGCACTGTATCAGCTATAGGAATACAAGTCATTTATAGCTCTCTGGATTATAGTCTCCATTCTTCATTCACACTGGTTATGTGTCTTCCTTTGGTGTTGTGAGAAAGTATGATAGAAAGTAACCTGTGGTTCACAAAGAAACCAGAGCTCCCCCTAGAGGTAGAATTCCGTACTGAACAGAAGAAAGTGAGTAGTCTTCTATTTCCTGGGAGTCACCTTCACCTATACCTTCATCCTGTGTAAACAGGATAAGATCAAAGTGTACTTTAATATAATCAAAACAATGACATTGTCCTGGGGAAAACGATTTAGTCCAAAATTTCACATTATTAACTATAATATATTTACAAAAATCTGGGCCACATGAATTATGCTAAATGTTAAAGAAAATTTCTAAATTGAAATTCCAGAGTCAAGTGCTGTTCGTTTATACTAAAATGATGCTATTTAAACTCTTGCTGTGTTATAGTTTAAAATCACTGGGTCGATAGCCAAGTTATAGATATTAATATGGAAATTTCAATCTGCATAATAATATAAACCAAGGAAATGCAAACAATGCTATTGTATTACATTGAGCTGAAATATAAGGGAAAATCAAAGATGAGGAGTGATCAACAGATGGGGTCATATGTTTAATTTATTATATAAAAAGGAACCTGTATTCAGGTAACCTGCTTCTCTAATCACTAGAGGAGTATTAAAATAGGAGTGACAGCGTGATAGTCAGAAAGTGGCACTAAAATATTAGGAAAAGATAAACTGTCTGCCCAGTTCCAGTAACTTGTGCTTCATGATAGGCAAAAACATCCTCCTATTTACAAACACCAGAGAACGCGGTAAAGTTAAAAGCATGGAACTGACAAGAGCCGTGCTTGTATTTGGCTTCACCTTAAGTGACACACCAAATAAGATAAATAATATTTGGAAGATAAATGTGATCATTATAAAGAAGAATGGAGAATAATGAATGAATGAATGAATGAATGAATGAATGAATGGAGAATGAATAAAGAAATGGCTATTTGCTTTGAAGAAGAATCCTAAGATGAAATTGAGGTTGGATTAATGCTTGCCTTGTAATTCATGCTGAGAAGAAAGCCAAGAGGAGCATTCCAGAGCACTTCACCCTGATGGTTTCCTGGAGGACAATATCAACTAAGGTAATAAGTATTTATAAGATAATCAAAAACCTAAAGTCATACTTTAACCATTGGCTTGACATTTTGGGGAGACAAGGGAGACCATGAAATACTTTTTGTATCTTCCCCTTTTCTTAATCTTTGGGATACCAATACATATTTAGTCTTCCTTGAAACAAACTAGTTGATTCTTGACCTTTTGTTTTTAGCTCATATTCCTATTTTCTGTTAATATTACACCCCTGTTCATTCTGAACAGATTTTCTTGACTTCTGTTCCTTGACCTCATGACACTTGGGAACTCCCTGGAACTTTCTTGACAGCATATAATGAGCAGTCCGCTATTGTGGTTTTAACAAGTATCACTTCTCACCAGCTGAGTTGGTCCGAGTGTGTTGGAACCCTAGCCTTTCTATTCTGCAATGTCACAATGACACATGCCACATCCACCGACCTGTGTGTTCTGTGTTTGTAGCTACTGTGACTACTGAAAATCATTCTGTATCTATGAAGTTCATCATGAGCCAGTACTAGTTTATTTTTAAATCACTTTTCATGTTTTCTTTTCTTTAGGTTTAAAGCACGCTGGTCTTAATTTAAACTTATATAAAAATTTTTACGTAGTGATTTTTTTAAGATTTGTTTTCCTTTGTGGCAATCTTTAGTCTTAGAACAGTAATGCCTTTTAAAGATATTCAAAGTGTCTAAACATACACAATTATCACTAATCTACTTCTATAATTTAGTGTACTTATTTTTAAAGAATCACCCTTATCAATAATCTTACAACACCATCTACCCTCAGATTATAGTATTTCAAGAAAATTGTTCAAAATGTTTTGAAATTTCTATATGCCATTTTTACTTAAAAACACATTTTGGTATCATTAAAATTCTCTTATATGGGGGGAGGGAATGGAAGGAGAGGAGGGAGGGGAAACTGAGATTGATATGTAAAATAAATAAATTAATTAAGTAAAAAATTATCTTATATACTATTTAAATTGTAAAGGACAAAGAGAAATTGTTAAAATTCAGTAAAATTTATTATAATGGTTTAGAAAAATGGAAAAAAAAGACTGAACAGGTATGTTAAATAGATTATAATAAAGTAACATTGGTCAAGATAAACTTGGAAATTAAAATGTATTTGGCGTTGTTTTGCTTGTCTGGAAAACTTACTTCTCAGCAGGCTGATGGTAGAAGCAGAAAGGAAGTGGATAGACTCGTTTCATTTCCTTTCTTTCTTTCTTTCTTCTTCTTTTTTTTTCATTACTAAAAACGCCAAAAGAAGTGTGTAGGGTGTTTGCCTACAGCCATGTATAGTCATTATGCACGTGCAGGGCCCTCAGGGCCAGAAGAAGGTTTCAAACTCCCTGGTACTAGAGTTATGGACGGTTGGGTCCTGGGACCCAAGCCCATGTCCTCCAGAAGAGCAGTGAGTGGTCTCAAGTGCCGGGCCATCTCTACCACTCTGTTTCCTGATTTAGAGAAAACGGTTAAGCTCAAAAGAAAAGTGTTTATGGTAAGAAAAATACTGAAGTTATATAGATTAGGTTACATTTAGTAGAAGGTCAAAATGAGAACATACATCTAATGACTGTAAGATAAAGGACATACAGGTAACTAAGGCCTGAGAATAATAGAAATTGATTGCTAATGAAGCACAGTTCTGTAAATTTTTTATATAATCTAAGTTATTACTGATAAACTTGGTTACTGTGGTGAAAAAGGCTGTATAATCTCTTTATAGCTGATTGAGAGTGTTGTGAGATTCTCTGTAGAGCTAAACAACTCAGGTTCTTCATTGACCTCAATTAATAGAAATACTGTCATGGTAGAACCTAATTTTTAGTCATAGATTTTTAATCAAACAGAGAGAGAAAGAGAGAGAGAGAGAGAGAGAGAGAGAGAGAGAGAGAGAGAGAGAGAGAGAGAGGGAGGGAGAGAGGTCTAAAGGATCTTTGATACTGTAAACTGAGTGGAAAAATGACAATAAAGCAGGACACCCGTGGAACTTATGATCTGGCTTCTTTCACATGTTTTACTACATAGAAACTTCCAAGGCGTAATTTATACACTCTGTATCGTTCTTAGGATAATGTTGTTTATCTTCCTACACTGTACTCATTAATTACAGGCTACAATATCTGAAGACATGAGACCTGTGTAATTGTTTTAAAACCATATTTTATAAACTAACTCCCTGAAGGAATTCGTGTTCTGTCACTGTTTTAAGTATGCCTAAAAATAGTACATTACCCACAATTTGAAATTGCTAGAGCAAAAAGAGAAGCCATAAAAGCTATTGAATAATGAAGTGAAGGGGGACTCTGGCCATGGTTTAGGTAATAAGATGGGCTTGTAGTGTTCTAGCACATGGTGTTATTTGTTATCTATTGGGAATAACAATAAAATGTAGAACAGATTAAGTATAACTGTCCAGAACGCAAGAAAAGGGGATTTACTAAGACATTTCTTTTCATTAATTCTCAAATTGTATCTTTAACAGTTTCTAGATGCTGTCTTTTAAGCTGAGAACACAAAGTTAGTCATAAGCTACTATGTGTAAACTAGAAAAGAAAATTTGGGAACAAAATAAAAACAAAGCTTGTCAAATTTACTTCCACACAGTCAGTAGCAGGTAACTTATTATGGTTAAATCTGTCTATGAAGTTTGAGGGGAAACAGTTCAAATGTATATAAATGCTAGCCTATTTACGCTATAACTTTACTTTGCACTTTTCAATCTCACAAATCAAACATCAGCCATATATTTTCAATGAGAAGTATTTTTTCTCAAATTATAGTTTTTGCAGGATATTTTGCGCTGGGTTTCTAAGCAAAGCAGAAGTTCAGAGCCAGTGGAGTGCTAACGCTCACAGGGGCAGTTTTCAGCAATCTGTATATATTTTTGAAAATAGAGACGACTCATATTTCACTGAACTCAAATAGAATCTTTTCTTATTTTAGAGCATACAGTTTCTTTTCAAGTAAATGTTGTCTATCATCTTAGGTAGTCAAACATATTCTTTGAAGACACTAGGGAACAGCTGGAAAAATTGTGAGAAATCAAATCATTTGAAAACATTTTAATGAGAATGATAATTTGTATGGTCTTTTAAAAAATGAAAAACAGAGGAAGAAAAGGAGATGTATTCTTTCTGCCTCTTGATTCATCATCAAGTAGTTAGTAAAACCTTTCCTTCAAACCCACTTTACTCAACCCCTCGGGTTGGACTCAAAGTAATGTGATCTTCGTTAGGCACCTGTGTCTACCTGGTATTATTAGTTGTATTCATTGTCTACTTGTGAGAACATCCGAAGGCATGGAGACTCACGGAGTCTCAGAGTTCTTCTTCCCTTTCATCCCTGCCACAAACATAAATGTTTATCTGCAGTGTCTGTGGACCATTTTCTTGGAAGAGGTTAGACATTATTTCCATTCAGATGTGATATGTACACTCATGAAGCATAAAATGGAGCAATGGAGTGAGTAGGATTAGAAACGTGAGTCCTGGGCTTTAAATCTTTGCCTTCTAGCAAATCTTTGTTTATGTACTTGGCCGTAGGTTGACTCTGAATAATGGAAATAGCTGCTGTCCTGAGACAAACGCCAAGTACACTCTGAATTACAATTACTGAGCAGCGGGCTTCCTCCTCCTTTTTTGTTCTTTTTCAATTTTGTTTTAGCTCTTGATTTTATTTATCTGCCTTATTTCCACTCCTCAGTCAGGCTTTTGTTTCTTCTCTGAAAGGTCCTGAATTTGAGTCCTTTAGGGGTATTTCTTTTGAGTACTAATCTCTCCTTAGGTAAATAGAGTCAAGTGACATTTGATTAGAATGTATTGATAAACATAAATTTTAACAGAATGTAATGTAAAAAAATCTTTGTGGACTTGAGTTTTATGTGAGTGGTGAAATATATATGTGTTCTTGTTGACAAATGTGTAAATTTTGATCGCTGATCTTTCCTAAATATTAGTATAAAACAATGGAAAGCACAACACTACAGTTAGTTGAAATATGAATAGCCTAGAACATTGACGAATGTAATTATGTATGGTCCATAAGAGAGACACACTGATTTTTAGGTAAGAAAAATCTAGAGTGTCTAAAATACATTGAAAAACACCCTACATTAATCACTTAAGAGGTTATATTTAATAGATGAATGCTAGTGTTTTTAATTTTTTAAGATTATAATTATAAAATTTCTCCCCTTCATTTTCTCCCCTAAATCCTTCCATACATAACACTCTTCACTCTCCTGCAACTTCCCGGCCTCTTTTCTCACTGATTTTTACTGCGTTCATATATGTATATGTATTTGTATATGTATATGTATGTGTATGTGTATGTGTATGTGTATGTGTATGTGTATGTGTATATGTATGTGTATATATGTATATTCTCTTAAATATAACCTTCTCAATCCATACAGTGTTACTTGTAAGCATGTTTTCAGGGCTGTTTAGCACAGGACAACCAGTTGGTGTGCACTTCCTTGGAGAAGACCACCACTCCTGCCCCTAGCATTCCTCAGTGGTCTATAGTTTTTATTTGGGTTGAGGCTTTGTGGGCATTTCCTGGTCCACTTTAGTATGTCCATTGCTGTTGTCCTTGTTCATCTCACATCTGGGCAGTCATATTGGTGAGGTTTCATGGGGGTAGCTTCTGTTATTACGAGACGCCATGATCTCCCAGTGAACTCCTTATCCTCTGGCTCTTACAATCTTTTTGTCCCCTCATCTGCAATGATTCCTGTCCCTTAGGCACAAGAGTGTTTTGTAGATGTATCCCCTGTGACTGGAATCCACTGGTTGTAGTTCTCCGGAATGGTCTGCATCAGAGCAAAGAGAAGTTTCTTTGGTAAGAGATGAACATTATACTTGTCTGGGGGTATAACCCAGACAAGTATGGTTGTTAGGGATTATACTGGTTTAGTAAATTAGAGGTTGTAGATTCTCCTTCAATAACCAAGACTTAACTAGAACTAAGTACTTGACTAGGTTTTAGTACCAAGAATGGTTTCCCTTTTGTTGAATGGGACTTAAGTCCAATTCGAAAGCTGTTGGTTACTGCCAACATACCCATGCCACTACTATACCCTTAGGGTTATCATGCCATGCTTGCTGTTGATGTGATTCAGATTTTACTGAAGAATTTCTTTTTTTAATCTCCCTGATCTTAGATTCTGGGAACGAGAATTCCTGGAAAGAAGCTGTGTGTGCAAAGACTGATTGATTAGAACTGCAGTGTAGTAGAGAGGTTGGAATGTTGCTGGTCCAGAGCCTGATTACCTTATCTTGAGCAACCATTAGTCTCCAAAGAGCCAGTCCTTGCTCACTTCTGTTTCAGATTTCACATTTGGGGATCAATGAATAAAACCCTTTTCAAATCTATTAACTTAAGAGAACTTTCACTTCCACCAGCTCAAAATGCCATCACGTAGTATCTGAGGATTGGAGAGATTCCCCAAACTTGCTGAAACACCTCTGTGACATACCCACCAATGCGTTTTAAAAATGTCTTGATTTATAGATTTATTTGTTCTGTTAGCATAAAACCCATGAAATTTTTTCTACCTGGGAACATGAAACTCAGGCAGCTTAGGTCCATGCTAACTAGGCCATAGCCACTCAAATTTGGCTCTAGGATAAACTGTCTTTTTCATTTGAGATGCAAACTGTTGTTTTTATTGTTGTCATTTGTCTGTTTTTGCATTAATAATGTAAATATAAATATAAAATTATGTATTATTCAAATATAAAAATTAGTGAAGATATTTCTACCCATTTAAAAAATCTGTATGAGTTCATGGATGCCTATGATCTAAAGAAAATGATTGTTCTTTACCAAAACATGAAAATTTACTGACATCTTGGGAATTGAAAAAGAAGCAAAGGAATAATTTTGGGACTGTAGAGCAAGGCATGGATGTGATAGAACTACAATTTATATCTCATATGCATGTGCATAGCTTGGCAGTTGGTTAAAATGCCTAATACTCGGTCTTCAATCATGACCAAGCTGTTTGTCAGACTTAGTCCTGGGTCTTCAATCACAGCTAAGCTGCTGTCAGGCCCTGATAACAATATCTGGAGTGGTAGCATAATAAGGAATTTACACACCTACTTTTGTGATTATCTGAATTTGTATAGCAAATTGATTTTTGTTATCCAACAATGATTTTTTTTTCAGTCTAGAGAAACTGCTTTAAAATTGTCCAGCAATATTGACTAATTAATCAAGGATGCTAGGGGGAAAAGTCACATTGCATTAAATGTCAAAAAAAGTCAACATTAATTTTTTATGTTTTTCTTCTGCTTCAGCATTGGTCAGAAAGAGTCTTCTTTGATCTTAAGATACTGAGTAAATCTTAAAGGGAGAGTAGAAGTGTTTTACTTTTGTTATGAAAACGATAAATCATAAATCATTGTCTAGGTGCAGTATACTGTTGCTTGTCCATCTGCTTTACACTGACAGCTAGGGTATAACACAGATTGAGACTATATGCACCGACTTTTGTGATTATCTGGATTTGTATAGCAAATATATATATATATATATATATATATATGACCATATATAGTTATAGTTATATATTGTGTGTGATATACGACATGTATATGATCTATTTATTTTTCAAATTAATGATTAGTTGTGACAGCTGCTTGAAAAATTACTCTTCTGTAGCATATATCCTGTATAAATTCCTGTTTTTGAACTCTGAATAAACTTCCTATTATACAGTATATTTAAAATGCCCCTTCTGAAGAGATGCATGCCCAAAGAAATAATTTAGCTCAGGCTAACTATTGACTAGCTCTTACACTTTAATTAACCCATGATTCTCATTTATGTTTAGACACGTGGCTTGGTACCTTTTCTCAGTTCTGCCTTCACATCTTGCTTCCTCTGTCTCTGGCTGGGGATTCCTGACTCAGCCTTCCTCTTCCCAGAATTCTCCTCTCTGCTTATCCCACCTATACTATAGTTCCTGCCTGGCTACTGGCCAATCAGCATTTTATTTATCAGCCAAATCAGAACAACACACATTCACAGCATACAGAAAGACATCCCCAACATATGTGTATGCATGCATGTGTGTATACACACATATTTATTTTAGAAACTAAATATAATATACAAAGTTTCTCTCTGTATGCCTGGCTGTCCTGAAACTCACTCTATAGACAAGACTGACCTTGAATTCAGAGATCTGCCTGCCTCTGCCTCTTCAATGCTGGGATAAAAAATGTGCTCTACCTCCACCTGACTTAAAATTAAAATACATTTGAAACAAAGGTCCATGGAGATAATTTAGCAGGTAAGAGACTTTTATGTCCCAAACTAATAGCCTGAGTTAAATTCCAAAAACCTATCATGGAAGAAAAAGATGACTCCACAAAAGCTGTTGTCTGTCTTCCACATACACATGATGATTTGCATAAACACAGACAGACAGACAGACAGACAGACAGGCACATACACACACACACACACACACATACACACACACACACACACACACACACACACACACACACACACATGCACACATGCACCAACACATACTAATAATATTTAATTAATAATTTAAGTTACAAATTAAACACTGAGACCAGCTTTTCTTTTTACAGTGCACGGTTGCAGGCTGCCTTGCATGTCCCTGAAGATTAAGGTTCTATATAACTCACAATGTCCCCTGCCTGCTCCACTTGTGTCACCTTTTGAAAATGACTTTTAACTTTGTTTCCTCTTTTTTTAAAAAAAACAAAATTCGTTTGGATTTGTCGTTACTTAGTTTTTAGTGTTTTGAAAATCAATTCCTGTTGTCTGCACACATGGCAAATATTTTCTTTCATTTTGAATCTTGTCTCTTGATCTTGCTTTTCTTTTCTTTTTTTTTTTTAATCACAAAATTTTTAGTCACAGGTAATATCATATGTATAGCTTTACTTTTATTCCTGTGCTTTTAGGTTCTTTTCTGAAACAAAACTAACTAAAAATGTTTGCCAATTGTATTGTATTACAGTATTTTGCTTATTTTGCATATCATATATATGTATATATGGATGTGTATATTTTGTTTATATCCATGCATAAACAACTCCCCCAAATACACACTGTCCTTTTCTGTCTGGAGTTCTATTACCCCCAACTTACAAAAGTAATAAGTTGCTATACATTAATAATTAAATATGGTTTAACATTTAAACTCCAGTTGAGAAAATGAGCCCTGGTTTCCAGTACAAAATGCCTCTCAGGTGCCAGGAGGGACTAGACAGAGGCAGATAAAAATCCCCACAAAATCCTGACCCAGGTATCAGCACTGTCATTTACATTTAGACCACATAAGAAAGCAGAAAGAAGAGAGTGTGTGAAGCACTCTCAACCTCTTCACTGTTCATAAGGTCCTTTCTAGTCCCCTAAAGGTTAATGGAAGTAAATAGAGGCCATGGTGAAATCCTAAGAAATACAAGAAATTATTTATGGTTGGAAGAGGAATTCAGCAATAGCTTGAACAGTGTGTGTAAGCATTGGTTTCAGACTCCAGAAAGACCAAAATGAAGAAATCATTCAAGTAATCCTGACAAATTTTAAGACTGGTCTCATTTTGTGAAGGTGTCATCTTTATTGTGTGATCTTGGTGTTAGAGGTTATCTTGAAATGCATCTTGTCCTAATGGTCTCATGTCTGTGCATAATTATGTACTTTTGTAAGTTTCAAAATTCAGTTGAATGGCAAGCATTTTGAAGGTGAACTAACAGTACTTCACTGTCTTTAAGGCCATGGAATTCTCAAGCATCTCTAAGTCTTGATGAGTACAGCAAGGAAACAATCAGAGAAACAGTCAACTCACATATTCATATAGTTATAATGAAGATGCCCATTAAAATACTAAAGAAGCTGTGAGTGTGACAGGCATCCAAGTGGGACATGAAATCACTGTGCCTGTTTTATTAACATCAGAGCGCAAAGAAATCAAGATATAAACCTGTTTTCAATTGACTAAAGATTTTGCTTTTTCAGATTCAGAAAGAATTGAAGAAGAGAAGGACACTATCAAAAGAAATGATAAAGCAAATTTGCTTAGGTAGGTAATCCCAAAGAGAACATGAATTAAATGTAAAGATATCCTGTCCAATTAAAAAGCTATGTGGAGCCTTCTTCATGACAAATAACAAATGCAACTACAAAAATAAAACTGAATAAACTGGAGGTTAAAGTTCCCAAATGTTCTAACTGCTTGGAGTAAAGGCTCTGTTCAACATGAAAAGGAAATTTTTAGAAATGAGGATAACGACCTTGGGAAGAATAAAGTTCAAAATGTGTCAATACATGATTCATACAAAACTTTGTCTTTCTGAAAAATAAGTTACAAAACAAAACAAAACAAAACAGAATTTCATAGAGAAAGAGGATTTTGCTGCAGATATGAACATTCTATTTTAGATTCATCTGGAGGAGGTAAGATATAATACAACCTTGCTGACCTCAAAAAGGGCAGGAGAAAGGTGACTATAAGAAGGACACATAAAACTAAGAATGAGGTCTATTGGAATTAAACATTTTTTTAAAACTTTGGTTAAAAACATTGCAAAGGTAAGTAGAAATTTTATCTGAATATCATTTTCAGGAAAGATACTTTTATGGTAACATTGTTCTATCAAATGCTACAGAGCCTTGGGTTGAATAAAAACACTTTAAAATATTTTTATTACATGTTGGACAATTTTATACAATATGATTTGATTATGTTCTCCCTCACTCTTCCCCTTGACTCATCCAAGAAGTATCTCCCACTGCTCTACCTACCTTCCTACTTTAAGCCCTATTTCTTTGATTTTTCATAATTCACTGAATACAACCCATATACTCATAGGTATGGGCCTATTCACTGAAGTCACAATTTTATAATTTAACATCCAACTTCTATGGGATAAATCATGCTAAAGATAAATTGTTGAATATTGGGTTATAGCTCAGAAGCAGAGTGCTTGCCTACTATTAGAAAAGTCATGAGCCCAACTAGATAGATAGACATATAGATTTGTAGATAATAGATAGATACAAGGATAGATTGATAACAACTCCTAAAGATTATTCAACAGTTTTTAGTATACTATAAAACACGGTCATTGTGTGTTTTGGTAAAGGATCAGATGTTAATATGCTACCACCAAAGATACTGTTTTGGCTAGTCCTCTCATGCAATAGGATAATGTTATCATTCCATTCAAGTCCACTCATGAAAAGAGTTATTTGATAACAATTTTTTTAACTACAAAGGTAGGCCTAGACAATTATAGGAATTTGTTAAGGTGGACTGTGTTAGTCAGGGTTCTCTAGAATATCAGGATTTATAGAAATGATCTCTCTATATTGTAGCTGGAGAGTTTTCTCTCTGGGTCCCGCCAAGCCCCAGCAGTCCAAGAGCCCACTTATAAAATAAACACACAGATGCTTATATTATTTAAACTGTTTGGCCTAATGGCTCAGGCTTCTGGCTATCTAGTTCTTATATCTTAAATTAATCCATTTCTATAAATCTATACCTTGCCATGTGGCTTGTGGCTTACCGACATCTTCACATGCTGCTTGTCATGGCGGCGACTGGCAGTGTCTCCCTCCGCCTTCCTGTTCTCTCAAATCTCCTCTCTGTTAGTCCCGCCTATACTTTCTGCCTGGCTACTGGCCAATCAGTGTTTTATTTATTGACCAATCAGAGCAACACATTTGACATGCAAACCATCCCACAGCACTATATATGTATGTAGAAAAAGGATTTATTAGAATTACTTTTAGGCTGCAGTCTAGCTAATCCAACAATGGCTTGTTTTGAATGGGAAGTCCAAGAATCCAGTAGTTTCTCAGTCCATGAGGCCAGATGTTTTTCTACTCTAAAAACAAATCTTTACATGTATATAATGTGTTTTGGTCAGTTTCACCTCCCCTTCTCTCATCCAATTGCTGCTCCATCCCCATTATCACTTTTCCCTCCTGATTTCATCTTCTCTTTTGTGCCTGTGTATGTACATCTCTCAGACTTCATCAGGAAAGCCTCTTCTAACACTAGATGACAATCAGTAAAGAGACTTGTAAGTAGTCCAAGTGTAGAGAAAAAGAGACTGTGGAGTGTTCAGCTCTCAATGGGAAGTCTGTATCTTACATTCTACACAAAAGGTTCAGGGAACTTAGCAGACAAGGAGATGGAAAAGCTGTTAGGGCTAGATTGAGTGGGCAGCAAAACAGTCTTTGCAGGACATGACAAGTTGGTTGCACTCATGAACCCACAGCAGCTGGGACTGCATTGATGATATTTGCTATGGATCAAGCCAGCTAAAATCCCAACATAGATGGGGCGGGGCATTTGTGAAGTTTCAGGACACTGTCTGGAGCTGTTGGCAATTAGTGACTTTGGGAGCAAGGAAAGTGAATTTTCTTCAGAAATCCTAGCCCTGAGAGACAACCCATGCTTGAATAAAGGGTCCCATGTGCATGAACATACAGACAGCACTGACTGGACTCAGTGGCTATTAAATAGAAAAATTAATTAATTAAAAATAAAAAGAGAGGGAAGATATCTCTTTGCTTATACTAAAACTCCCATTAAGCTGCGTGGTAACATTTTATTTATGTTCTAATAAATAAAGTTTGCCTGGAGATCAGAGGGAAAAGCCAGCCATTATAAGTAAACACAAAAGTCATGCAGTGTTAGCACAAGCCTTTAATCCTATCACTTGGGAGGCAGTGATCTGTCTAGATCTATGTGAGTTCAAGGCCACACTAGGAACAGAGCTAGGCATGGTGGCACATGCCTTGAATTCCAACACTAGTTAACCATGGAAGTGTGGAGGTCTGTACAGACAGACAGGAAGTGACAGAGCTGCGTAGGAAGAGGAAGTGATGTAGCTGGACAGAAAGAGCAAATCAGATGGCAGAACAGCAAGGCATATAGGCGTGGGTAGACAGGAAGTATCTTGCTTTTGGAAGCTGCAGAGTTGGTGAGGTGAGGTTAGCATGTGGCTGTTCCTATCCTCAGATTTCTCTCAGGTTTTCATCCCTATATCTAGCTCCATGTTTTCTATTAAAAAGACAGTTTAGAAATTTGTCTACAAAGCTGTTTATTATTGAAAATATCTAACATATAGGAATGAATGGTGATCTCAAATCTGGCACCTACTTCTGTAAAGTTTCTAAGAATACTGAGAGGGTGGAAAGGTATGGAACACACACACACCCTTTCAAGAGTTATTTTATATTTTTATTCCTACATATATATATATATATATATATATATATATGTATATATGCATATATATATATGCACATACACACACACACACACACACACACACACACACACACACACACACACACAGCCTGTTCTCTTTGATCATCCCACCAGGATCTCATATGAATTTGAAAATAAGTGTGGCTTACTTCTTGATAACCTGAAGAGTTTGTTTTTTTTTTAAAAAAAAAAACTTATTTAGAATCATTGTCTAAGTTATGAAAACCTACAAAGAATCATTAATCTATGAGATTATTTATAAAGAAAAGTTAATACGCCAGGCTATGGTGGCACATGCCTTTAATCCCACAACTTGGTAGGTAGAGGTAGGTGGATCTCTGTGAGTTCGAGGCCAGCCTGGACTACAGAGTGAGTTCCAGGAAAGACACCAAAGCTACACAGAGAAACCCTGTCTCAAAAAAAAAAAAAAAAAAAAAAAGAAAGAAAGTTAGTTAGTGAGCTGTTGCTATATGCGTTTAATGACTATAAAATACAGATAAAACATTTAGAGAGGTGCAGTTGTTCAGTTGAAACGTAACATCACACAGTTGAAGGCATGATTTGAGCAGGTAAGTTCAATGTTTTCCTTTGTAAGTGGCAAGATATAATTATCTTTAAGTTTAGAAGTGAAACATATCCATACATTTCTTAGGAATGCATGTGTTGAGGGGCTCTCCATGCTCCACTAGATGGTCATGTACCCATGTATATACAGGAAATAATAAATACATGTTTTGTGTTTACTTATAAATTTCATAAGAGCTTTAGAAAACTTTGAAAATCATTTTTATATATGTATATGTCCAGGCTTTCTTTCCTCACCTGAGTTGCTCATTTTCAGCCTTTACAAATTAGTATAATTGCTTTATCTACAAACAGAGACATTAGAGCTGAATGCAGATAGAGACTTATCCTCAAAGGTGCTCCCTACTTGTCCTAAGAAGCAATTAAAGAATGCCTAAGAAATATACTTTTTGCCAAAGAGTGTTTTTCTTTTCCTTTCTTTTTTATTTTTAGGTTTTTCAAGACAGAGTTTCTCTGTTTAACAGCCCTGGCTGTCCTGAAACTCACTTTGTAGACAAAGCTAGCCTCTAACTCACAGAGATCTACCTGCCTCTGCATCCCAAGTGCGGGATTAAAGGCATGCACCACCATGCCCAGCTGCCAATGAGTGTTTTTCATAGCATTACTTTTTATCTTATTTTTGACTATATGTTTTATTTTTCACAGAAACTTTGAGTTAATTTCTCTAATACAAAAGAAAGAATAACACATAGGAAATCATAGTGAAGTGATAATATCTGTTTTGAGTTCATTTTAATACTACAGTCTAGGATAAAGAAAACCATACCATATCTTCATTAATAACAATATATCAGTAATCCTTTATTAAGGATAACACAGGTCTTGATAACATAAGGAATATTTTGTTTCAGTGGATCACACTAACTTTACAAATTTTCTGTAAATTTAGTCTTTCTACAAAACAAACTGCTTTGACAAAACTCATTTGAGAAATAAAGTATACTGCAGTATATTAAAAAGAAGGATAGCATAGTTTACCAGAGTTATGGATTATATCTGACAATATTTCTTAATGATTATGACTAGAAAAACCTTAAAACTGGTGTGATACTATTTACGTGAGAAAATAAATCTTAGACTGTGTGATACATATCGATCATGTTGGTTGTGCAAAAAGGTATTTCGGCAATGTTCTTTTTCTGAAAATCTAACGTAATTCTAGGACTTATATAGTTGAACAGTTCATGCATACATCATGGTGTTGCTCTCATCTGCTTCCTCTAGCATAGTATTATAGTTTAGAAACTTACTTGCCACAATATTTAAGAAGTAAAACATAAGAAAGAAACTTTTGGTAAGCTTGGAGTCAGAAGGAAATGAATGGTAATTGACAGGATGGTTTTCATAAACATTAAGCATCATAACTGTAAAATAAAGTAGCAGGTTACTTAGGAATGTTATGTCTTTTGAGTCTCTAAGGAATGACTTACTAAAATGGAAAGTGGTGACTTAAGGATGAGAAAACACCTTTTAAGCAGGCCTTGAAGGGTGATGTGTATGTAGGAAACAACTGGAAGCCATCTTTGTTCTTTAAGAAAGACAAAAACATTCAGAGTAATGTTCACTGGTAATGAACATGATATGTGGTGATATCCAGGAGTTTGATAATGACTAGCACATTATATTACATAAGATTATCTAGAGAAACTGAACAAATAGAAAAGATGTGAATTTTATAAAAGGAAATTAATTAAAGAATAGAGGATAGTAATTGTCTTAGTTAAGGTTTCTATTGCTGTGAAGAGACACCATGACTCCAGCAACTCTTATAAAGAAAACATTTAATTGTAGCGTCTTCCCTACAGTTCAGATGTTCAATCCATTATCATCACAATGGAACATGGTGGCGTGCAGGCAGACATGGTGCTGGTGAGGTAGCTGCTACATGTTGATATACAGGTAACAGGAAGTAAACTGTCTCACTCAGCATGGCTTGAGCATGTATGGGACCTTAAAGCCTGTCTCCACTGTGACACAGCTCCTCTAACAAGACCACTCCATCCAGGCCAAGCCACCTAATAGTGCCATTCCCTTCAGGGACCATTTTCTTTCAAACCACCACAGTTGTCCAACATGGCTATGTGCTGAGAGGCAGAGAATACAGTAACTTCTCAGTCCACAAACTTAGATGCCTCAGTAGTCCCAAACCTGTGTTGGGGACCTGGGAGTGCTCCAGAGAGATGCTGTGTTAAGCCAACTGTGGTTGATGTTAGTGTAGGATGGCAACAGGTAGACATTCTCCCTTAGGAGAAACAAAGGTAGTTAGCCAACCTCAGACTGAATGCTCATTGGAAGGTCCACCTCCATACTCTCTGGGAAATTCTTTACAGACATACTGAAAGCATGTCTACCTGGGTTGATTCTAAGTCATATAATATTGATAAGAGCAACAATCACATGTAAATAAAGAGAGAGTGCTATAGGCAATGATTAATGAGATATTATTAAGTTTTTATCATTTGCTTAATAGAAGGCTTTCTAGTAAATTATTTCAACATTTACTATTACATTTTAAAATTTTTAAGGAGGACAAAAATAACAATAAGGATATCTGTAAAAGCTACAAGAAATCGTACTGTTAACTATCTTCCTAAAAATACCTCTAATACACTTAAATCCATTTATAAATATACACACGTATAAATTAAAATTTCCCGTCTAGGTGGACAGTGGTCACTCTAAGAGCCAAAGACCATCTTAAAAATAAAAATAGGTGCGAGAAGCTGTCTTTTGAGTAGTTGATTAGAGTTGTCCAAGAAACTTTCAAAATATTATAGGGTATTGCTATTGACCTTGGCTTCCCCTCAGGAGTGGAAGGTTAAACCCTTATTGCTAAAGAGACTATTTACCTCAGACACAGGGCTCATGAGACCCTGAGCTGGAACTGAGCTGAACGAGTCTTCTCCCTGAGGACTAGTTTAGTTCTCATAGCACCAGAAGATACCATGTAAGTTTCCAGAGGGAAACAAAGACCGATCCTACCCACTTACCACCCCTATGAAACACAAAAAACAGCCAGCAGGACGGATAAACAATAAATGCACAGTGGTGACACTCATACCTTAGTGGTAACCGACATCTCTCTAATCAGAGAAGGACCCGTTCAACAAAAGGGAAACCATGACTGGTACTGGAAACCTAGCCAACTATCTAATTCATGGATCTTGTAGGAGAACCTGCATGTACCAGTTTTCTAAACCAGAATAATCAATCCCTTCCTACATCTAAATATTTGTTCAGACACCTGCTGTCAAGAGCCATGTCTGGTCTGGGGTACGTGTCACAGCTGGGGGCTGTGATGATGCCCAGGGCTGATGTTAGCACAAGAGATCATAAGAGCCACATGTGTGGAAATCCAAGGGCTGTGCTGAGCTAGGCCCTCCCTTCGCTAGCCCTGGGATGGATGGCCCTGCCCCTTCCTGGATACTGTGGCAGAAGAGCTGGCCCCACCTCTCAGGGGAGTGCTGCCCCTTACACTCAGGAAAGATGGTTCCACCCCTCACCATGGGCGTGCAACTCACCAGGGCAGCATACTAGAACTGAACCTATTGTCAGGGAGGCAGGTGAGCCGACTCTGAGGGCGTGAGCACAGGAGAGCTGATTCCACCGCTCCTCTTCTGCCATGTGGTAGGTAGCACGGATGAGAGCAAGATGGCCTGCCTTGCTCACCCATTGCCACCTACGGCAGGTGAGAGAGCTGGCCCAGGGGTCTCAAGAGTGGGGGAACTAGCCCCGACCCTCACTGAGTGCTGCACACGGGATAGCAAGCTCTGCACCCCATCTGGGCAGCACAATAGAACTGACCCTCTTATGGGAGACCCTGGTGAACTGGCCCTGGGGGGATGAGGGTGCATAGCTTACCTTGTTCCCTCCAGTTGTCTGCCATAGAGTGAAGGAAAGATTCCCTTCCCGCTCCCTCCTCTGCTACCTGTGACAGTCAAGAGAGCAGCTGGCCCCAGGGTCACCAAAGTGAGAAGACTAGCCCTGTCTCTTCCTAGATAACAGCACACCAGAGAAGGGGCCCTGAACCCTACCTGGACAGCTGACCGTGTTGTGGCGGGCACGGGTTAGACAGCCCTGATGGCATGAGAGCGGAAAAACTGATCCTCTTCACCCCCCATACCCCTTGCAGCAGTCTGGAGAAGTGGGGGGGGCTGCACCTCACCTGGACAAAACAGTAGAATTGGCCCTGGCAGTGTGAGTGTAAGATCTGGTGACCTGAGGAGAGGAAAACTGGCTCCGCCCCTTGCTGCAGGCTGCCTTGGGTGATCTGGTGAAGGCAATGCTGGAGAGCTCACCCTCAGGCGGTGAAGATAAAGGAAAGCTGGCAGGCTGACCAACCCAGCTACTACCCAGGCCCAGAACCAGGGCTATGAGTTTGCCCACTCCAACATCCACCTCATCTGTGAACAGTTGGAGTATGTGAAGGGGAATGAACCTACAGATCCAAAACTGCAGCATCTCCGCGACACAGAACAGCAACAGGATATCCAAGAGGAGCTCCCAGAGAGAGACCATTTTCAATAATGTAGCAGGAGCCAGAGGCCTCCAGCCAGACCAATGACTCATGGTAATGAACTCTTACAAGCAAAGATGAATGGACTAAAGGGTAAACTGTATGACTCACTGGGCCATATTACAGCTTCCATAATGAGATTCTCCTTTTTCATTTTATTTGGTTTTTGGTTTTTCTTTTAAATTTTGTCTTGTTTCTTGGGAGGAGGTTGCATGGGCAGAGGGTGAAATTGAGGGGACAGGGAGATAAGTGAGATTGGGATGTATGATATGAAATCCATAAAGAATCAATAAAAGTTGAGAAAAAAGTTGTACTTCCAATTAAAATATTATTAGAAGAGCTACAATTAATAAATATGAAATCCCTTATAGAAAAGTAATAAAATTCCATTGTATGAAAATAATGTCAAAAAAAATGGAGCTGGAGAGATGGCTCAGAGGCTAAGAGCACTGCTTGTTCTTCCAAAGGTCCTGAGTTCAATTCCCAGCAACCACATGGTGGCTCGCAACCATCTGTAATGAAATCTGATGCCCTCTTCTGGCCTGCAGGGATATGTGCAGACAGAACACTGTATACATAATAAATAAATAAATCTTTAAAAAAAAAAGAAAAGAAAAGAATGTCAATGATTATATCCAAGCATGACACATCTAGATGTATAGAGATGTAAACTTTCAAAATGCTTAAAGTATTTAATTTATAACTTCTAACATGGATTACTGGTTTCTTTAGTGTACTCCAAAGTAATTGGCTGTAGAATGTCTTTCTGTATGCTGTGAATATGCGTTGTTCTCATTGGTTGACAAAGCTGTTTGGCCAATGATGAGGCAGAATAAGGTTAGGCAGTACATTCAGACTGAAGACAGAGATAAAGAAGGGCAGAGTCAGAGCAGACGTTGAGAGTTGCTCAAGAAGCAAGATGTGAAACAACCGGTAAGCCACGAGCCACATGGTGATACACAGATGAACAGAAATGGGTTAATTTAAATGTAAGAGCTAGCTAGTAATAACCCTGAGCCATAGGCCAAGTATTTATGATTAATATAAGTCTCTGAGTGATTATTTGGAAATGGCTGAGGGATGGGGCAGGACAGAGAAAAGTCTGGTTTCAGTAATCAATGAATTCTTTAAAAACACTACAAACATTTATATGTCTTTCACTTGCTAGGTTACAGTTATCCCAAGATTTTTTTTTTTTTTTTTTTTTGGCTATTGTGAAAAGTATTGTTTCCTTGATTTTTTTCCCTCAGTCTGTTTGTCCTTAGAATATAGGAAGGCCACTGGTTTTTGTGTATTAATTTTGTATCTTGCTATTTTGCTAATGTGTTTAATCAGCTGTAGAAGTTTCTTGGAAATATGTATATTTTGGAGTGTATATTTAAACTACAGTAGTTTTCCTGTTTTCAAATTCATTTGTCCTAAATTTTTCTTTCAGGAATTTTTTTAAATTTAAAATCAGTAGACTTCAGGTATTCAGTTTTCAAGTATTTTATTGAACATTTTAAAATCTATATTCATTGTAGGCTATTGATATGCAGTTTTTTCTCCTTATCTCTTTTTTCTTTTTTCTCTTTTTGAATGTAAGGGTATCTTTATTTTGTTTCAGCATTAGAGAGATACTGGCTTCATAGAAATAATTAGGAAGTGTTGCTACTTC
Source organism: Peromyscus californicus insignis (assembly GCF_007827085.1). Lineage (NCBI taxonomy): Eukaryota > Metazoa > Chordata > Mammalia > Rodentia > Cricetidae > Peromyscus > Peromyscus californicus. The sequence continues at coordinate 53,121,133 of NW_026294514.1, read as the reverse complement.
GATCTCTTTCTTTATTTTAATGGTTCAATGATTGGTTATAGATCTTTAATAGTCCGGGAGAATTCTGTGAATCCATCTGGCTCTGGACTTATTTTTATTTTAGATGGAAAGTTTTTTAGTACTATGAAATATGGATCTACTCATATGGGTCTGTTTGGGGTATTGACTTTGACTTTTTCTTGGCTTAATTTCCGTGGCTTAAGTTAATCTTGCGTTTCATCTATTTGTTTTAAGTTTTCTAATTTAATGCTATATAGGTTTTAAAAATGTGTGTGTGTGTGTGTGTGTGTGTGTGTGTGTGTGTGTATACTTGCATGTGTATGCAATGTGTGTGTGGGTACCATAGAAACCAGGACGAGGCATCTCTTCCCTAATGATTCATGTGATTGAGTGCTGAGCTGTATGGATCCTGAGAACCACACTGTGTACCTTTGGAAAAACAGCAAGTGCTCTTAACCACTTGGACACCTCTCTATTCAGTCATGCTTTTCTTTTTATGAAAAAAGAAAATGTACAGCTTTGAAATTAGTTTAAAGAAAAGAATGAAAATGAAAGCAGCTTAATGCTGCCTGGGCTGTTTGGTATTGCAACATGCAGGGTCTAGTTCTGTGGAATAATATTGATATGCTTTCTCCCTCAGCAGACTACATATCACCTTCTGGCACCATGTAAGCTAGCCAGCAGTAAGAAAGTTCCCTAGTCAGTTTCAGATTCTCCTACCTCAAAAGTGAGTAGTATATTCAGCATTTTAAAAATGTACATTTGTACTTATCAATCATGTAAAACTTAAAATATTTATAAGCAAAGGGATAAAAGCATAGAGATTACATGTTAATATATTAATTTTTCAGTTAGAACATTAATAATAAGTACTATGCTTGAAACTCACTGATATTAAAAATGGAAATAAAAGCAACATCTACCATAGATATTGGTGAAGAGTATTATTGAAGGTTTGTAGTGATGAATACTTTGTGTCTAGTCTACCCAAAAGCCTTTCCCATCTGCTCCCTGTCAACACCAATGACTTTGGAGCAACAGAATAGCTCATATTAAGTAAGTTGGAATAAGAAATATAAAAATAGATTTATAGAGATGTTTATGCCATACGTCTTAGTCAGTGTTCTTTTGCTGTGAAGAGACCATGGCCATGGCAATTCCTATAAAGGAAAGCATTTAATTGGGGCTTGGTTACTATTGTCGTAATAGGAAGCATGGCAGGATATAGACAGATATATGCTGGAGATTAGCTGAGAGTTCTACATCCAGATCTGCAGGCAGTAGACAGAGAGAAACATAGGACTAGGAACTGGCTTGATTATTAAAAACCCCAAAGCCCACCCCCTTTGACATACTTCCTGCAACAAGGTGACACCTACTCCAACAAGGCCATACCTCCTAATCCCAGCCACGTAGCCACAACTCCCTAATGACCAAGCAAGCATTCAATTTCATGAGCCTATGGGAGTCATTCTTATGTAAACCACACCACTCATGGATAATTAAATAAAAGCCTTATGAAAGCATATGTTAATGCATTTGCCTGCTTTTATAACACATTTACAAGAGGAATTTGTTAGTTGAATATAAAGTACTCATTTGCTAAAACAGTATTCTGAATAAAGATAGTTCCAAAATAATTTTTATAGTATTATAAAATATAGACTATTGTTAAGGAAGATTTAAAATTTTCTTTACTGCATGCTATACTAAATATTTTGTCTTGTGGCAACTGTCCTTTGTACAGTTTCTGGAAACAACATGAAAATGATAGCAGAGTTTCTTACACAACTTGTGATCAATAATAGTTATTATTACTACTTATATGATATGTCCTCTAATAATACTTATTGTTATTTAAAATATATAAATATTTAAGATATTTAAAATATTATTATATGACATAGGGTCTCTCTATTATGTAGCTGTCTTGAAACTTTCTATGTGGATCAGGCTGACCTTGAATTCACAGAGATCCACCAGCCTCTGCTTCTTGTGTGCTAGGATTAATATCATGTGCCACCACATCCAGCATAATTCTCTTTTAAATATAAAAATTACAACATCCACTACTGAAAGAATACCAGTGTTTTTACATCTACAGTACAACTCACAAACCTAAAGCTCAGGCATTATTGCAGAATAGGAGTGGAAAGATTGTGAAGCCACAGGAACAGGGAGTTTACTGTGAGATTGTATCTCCTAGGAATATCAAAAGCTAAAACCATAAAGTCATTGTCACACAGGCACTAAGACTTAAGATAAAATGATAAGGTTGAGAGTTTTCGACATCACTGATTGGACTCAAGGAGCTTTTAATAACACACACACACACACCACAAAGTTAGTGAGGAGGTGAGATGTAGGCCACCACGGGGAAGTTAGAAGTAGGTCTAGATGGTTAGACATTATCCAAATACATTGTTGAAATGCACAAGGAGCCCCAAAGATCTTAACCTTACACAAAGAACTATAGGCACCTAATTCTGAGAAAAGGAGTGGTTTCCTCAGGAAAGAACACACCATGCTTATTAATACCAACTAGTCAACCCTGAAATCATATATACAAGAAGCATTATACATTCTGAGCAGGTTATATTTATGTATTTAGAAATATATATGTGTATTTTTCATATATGTGTGACAACATTTAATTAAAAAAGAGCCATGCATTTTAAACAGAGCAAGGAGGGGTTTAAGGGAAGGTTTGGAGGGAGAAAATGAAAGGGAGTAATGTAATTATATTATAATTTAAAAAAATAAAGAACATTTAAAAAATTCACTGCATAGGTACATTAAATTTTTAAATAATAAACAAAAATAAGGATATCAAAATGAAGCAAACTTTAATAGTTTTCGTACATTTTAGTAATACCACTACTAAGTCACTACTGGTTTCCACCTAAATTATATAAGTTGACACTAGGGAGCCTTATAATTGTGTCCAAACCAAGAGAGTAACCTGGGAGCTGTTAACTAATTACACTAAGTAGGATGTGTGAATTGGGACCACTCCAGGCAAGCCAGAGTTACACAACAATTGAAGTAGTGTGAATATAGATCATTTTTGCAACTATAACTGGGTCATTACTTAAATGAAATATTGTTAGTTGTCTTCCTAATGTCACTTATCAAAGTAAAGGCAGGAAGTTCTTGAAAGTTATTAATCAGGAGAAAAACTTTTTTAATTGAGCTCTGTGGTCAACAATTAATTGTTTTCTACTTTTTTAATGATTGCTTTAGTTTGATCTCCACATATTTTCTACCCCAGGAAATTAATTGCACTTGTGGAAGCTTTTGCATGAGAAAGTTCACCAAGAGCCCATTTCCATTCTTTGTGGTATCCTGTTAGAAGACAATTTACTGCCTTCAAACAGTAAATCATGGGTGGAAAACTTCAAGTTCTGAATATACTTTGAATAAACATCCAATATAAAAAATATATTAAGTCATCAGGAAAAAAAACTTAAAATTATGTCTTTTTACTATTTTTAAAATTTGCCATGCAAATTGGAACTAAATAATAGGGTCAAAAATCATCAGGCTCTAAGTTTTTATATTAACGTTCGTGTTTTATTCTAATTTTGTAAGACAAAGCTTTGGTGTGTAGTCCAGGCTAGCATTGAAGTCTTGCTCTTTCTTCCTCAACTTTCCAAGTTCTAGGATTAAAGGTGTGTACCACCACACATGGGCCTAAATGTATTTTGTATAACACATTAGTATATGGCCACATTTAAACAATGTTCAACATGAAACTGATGCTTTTTGAAGACTTAATCCTCAAACATGTTATTTAAAAATGTCCTCACTTTTTTGTGTTTTGAATGTGTGTTTCTTTTTTAAAAAAAAAAATTTATATTTATTTATCTTATGTATGTGTATGAGCGTTTTGCTTGCATGCATGCATGCACGCACCATGTGACTGCTTTGTCCCCTCAGAGGTCAGAATTGGGCAGCAGATCTCCTAGAAGTCCTGGTTACAGGTGGTTGTGAACCAACCTTTGAGTTTTGGGAAGCTGAACTGGATCCTCTGCTAGAGCAGTAAGTGTGCTTAACTGCAGAACCATCTCTGTAGCCTCATATATTTGTTACTTGACGTGTGGGTGGGTCATAATTGAAGATGAATGGGAACAAGAGTCTATATTTGAAACTTAAAGTTTCTGTTTTCATTCTCATTCTGGACCGGCTGGTTGACTCAGCTAGAGTCATCAGAGAAGGAGGAGCCTCAGTTGAGGAAATGCCTCCATGAGATCCAGGATTTTCTCAATTAGTGATCAACGGAGGGGGCAGTCCATTGTGGTAGTTGCCATCCCTGGGCTGGTGGTCCTGGGTTCTAAAAGAAATCAGACTGAGAACGCCAGTAAGCAGCACCCCTCCATGGCCTCTGCATCAACTCCTGCCTCCAGGATCCTGTCATGTTTGAATTCCTGTCCTGACTTCCTTCAGTGGTGAACAGAAATGTGGAAGAGTAAGCTGAATAAGCAATTTCTTCCCCAAATTGCTTTATAGTCATAGTGTTTTATCACAACAATAGAAACCCTAACTAAGACACATTCCTTCTGAAATATTCCCTGTAACTGTGTTGAATCAGTGTATCATGTGTAAAGAAATTATGTTTTTAATAAACCAAGTCTCAATATATTAACGTCTCAAATCATTCTAAATATATTGAGATTTTAATTTCCCATTGTTTTGTAGCTTTGCACATTTAAATATTACATATATATATTACACTTATAAGACATTTACTATGTAATGGTATACATGCACATATATTTTCACTTACTATTTATTTTAATATACAGTTATAATCTGCTGTATGCAAACTGACCCTATGTCCTTCAAACTTACAAAAATCACTTATCATGCCAATTTATTTCTTTGTAGAATTCTTCAATTTCTGTGTGTGTATGTGTAGAAAGTTGTCTATTTATTAATAGACACATGGTTAAATGAACATTTTTCTGTACATGTAATTTGTTTTTGTCTCCCTGGCAATGTATGTAATTTTCATTTCAGCTCTGAAGAGTGAGAAAGAATGCTGTTGCTCAAATCATGGAGTAGTAGTTTTTTATCATTAAGAACCTTGCTCAGAGTGTGATTTTTTTAACTTTGTTCTTTGACTGATTCAGGGTATGATCTCCATTTTCCTGAAAACTTTTTGTCAATCATGTCTTTTTGGCACCTATAGAATTCTATATTTCCTTTTCAGTGAGATGATGAATTATACTGATTGATTCAAATGTTAAACCAGTTTAACTTACCTAAATAAATTCAAATTGGTAATGATACATTGTTTATGGAGTGTTCAATATAATTTGATACTTTTGATGATTTAAAGATAGCGTTGATCTGCAGCTGGCTTCTCTTTTAATACCTATGGTTAATGAATCAGGGTACTTGCAACTCATAGACTGAGTACAGAAGCATTGGCTCTTTTTTGAGTTATTGAAAAATTTTTGTGCATCACGATAGCTCTTAACCAAGCCATTTGAATTAGGAATTGTCTGTACGGAAAGCTATTTGGTTACAAGTTACTTTTTAATAGATATTGAAAACTTAGACTGCTTGTTTCTTTCCATTCGAGTCACATTTGTCAATCATCTTTCCAGAAAATAATGCATTTCACGCAAGTTCTAAACACACACACACACACACACACACATATATATATATAACACAACATATATACCTATAATTATAGAACAATATGTAAACATATACATACATACACATAAGAATATATATAAATCATTGCTTAATTTTCCTTTTTATATCAGAAAATGTTGGTAATTTGTAGCATTTCATTTTATTGGTCAATCTGAATTTATGTTATTGTGATTCTTTTAGCTTTAATTGTCAACTTGATATCATCTACAGTCACCTAGGGAGAGAGTTTTAATGACGACTGTCCACTTTTGGTTGGCTTATGGGTATGTCTGTTGTAGACGAAATTCTAAACAGTCTTAGTAAATAAGGAACACAGAGCTAAATACAGAGGAAATAGCCAAAGAGATCAGAGCAACAGCCAAGACTAGCTTTTGCTTACCATCAGCTGTAGCTTCCCCAGAGAGAGCTTCTTCCTGTCTGACTTGTGTTTTTATTGCCTGTCTGTTCTGCCTTCTCATTGGCTCTAAGCCCAGCCTCACGACTTCCTCGTCACTGCCTGTCTATACAGACCTCCAGGTCTCCATGGTTGGTACTGGGATTAAAGGCCCGTGTCACCACGCTTGGCTGTATCCTTGACCACACAGAGACACTGCCTGCCATGTGATCATATTAAGGGCGTGGGCTACCACCGCTTGACTTCTGCTTTTGGCTCACTAGGTGACCTCTGATCTCCAGGCAAACTTTATTTATTAACATACAAATAAAATCACATTTCAGTACAAATAAAATATCACCACAGTCTGTGGGGTCTTATCTTAAGATAAAGGATTTGAAAATTCTGGCCTACTCTGGGTAGCCTCATTCTTTAGCTACAGGTTCCAGTATAAGAGAGGAAAAATATGACACAAGATACTAGCAAGTGAGGTAGCAAAGATCCGTGTGCTTATTTTTTCTATGTTCTTGACTATTCTTGACTATGTTTAAGCTTCCTGCTTTTTGTCAAGATATTTTATCATAGTAATGCAAGTGAAACTAGAATATATTACTGATTAAAAAATCCAGCTTTTATATGCATTCAATTTCTCCCTTGATATTTGAAAACTCAACAATTTGGGTTTCATTTTTACACATAGTAATTAATTAATCTTAGTTTAAGTGTGTGTGTGTGTGTGTGTGTGTGTGTGTGTGTGTTGGGGTGTGTGCACATGTGGGTGTGTGCCCACTGAGATCTGCACAGGGTAACTGGTTCACCAAAGCTAAAGTTACAAGTGGTTGTAAGCTGCTGAAATGGATGCTGAACACCAAGCTCAGGTTCGCTGCAGAAACAGGAAGTGCTCTTAACTACTGAATCATGTCTCCAAACTTAATTCAGTTTTATATCATTGATTCAAAGTTATTTTTTTTAAAGTGAATGTTTTATTTTTCTCTGCTGCTTGGGATACACTAAGTAAAATTTTCTGTACTTTTTTTCATTTCCATAAGAATATTTTTAGTATCTATGTGTGATATTAGGACATTTTGATATGTTTAACATCCAAATATTGGCTGATCATCCTAAATATTTTCATATTTTTATTTTATATTTGAACTGCATTGTAAGTCAGGAACGCAGTCTATGCTTTTCTCTGATAAATTTTTGGAGCATTTCATAGTTCATAATGTGGCATATACTTTCCAATGCTCTGTGAACACTTGAATGTAATGCATATTTTTCTGTTGCAAAGTGAAATGTTCTATAACCAGTTACATAAAAATCAATTGATATCTTATTCAGGATTTCTATACCGTTGCTCAGTTTCTACTAGTTAATCAGCTACTGAAAGGAAAAGGTTGTAGTCTTCAGATACCATATTAAATTTCTTTATTTCTCTTTTCAGTTCATTAGATTTTTCATCAACCCTCTTCTGGGGTACAAATACACATACCTGATCATATATATATATATATATATGTGTGTGTATGTGTGTGTATATATGCATATATATGTATACATACATATGGACTCACTTTAATCAATGATAAATGAAGCACTTACTTTACATATATAAATAATGAAAATATTTTAAATTTTTAATATATTTTTATATAAACATAACTGAAAAAGTATTACTTTGCTATCTATATGAACTAGAACTTATGTTTTATATTGCTTAAAATTTTTATGAAAACGTTCTAATTGGCAACCAATTTGTCATCACTAGTGCTTCGAATTTTATATTCTTAAAATTATTTTCGTTTTTTTCTGTGGGAGTGTTTTGCCTGATTTTATGTATGTACACCATGTGATTGCCTGGCGCCCATGAGGGCCTGGAGAATGTGTCAGATGCCCTGGAACTACTGTTACAGGTGTTTGGGAGCCACCTGCAGATGCTTGGAGTCAAATCCAGTTCCTTTGAAAGAGCGACCAGTACTCTTAACTTCTGAGCCATCTCTCTAGATTTCCTTTGAATTTTCTTAATATTTGAATTTTATGTGTTTTTTTGTAATAAAAATCTTTATTCCTCTTTGATCATTTGGAATGTGCCATTTTTAAAAATTGTTTTAATTATAACCATAAAAACTTTTTTTTTAAATTTTTTTTAGTCAGGGTCATACATACTATGCAGCTCAGGCTGGCCTCATCCTGGTGATACCTTCCTAAATATTAGGATTGCAGGTTACAGGTGTACCAAAATTCCTGGCTTGGTAATTTTTATTTGATTAGTGTTTGCATATTATGGGGTGTATTTTTTGCATTTTCTGATATTTTATGAAAATATGCATAGTGATACGTTTGATCAAAAGAAATATTACAAAGATCATGTAATATTTTACCCAGTTCCTTATGATGTTAGTTTTTTAAAATTCTAGTACAAAAATAGCACTATATGTTAAGTGTCATATTAAGTATTATTTCTACAGTGTGTGTGTGTGTGTGTGTGTGTGTGAGAGAGAGAGAGAGAGAGAGAGAGAGAGAGAGAGAAGAGAGATTTCACTGTGTCTATTCAGTTGTAGGCTTTTATACTCATACAGATATTTTTCAAGCACAGTCTTCCTTACTACAGGACCTCTTCACATACCATCTGTAACTATATACTTCCTACCTCTCTGTACTTGTCCTTCACAATAAGCATTGCTCAAGCTATTTTAAATTTATAAATGTTTATCATATAAAGTGTATTTGATGATCCTAAGGATATGTATACTTAGAGATTACTAGTTCTTCCTGCTGTAATACACTGTGAATGGAACTTCTATAGGAATTTGGGAACAGGCTATTTTGTATACCTGCTTTTCATTTCTCTGGAATAAACGACAAGGATCCAACTGGCTTTTCAGATGTGTATTTGATGTTAAAAGAAGTGGCTTGCTAATTGAATTAGTTCTATTATTTTATGTCTTCATCTATAGTGTACACATGGCAAAGGTTTTCTAAATCCTTAGCAATGATTATGCATTTTTCAGCATTTTGTTAATTTGCCATGTGATATGCACATAACGATATTTCACTGTGATTTTAATTTACATTTCTCTTCTGAATAGCTTCCTTTTCATGTGATAACACAGCTTTATTTTGTGTTTACATTTAGAAATATAACTTGACTCATCTTAAACTTTTATGTATGTGGGTGGCCATGTGTGTGTACAGGTGTATGTGCACATCTGTGCAGGTACATGTGGAAGGCAGTGGATGATGACTGATAGCATCTTCAGAAATATTATCTCTTTTGAGACAAGGCCTCTCATTTGTTTGCAGCTCATCAATAAGGCTACAGGAATATAACGGTGCCCAGAGAGCTTATCAGTGAATATAATGGTGCCCAGATTTTCCTGGCCTTTTTTGTGTTCTAGAGGTCAAATTCAGACCTTCATGCTTAAGAGACCAACACTTTATTGATGTGCTATTTCCTCAGCCCCACAATTTACTCATTCCAATAAAGATTTAGCTACTTACTTTCCCCCTGTGTCTTCATAATTTCAACTTCTACAAAATATGCTAGGATTTTGATTGGAATTTCAACAATTTTATATTGCATATAGGTTTAGAAAATCAGTATTGACACAATATTTGATCTTCAAACCCCCAAATTTTGTATTCCATTTATTTAAGATATCTCTACATTTAAAAATCTATTTTTGCATTAATTTAGTTCTTTGGCAACTTTATGCATATATATGATGCTTTCTAATGACTCTGTATCTCTCCTCCCTTCCATTCCTGACACATGTATAGATTAATGAATTTTTGGTTGTGTTTCATGTTTCATTAAGTGTAACTGGAGGCATATGTGTGACCGTGGATGGAAGCTATATACAGAAGCCTGCTGTAGTAACCAATATATACCCAACTGAAGACATTGACTCCATCTCCTGAATCATCAGTAAGAAACAGTTCAATCCCTTCTTCTTTTATGCTTAACTCTTGACAGGCCACGTTTTTGAGCAGACCCACTGTATACACCCTGAGTTTCTCTGAGTTCTTGATGACAATGACTGTGACTTGCACAGAAAGTAAGTAGTATTTCACAGAACTCAGCATCTTCCAGATTTTACATTCTTTTGCTTCTTTGCTACAATATTTTTTGAGTTGTAGTGCAGATAGAATTCATGTCTGTTTATGGATAAGCACTGATCTGCCACTTATTCTCAGCAACTTGCATAGCTGTGAGTCTCTGTTCTGGAAAGGAAAGATTCTTTGATTAAGGATGAGAATAGCATTGGTTTTGGGTGCAAACATAAATATTTAGGTGGTGGCTGGATGATCTGTCAATTTATCTGAATAACAATTTTCATTTCCCTCCAGGGCCTATGCCTATTCCTTTATGGATTATTGACCAAGCATTTCCAGAAGCAGACATGAATTAACTTCTGTGGAGTAGGCTTTATAATCAGAGACTGGTTGGCTACCCCATAAAAGGTACATTACTATTGCAACAATGGATAGGTCTTATCTGGCATATGGCATTCTTGTTCAAATCGTTTACACCTATATATATTTTTATCACCTAGGAGTCTGCATAGCACCTTACCGAATTATGAAAACTAGCCAACAGGAAGAAAACTTCCATCTCAGTTTCAGCTTGATTTCTCTAAGTCATTCAACCAAAGTGCCTGGTGCCTTTAACAGTAGGATCTTATCATCGGTTTATGGTGGGAAACCAAAAGGAATGGCAAGATCCTGTATTATTTGGATCGGAGGTCTCTGATGTTTCCTTTTCCAATAACTCTCATAAGGATGTTTCCTATTCTGGTAATGTTTTTGTTCTTTTTAACTTTTAATAGCTCACACCTGCTAAGAGTAGCTTTTTCCAGTCAGGCAGGGTATAACACTTCAAACTTCTGTTTTGTTTCTAATGAATTTTGTTACAATACAGTAAGTTTGCATACAGCTCCTTCGTACATCCTTTGTTTTGTTAAACCCCCCTCTCCTCCCCCACCTCCTTTATCCGCTGCTCCTTCCCTGCTTGAGCCTTTCCATATCGAGTATTCCACATCCTAGCTACTTGAATATTAAAACTTAAAAAATTATATTTATGAGCCAATTATTTTAGCATATGTCTGTAATATAAGCCCCGGGGAGCCAGAGGCAAGAGGATCCCAATACTGAGGTCAACCATGTCTCCATAATAAGATTCTGTGTTGTATAAGGCCCAGAGTGTCAAGAAAACAAAAACTTCATTTAATTTAGAACATAAATTCTCTGCCTATTTTGTTAAAATAATGTCATTCTTTGAAGTGACTGTAAATTCTGTTGGTGACTTTTTAAGTGATAACATAAGTCATTAAATCTACACATGCAATCCAGTATTTTTATTATTTTAATATGATTAGTTTATTCAAGCACCACATGAGTTCTGCTGTGAACATTCTTTTACCCCCAAACAAATTCCATTATTAGAAACCAATTGCTATTTTGTCTCACCTAATAATTTGGTATATTATACATTACTTTTTGTAACTTTAAATACTGCATAAAATGAGACACAGACGGTGTTTCCTTATATTTCTGACATATGTAACTCAGTACAATGCTTTTGAAGTTTATCACATATATAAGATATAATAGTACCTCAAATGTTTTGTGGCTGAATAAATTATACTGCATGCATATATCACAATTTGTTTATTCATTTTCAAGTTTACATTTAAATCATTCCTAATTTCAGACTTCTATGAATAGTGCTGACATTTATACCCAACTTTTACATTGAAATACATTTCAATTCCACAAAAAGAATAAAATCAATGATTAGGGATGACTCTGCTTAATCATCGAGGAACTCAAAGACTGTCTTTCAAAGAGACTGCACTGTTTTACATGCCTCCTAACAATGTCTGAGGGTTGCCATTAGTACCAACCTTGTTTACACTTCTCTGACTTTTGAATTCTCAACATCCCAGAAAGTACAAAATAAAATCATATTGTGGTTTCAGTTTTCATCTCTAATTCGAATAATGTTGAGAATCTTTTCCAGTTCTAATAGGATATTGATACATACTCTTAGAAAAACAACTATTTAACTTATTTGTTCATTATATAATTGAGTATTTTACTCATTTTTTATATATGAGTTTCTTTCATGCATTTTAGATGAACATTCTTTAAAAACGAACCATTTTCGAGTACATTCTCTAATTCTTTGGAAGTCTTTTTCATGTTGGTAGTTTTACAAATTTAGCTCTTGTATTTAGGTTTTAATACATTTTGCACTAAAGTTTGTTTAAAAGGGTATTCAAATTCTTTTTATAGTTACCCAACCCCCTCTGTTAAAAAGATCATTTTTTCCCTCTGATTTGATACATTATCAAAATAAGCTAAATGTAAAAGATTATTTATTTACAATCAGTTCCATTTTATTAATTCACATGTAAATTCTCATGCAATGATGTACTCATTACCATAAGTTCATACCGTATTACTGGTTTTTACTGTATGGTAAGTTTTTATTATACTGTAGGTTTGTACTATACGATGGCTCTGTAGTGTAGGTTTGTACTGTTCTGTAGGTTTTTACTATCCTACAGGTTTGTACCATGTTTTAGGTTTGTTCTATAAGTTTGTACTCTACTATAGGATTTTAGTGTGGGATTGTACTATAGGTTTGGACTACAGATCTGTCATAAATTCTGCCTCATGGAATGTGAGTGGTTGAAACTTATTTAATTCCCATTGGGGTTTTAAGATGAACATTTCATTTCCATAAAAACTAAGTTGAGATTTTGAGAGTAAAACTGTGGGTAACATTCCATCTAAAAAACCTTTGAATGATCTAATTTAGAGACAGAGATGGGCTCCATGGATACACATCTATAATTTCTCTCAGATGGTGTTCATACTTTTGCTAAATAAATTACATATTTCATCATATTCCTCTGAGGACATTATGCTTGTGATTGTTGATTGTTTCCCCTTTATGGTTTTGAATTTAATTGTCATTTGTATTTTGATCATATATCTTAAATATCTTCATTAGCTTTTATGGTGCCCGGTAGAGCCCTTTGGATTTTCTGTATTTCTGACAGTTTCATTTATAAAGTACATACTTATTGAACTGGCGTTATGTTTATACTTTTAAAATACTCAAATACATACAAAATTAAGTCAAAAACAAAAATGTACAATGAACGGGAAAAAATAAATTAAGGAAGGCATTTCTTTGTTCAAGAAAAGCTTAATGTTTTCTGCCCTCTGTTGTGCACACAGTTCCTAGTTTCATTTTGCAGGAATGAGACATCCTGCTTGTCTGTTACTATGTCGGTTCTAAATGGGAGATGATAACATTATTATAGTGTAGTAGTGAAGGTTCCCTAGAGGGACGATGTTAATAAAATGAATGTATATTAAAAGGAGACTTATTAGATTGTCTTACAATAGATGGTCTTGTTATTCCAACACAGGCTGTATTATTACTAGAGGGGCTCAGAACCTGGTTAATGCTTACCACACTGTGCTGGGTACATCAGCAGTCTCAAGCTGCCAACTAAGGCCTTGACAGTTCTGGGAGAAACACTAGTCCTCAGTCCACATTCAAAGAACAAAGAAGACGCATTCTTATATCAGCAACGGAAGGACGCCACAGCAGCAGGATTGAGCTTGATAGTGAGATGTGATGGCCAAGTGAGACAAAGAGCAAAGCTTTTCTGCTCAGATTTCTCTTGATCCGGGTGACCCCTAGAAGATGCCACCATTTAGGGTGGATCATTCCATTTCAAATAATCAAATCAAGAAATTATCTCACATATGTATCCTGGGGCTATTTCTTAGTTGATTCAATATCATGTAAATTGACAACCAAGATTAACTAGCACATATGGGTAACTCCTTCTATTTTGTAAGTGTAAGTCAGAAAATAAGGTAAATGTGGCAAATAGATGTTATATACATGTTCAAGTATTTTGCTCAATAGTAACTTTGTATAAGGACAAGTAATATTAATACTCCAATAAAAAAGCAAATTAGGGTGAATCACAGTATTCCAATTGCAAGTTAATGTCCATAAACTTTTGCTACACTTACCTGACACTCTCTTTTTCTGGAAGATAATGATTATGAAACCCTCTAGATGTTTGTCTTTACAGATAATCCAGCAGATGAACAATGAAAGCTTTGCTGAAAATTCACCGTAACCTAGTCACTGTTGCTTCTTATCTTTTCAGTTATAGAAACAGAGTCTTACAGCTGCTGCTTTTGCATTTGCATAAATTGTCCAGAAAAATGCTTGGCCATTCTTAAAGTGGTAATTACCTACACATCAATTCCTACACTGTCTGAATCAGCCCTGCATGACATGTAATACAGGTGCAGAAAGCAAGTATCAATTTCAGGCAATTTTCCAAGTCAGTCTTAGGGATATTCAAATTTTGTAGATGACACGGTGTTCATTAAGGAATGAAAAATACAAATGTTTGTTTTCCAATTAATAACTGGATATGGCTTTGATGCCTTTCCTTTGATTTTCTTGGATATGAATTTGGACAAGATGAGCTGATTAAGATCTAAATTATGATTTAAAAACATTAAATTTTCTTATATTTACTATTTGGGTGAATTTTTGATAGGTCAGAAAATATGCACATCACCACATGACCTCCATAATTTGAAATAGCAAAGAACATGTATGCATATGTTGAAGCCTTATCTTAGTCCTCGAACTTGCAGGTATCACTTATCTTGTTCATCTATTCTATATATCTCCCTTTTAATTGCTAAGAGTCAAATTTGTTGATGTCACAAGTAGATTAACCCCTAAGTGTTCCAAATATTGAATATCAAAGGCTTTCATGAGCATTTAAAAACATCTTTTTTATCCTTCAAGAGTTTTATATATCATATTGTGAACTTTTTCATACTCTTCCCCCAATCTCCTCCCAGGTCCTATCCCCATTCTATACACACCTAATATGTTGTCTGCTGCAGGCCACAGGAATATATCATAAGAACTCAGCTGGTTATGGCAAAGTCACTACCTGGAGGAATCAGGGAATTCCTCTACAGGAAGCCAAATCCCAAGGAGTTTTTGGTGTTACTTGCCTTGTTATATATCAGCTGTATTCTGTTATGAAAATCATGTGTGCCTTCATAGTTTTCCCAATTGACTTTTCCCTAAGAAGGGCTAACAGTGTGGACTGATCACTCTCTGGACATACACATTACAGGTATTTGGAGAACTGCCTCAGGAAAGGCTTTCTCTGGAATCACATATCTCCCTTGGCCACTTTCAAGGACTAGCAGTAATAACAGTCCACATGCAAGTCTCCTGATTTAAGGTAAATTCCACAAGGAGACACCACCTAGGTCAGGTGGACGTTAAGTAATAGCTTTATACAATTTAGCTCAGACCCTCCTTTCTTACAGCCTTACTAACTTTATAGACCTCTAACTCCTTATCTAACCACTTCTAGGAATATTTGGATAACCTTCTGCGCTGACAGCTATGCTCAGCCAGAACCCCAGTTCAAGCCTCCCTGTAATTATCATCATTAGCAGCATCCGGCCAGGTCCATCCCCAGATGGAGGAAAGTACTTTATCAGAGATACCTCTGTATTCTCTAAGAACAGACTTAACCATCCAGGCTACCTGTTTGAGAAGGCCTGGCGGATGTGCCAATTAAGCCTTACTTCCTCCTTTCCCAAACCTTACCTCCAGTTCCAGATCTCCCTTTAACTATCACCAGAGGCATCTAGCTGTACACAGGTTGCCTAGCAACTGAGCACACTTTCCCCCACCCTGCAGAAAAATGGCAGATAGCTTGGACAGATAGGAGCCACAGGAAAAAAGAAGACAGTTTTATTTTCTCCCATTGACCTAGCAACTTATAGATTCTTAACATTTTCTACCAATCACGTTTAAGATTGAGCACATAAGTTGAGCACATAAGAGCCCTCTTCTTAGATATTACCTGAATTCAGCCTTTAGTTAATTCATTTCCCCATTGGTCACTTCTCTTTGGGGTTGCAAATGATAATTAACGGTTATTGCCTCTCAATGTGATTCTTATCACCCCTCCATTTGACCCCTGGAAGCCTGGCTTTATATACCAGGACTTCCAAGGCACGGAGAGACGAAGAAGAGAAAAAAGAATAGAAGAACTAGATGGGTAAGAACTTGAGAGGAACAAACTGAGATGGGGAAGAACAAGTTGAGGAAGAACTAGATGAAGAGAGAAGGAGATGGGAGAAAAGATGATATGGGAAGGAACAAGATGGATGAGAACCTAGAAGGGGCAGAACTAGATGAAGGAATTAAGATAGAACCTAGAGGGGACCGCAGACAAGTGTAGAGAGAAATCAGGTTAAAAATGAGCTAAACATGAGAGCAGAATATAAGCTTGTAACTGACACAGACTAATAAAGTATATGGACTAAGGAGTTTCGTGTACGTAGATTCATTTCTTCTCATCAAAGATTAATTATCAGCTAGTTGTAGCTTCTTCCCAGACCCTGGGAGGGGACTATCGAGGGGCTCGACCCCCATAGTCCCCGATAGTTGTCCCCACTTTTTTAAAAAAGAGTTGAGTCGCATTAGTATTGACTATGCATTCTTTTTTTTAAAACCTCATTTTTTTTTAAGAAAATTTTTTTATTCATTTTACATACCAATCAACCTCCTCCTGCTCCTCCAACCTCCCCCTGCCAACTCATCCCCATCCTTTCCTACAAGAAGGTAAGACCTGACATGGGGAAGTACATTTAGTAAAGGCAAGTCCAAGCCCCTCCCCCTGCCTCAAGGCTGTGTGAGGTGTCCCATCATAGGTAGTGGGCTCCAAAAAGGCTGCTCATGCACCAGGAATGGATCCTGATCCCATTGCCAGGGAGCCGCTTAAGCAGATCAAGTTACACAACTGTCTCACTATGCAGAGGGCTTAGCCCAGTCCCATGCAGGCTCCACAGCTATGGATCCAAATTATCTAACAGAGGGCTGATCTCCAAAATATATAACAAACTCAAGAAACTAGACATCAAAATAATGAATAATTCAATTTAAAAATGGGTTACAGAGCTAAACAGAGAATTCTTAACAGAAGAATCTCAAATGGCCAAAAGACACTTAAGGAATTGCTCAACATCCTTAGTCATCAGGGAAATGCAAAACAAAACGACTCTGAGATATCATCTTACTCTTGTCAGACTGGCTAAGATCAAAAACGCTGAAGACAGCTTATGTTAAAGAGGATGTGGAGCAAAGAGAACTCTCCTCCACTGTTGGTGGGAGTGCAAACTTAACTTACACAGCCACTTTGGAATTCAGTATGCAGTTTCTCAGAAAACTGGGAATCAATCTTCCTCAATACCCAGCTATACTACTCTTGGGCATATACTCAAGGAATGCTCAATCATACCACAAGGACACATGCTCAACTATGTTCATAGCAGCATTATTCATAATTGCCAGAACCTGGAAACAGCCTAGATGCCCTTCAACTGAAGAATGGATTAAGAAAATGTGGTACATATACACAATGGAGTACTACTCAGCAGAGAAAAACAATGACATTATGAAATTTGAAGGCAAATAGATGGAACTAGAAAATGTCATCCTGAGTGAGGTAACTCAGAATCAGAAGGAAAAACATGGTATATACTCACTCATAAGTAAATACTAGGTGTAAAGCAAAACATAACCAGACTACAACTCATAGCTCCAGAGAAGCTAACTAACAAGGAGGACCCAAAGAGGGACATATGGATTGCCCTGAGAAGGGGAAATAGGGGAGATCTCCATGAGTAAACTGGGAGTGAAGCAGGGCAATAGAGTATAGGGGATGGAGGATAAGAACATAAGGGAACAGAACATTTCTTATACATGTGTCCAAATGTTTTAAGTAATATTCTGTTTCTTGTGAATGGACTAATTTGTTAACTAAATAAATACTTAAATCTTACAAAATAACCAGAGGAGAAACCTTAACTTACAGCTCCACTGGTGGATCACAGCTAAAGGCTATTTTATGCAAGTTATTACTGTTGCATTAACATATTTCTTTTCTGATATGAAGAAAATTCCTCTCAGCATGGCACTATCACTTCCTCCCAGCTATTTTAGTGATGTTCTGTTTTGATATATAAAAATCAGTCATGTATCTGATATTAAAATAGAATATTCTAAAGACAGATTCATGTACTCTTTTCTGTAATCCTAACTCAATAAGATGTAATGTTGTGATTTCCCATCAATTTATAAACATCTAAAGCATGACACTTCAAAGAGTCAAAGAAACCACATCCATGGTGATTTCTGTACAAACAGAAACACATTAATACTGCAAGAAAGCAGGGTATGAGCTGGTGTGTTGCACAGAAGACACCATTTTCCTCCAAACAAATGGTCTGTTTACTTCAGCTGCCATTGCACTGATATACGATCAAGGAGAGAAGCTGGGAAGTCACCTTAGCTAGATGATGATTGAAAGGAAATTCACTGTGATTCCATCAGGGAATGCAGGCTTTAGAATTTCTGTCTTCCTAAACAAAACAACAGCTCAAACAGGAATAGTACATTAATGTCTTTGTTGGTAATTATTTTAAAAGGAATAAAATAAAAATTTCAGCTTTATAAAAAAAATCTGTCTTAAAAAATGAAAGTCAAACATTTGCACTTTTATTAGCTGGTCACATCACTGAGAACTAGCTAAAAGTTTTTTTCTTTTCTAGTTTTGTCCTGGTTTTTTTTTTTTTCTGTTTTTTTGTTCATTTGTTCATTATGTTATGAGAAGTGGAAAATTTTAGGTAAGATAATGAATGTCCAAAAATGTGCCATAGCTGAGAAAAATATACTAGAAAAGTATATCTCCTGGAGTTTTGTTTTAAATATTGTATTCAAAGTTAAAAAGCTACCAGGCTTAGATCTGAGCTTTCCTTTTCTTGATTGAGCAAAATGATTTTCAAGTTTCGATTTCAAAGGAGGATATATCTAATTTTTTCCAGAGTGTCTGTCTCCCCTTTTGTTGAATTGTTTCAAAATGTTTCTCTTGGAGTTTCTGATGAAACATTTATATAGTCATGATTATGGCAATGTATATGTGACTAAGTATACGGTTAAGAGAGCAAGGAAGTCTGTGACTCAGCCTTCTGGTTGAGCTGTGGTTAAGAGTCTAGCAAAGCCATATATTATGCAATATAAACAAACTTCATATTCACTGAAAATATATGAAGTCAATCTCAATATGAGTCAAGTGGAGTTTTGCCTTCAGCTGCACGTATATTACATATTTATATGTGTATGCTCGTCAGTATGCCTGCTGTATTTGAGTGCGCGTGTGTATGTAGTTGGCCATGTACTATTAAATGTAGTTAACCAGAATCTCTCTAAGGTTTTTATAGATCATTTATAACAAATTAATTATCTAAAAATGCCAATCTCAAATTCAATTTTGTGACATATGTGAAACAATACCTTAAAATAACATTTTTATTGATTCTTTGAAAATTTCATACATTTAATCAATGTACTTTAGTCTTATTCATTCCCTCTTCTTCCCCACCAGAACTCACTGACCCAGCTCACTCCTGACTTCATATGTCCTTATGTATTATTGTTATTAATACTAGCCCCTTGAGTCAAAATAGTGCTGACTAAGTAAGTGTGAATAGGTGAGGGACCACCCACTAGGGCATGAGCTACCCACCGGCATCTATATCCCCAAAGAAAAGTGACATGTTCCTTGTACAGACATCAACCACTAATAGCCCCTAAAGTAGGGGTTGGGTCTTTGGAGCTCCTACACTCTTCATTTTGGAATTTTTGGATGTCTTGATCTTGTACAGGTGATGTGCAGCAACCTCAACTGCTATGAACTGATGTGTATGCATCAGCAATGCCGTGTCCAGAAAACAGCATTTCACCTGTCTTCTCCCTATCTACTCATGCTTACATTCTTTCTAAACACTTTTTTCTTTCCACAGTAGTCTCTAAGTTTTGTACAGGTAAAGTTGATAAACATGTTCTTTCTGCAACTGAGTACTCTCACATGTGTGGGACAATATTTTTGAAAACAATTTTTTCATGCAGTATATTTTGATCATGTGTTTACCTTCCCAAACCCATCCCAGATCCTACTCTTTAAAAGGATTTCCATGAGAACCAATTTCATACAGTTTTGATTGAAGAAGTGCCTTCTTGGGCAATACCAATGTAGAAGTTACTGTTGGATATTCCCCTTCCTCTTTTCTGTTTTTCTTACCTATTTCATCATCCAGGAGGAAGCTTTTAAAGTAGAGAACACACAGATGATTTGTTTCAGATTGAATCAGTAAGCTGCAGATGTTCTGGAATGGGCAGTAAGGATCAAGGGCTTAACAAAGCTGTTCGGAATCCATGAGAGGAGTGGAACTTACTGGTGAAATATATGTCAAGCCTTTGGATTGGTGAAGTAGTTCTTTCCTTTTATGGGATAATTAGTTTTTTCAGAACCTATGATCTGAAGGTATTGAATACATCGTCACACAACCCAGCCGAACAATGAACACTGAAATGATTCATCATGGTTCTCACCAAGTCTATAGCTGCTCAAAATGTTAAGAATCTTCATTCTTTTTATCAGTTAAGAAAAGATGCACCTACGCACAGAACATCACTATTTTTCACTTGCCTTAGGAATGTAGGTGAACTGTGTTGTTTTCTTTATTTTGTTCTTATCTGTCAGAACATTAAGTACATTTAACTTGAGAGTTGTTATGGAGTACATTGATTTCATCTTACTTAGTCACAAGGTTTATGTTTTTTGTTCCCTGTGGGACTGTGAGCTATGCACACATATTTAAAAAATTACATCAAATATAAATTTGAAAATATATAACATCTGGTATTTAGGTATAAACAGATGGCTCTACTGTAGATGTTTTCAGATACCTGGCTACTGATCCATTATAGATCATAAATCATGACTGCATCCAGAAGGGCCTGATGTTTAAAATTAAAGAAAAGTAAAGTAAATTTTTCTTAGCAGTTATAGAAATACCATAATGGTTTTACACGCATACACACATACAGACAAGCATCTATATTTAAAGAATAACTAATCTACATTTAACTAGCCACTTTTCATATACCATTTCTATTTTACTCAAAGAATAAAAAGAAAAATGGACAAGCCAAAATTATTAAGGAAGATGTCATGCATACACAAAGCTAACTAGTGTTAATTCAGAACTTTGTATGTGATGATCCTTTAAACAATTTACGAGATAGGTTTTTTTTTTTCCCAATTTTCCATCTTGTGTATGGGTTTTATGTGCATGTATATCTGTGCACCAGGTACAATATCTATGTAGTGTAGCTGGAGTTTTTTCTCCAGCTCCCGCCAAGCCCCCCACAGTCCCACAGCCCACTTACAAAATAATCACTCAGACATTTATATTACTTATAAACTGTATGGCCATGGCAGGCTTCTTGTTATCTATTTCTTTTATATTAAATTAACCCATTTTTATTAATATATACTTTGTCACATGGCTTGGGGTGGAAACTTGAACCGTTGGGCGCCATTTGTAGCTGGAGTTTTTCTGGTCCTGTCTGGCTCACAGTCAGGACAAATTTTTCTCACCCGCCAGTCCCACAGCCGCTCAGACCCAACCAAGTAAACACACAGAGACTTATATTGCTTACAAACTGTATGGCCGTGGCAGGCTTCTTGTTATCTACTTCTTCTATCTTAAATTAACCCATTTCTATTAATCTATACCTTGTCACATGGCTTATGGCTTACCAGTATCTTTACATGTTGTTTGTCATGGCGGCGACTGGCAGCAGCTCTCTGCCTCAGCCTTCCACTTCCCAGAATTCTCCTCTCTGCTTGTCCCCCTTATACTTCCTACCTGGCTACTGGCCAATCAGTGTTTTATTTATTAACCAATCAGAGCAACACATTTAACATACAGAACATCCCACAGCAATGTAGGCTGGAAGAGAACATTGCATTCCCCAGGACTGCAGTTACAGATGGCTGTGAACTGCAAGAGTTCTGGGAATCAAACCCACATCATCTGGAAGAGCAGTCAGTGCCCCATTTATCCAGACTGAAACCACCTGTTAAAAATATGTATAAATATTTATATATAATTCCAGATCTCAATATGCTATATGACAAATGAAATAGTCTCCACACAAAGCCTATGCGATTCCATATTGTGTATATTTTATTACAAGCTTACATTATTATGGTAACTATAAGAAGAGATGATGAGTTTTAGACATAGGAAAGAGGAATTCTTAAAGTTCAAATATAATGCGTAAGTTTACAAATGGTATTTATTGAAGTTTGAAAGTTACCCTTATCAACTTTTACGTAGATCTACATCTCAAATATCAAGCAATTATAACCTCAGTTATCTTGACATAGAGGGCCTACTCTTATTAGATCTTTGACAAAGATGCTTCCAAAACTTTTATAAACATAAAGACAAAGTGAGCACTCTAGACATCTTGTGCAAATATACTTGATAGTAGAATTGCCATAACATCTTCCTCTTGTCTTTGTTTTCCTCATGGGCATTTTACTGCCCACATTGGAAAACTTGATGAAGATGTTACCAATGCATCTGAAATTTTGCATGAGAGCCCTCTATCTTACTACAACATACACTGTTGCAGTAAATTCTCAGAATTTTTTTGCCACATAGAGTGAATTTCACTGATGTTCAGAGGTGTGCAATTGATGAAAGCATAAATTTAAGGGGACTGAGGTACAAAACTTCAAACAGTGAGGTAAATAGGAAACCCTAGGAAAAAGCAAGATCAGAGTTATGTATTCTTTGGATTTTATAATGCATTAAAATGGTGATTTGGAAAGTTTTAATAAAATTTGTGGTTTGTGGTTGCTTATAATAAATCAAGACCCACAGACGTGTAGGCATGTTCTCCATGTTAAAGGTTACTAATATTTGTTTTCTCCTAGGAAGCCATTCATTATCCTGTCTCTCATTCACCCCTGTGAAATACTGTCACAAACTGTAGTTCACTCTTTGACTGAGCAGCTTGTATGCTTAGTCCCTTACAGAGATGTTAACTAAGCATGTCTGCAATATTGCACTGGACTGAATTTCAGTCATGGACCTGTGTTCCGAGTGCTGCCAATATGGTGACATTTTCATTTTAGTGTTATGTTCGTTCATTTTTTTATTTGTTTTCTCATATTACATCACTGCTATTGGTAACCTTACTAGAGCCTGCATATTCTTCAAAAGTTCAAGTCAAAGTATAGTGATGGAGTCATACAAAGCCTTTATGTATTATAATTTATCTTATTGCTTCTATTTATTTATTTCTTGGCAATTTCATGCATGTATATGATATATTTTGATCATACATATCCTCATTATCCCTACTTATTCTTCATTCTCACTGAAATTTTTCTTCTTTCTCCAAGGGCCCCTCCTACTTTCCTGTCTTGTTTTGTAATCCACTGAATTTAACAAGGGTAGGATGTTCATGCCCATTAAAAAGTCCATTGAACAGGAATTGATGAAATATAAATTATTTTCCTAATGGTTAATTTGTATATTATCTTGATCTAGTTAATAGAAATTTTTTTTTGTGATTTCATGAGCAAAAAAAAAATCTCAACAAGGTTATATGATTTTAGATATATTGATTTGGATTTAGAATATTTAAATGTAGAAATAGACAAATGGCATCCAAATTAGCAGACTGCTTTCACAGTTACGTATATCATTCTGTGTAATGTGACACCACTTTTCTCTAATTTTATTTTCTTCAAGGACTTCATATATGACAACTATATCTACATCACACCCTACCCCAGCTCTTTCATGCCCTACCCTTCCAAATTGATGGTCTCTTCTTTGACATTTTATTTCTTGATAGCCTGTCTCTGTTGTGGAATAATCTTTTTTTTACACTATGAAGATGTGTCTTTGCCAAGGTGCCTTCTGATTGATTTAATAAAGAGCTGAATGGCACTAACTAGGCAGGAGAGGATAGGAGGGATTTCCGGGGAGGGAGAGAAAGAGCAGATAAATCTAAGTGCACGGAGACACCAGTGAGACACAAACCAAGGTGGACATACTGAATGGTAGATAGGTAAAAAAGCCATGTGGCAGAATGTAGATTAATAAATAAAAGCAGGTTAACTAAGTAATAAGAGATAGTTTGGGACAAGCTGATGGTAAAAGCCAAGCTTTCATAGTTAATAATAAGTCTCCATGACATTATTTAGGGGCTGACAATCCCCCAAGGGAAAGCCTGGCTCTAAGTCTCTTCTTTGGCAAGATGTAGGTATGTTGATTATTCAGCACAATAGACTAGAAGAAGTTCCATTATAATAATTTGCCTCATAAAGTAAAAGTAAAGGTCATGTGAACCCCAACTATCTACTGGTGCCCCAAGCTTTCATGGAGATGGAAAATCATGGGCTTTGCTTGCCTTTTGTAAATCACATCAGAACACCTTCAGCTCTTAGTGTTTCAGCCATACACTCTTCTTTGTGCTGCAGATACTGAAAGATACCTTGTGAGAAACAAAAAACAAAACAAACAAAAAAAATGTAGCATTTATATAACAAACAGGGAATTTTTAAATCTAACTGGTAAATACCAATCTTATAGTTAAAACTTTCTACTTCTGCATTAGAATATTCACATTATCTTCACCAATAAATGCCCACAAGCAGTTACCTTGAGTTACTTGGAGCAAATTTTTATATTATTTTATCATTAAGATACAGATAATTCTCAGGTAAAAAAACTGCAGGACAAAGTAAATTCTGATAATTTCATACTAAAGTATTATGTAGATAGTAGTGCTAGGTAGATAAAGATAAGCTGCTAAACAATTACTTTTAAGAAGTCATTATCACCTACTATCATTTATCTATCTATTTGTCTATCCATCTAATCATTGAATTATCATCTATTTTGCTTTGTATAAATTTATATATCATCTACCTATCATCTATTTATCTATCATCTATTTATCTGATGATTGATATTTACAGGATTCATGGAGTTGGCCTGGTCTAGCCACCTTAAGAGGCATGAGTCCCTGGGCAGTGGTGGCACATGCCTTTAATACCAGCACTCCCAGCACTCGGGAGGCAGAAGCAGGTGGCTCTCTGTGAGTTGGAGGCCAGCCTGGTCTACAGAGTGAGTTCCAGGAAAGGTGCAAAACTACACAGAGAAACCCTGTCTCGAAAAACAAAAACAAACAAAAAAAGAGGCATGAGTCATAGGTTTTTATTTATGCAGCCCAGTAAAGCTTATCTGGGGATCAGAGAAAAAGCCAGCCATTATATTAAACATAGAAGTCAGACAGTGACATGCCTTTAAACCTAGCATTCGGGAGGCAGAGATTCATCCAGATTTCTATGAGTTCAAGGCTACACTGGGAACAGAGCCAGGCATGGTGGCACATGCCTTTAATCTTAGGGCTAGTTAACCATAGAGGTCTGGAGGTCTGTGCAGACAGGTAAGAAGCGATAAAGCTGGGCAGAAAGAGGAAGTGATATAGCTGGGTGGAGAGAGGAAGTAATATGGCAGGGCACAGAAAGGTATATAGGCCTGAGAATACAGGAAGAAGCTCTCTATTTGGCTGAGGGTTTCTTAGCAGTAAGAACGTGGCTGGCTTCTTCCTGCTTCTCTGATCTCTCAGTTTTCACCCCAATATCTGGCTCTGTTTTTTTTTTTTTTAATTAATAAGACCGTTTAGCAATTCATCTTACCCCTGTGTTTCTTTGCAGTCCCCAGAAGTCAGCTAAGCATACAGAAATCTGACAGGACAATAAGTCTTAGACATTAATTTTGTGTACCCTGTATAGCTTGCAAATATCACTATGTATTGGCAACTATAATTGTTTTGATCCTGGCAACTGTCATTGTATTCTATTTCTGATAAGGATATGAAAAGTCTGATTGCTTGCAATAAACTTTTCTCAGCCTTAGTCTTGCTCAAATCCCTCCTGACTAACCTGGTTTTCATTCCCACCAACTATAATAGGGTAAACCTGGATTCGTAAGTAAGTGCTGACTCTTACAGGTATTTCTATCATCTACCAGCAAGCTAACTCTTCTATTGTGGCGAGCCACAGGAATATGAACTAGAAGTCCAGCTGTATATTATAAGCTATACCTTGATGAGGCCAAGGGTCAGTCGAGTGGGAAAGCCAATCAGCAAGTTCTATTGGTGTTATGCGACTTAATACTCAGTTATGTCTTGCTATGAATCCCTTGTGCTCATAATTCTCCTAAAGTTTGTATGTGTGTGTGAGTCTTCGTTTCAAAGCACCTGGATAGTC
Source organism: Peromyscus californicus insignis (assembly GCF_007827085.1). NCBI lineage: Eukaryota > Metazoa > Chordata > Mammalia > Rodentia > Cricetidae > Peromyscus > Peromyscus californicus. The sequence continues at coordinate 53,094,796 of NW_026294514.1, read as the reverse complement.
ACGTATTCAGAACCATCTGCCTCTGAGCTCCAGACCCCCTCTTTAGCATTGGTTTTGGGTGTCTGCCATTTGCAAATAGCCTCCTTGAGTTACTTCCTAAGATAGAGTCAACCCCAAACAAAGCCTTAAAAGACAAGCACGGAATAGACAGCTACCAGGCCATCTGTTAGATGCCTGAAAACCCCCCAACTTAGATAAAATGTCCTTTCTGAGACTACCTGTCTCACAGGCCAAATGCCCACCAACTAGGTGAACGAGCTTTGTTTCTTGTGCAAATCAGTGCCTCCTCTCTCTCTCTCTCTCTCCTCTCTCTCTCTCTCTCTCTCTCTCTCTCTCTCTCTCTCTCTCTCTCTCTCTCTCTCTCTCTCCCCCTCTCACCGTCCCAGAGAACCTCTTAGATCAAAGGGAGTTTCCCTTCAGCAAGTGTTAAGTGTTTCAAGCTGGATGCAGATTGACTAGCTACCAGTACTCTTTCCCCACCCTGTCAGGAAACTGGCAGCAGAGGAAAAAAGTGACAGTTTTAACTTTTAGTGACCTACAGACTTTTTCTACCCTATCACCTGTAAGTCTATAGTTGATAGATTCGTAATGCCTTCACCTAACCACAATAAGGATATATTTCTAGCACATAAATTCCTTTTCTGATTTATTTCAACTACTAACTGACTCCACTCTTATCTCTCCCCTTTTGGGTTGCAAATAAAATTGCCAGGAAGCCTGTAGAGGTGACCCTACAATCTTGTGTTATATCCAAAACATAAGGTGTTACTGTTTGGGATAGGATAGAGACCAGTCCTGGGAGAAGGGAGAGGGAGAAGGACTGAAGGATGGAGAAATGAGGGATTGAAGATGGGAGAGAACTAGGAATGGAGGGAACAGAGAATTGAGGGAGTGAAGAAATGAAGGAATAAGGAATGGAAGGATTGAAGAATTAAGGGAACTAGGAATTGAAGATTGAAGGATTGAGGAATTGCGGAATTGAAGATTAGAGGGAATTAAGAATTGAGGGAACAAGAAGAAGGGAACTAAGGAAATAAAGAGAGATCTGAGAGAGTTGAACTGGTGACTGAATGATGGTGACTGAGGAAAAAACGAATTGAACTAAAGAGCTCCGAGCAACTGGATCCATTCCCGTGCCATTGGTAGTGTCTCTCCTGGGCCCCTGGATTTGTATACATTTAAGGCTGGACCCTTAAATATTATACAAAATTCTATCATCTATTTGTCTTTCTATATTAATTTCTATAATTCTAAATTAGTCATCTATCATCAAACTTTCTTCCTATCTTTTATTTAGCATTATTTATTTATCTATCTGCTTATCAATCTTCTAATCTGTCTACCATGTTTGTAACACTGTTGCTGGGGAATGTAAGTAAATATCTAATCACCTAAAACAGAAAACCAATGACAGACCAAAGTATAACTTGGTGAACCACTGAGTTTTATTTGGGCTACTTATAGGAATATGGATGGAAGGGTTACTTATAGGAACAGAAATGACTCAAAGGCAATTCCATCACTAAAACCCAACCCAACGTGTTAACAACTCATGAAATCTGGAAAACTAAAGCATGCTGCACAACATTTTTGCAGCTCAACTGGTTGGAGAATGTCCTTTTAAGGTATTGCAATAGGTCTGTGCTTTCTCTACATGGATCAGCTGATTTCTGCTTCTTCCAGTCAGAGTCACAGCTGGGCAGCTTCCCTCCAAGATGGAAGGTTTTAATCTCAGAGGAAACTGCTGCATAACATCATCTTTCTTCCAATCTATCTGTCTAATTTTTAATATTTCTTTATGTGACTATAAATGATCTGTCTCTCCAGATCTATATCTACACATGCTGAGTATTTTGTACCTTTAGGTACAAAATAATTTTCTGGCACTTAGCATTTATTTTTTTTAAATTACACATCAAAAAAATATTTTTTTTCTGGTGAAGAGTGATGCTGGAGTGTGCTGTGTCAGAAGTCAGAGCACTTGATTCACCATTTCAAGATAGAACTTGCAGTGTTTTGATATTAATAGAAAAAAACATGAATAACATTTCACAGAACTGTAAAAAATCAAATAAGAATGTGCAGATACATGTTTCTAATAATTTTAAAAAGTATAGCTGATACTAATTATTATTTACTTGATAGTATAACAACATTTGAGTCTCTACGCCTGTCTAAGGCACTCAGATTGAATTTAAATTGGGCTGTTCTACTGCACATAAATCTTGCTATGATGGTAAAAAAATCTATTTATCAGTTTTTTTTAGAGTGAGTAAATCCTTAGCCTAATAGTTAACTTAGTTTCTAATAGGAAAATACTGGTTTTCTGTTATATCCTATGTTTTATATATATATATATATATATATATATATGTATGCATATATACATATATATATAATGAGAATAAAATATTGAAAGGTTGCAGTGCCTCTTTTGTACTAGGAATAATAAGCATCTATTATCTCTAATTCTCAAAATCAGCCTTCCAGGTAAGTTTTACATCTTTGGTCAAAGACACATTAAAATTTTTGGAGGAGAACACAATGTTAAATGTATTATTCTCTAGTCTCTATCTAAAGGTTTTCTATGAAAATGCCTCTCTATTTATGAAGAGATAATGATGATTCATGAGTAATATTAAAGAGGATTTCACAGAGGTGCTTTTATTAGAGTTTTTCTATGGCTTAGTGCTAAGTGATGGTCAGTTTAGACCACATAAAAGACAACTAGGGTAGCATTTTCACAGTATCCACATAAAGTAATTAAAGAAATATATATATATATATATATATATATATATATATATATATATATATATATATAAGTATTTTTATAATTGTAGAAGGAAAGATGCAAGCAGTGAGATGGCCAACAGGAATAAGTGCTTGGTATTACTCCAGAGGATCTGAGATTTGTAATCAGACCAGACTCCAGAAAGTTGGCCTCAACCTATATAGGCATGTTAATAATACATATGTGACACACACATAGAGCACTGTAAACACAATAAAGTATACATAAAACATGTTTTAAAATAAATACCAATTTTTGTAATAGGAAATGTAATTCCAACTTCTGTAAGTGTAACCGTCTTATTAAATAAGAAACACAGAGCTGATTCAGAGATGAAAGCCAAGAGGTCAGAGCAATAGCTAAGAGCTGAGATTAAAAACCTTACCCTTTACTGCCACTGCTGTCCTACCTCTCTGCAAGAGACCTACTTCCTGTGTGTTTGTGCTTTTTATTGACTTTCTGTTCTGCCTTCTCATTGGTTGTAAACCCAACCACATGACCTCCTCGTCACTGCCTGTCTGTACAGACCTCCAGGTCTTCTATGGTTGGTACTGAGATTAAAGGCGTGTGTCTCCATGCTGGCAGTATCCTTGAACACACAGAGATCTGCCTAGCTCTGCCTCCCAAGAGCTGGGATTAAAGGTGTGTGCCACCAATGCCAGGCTCTGCTATGGCTTGCTATTAGCTCTGACCCCCAGGCAACTTTATTTATTAACATACAAATAAAATCACATTTCAGTACAAATAAAATATCACTATAAACTTCCTAATTTCACTCTAGTGGCTCATTGTTTGTTCATACCCTCCCTGACACAGCTAGAAAGTCTTCTTTATTTCTATGGGATCTACAACAGATGTCATTATCTTGGAAAGCTCATGGAGGGAGATGCTTATCCATTCTCAGTTCTTATCCATCAGCCCAGAAAGGATACATGTCATTTCTTTCATAATCTATTGATTGTATCTATTTGACTGGCTCACCCAATTGTAAGAGGCTTGTAAATTTGCATCTGTATAAAGACACTTTTTTATATATTACATACTGTTAATACAAATTATAGGAATAATAAAATCACTTTTTAAACAAAATTTCTTTTGGAACAAGAAAACACGTTAAAGTTTATAAAGTAACATCATACGCACATACATATACACACTTAAAATTAACTAATGTAGGTCTTGCTGTAGGTTTTTTTATGATTGTTTTTATTTCTATTTGATTTATTTTAAATTGTCTTAAGCCATTAAATCATCAAAATATTATGTAGATCATTATGGAGACTATATTTAGGTAGCAACATAATACAATATTTTCTGAAATAATAGATGACATTTTCTTTTAAATAATGCAATCATTGAGGATAATTTTACATATGACAAAATGCACATAACTTAAATCAATATTTGAACGTTTTCATCAACCCTTATCATTCTTCTTTGCCACTTTATAATTTTTCATACTCTTATCCTTAAACTAGGGAACCATTTATCACATTAGATAATTTGTACAGTTCCAAAATTTAATGTAAATGAAATAATACATTGTAACCATACATTCTGATTGAGCTAGTACCTGTTAGGCTTTGTCTCTGTTCACACTTTACTTTGGATATTTAAATGTGCATTAATCAAAGCTACAGGTCTGAGTCTTTATGTGAAGCATATAATTAAAGACAAAGTATGGAATATAATTATAAATTGTAGGGGGAAAAGTAAGTATAATTAACTTCCAGAAGCACAGATGATAAAAATATGGTCAGTTTTTAAAATTTTGTACATGTATATGAACATAGATATGAAATTTTGTACATAGTTACCCTAGGAACTCTGATATAATACAACTCACAATGAAGGAAGAACCTCCAATTTTCTAATGAGAATGACACAGAGAGAAGAACTGCCAGGGATGGGTATAGTACTGTGGGATAATGCTTTTGTGTACTGTAAAGATTTGTCACTCTGTTGAGGTAGTGCCCTGTTCACTATGTTCAAGGGAGGGGCTGTGGATCAAAAAACAGAGACAAAAGACAGTGGGTCATTCGCCCCAGCAGAATGCTGAATGCCGTTCATTGAAAGAGGGAGGAAACCTTAAATACAGGCTTACAGCACAATGGAGGAACCCCGGAGGGCAGAAGTTCCCTACCCAATGTTCTACATTCTTGCATCTAAGCTGTTTACACCAAATACAGGATACATGAACAAAGAACCTCCAGTGAGCGTTCAGTAAGGAGGAAACTGGCAGGGAATCAGCATAGGGAGGACATCTGGTTAAGGTCAGCAAGCAAGGCAACAGCTACCCCAAATGGGGGGCCAGGGCCCTACATCACCCCATTGGTATAATAAAATGCTGATTGGACGGTAGCCAGGCAGCAAGTGTAGGTGGGTGACCAGACTAGGAGAAGGTAAAGAAGAGGAAAGGCAGAGACTGAGTTACCAGCTAGATGCAGAGGAAGTAAGATGAGAATGTTGGACTGAGTAAAGTCTCTGTGTGTTTATTTGGGACTGAACGACTGTGGGACAGGTGGAACAGAAACTCCTGTCTACAGCATTGTATTGTTAGGGTGTGAAAATTAAATGAATGCCATCTGTAAGTAACTGATATAGCTGAACCACTTCATACTCTCTGAGTATCACCATGAGAAGTAAGACGTGACCATCTTTCCATAGCATGATACAGAATGAGACTATGTATTAGGAAGTACCTCTTTTGACTTTCTTTTATTATTTTCACCATTAAATTAAAATTAATTATATTGAAATTAAATATATTAATATTCTAGCAACAAAATGTATCATTATGCTATTTCTTCTGTATCAGATTCCTGTATATGCTTCTTGTTTCTGAAGCCACTTCTCAGACTCTGTTTTTTTATTTTTTTTAATGTGACTCTGCATAAATACATTTAGGAGTCATCTTTTGCTGACTTTTTTTTTTAAAAAAAGAACACAGTCATATTCTCAAAACCATTCATTTATACCATATTGTTGTTTCTAACTAGATATTTTAGTGTGAAATGCATGATTTAAGTGTCTCAACTTTTTGATTAAATTTTTTTTCAGACAGACTAGACAATGAACAATTAGTTGTATTTCGTATGTAAAAAATAGGCTCACCAAGGGGATTATAAATAAAAAGAAATGACCCAAGTAATTTTAGATCACAGAGTTTACATAGGTATCATAAAGTAAAACACAAAATCAAAACAAACAAACTCTTCGTGTGTGTGTGTGTGGGGGGGTGAATTTCTATTCCAGCTAATAATAATAATAATAATAATTATAATTATAATAATAATGCAACTGAGGTGATCAACTCACAAACAGGAAATAGTAATTTTAGTTACAGTTTTGGAGAATTCAGGGCATGATCAATAAATACTTTGCTCTCAGACCTCTGGTGGCGATATGTGGTAGAACATAGCTGTTTGCCTGGTGCTGCCTGGGCACAAAAGGGAAAGGGAAGGAAAGATGGCAGTCCCGGTATCTCTATTAGGGCACTCTTCTCTTATTCCATAATTGCTTTCCACTAGCCTTCGCATCCTAAATGATCTCCTACTACTCAGTCACTACTACAAAGCCTGCTTTTAACACCCAGACTTTGGGCAGACACATTCTATCTGATTTAAAAAAAATAAATAAATAAAACATAAGTGTAATAGTTTTTTCAGAGGGCATACTTAATAACCTGAGACTAATTATGCAGAGTGTAGCAAATAAACTGTTAATAAACAGTGAAAGAATCTGAACAAAGTACAATAAGGAGAAGTCTGAAGTTGACCCTGTGTGGATAGACCAAAGCTAAGAATATCAGTGTGGTCCTTTGTGTTTAAACACATTTAGTGTAGGGCAATCTGCAGAAACTGGCTGTAAAACAGACATATAAGTTTTTTATCTCTGTTCTCCGAAAGGAATTAAAACCAGTGCCCTCTCCTAACAAGAATATCTAAGGCTCGGTCCTGGTCCAACAGTCTTTTTGAGAAATAGGTTTTTTCCCCCTAGGGTAAACAGAAAAATCCTGATGTGCTTTATGGTATCACAAAGTAAATAACTGCTTAAAAACAAAAGAGGTTGTGGGCATTTGATGGAAGCCATGAACGAATATAAAGGAGTCTATAAGTAGCAACCTCTAATTTGAATTTCTAGGCTTTCCTAAATATTTATTGACAATTACGTAGACACCGATAAAAATGAAAAGATCTCTGAAAGTTAAATGTTTATCTGATTTCTCTTGCAGGCTCTCCTAGTTTGCTTTCTGCACTGCGATAAAACAACACGGGAGAAAAAAGTGATGTAGGAAAGTGTTGATTCTAGCTTACAGGTTATACTTCATGATTACGGAAGACAAACTCAAGGCGTGAACCTGGAGCCAGGAAACTGAAGCAGAAAGCATGGAGGAATGCTGCTTCCTGACTTGCTCCCCTTGGCTTGCTCAGCTACCTTCATACAGGCCAGGCCCGCATAAATACAGCCACAGTGGGCTGGGCCCTCCTACATGAATTAACAATCCTGAAAATGTCCACAGATATGTCCACGGGGCAACCTGCTAGTGGCAACCTCTGAGCTGAGGCTCCCTCTTCCTACTTATATCAAGTTTACAACCAGAGCCAGATATCACATTCAAGCAAACAATACAAATCAGAAGTGAGTGTAACTTGATTATGAAACGGAGCAAACAGGCTCAAGTCTGGAAAGCTTTCTCTATAGCTGATGAATCTTCTTTGATACGTAATGGACTTTCTAGGGCTAAGGAAAAAGGGGCTGGATGGAGAAAATACAACACAAGCACACGATCTTAGGGCTACTACTTGTTCTTGACCCCTTTCTGTGGTAGGCTCTAATTTCTGACTGCTGTGAGAGATACACTAGGCGTGCACCCCCACCCTTAATGTTCTACCTGACCTCAGACTGAAAGGAAACAACCCAGTAAGCTCAGAGTTAAAAGCCCTAAAACCATGAGTCATACATCATCAGTCTATCTTTCCTCAAGTTGTTTACTTCAGCTATTTCAAAAAAAAAAAAATTAAAAGTCCAATGTAGAAGTTTAAACTTTATTTACAAATAGTTTCTGGCATACATAACTATATTATGATTTTATGTGTATGGGTGTTTTGCTTACATGTATGTCTATGGACTGCGTGTGTCTGTGGAGCCTGCAGAGGACAGAAGGGGGTGACATATCCCCTGAAACTGAAGTTACAGATGGTTGTGTGTCACCATTAGGTGCTTGTGGTTGAACTTGGGCTCTCTGGTAGCCCATGTGGTAATGAAGTTCAGCCTCTTGATAGCCCTCTCCCAGGGTCCATGGAAGAAATCTACAACCAGCTGATATTCTAATCTTTGATGATATTAAATGAATCTACCTACACGAAACTCTTTAGTTCTTTCATTTTATTTTTCTGGGTCAGTTCTCTCTCTACACTGCTTCTATTCTGCTCTCTGACTTAGCTCCCTTCCCTCTATGTGCTATCTTAATTCCTTCATCTTAGTTCTGCCCCATCTTGGTCCCTCTTATCTCATCCTTACCCACCTACTTCTTCTCCATCTGGCTGTTCCTCACCTTCCATTTTGTCCTTCTCATTTTCATCCTCCAATCTTGTTCTCCTCCAAGTCTCTGAGGTTTACAGTTATATACTCATGCAAAAGCAATGCTCTGGCTAAGGCAAGGCTTGAATTCTTACAGGGTCATCAAGGCAGCTAAGAGTTTTCCTCAGGCAGTGACTGTCAGGCTTTCTTTTACAACCCAAAAGGGGAGTGGTTAAAGGAGGAGGTCAACTAAGAGCTAAAATCAGTTAAAATATCAGAAAAAGGGAATTTATGTGCTCAAACTACATTCCTAGAAGTGGTTAGGTAAAATGTTAGGAGTCTATAATGTTAGTATAAGTCATGAGTAAAATAAAACTGCTTATTTCTTTAGGGTTTTAACTGTCTCAGTAACTCGGCTGTGTCCTTTCCTGGCAGGGCGGGGATCTCTAGACAACTGTATCACAGCTTAATGTATCTGATATGCAAAAAATCCCTTCGTTCTAAGTTAAATGTCAAATGGGAAGTTCTAGAGATACTAAGGTTGTAAAGGAGGGTCTGAGCTTAACTTGCACAAGAAACAAAGCTTATGTATCTAACTTCCACCTGGCCTAGGAGACAGGCCATGTTGTAAGGGTGTTTACCTTAATTCAGGAAGTCAGCGGTTGGTCTGAAAAGCTTTGCCCTTGGATGTTAGCCAAAGGAGATAGCAGAAAGCCTGGAGGTGGGGAGCCTTGTCTACATGACTGTATCCAAGTACCTAAAATGTATATGCCCAAGGAATGATCCATCCATACTGTTAGAAGTTCTTAGGAGGAGAATTAACTGGGAAAGCTACCAAGCACACAAGAAAATCATTGCAGTAACCGGCTAATATATATACAAAAGTTAAATATCACCAAGACTTCTTAAGCCTTGGCTTGACCTCTGGAAAAGTCCTTGACCATCCAGGCCTTTGTATAGTAGCTGAATTCTCACTACATATTCTTGCGGCTCGCAGCAACCTAGTGTGCCTTTTTAATTTTTTTTTTTTTTTAGTTTGTAAGCAAAAGATCTTTATTTAGTTTATAGTTTGGGAGGCTGAGTGCTTGTACCTGCCAAGCCATCTCTCTAGCCCTGAATCTACAGTATTTTAAGAGTGCTTTAAAGTCCAAACATTAATTTTTCCATGGTGCATAAAATGTACCAACTTTAAAATTACTTGTTTATTTCTTTGTAAATGAATGCTGTTAAAATAATTTGACACATAATTGTTTTATTCTGTATTAATACGAATATTTGGGACATAGATATTAAACTACATAAGGTATCTAAGAAAGTTACCAAACTGTATAATGAGAAAATAATTATTAAAATATAATCTTATTTGAATCCTTCAGGAGAAATAATAAAGCTCTGTCATACTGTAAGCTTGGGCATGATCAGACTATAAATATAGACCTATACACCCCACTGTAGATATTAGTTGAATGTTGCCATTTATGCTTAAACTTGAGTAGAATTTACAAGCAAGTCCATTCTGCCAATAACAAAATTTCAGTTGATGAATACCCTGTAATTCCCAGTAGCTATCATATTGGAAACACAGAGATGGAGTATTTCTACTACAATAGAAAATTCTACTAGACAATGTGATTTAGCTAATAATTATGAATAATGGTTATATTTTACTTTTATACATTTCTTAATGTTGAATTACACCTAGAATTAAAAATGTAGCAGATGCTATTAACCTTAAGAAAGATGTTCTTTAGTATAATTAAAAATAGAGACTTACAGGTATATTTTAATCTAGACAGCATGTTATTGCCTTAGTTTATTACGCATTAAAAATTTTGGACACTAATAATGGTTTATAAGGTGCTGTGTTTCCAGTACTCCAAAATGACTATTATTAATGGTTATGGAGGTTAATTTTATGTGTAGACTTTTCTAGGACAAGAGATACTCAGTTGATAAAATATTGTTTTGGGGAGTGTTAGAGGAATTCCTGGAAGAGATTAGGATTTAAACTTGTGAACTGAGTGAAGATGTTTATCTCCAGAAATTGAAATGGGCACATCTAAACGGCTGAGGATGGGAGGAAGAGTGGAGGAAAGATCCACTCCCACTGTCTCCAGGACCCAGGTTATATCTCATGCTCTCAGACATTGGGACTGATGGTTCCCAGGTCTCTAGATACAAACTCAGATTTACGCTATCACCTTTGCTGTGACCAACAAGAGTCCTCAGCAACTCAGATTTGAATTATATTCTTCTGTAGCTTGCTGATGGGGAATCTTAGAACTTCTTTACTTTCACAAATGTATCTATATCTATATCTAAAATACTATTTTCTCTCTCTCTTATACTAATAATTGCACTTTTTATTTCTTCGATGAGTGATACAAACTTTTGTATCAACGATGAGCCTAGAGAAATAGAATTTGAAGGACTAGTTTTAGGAACTGGTATTTGGTTTCAGGTATTGAATTAGGCAAGGCAAAAATAGAATAATTGCATTGCAAAAGAGGGTATGATTTATATAGGCCTGCACAAAAAGATGTGTGTGATATTCATACCAATTGGTCATAATAAATCAAGCAGGTAACTGACTTGTGTATGACACTTTTTACTGCTCACCCTATATCCATAACTTCAGTCAGCTGGTTTTAGTTCACACACTGACATGTCTCAAAGTATGTGTGCTTCTGCGGGTGTAGGCTCATTAAGAATTTTTGTTGGGAAAACAAGAACCAGGTAATGATGGTGTTCCAAACGTCTTCAAATTTAAAGTTGCCCAATGTAGATTTTTGTTGGTACTGTTTTTCCTTAAGGTGAATCATGTTCACTTGGAAGAGCATTACTCATTCATTGATGCCATCTGTAAAATAGACTAAAGGCAACTTCCCTTCTTCCCCTCTCCTTTCCCGCTCTTATTTTCTTTTTTCCTTTTCTTGGGTGACTACGTAAGACATTTTTCTAATTGGGATATGATTAAATATTTGCAAGCTGATTTAGCAAATTAATTAATCATGAAAATCTGGCTAGATTGTGTGTAGTGTGTATATATTTATGTATATGTATATGTTAATGGGCTGTTTTAAGCATATCTACTAGACCACATTAATATTATTTTTTTTAAATATATACTGGTAACTGTGATATGAAATTTCTTGCTAGTTTCTTGATCATCTTAAAACCCTATGGGATGGTATATAAAATGCAAGAACATTAGCAACTGACACTTATATGCAGAAATGTACTCCCTTGACTCTGAGATAATATAGAACTTTTCTTGATTTACTAATAGAATAAAGCCAGTGGGGGAGTAATAGCAAATATACACTCAGAATATATTTCCATAGTCTCACTTTTCCCATGGCTCATCATTTTGTAACTGAATTGAATGCCAAAAACAGAACAGCCTATGGGCCTGCATCAGCAATTTTGTAACTACTCAAAATCCACGTAGTCCTGATATTATTTTATTTTAGATCATAACCTTTATTAGTATCTGAGACAAATTTGATGTTACCTCACTATTGATCATTCAAAGTTGCTGAATCCTTCTGGGTGGAGAAGTATCTTAGAAAGAGGAATATTAAATCATAGAATATATATAAAAGCATCCCCCGGGCATCGTAATTCATTACGATGGAGCACATTGCATCTTATTAAGAAATTCATGGCAAAGATTAAAGAAACATATTAAAGTGGCTTTAAATAAAAGTGTGAGTATTACTAGAGAGGAACCTTCTCACATACACAGATATTGATGAGACATGCTAAAGATGGTCAGGCTAGCTGGGAAATATTCAGAAGTAGGGAAGGTATTTCTCCTTGCTTTCTTGGACGTTTACTGTGTATGCGGATTCTTTCATCCTGACTTCCCACAATTCTCTGTGATCTTATCAAAACTTGACCTCTGTAGCATTCCTAAGTTTGTATTACTTTAGTATCAGACATGCATAAAGATGGACTGCGTGATTTGAGTCCGTTTTCACATATCGAAGTTGATCATCTTTATCTACATTGGTCTCTTTACCTGTTATACATTGCATACAATCTAGTTGGTACATGGAGCCATGGAAAGCAGGACTTATGAAGCAATTCCGGTTAATTCCTTAAAAAATTATTTAGCCGAAACAAATGAAAACTTTAAGTAACATATAAGAGTACAACAGAAGTGAGCTATACATTCTTTCCTTTTTTTTGCTCTATCATCATCTTCACTTTCTCAATATGCTAGTTTCATTGATATTTATTTATTCACTAGTGTGTGTGTATTTGTGTGTGTGTGCTTGTGTGTGTGTGTGTGTGTGTGTGTGTGTGTGTGCGTGTGAACACACAGGTACTCATGGCCAAGTGTGACTGCTGGCATACACCACTGAGTCCCTGCACGTAGAGACCAAAGTACATCTTTGGGAGTCATTTCTCTTCTTCCACGTTCATGTCTGTTTTGAGAATCAGCCCCAGGTTGTCAGGGATGGTAACAAGAGCCTCTACTCAGGAACCAGCTCACCAGGCAACTTGTCGGCTTTTTCATAGAGTCCTTAGACAAAAAGACATAGAGGGACTTACTATATTCTGTTAGGTTTAATCCCTAGGTATCGCATTCTACAAAAAAAACAGGCAAAAGAGTGAATTTTTAGTTAGACATGACAGAATTTAATTAGAAATATTGTTTGGGGAACATTCTGAGATAAAGACACAACAAAGTGCGTGACCTGCAGATATTGAAACGATATCATCATGTGTCCTGTCATGACCTAACGGCCAGGGCAGCAGCTAGGGTTAAAAAGCTCTTGGAACAGCAGCCAAGTTGGTAAAATTCTTAGCTGAATTGAGTTTCTGTGGTTATTCTTTGCTATATTCTCATTCTGGGAAAAGACTATTAAATTCCACTTGAAGTCAACATCTTTCAGGAAGTAGACTAGAATCTATGGCATTCTTCCTTAGTCCTTCTAATCCTTGTCTAAAATATTTCAACCTACTTAACAAACGTAATTCAAAGTTTCTGTTAAAAGAAAATGGAGATGGTAATTATGTAAGCATATCAGATTTAATTATTTCTTATGTTGGTTTATAATATACAATAAAATAGTTTGGGGCTAGTACACTTAGCTGTACTGGCTGACTTATTTATTTTCTAGTGCATGAAAAGTCTACCATGGAGCATGGACTGAAGACACTTCTTAGATCTCATGACAAAACCTCAGAAAGAAAATTTATGTTACTGAGATCCACATTGTATAGCAAGTCTTACCTTGATTTGAAAGCCTTTGCCAACCCTACCATCCTACGATAAAGTTTATTTCCTTGTTTAAGCAATGTTATTTGAACCCTGAGCCTCTGCTATAATTATGTCAGAGATGTTTCTGTCTACAAATTTATAAACATATGTATGTGTGTTATATATTTTAGATAATTTTCTTATCTGTTTATGATACTGCTAAATAAGATTGTCAATTTAATTGGAATTAAAGATAAAATCGTAAGGAAAATAAATGCTTATGTAAGTGAAATAACTTCTCAGGTAACTGAAAACTGACCATTATACTTTTTAAATTCACAACTTGAGTGATCTTTAGTAAATGAGATATTATTGGTTTGACAGTGATATATATCATCAGCTATCATAGTGTTTAATACAGGAACACAATTCCTATAACCCAAGTTTGCCAATATGATACACTCATATATTCTTTATATCACAACAGTTTGTTAATAGGAAGAATGACTTTGTGGTATGGCTAGCCAGCCAACACCATATCTCTATGTGCAAATCATAGATAACTGTAAATAGAAGTAAGATAGATGTGTATGAGAGGCATGGTTAGGAATGTTTTGATTGTGTTTGCTACGGTCTGGAGAGATGGCTCAGGGGTTAAAGGCACTTGCTGTTTGTCCACAGGACCAGAGTTTAATTCATAACACCCATACTGTCTGTAACTTTAGTTCTAGAGAAACCAATGTCCTCTTTTAGTCTCTACAGGCACTAGGCATGCAAGTGATGCACAGGTGTACACACAGGCAAAACACCCTACATATGAAATAACAAATAAACAAAAATTTAAAATCTAATTGAATTAATTTGGAGTGTATCATCATTTGCAATTTTCTACAACTAAATGAAGTCATTATTAATTCTAAAAAAAAAATTAAAGCTGTGTGTGCAACAAAAGTGATCCTCTGTGTGGCAATATTGAGATGGGATTGAATTTTTTAAGAGCTTAGGACTTGTGTGAGTAAATTTGGTCAGAAAGACAGCATTCTTAAAAAAAAATTAATGTGTTTCTCATGAGACTCATGATAGTTCTTGGGAGAGAAGGCTGTCATTAATGTGAGCCAGAAGCCTGCTCCCCTCTGGCTGCTTCTGTTTCTATCTCATCTCCCACGTACATATGCTCACCATCATGACGCCACTGAAATACTCCTCACTTGAAATACATTTCTTCCATCTGACATATTTGGCAAATTTACTAAGACACTATAAACTGTCTTGTGGTTTTTTCTTTTTTAAAAAAAAAAATGCATTAGTTTATGTCAGCTGACCTAACCTAGGTCACCAACTGTATGCCTAGTGCCTGTAGAGACTGGAAGAGGACTTTGGTTTCTCTCGGACTAGAGTTACAGACAGTATAGGTGTTATGAATTAAACTCTGGTCCTGTGGACAAACAACAAGTGCTTTTAATCACTGAGCCATCTCTCCAGCCCCTAGAAAACCTAGGAATGATACTGAACTTTATTAGAAATGGTCCACGAATTTATAAAGAGATTCCTCATCTTCAAGTCCTAATTAATATAGGAAAACTCATTTCCTTTACATCATACATTTTTCTTGATAATAGAACTAGGAAATTAATTAAAATTTTATGTCTACATCCTAATAAATATTATTATGCAAACTATTGAAGAATTTGTGTCTAGTTGCTTCTTGTTGGAAGTGGATGTTCACATCAGTTGTTCATGTTTTAAACAAAAAGCCCTTGTTTTTTGTTTTACTATATGTTTATGGGTTTGCCTCTTCTTTCTGTGTTCAAAGCAATTGTTAGGTATATGTCTTACAAATATGTCTTATTTTTTTCATTTTATAAATCCACCAAATGAGATATACTTTGGGTATTATTGAAATCAAGTTTATCTTGTTTCATTTATGATAAAATCATCTTTTTCCCTTTACAGTTCAAGTGGCTACCACTATGCACAAGAAATCTTGTACCATTCTAAATTCACAAATATAGTTAGCTAAAAGTTCTTTATAGTTTTAGATTTTAGACTTGCTATAGGTAGTATTTCTCCATAGCTTTGTGTGTGCAAACACAACATGAAATAGAAGTCAGGACATTTATCTCCATGTCAACCACTGCAGTAACGTCTTCTGGGAATACTTTCTCTATCAAATGCATTGGAAACTTTGTTTAAAATCAACTGAATATAGGCACTGGGCCATTTAACATTCTCTCAGGTGTGAAGGATCTATAGATCTATCCTTTTCCCTGCTTGAATTCAGAAACTGTGATTAAAACCAGGATTCCAACTCTTAATTAAAAAAAAAATCATAGTTCTCAAGGACATATACCTCACAGATTCAGCATTAATTTATCTATCTCTGATCTCTTTTGCCTATTATGTTTTGTAAAATTACCTTTGGATTATTATTGCAGAAAGATCAAAGGATGTTTATTTTTGGCACTTCTGTTACATGATTATCTCTCTATATACATCTGGGGTTTGTTTTTTTGAGGTGCTTTTCATTGCTCAGCATGTAAAAAGAGATTGTCATACTTTGAACTTAATTATAAAAAGAAAAAGAATTTTGAAGAGTGTAAACGTCTGATTGCATAGGGAGATGCATTTTATAAATTGTTGATGCTACTTAGTATAACATGAACCAGCACTGTACACATAAAAGAGAATTATATTAAGCACAAAGAAAAAATGTGAACCCAAAACCTGTGTGTGAATTTCCTGAAACTTGCCTAGAGCTTAATTACCTTGCATTTAAATAAAAATCAACATTTGTGACCTTCTGATATTAGACACAATCAGCATCAGGGAACCTGAATGACTTTGACACTAGCAGAGAAAGGTCCTCATCCTTCTGGAGAAACTCCTTTGCAAACCATCCATCATGTGATAAGTTACCCAAACTGCATACAGAGGCCACCTGTTTTGTAACCTGATATGACTATTTAAACAATAACTTGCAATGAATAATAGCATAGACTTTATGAGTAAGCAGTCTACACATAATAGAGACTATATCTTCTAGCAGGCAATATCGATATGTTGTTCTGATCAAGAAGATATAAGCACTGTTGTCTAAGCCTTATGAAAATAGTTGATTTGTGAGTAAAATAAAAATTAAAAAACATTACACTGGCCTCAACCCATTCCTCAATGACTCATGTCTATAATAGATCAATATACCAAGATTACTGGTAAAATAACTAAGCGTTTAAAGTGGGTGGAACGGATCTTTGCTGAGGTGGAGGAAGAAAGTGGGAGAAAATTGGGGGAAATGTCAATCACAACTTTGACAGCGCAAACAACCTTAAAGAAATCTTCAGAGCAATGCTGTGAGGCAAGAAGGGAACAGACAGTCGTTAGGGGGAGAGTCTGATAATACTGGCACATCGTCAACATGAAAACAAGGGCCAATGAATTTAATGACATAATTAGAATATTTCAGAATGTGAAACTATTCATAAGCTGCACAATAAACCCTAAGTCCTGACCAATGAGCTGGCAGTGTGGTTCGGGTAAGGTTGCTAATTTGCTGTAAAGTTGTACTTTTGTGTGCTTGATTTTCCCCTTGATGAGTGGGAATGTCTGCAGCAGTCCTGTGTATCTCTATATTATTGATATTGAGGCTGGGCAGACAATGTAAATAAATTAATATTATGGTTCACTGGTCTTCAAACACAAGGGCAACTTACTAAGAGAGTTGTGGGAAGGACTTTCCTTAAGGAAACCTCACGCATCTAAACCTAATGCTGGCAAAAAGGTGTAAGGATAAAGGTTAGCCTAACCCGAACCCATGACAAATCTTGCTTTACCAGGATTGTTGTAGAAGGTCAATGCATGTTGTTTGTCTACATAAAAGTTAATGTAGATAATTACTACTTTAAAATAGACATGAAAATGTGTTATATGTCTTCCATCAACACCTGGATTTCATTTTTTTTTTTTTTTTTTTTTTTTTGGTTTTTCGAGACAGGGTTTCTCTGTGTAGCTTTGTGCCTTTCCTGGAACTCACTTGGTAGCCCAGGCTGGCCTCGAACTCACAGAGATCCACCTGGCTCTGCCTCCCGAGTGCTGGGATTAAAGGCGTGAGCCACCACCACCCGGCTTGGATTTCATTTTTTTTCTCATTTTAAAATGACTAGCTTTTAAAGATTTGTCTTCAGTTAACCAAAAGTCACAGAAGTGAATTATGAATTTTGAAGATGCCTTTTAAAAGGCAAAATTGTTTCTATTTGTTCTTGGCCTTTAAGGGTCTAGGAGATTTGTAGCCCAACATCTGACTAAAAAAAAAAAAAGCCAGGGCAAGGGACTGGAGATGTAGCTTAGCTACAGGATGCCTTCTTTGTATGCACAGAGTTCTGGGTGTGATACCTGTCAAATATTAAGGCTATATGCAGAGGCCACATGTAGGTATTTTGACTGATCCTTGCTTTGAATATTCCAGGCAAAAACAAAGATTAATCATATACATTGTTTCCATCGTATCTGCTTCCTTTTGGGGCATTCAGAAGGGAGTAGGACTCCAGAGAATGACTGATTACAGCATTAATTACATCTAATGACAGCCAAAGAAAACTATTTCAATCAAAAGAATTTGTAAAATGACAAAACATAATTTTTATTTCTCTAATATTAAACCCAAATAGCTTAAAGCAGTGGTTCTCAACCTGTGGGTTGCCATGCCTTGGGGCCGATTGACCCTTTCACAGAGGTCACCTAAAACCATCCTAAAAGACAGATACTTACATTATGATTCATATCAGTAGCAGAATCCTAGTTATGAAGTAACAGTGAAAATACTTTTATGGTTGGGCGTCACCACAACATGAACTATATTAAAGGGGTACAACATTAGGAAGGGAGAGAACCACTGGCTAGAGGGAAACTCTTCATCTCTAGAGAAAAACAAACCCATTTTTAAAATGTCTTCTTCTTTTTATGTGTATGAGAATGTGCCTGCATGTACATAAGTGCACTGCCTGGGTGCTTGCTGCCCAAGGAAACCAGAGAGGGATGCTGTATTCTCTGAATTGGAGTTACGCACAGTTACAAGCTGTTATGCGAGTACTGGCAGTAGAATCCATATCCTCTTCAACATCAGCAAGTGCTCCTAAGTGATGAGACATCTCTCCATTCTGAAAGAAAATATTTTTTTCATATGTCTGATCATTTCTGTAGAGGTTATATCCAATACTACTTTTAGAACTGATGTTTTGGAAACTCAATGAAGATTGAAAATATATATGTTGTAAATCTCTGCCTATGCCTTATGTTAGTCAATACTTTGTTTTCTTACAACATAACTCAAAATTGGAACTGTGCTTTAATTGTGCAATATAAAGATGAGAAGTGTGGCTTCTCTTAAACACCCGTGTTTCTATTACATAACTAAAGGACCAATCGTTAATGATTTGTAGATCTATAAAGTAAAAATTTGATACTAAAAAATGCTTCTTGGCGCATGAGAGTAAACAATTAGTGTGTCTACTAAGTGACTGAAGAACATATTGTCCTAAATAGTTTTAATTGTCAACTTAACACTGCCTAGACTCATTTGAGAAGACCTCCATTGAGGAGGTTCATAGGTCAAATTGAGTTGTGCTCTTGTCTGTAGGTGACTTCCTCGACAATTATTTGAATTTTGATGCATAAACCATTACAGGTGGCACCATTTCTAGGCAGGTAGTTTTGGCTAGCTAAGCATAAGGTGTGAATGAGCCTGAGAGCGGGCAAGCAAATAGCATGCCGTCATGGTTCTTTCCCACATTTTCTTTCCCTGATGTCCTCCCCTGACTTTCCTTAATAAAGAGTTCTGATCAGGACATATACGCCAAGTTGGGTTTGGTCACTATGTTTTATCCAAGCAACAGAATGAAAGGAGAATACGTACCCAGCAAGGTGTAAGACCGCAATACTCAGAGAGGTAGAAATAATGAGCAGGGTTTCATAGAAATCATGCAGTATTGTAAAGAAGAAAAGCAGAGTTTCTATTTCTCATGCTGTTAAACTAATGATTGCTATTCAATGGAAATTTGAAGTTTGCCATCAAAACAGTTTCACCTTAACAATATCTGTCTCCCTCTCCCTCTCTGGGCTTTTATCTGTTTCATGCTCCCTAAATCTCTGCTTCCATTCCTCCTCAGAGTTTGCATGGGAATATACAAAAATATGTACTTCCAATACCTCATATATATCACCATATTCTACATCCACTTAATCTTGAAATGACTATATTCCATTTTCTCTTATAAGTGATTAAGAAATGGTTGATAGGATGCAGGTATCTTTGAACAACACTGTCTGTTTTTTAAAGAAAACAAATCTATCCAGAGAAAAGAAACTCAATTATCTTATAAATAGAAAGCCCAGACTTCACAGTATGAGGAACGTGAAAGGTTTATGCAGAAATGAGCAAAAGTCCATCTCTCATCAAATCCCCACACTCTCCATCTCACCATTCCTGCGTCCACAGCTCCTTTCTTGAAATGTTGCATCCTGCTGCTCTGGCTGCTCATTTATCTCTAAGTGAGCTTTCATTAGTTTTTTTTTTTTTTTTTTCCATTCTGTAGTCTTTGAGACTAGTTGCATATTTGAAATTCTCCAGTTTCAGACAATTTAAAGAAGAGAACAATCAACAAATATGCTAAATTTAAAAGGAAAAAAAAAGTAATCAGAAAACAGAAATGAGTTTATTTACTTCAGGACCCTTGATTTCTTCCTGCTGTTCCATATCTTCCCTACATGGATTTCTACATCTGTCATGTTTTATTTCTCTGAAATCAGCTTATGCTCTTAATGGTCTAGACTGAAAAAAATCAATGTTGATTTCAATCAACTTCAGATTGATGCAAGATGTCCACTGCTGATCCAACAGCCAGCTGTGTGAAACTAAGGGAAATACAAGTCAGCTTTTTCTTTAATTATATATTTTTGCTCATTTTTAGAATGCTGATGTTATAATGACCCAGGAGACATTTTATTTTAGAAAAGAAATGACTGGATAAGTCACAAACGATTGTTTCTTAAATTCTAACATGCCAAGATGATGCGTAGCAAAACAATTTATTCCCAGTTTATTGTCCTGTCAGGAATTAAATTTAATTTCTTTTTTAGCTTCTTAGAAATTATTTTGATATGTAAAAGAATAAGATGAATGGTACTTTGGTGCCTTTTGAGAGTAAGTTGTTTGCGAGGTAAAGAATGCAATGATGCCTCTTGTCTTGCTGTGGAGGGACTTCATGTTCTCACAGTCTTCCAAATAATCCACTTCTAGCTTCAACTGACCTTGGTATTCTGGAGTGGAGGCTAAATGCTGTAAAGAGATTATCCTATCCCTTACAACAGGATATGCATGCTTAGCTTTCAGAGTGGTAACAAATAAAGGGACCTTATTTTACTATTAACTCTACCAGCACCTTCTGTGAGTGGCTCCTCTGCTCTTCCTGGCTACACGTTAGACATTCTGTATCCTGGTATTTGTTACTTCTTCATTCCCAAAGCATATACAAACCAAAAGGAAAGAGAAGGAAGAGTGTTTGAAGTCACCAAGCCAAACAATAAAGGAACTCCCCCCACACCTAGTTTGTTATCATCACCAAATAATTTAAATACCTATGATTTCAACACAGCGAACTTCAGAAGAAAGGCCCAAAGATTACTCACATGCCCCTGATCCCACTACTTCTCTGTCTCCTTCGTTTTCAAAGTCTACCAGGGGAGCACATTTTATAAGCAGTGGGCATGGTTTATACAGGGCTCATGCTAGGTATTTTAATAAATACTTTGTGTATGTGTATATAAAAAATTCCATTATTATATAATTCTGTTGCTGTATATTACATATTTGTCAGCCCCTTCTCACAACCCATGGCATCTACCAATTCTTTGGTGACGTCACTGGGTTCTCTTTTCGGGAATGTCATGTAGCTGAATCTAATGTGAGTACTATTAACTCTGTACAGTTGTCTTCTTCCATTTAGCAATATGCCTTCAAGACTCCTGACCCTGACGTGGTAGTTCAATACCATTTTCAGAAATAAGTAATATTCCGTTGTTTAGAAGTATCAGGTTATATATTAATTTATCTGCTGATGTGTTGTGGCTGTCTCCAAGTTATTTTAATTATGAAGATATTCGTAAATATTCAAGTGCAAATTTTTCTAGAGATATAGGTTTTTGACTTATTTGGGTGACTACTAAGTAGAGTGATTTCACATGACTCCAGTTTAAAACTAATCTAAGTCTAGACTGTGTTTAGCTTTGTATCAAAAGATGTATGTCAAGCTTTCTTCCAAGTGGCTATACAATTCAAAATTCCTGTCAGAAGTGAATGAGAGTCCCTGTTGCTTACACAGTGGCTATCATCATGTCCCACTATAATACTTACACAGTATTTCATTATTTTGATTTGCAGATTCATATAACACATGACATTTCATACCTCTTAATACTCATGTTTATCATCTTTAAATCTCACGTGGTGGAATGCCAGTTGAAACCTCAGACTTTTTTTTTTTTTTCGAGATAGGGTTTCTCTGTGTAGCTTTGGAGCCTGTCCTGGATCTCACTTTGTAGACCAGGCTGGACTCAAACTCACAAAGATTCGCCTGGCTCTGCCTCCAACGCCCGGTGAAACCTCAGACGTTTTAACTGAGCTGTTAAGTTAGAATTCTGTTTATATTTTTTTTTTATTATTAAGTTAGAATTCTGTTTATATTTTGGAAAGCAGTTCTTTGTACAACAAAATACCTCTGTGCAGATGTATCTCTGCAAGTAGCCTGCCTTATTGTTCATATATTGTCTTTCTAAGAGCAGAAGATTCTAACTATAGTGAGTTCCATCTTATCAGTTAATGCTTTTGCTGATCAGTCACCGATCTATTTGTGCTGTTATATCTAATAACCATTGCAATAGTCAAGATCATCTTGTAAGATTTGTT
This sequence comes from Peromyscus californicus insignis, assembly GCF_007827085.1. Lineage (NCBI taxonomy): Eukaryota > Metazoa > Chordata > Mammalia > Rodentia > Cricetidae > Peromyscus > Peromyscus californicus. The sequence continues at coordinate 53,072,311 of NW_026294514.1, read as the reverse complement.
TTACAGATATTGTATGATATATTTAGAGTATTTTTGTTCTCTCTGTCTGTCTCTCTCTCTGTCTGTCTCTGTCTCTGTCTCTCTCTCTGTCATTTTGGGCTTATTATTTTGGTTCCACTGATTCTTATCTACTATGTACTGCCACAGTGTTATCAATTCTTGCTTTCCAGTAAGATTTGAAGCTGAAAAACATTATTTCAACCAAGTTCCATTTCAATTGTATGTTGTTTTTTTCAATTGTATTCAGTCATTAACCTTCCATATGTACTTTATTTTATGATTTTCAACAAAATAACTTGCTAGAATTTTTATTGGAATGACCTTGACCAGCTTAAGAACTGTGGGAACTGCTTGGTTTTCTATTCATGAGCACAGACTATCTCTGCACTCAGTTGCCCAGTTCTTTTCACTGGATTATATGGCTTTCTTCCTGTAAATCTTGCATAAATTCTCATGAGATGTATATCCTAAATATTGCATATTTTGAAGGATGTTAATGTAGATTACATGCCACTTTAAACTTCAAGTTCTAGTGTTTTTTTGTTGACTTACACAAAAAGATATTTTTCATTTTCTAAGGATCTTTTAGCACAGGCCCAAAGCATGCTTGAAAAGAGTTGTCTGAAACATATGTACTCACTCATTAGTGGATACTAGATGTAAAGCAAAAGATAACCAGACTGCAACCCAGAGCTCCAGAGAAGCTAGCTAACAAGGAGGACCCAAAGAGGGATGTACAGATTGCCCTGGGAAAGGGAAATAGATGAGATCTCCATGAGTAAACTGGGGATGGGGGGAGGAAAACAGAGGGTAGGGGGTGGAGGATGAGAACATAAGGGAATAGGATGGTCGAGCTGGAACAGGGATGGAGTGGGAGGGCAATGAAAGAGATACCTTGATAGAGGAAGACTCCATGGGGATAGGGAGAAACTGGGTGCTAGGGAAGTTCCCAGGAATCCACCAGGATGACCCCAGCTTCGACTGCTAGCTATAGCGGAGAGGGTGCCTGAACTGGCTTACCCCAGTAATCAGATCAGTGAATACCCTAACTGTCATCATAGAGCCTTTCTCCAGGAACTGATGGAAGCAGATGCAGAGATCCACAGCCAAACACCAGGCCGAACTCCAGGACTCCAGTTGAAGAGAGAGAAGAGGGATTCTATGAGCAAGGACAACAAAATCATAATAGGGAAACCTACGGAGACAACCAAAGCAAACTTGTGGGAACTCATGAAATTTAGACCAACACCTGTGGAGCCTCCATGGGACTGGACTAGACCCTCTGTATAAGCAAGATAGTTGTGCAGCTTTATCTGCTTAAGGGGCCCCCTGGCAGTAGTATCAGGATCCATCCCTATTGCATGATCGGGCTTTTTGGAGCCCACTACCTATGATGGGACACCTCACACAGCCTTGAGGCAGGGGGAGGGGCTTGGATGTGCCTCTACTGAATGTACCAGGCTCTGCTGACTACCCATGGGAGACCTTACCTTCTTGTAGGAGGCAATGTGGGGGGGGTGAGTTTGGGGGGAGGAATCCTGGAGGGGCTGGAGGAATGAAGAGGGGGATTTATGATTGGTATGTAAAACGAATAAAAATTTTCTTTAAAAAAAATTTAAAAAAAGAAAAAGAAAAAGAGAAAGAGTTGTCCAGCTGAGCTACACCTCTGGGCACACATTCCTGCCTTGTTCCTGATGTTGGTGCTAAAGCTTCTATTTCCTCAGCATTAAATATAAAGATTTTTGTCTGTCTTTTTAAATTATTATTTTTAAGATTATAATTTAATTTCAACATGTCTCCAATTCCCTGTCCTCCCTCTAAACACTCCTGTTATAACTCTCCCCACTATCCTTCAAGGTCATGGCATGTGCTTTATTTACTAGTTGTTACATACATGTATGTATGCGTATATACCCACATAATCCTAAATATAACCTGTTGAGTCCACATAATGGTACTTGGATGCAGTTTTTCAGGGCTGAATATTGGGCACTAGACAACCAATTCATGTGCTCTGCCCTCAAATCCTATTCAGCTGTAACAAACACTGGCATGAACTTTGCAGGTGGATAAATGAAAATAGAAAAGATCACAGAGAATGAGGTCATTCAAACCCAGAAAGTCAAACATTACGTGTTTTCTCATTATAGGCTCCTAGGTTCAAACCTTCATATGTGAGTACATAGTCCATAGGAACAGAGAAACCAGGAAAGAAAAACAGGACACTTGCCAACACAGGGAGTTGGGGAGCAGTAGAGAGAGCAGAAGTATTCTGATCTGGGAAATGGGAAAAGAGGGGCTCCTCGGGGAAAGGAAGAGAGGCAAACACAGAATACGGTGAAGGTGTCTTTTGTTTTTATTTTATAGAATTTTTTTAAATTAGAAAATCATTTATTTCTTGATGGTGGTGGAGCACACCTTTAATCCCAGCACTCGGGAGGCAGAGCCAGGTGGATCTCTGTGAGTTCGAGGCCAGCCCAGTCTAGAGAGCGAGATCCAGGACAGACAACAAAGATACCCAGAGAAACCCTGTCTGGAAAAACCAAAAAAAAAAAAAGAAAGAAAGAAAGAAAGAGAGAGAGAGAGAGAGAGAGAGAGAGAGAGAGAGAGAGAGAGAGAGAGAGAGAAAGAAAGAAAGAAAGAAAGAAAGAAAGAAAGAAAGAAAGAAAGAAAGAAAGAAAGAAAGAAAGAAAGAAAGAAAGAAAGAAAATCATTTATCCTCCAGAGCTGAGAAATTTTACTATGGAGTAGTGATTCTATGGATGACTATGCTCACATCTGATGCTGTGGTCATGCCAAAGACAGCACCTTGTTTAACTGATGATGCAAAAAATCCCATTGTCCTGTCTCTCCCATTGTCCCCTCTCTCTTCCCGTAATTTCTCCTCTCTTTCCCCTCCTCACTCTCCTTCACATGCTCCATGCAGAGGGCGAAACGCTCATTTACCACTAATTCAAGTCTGTTTTCTGATAGCATTACACTGAAGTGTAAATACATCTTAATATCAAGTTTTAAATTATCCCTTCGGTAATTATATCAGTGGTGACATTCATTCCAAATACTTACACCATGATATACACATTCCTGTATACAGACTTAGGGTTCATGTATGTGTATATAGTGCAACATAATGCTCACCTTCAGTTGATGAGGAAATAATTATTGAACTGAATAATATCTCAATATAAACATTTAAAATAAAATGTAATAGAAAAATATGGAAAATATATATGTGTGTAATGAACAGAATAAGTGAAAATTATAAAATTCTTGCCAGGCATGGTGGTGTATACTTTGAATGCCAGCACTTAAGAGGCAGAGGCAGGCAGATCTTTGAGCTTGAGGCCGGTGTGGTCTACAGCGTGAGTTACAGGACAGCCAGGGCTACACAGAGAAACCAAAAAAATATGTCTCAAAAAATATTAATCCATAGGATGTATGCATATAATTTACTACATCCGTACTATTATTTTTTCAAAAAACATATTTATCATATCACATAATTTAAGAAAATAAAAAGAATGTATTTTTTTTCTACAGTTATCTTTATGTAGATTTAGGTCAATTTACCTCTGTTCTTTCTCAGGATAATGTAACTTTTTAATGATTTCTGAAAAGCTGGAAAATTTCTTTTTCTGAGGAAGTCTTGTTTTTTATTTACTTTTAAAGAACAATTATGTAGAATTTTTTTCTCTAAAAAATAAATATTTCATTAACTGTCTGTTTACAATTTTTATGAATGTTGTAGAAGCAGATCATATTTTTGCTCTTCTACTTTTAAAAAGGTGTTTCTCTTTGCCTCCTTTCGGTGTATTTTGGGTTTTGATTTTGTATAGTTTCAGTATAATATGCCTAAAGTTTTTCTATTGAGCACTTACCCCAATTTGTATCTTCTCTTTTTCCTGGTCCCATAGTTTTTGATGCCTGGGTTAATATAAGGAAATGTCTCAGTCTTCATCACTTCAAATATTTATTATATGTTCTTTGATCTTATCCACTTAGCTCATATTCCTTTATCAACATGGTATAGATTTTATAATTTTTCTCACACATTATGAGTTCTCATGTATTTTTCAGTCTAAGTACTTTTTCTCTTCACTGTTCATTTTCAGACTTAAAAAAAACAAAAAACAAAAAACAAAAATCTTTTGCCAAGCAAACTTCTCTCGGCTCGTCTGCTGTATATTCCGTCTACATTTCCGTTCCAGGGACTACTGCCCACTACTCTAGCTGACTTCCTGTTTTATGACATAGACTCCTTATCGTAGTAAGCACATCTGTATTCCATTCTTCTGCAATGGTTCCAAAACCTCAGTGGTAGCTTTTTATGATGTCTTTGCTGTCTCCAAACTGTTTTATCTCGGTTATCAGCATGCCTTCTTATTGTTTGGTTATTCTTGTTGGTGGTAGTGGTGAGGAACATTCATAACTTCTTCTATCCTGATTTAATAAACTGAGTAAAAGAAACACATCAATGGAATTATAGTGGTATGAGGATAAGATTTGGAGATAGGTTCAGGGACACATCCTACATACAGTGCTATGATTAGGCCCCCATCTCAGTGAGCCTGTGTCTGGTCTGAGAACTTCAGGGTGCCTCTATATTCTTATACTAATCCTTTTTGATGGTACATTCTATTTAGAGTGGACCAGAGGTAGACATTTTGAAAATTATTTTTTTTTAATTTTTTGATATCACAATGTTGTAGCAGGAATCTTAAAAGTTCTTATTAATAAAATCAAACCTGAGCCAGGTATTGGGGTGAACTGGAAGATAAGAGAACCAGAACAAGCCACAGCTACCTCACCTCGCCTGATCCTCAGCTAGTCTTGTTTCCTCAGACTGGAGGCCTCTGAGTCCTCATCCAGAATGGGTCTCAGCTGAACTGCTGCTCACAAGCCTGAATGCTTAACCAGGCCAAATGCTTAACCAGGCCAAATGCTTCTAGTTCCTGGTCCTCACGCCTTATATACCTTTCTGCCTTCTACCACCACTCCCTGGGATTAAAGGCTCGCTTTCTGGGATTAAAGGCGTGAGTCACCATGCTTGGCTGTATCCTTGGACACATGGATTTCTGCCTAGCTCTGCCTCCCACGTGCTGGGATTAAAGGCGTGTGCTACCATGTAGATGTAACCAACCGTCTTATTAAATAAGAAACACAGAGCCGATTCAGAGAAGAAAGCCAAGAGGTCAGAGCTAAGATCCTCACCCTTCCTGCTTCAGCCAAGAGAGCTCTCCGTACCACTGTCTATCCTCTGTGTTTAATATTGTGGTTGTTCTGTCTCTGACCCCAGGTAAGTTTATTAGGGTGCACAATATTTCGGGGAGCACAATAGCACCACACAATGTAATTGCGTTATTTGCTCCTTTTCTTTCTTCCAAACCCTCCCATTTGCCTCCCCTTGCTCTCTTTCAAATTCATGGTCTTTTGTTTGTTAATTGTTATTACACACACACACACACACACACACACACACACACACACACACACACACAGGTACAAACTATTCAGTTTGTATAATCTTACTTGTATGTATTTTTCAGGGCTGACTATTTGGTATTGGATAACCAGTTGGTATGCTCTTCCTTGGAAAAGATGATTTCCCCTACTCTCAGAATTCCTAAGTTGCTTGTAGCTTTAAGGTCTACTAGGCTTTTCCTGTCCGTTCTGGTCTGTCTATTGTTATTGTCTTTGTTCAGCTCATGTTTACAGTATTACTGAGATTCCATGTGTGTCATGTCTGACATTCCTAGGATTCACAGTCTGACGGCAAACTCCCTGATGCTCTGGCTTACAACCTTTTTAACCCTTTCTCCTGCAGTGATCCTTGAACCTTAGATATAGGAGCTGTATTCTAGATATAAATTTTTATTCTCCATGAAAAAAGATGAAGCTGCTGAACTAGTATTTTCCTGCTTCTATTTCATGTAGGCTGTGTAATACAAATGTATATTAATTTCACATCTGATAAAATAATTTCTCTTGAGGGAAGGCTGTTCTAAGAACATAATGCTCTGATATGAAGGTATTGTTATTGTTTCTCTGTTCTCATTTTCCTCTGACATTAACTGTGAAACTGGTCAAACTTTTCTTGTAAGTAGAAGTCACAATAAATGTAAGTACTTGGGATATTTTCTTTGAACAGAAACCCTGCAGTTTGAAATCTCACTCTTCTCTACCCAGACATTTTAGAACACCATGCATTCCAGTTAAAGGAATTGGCTGCCCACAGCAGTAACTCCCATATAGGTTTGCAATGGATTTCTGCTTCTGTGCCTTATGATTCTCTGGATCTGCCTACATGCCCAATATCGATGTAAGTATTTGGTCCTATGACTTAGCTTCTCTAATATAACAAAGAAGAGCTATTGATATTTGATTCTTTTCACTCTATCTGCTTGTTCTTCAAGCACAATGACAACTTCTGAGACATTTTGCTTCCATTAATGAGAACTCATTATTTAGAGAGTATTTTTTGTTGGATCTATATGTATATTTAAAATGATAGCATAATAACAGTATTATGTTATTTTGTTCTTCCTGTAGCTGTTACACAATAAGAAATTACTATTTTATTTCCAAATGTTCAAGGGGAGACTTATTTCTCCTGGATAAAAGTGATGGGCTATCTTTATTTTGAAACAGCTAAATTCTGCACTGCTGGATAGTTTCACATCAACTTGACACAACCGGAGTCATTTTGGAAGAGGGATCCTCAAATGAGAAAATCCCCCTACCAGACTGGCCTGTAGGAAAGCCTGCAGTGCATTACCCAGATTGATGATTGACACTGGAGGGCTCAGCTCACTGTGAGTGATACCACTCTGGAAATAAACCCTCTCCTCCACCAGTTCCTTTTAGTCGTGGTGTCTTCCCACAATAACTATGACATCTGCAGTTATATCAATTAAATAAAGAAAAATCATGTCACTATGAATTATTAACTTATGATACAAGCCATCACAATATAAGTTTCATAAAATTATTGATAGTAACTTCAGTGTATACTTTTTCAGATTTCAAAATATCTCTTGGTCACAAATTCTTGGTAATCTCTAAAAGCAAAATTTAGTACAATTTTCCTTTAAAAATCACCTTTAAACCATTCCATGTAGTAATACAACTAGGAAACCTTGCTTCCCATGTCATCTCAACCCTGTGTGTTACCCACATGGCTCTCCTCACTTTCTAAGGAGGCTACTTTGCTTTCTCCTTTTTGTCTTGCTCCTGACTCTTCTCTCATTGTCAAAATTCTGTTGCCTTCAAGTAGATTATCCTGTTATCACTCTCTCATGAGGTCATTTGAAGCCAAGCAAAAGACAAAGGTATATCTCTGTCAGCATCACTAAGTAAGATTCTAATACTTTAGTTCACACTTGTAACTTACTTTCAGTTATCAAGCTACATGTATTGTATACAATACTGTCACTTAAAAACAGATCTTTCAAATGCATAACCTCATACATTTTCCCCAATTATTTTGTAGTAGGTTGAAATTTCTATTCCAATAAGTGAGCAAGCTGAGTATAAGGATTGTGATTCAGTGTTCCCCAGAATCCTTGTTGAATCATTTGACTGGAAACTTTCATCAGCACAATAGCCATATTTAGTTGACAAATAGTAGCTATTGATTCAACAGTGACTGATAGACTGTGTTAGAAATTGTGTCATGGCAGAGGGAAGGAAGGGAAGTTGGAATTCTGATAATATTGCTATTGGTTAATAACAAAGTGAAAATTTGTTAAAATGGTATTGAGAAAATAAAAAAATCTTTGTTAGTAAAAGGAAATCAAGGCCAAATAATGTAAAAGATATTAAAGATAAAATATATAGACCTTAAGATTCTTATTAAAATTAACTTTAGGTTAATGTGTACAATGTATATGCAATACATTGAATTTTATGTACAATACATGTGATTATACATATATATATGTATATAATAATAATGTTCATAGAGCTATATGTAATAATATGGTTATATGTCATAAAAATTAAAAAGATGGCATATAGCAAGTGATAGAATTTTGAGAGGATGTTTTAAATTTAATAATATTAGGATAATTTGGAACTGGCATAAAATTTCAAAGATTTATGTGTTTGCATCATTTGAAGAGAAGAATATATATTCATCAAAGCATGCTAATTTCTTTTAAGGCCAGATGCTTGAGAAGAGCCTAGAATGCTCATTGTCTTTTACACCCTTCTTACTAGCCAGTTTAAAATACTTGACACTTCATAAACTTCCTGCTTCCCCCAGTTGTCTACCTTTGAACTTGGCCCACCCTAAATAAATGGTGCTTATAGGAATGTTATTTATTCTTTATCATTTTTTTTTAAAGATTTATTTATTTAGTATACAGCATGTATGACTGCAGGTCAGAAGAGGGCACCAGATCTCATTATAGATGATTGTGAGCCACCTTGTGGTTGCTGGGAATTGAACTTAGGACCTCTGGAAGAGCAGTCAGTGCTCTTAACCTCTGAGCCATCTCTCCAGCCCCTTATTCTTTATCATTTAGTTCAAAAATCACCTACAAAAGTCCCTCTGAGTTCTGTTTTTTCTTTTTGCCTGAATAGACAGATGAAGGATACCCTATATTCTTTGGATGATGCATGCTGTAATTCTCTCTATATATGACTTCCCCCCCCCACATTTCTCTTCTATATCTATCTTCTAATCATAATATTTTACATGTCTATCTATTTCTGCTTATTTATTTTTTCAGTCCTATCTAACCTACTTCAAGTGTATGAGATTAAATTGGGCTTCATTCAACTCAGATTCTCAGTATCTTTCATAGTACCCATCAATAGAGGATGTCTAATAAATATCTGCTAGAAAAACATTAATGATGCATGCTAGAGCTCTCATTTTTACATGGTATTTTTTGTATAATTTACTTTAGATAATGTACTTTTTCTAAGAATTACAGAGTTAAAAATGAATAGCAAAATTTTCTCCCTATGTGCAATATGTAAATAACATCATAGATACCACTGTTTTAAATACAGAGTTTAATAATCTTTCACTTGTCTACCTAATGCTTGAATTAATTTATAAATTTGTTCCTTGAGAGTTCCATACATGAACACAATGTATTTAGATTATATGCATCCCTTATTTCTTCCTTGCACCTCCTTCCAGACTTCCCATATCGCTACCTCAACTTAATGTCTTCTTCATCTTCCTTTTTTAATAATCTATGGAGTCCGAATAGTACTGTCTGTAAGCACATGGGCATAAGACTCCATCCACTGAGACGTGCCACCTACTGTGAGCCACATCATTGAATAAAACTTATTTACCCCTCATCCAGGGCTATCATCTAACTGCCAGTAGACACCTGGTGCTTGAGTTTGAAATGACTCAAACTTGTGTAGGTATTCTGTTCACAACTATTTTTGCTATGTAATTATGAGAGCAATTTCTCTGTCATATCCAGAAAACATTATTTTTGCAGCAATCTTCCCTGAATTTTGGCTCTTAGGGTTTTTTAGACTTTCTTTCTCAATGTTTCCTGATCCTATGAGAGAGAAAGGTTATAATATAGATGTCCCTTTGGAACTGAATACTCCATGATCAGTTGTTCTCTGTGCCTTAATTTGTTATTAGTCTCCGTATTTTTTGTTTGTATGCTTTTCAAGACAGGATTACTCTGTGCAACTCTGGATTACTCTGTGCAACTCTGGCTGTCCTGGAACTCATTCTGTGGATCAGGTTGGCCTTGAACTCAGAGATCCAGCCTGCCTTCTGCATCACAAGTGCTGAGATTAAAAACCACCACTTCCTGACCTTTGAGACTCTGTATTAATCACCATCCCATATATAAAGAACCTTCTCTGAAGAATGATGATAGTTACATTAGTTTATTGTTACACAGAAAAGTATTTAGAAGGATATTTGACTCTGGGTCTCTGTTAATACAACAATCACTGGGCCTAAAATCTTTCCAGCTATGAGTTCTTGGCCAGGTTTACAGTATGAAAAATGAAGTCCCTCCTATGTAGGCTTTAAATCAAATTATAATGTTGGTGGGTACGTACATAACATTCATGCCAATATTGTACCAATAGGCCTAGCTTTCTCTGTTGGCCATTGTTGTATTTTTCAGGGGACACATCTGTGTAAGACTATTGACCGATTTTCTACCCTCAGTAGCTAGCAAAGGCATGTTCTAGTACTTGAGACTTAGCTATAATGAAAGAATCTTCTAGGGTACTAGAAACTCCATTATTTCAAATCCCATGATCAAAGTACGTTGTGCCTTTAGCAATAAGGTCTGACCATCAAGTTTTGGTGGGAACCCAAAAGAGTGGCAATTGCTTGTATTGTTTTAGGTAACCTTGGGACTCACTTTACCAATAACTTGACATATGCTTGCCACTGGTTTTTTTTTGTTGTTGTTGTTTGGGTTTTTTTTTTTTTTTTTTTTGATATCTTATGTCTTCCGGGAAGAAGTTTATTTCTCTGTGTAGTGTAACTCCAACTAAATTGAATATATAATTTTTAGGAAGCTTAAAAAACAGTATATTTCCATATAGCTTTTCAAGCATCCCTCACTCTGCCCATCTACGGTAGTGCACTGCTCTACACTAGCATTCTCCTCATGTAATCTCATAGTATTTGCCTTTTCCTCATCATGCTACCTGTGTTCTACCACCATAGCTTCCACCCTTAAGTTCTTTTTCTCCTTCTCCTAATGGACCCTTTCTAGTTTCCTGGGTTCTATAGCTACCCCAGGTCAAACCTATGAATCTGAACATTTGAGGCTTGGATCTACATATGAATGAGAACATGAAGCATTTGTCTTCGGGGCCTGTGTTAGCTTGTTCTGCATAACTTTTTCCAGTTCATTCATTTATCGTCAAATTTCATAATTTTAATGTTTCTTCACAACTACATAAATTTCCATTTTACGTATGTACCACATTTTCATTATCCTTCCCTCCATCGATGCTCAGCTAGTTTGATCACATTCCCAATTTATTGTGAATAGAGCAATAACAAATATGAATGTGTAAATATCTCCTTAATAATACATTGAGTCCCTTGGGCATGTGCCAAGGAGTGGTATACCTATGTCAGATGGAACACCTATTTCTAGGGTTTGGATTAATTTTGTATGTGTTTTGTAGGAGGGCTTTGCCTTTCCAACTGTCTGTGCACCATATGTGTCACATGCCTGCCACTGTCCATGAGAGTTTGTTAGATTCCCTTGTAACTGGAAATAAAGATGGTTGTGAGACACTACATGAGTTCTAAGAATCAAACTTGAGTCATCTAGAAGGGCTGAAACTGGTCTTAACCCTTGGGCCTTCTCTCCAGTCCCCTACTTAAATTTTTGAGGAACCTCTATAATGGCTAATTCAGTTTGGCATCCCACTGATAGTGAATGAAGCTTCCCTCATGCCCATTGTACACACCAGCATCTGCTGCCACATGTTTTTTGTATCACAGCCAGCCCACTTAAAGAGGAGATCCAAAGTAGTTTTAATTTTCATTTCTCTGATTTCTCAGTTGAAAACTTCATTATGTATTATTAGCCACTTGTTTTATTTTAGAACTCTCTTTTCATAACTAATTTTATTCATAACTATTTTATTGGGTCATTAGATGAATTCTTAAAATTCTTTATATTTTCTAGATATGAATCCTCTATTGTGGGCTTCCTCTTCGCTTGATTTAATCTTTTCTTTCTTGTGCATGTTTTTGGTTTCATGTCTGTTAGATTTTCCACTATAGTACAACATAGCTTTTTAAACTGTTTCTTTGTGATTTATGGTTTTTTTTTTTTAAATCAGTTTGTGGAATCTTCCTGTTCATTTCCAGGTTTATTAAATTGGGTCTTCTGCCTCTTTCAGTCAATCCAGCTAAGGGCTTGTCAACCCTGTCTTCCTTCAGAAAACCAATTTTTCTTGTCACTGATTCTTTGTATATTTTTGTTTGTTGCTTATATAAATTACTTTGGTTTCTATCCCAAATTAGATTATTTTTGCCTGCCTACTGCATTTGTGTTTAATTTCTTCTTGTTTTCTAAACTCTTTGAGGTGCATAAAACATTCTGTTTCATCTCTTTATTTTTAAAATGTAGGCATTAAAAAATAATAAATTTCCTATTTTGGCTAATTTTATTGAATCTCAGAGATTTTAGCACTTTATGATTTCATCTTCAAGTAATTCTGAGTTTTACTTTTACTTTATTTCTTTGATGATCCAATCATCGATTAATGTGTTGCTTAATTTCCATGAAATTGTGACTTTATTGGTGTTACTTCTAATATTTATTTCAAGGTTTGTTCCATTGTGGTTCGACAGAACACAAGAATTATTGTGAGATTTGCTTTAGGTATTTATATATGGTCAATTTCACAGACTATTCTAAATGCTGCTGAAAATAACACATATTCTGTGTTATTGGGTGGAATGTTCTATAAATGTCTTTTGGGGACTATTTGTTCTATGGCATCGTTTGGTTCTGATGGTTCTTAGTTTATTTCTTGTCTGGATGACAGGTGGATAGGGGGAAATGGAGTATTTAAGACACCTATTGTTACTATGTTGGGTTTAATCTGTGGCTTACTGTGTTCTTTATTTTGTTTTATGAAACAGTACACTTCGATTAAGTTCATGTGTTTAGGAGCAAAATATCCTTTTGGGGGATTATTTGCTTGATCAGAGATATTGAGCCTCTTTATCTCTTCTGATTAGTTTTGATTTGAAGTCATTTTTGTCAGATGTTAAAATAGTGACAACTGCTAGTCCTGTTTGCTTAGGACATTATTTTCAATTTTTTACTCTAAATAATTTTGAATTGTTGGAGGTGAAGTATGTTTCTTGGAGACAAAAAAAAAGATGAATCTTGCTTTCTAGATAACTTGTGTCTTTTGACTGGGGAGTGCAACTACTTGTATTCATACTTGCTCCTGAAAGATGTGTATTAATAGCTTTCATCCTGTAGATGTAATGGTGTAGATTTAATTTTCTTATTTATACTTTGTACAAATGCTATCATGGCATGATTTCAATATAATTTTTTTTTAAAATCTAGCTTCTCAAATGCTCTTATCCTGTACACTTTAAAGTATTCCTTACAATGTTCTCTATAGAGATGATTTGGTGGTCATAAATTCCTTTAGGTTATTTTATCATGAACGATTTTTCTTTCTCCATCAATTATGACAGATACCATTTCTGAGACTGTGGTCTGTGTTGGCATCTGTGATGTTAAGAACTTAAATCTTCTTGCTCCAACCTCCTCTGACCTTTAAATTTTTCATTGAGAACACAGATGTTATTCTTAGGGGCCTGCCTCTATATGTGACTTGAGTCTTCTAATAAGCCACTTTGGATATCCTTTCTTTATTTTTATTCTAATTCTTTATATTTTGTGCTTTACCTGTAATGTGAAATGAGGAATTTGTCTTCTGGCTTGTATATTTAGTGTTCTGTGTGACTCTTGAATCTGAATTGCTATCTTTTTCATAGATTTGGGAAGATTTCTTTTATGATTTTAATGGTGATATGTTTTAACCTTTGACATGAAATTCTTTTCTTTCTCAGGGCCTATAGATTTAGTCTTTTCACACTATCCAGTTTTCCCTGCATATTCATCTCATTCGATGTTTTTAAATTTATAATTTTATTTGATTAAATGATAAAATTCCTCTACTTTGTCTTGAAGCTCTCATATTCTGTCTGTTGGTCTATTTTGATGGCAATACTTTCCACTGTGTTTTATTTCTTACCTTCTTTTTAAATTTCCTTTTTCATTTTGGTTTGAGTTTTCCTCAGTATTTGTATTGAATTCAATTTACTTCTCTAAACTGTCTTCATCATTTGTTCATGTTTTCCAAGGCACATTTGGAAGGTTTTTATTATTATTATTATTATTATTATTATTATTATTATTATTATTATTTATTTTGTTCATCTGTGTCTTCTTTACAGCCTTTGAAATCCTTGAACATCTTTATCATTGTTCCTTTAGAGCCTGTGTCTTTGGTTCCGTCTAAGTTGTTCTCACTGAGACATTTACTAGGAGCTTGGTGATTGTTGTGGTGGACATATTGTCTTAGTTTTTAATATTGCTTGTTTTTTGGAGATAGTACCAAAGATTTAGGTTGTTAGTTGTATATTTTGGTATGAGATGTTTAGCCCTGTAGTTTCGAGTCCACAAATTAATGGATGGACTGCATGGCTTCTGGGGTGGAGTTGTACAAAGCTGATCTGCTACTGGAGCTTCAGGAGTGATGTCTAGGACGGTTCTAAGCAGGTCAGAGAGCTGGAGAGCATTCAGGATTCCTGAGGTAGAAAGAAGTGAGGGGAGCTGATATCTTTTTGACATGGTCTATGTAGCAAAAACAAGCAGGGTCTATTTGGATACAGAGGTAGCATGAGATCCTAGGGACATTGGGTGAAGATCCAGTGACTATGGTGTGAGACAATTCAGGGTCTAGCAAGAGGTCGAGGTGTTATATAATCCTGTATAAGCAGGAGAGGGAGTCAGATGGCCTCTAGGTTGAGTTGAATTGTATTATTATTATTATTATTATTATTATTATTATTATTATTATTATTATTATTATTTGAAGGAAGGGAATTTCAAGGGTTTCTCTCTATAGTCCAGCTACTCTCTGTAAGCTAAGCTGACTACGAACTCATAGAGATCCCTCTGCCTCTGCCTCCCTAGTACTGGGATTAAAGGTGTATGTCACCACCACCTGGCACAAATTAATTTTTAATTACACTTTATAATGTTAGTTTCAAAATTATTTTAATGCTCTCATTTCACATCAATAAGTTTTAAAGGATGCATATAATGATTTATATAGACAGTTCATGATTTTTGAAAGTCAGAAGGTTTCTTTTTTACAATAGCTAAATGTTCTCTATTTCTGAATTTTGGAGCTTCAGTTCCAAGGATTACTTCTAAGTTCCAGTCAGTATTTCTTTAGGTGATTCTACAAATTCTGAGAGCACTGGAGGATTTAGTGTTTGAGTTATTTCCTTGCTTTTAGTGAACAAAAAGACCTTTCCTGATCAAATTCAATGGGCATTGTGAGAGAATAATAGGAATCTCTACATAAAAGAATGAACAAAATTTCAACAGAAAGCATTATATAAACGTTTGCCCTGATCATTTACTAAGTACTTATGTTCTCCTACTGTATAACAATTTTACCTCCTTTTTTAAAGTTGAAAAATAATGATTACACATTTATGATATGGTGTGATAATTTCTACATGAATACAGTTAGTATCATCAACATTCTAGACTCATGAGGCCCCAGCAAAATTGCCAATATTGCTCACATTATGGCAGACATTTCCTAGTATGGTTTACATGGGAAATAACTGGAACCACAGAATGTGAATGAGAATTTTTTTCTTGTTATCTAGAGGCTGAGGGGGCAGACACTCTGAGACCAAGCTGTCCAGAGACTACGTAAGATCGTTGGTTGATGGCAAGTAAAGATGATGTTTCATATTGGATATCTGGGGTGTATTGCACTTCTTTCAATCCTTCATCCATTGTAATACAGTAGTGTAAACATCCCAGCATGAGCCAAGGGCCTAGAAAGGCCACCAGCTTCTTCAGTAGCAGATAACATTGTCTGTTAAAATTTCTGAAGACCCCTTGCCTACCTGTTTTGTCTCAGAGCTAACAGGGCCTGAGGTAAGAATGGTAGGCATAACATGTTTCATTGTTTCTCATTCTTTATTGGGCCATCTTGTGCCTCCAGGCTCTCTGGTTTCTCTGTCATAGCTACACTATACTCCAGATATCTCCCTGTAGCTTTCCATTGTAGTATTGTTATTTTCTTCTTCTTCTTCATTATCTTTGTTTAGTTTAGGGAGAAAGTAGGCTAACTGTCACTAGGCAACCATTTCCTACATAGTTCAATGAAATATTATTTCTCACTTTAATGTCTTAACTACTTTGTACATTTTATTAATTTAGCTACTCTACATTTTTTTTATATTTGAATACTGTTCAACAGATTATTTTTTTTGGAAAAATCCTGTGTCTATTTCAATAGTGAAAAAAATCCTGTTTAAAAATTGTTTCTTATTCACATTATGAAGTATTCTATCTTTTTTTTAATGATTTATTTTATGTGCACTGGTGTTTTGCCCGCATGTGTGTCAGTGTGAGGGTGTCAGATTACCTGGATCAGAGATGGAGTTATAGACAGTTTGAGCTGCCATGTGGGTGCTGGGGATTGAACCGGGGTCCTCTGGAAGAGCAGCTGGTGCTCTTAACCACTGAGCCATCTCTCCAGCTCCCATGAAGTATTCTATCATGTGAAATCATGTTTATTTCAGGTCAGATTTTGACTGTTCCATCCACTAGCAATATGATCTCAGTTTTATTCCTTTATTTTCCTTTTATCATTTAAAAGATAATTCGCTTTAAATTGTCTAGAATTATGTTCATGTGTACTCAGTGATATGAAGTAAATAGGGTATAATCACAGCTCTTGTGTTTCACACTATTTCAGGGAACTCATTATTGAGATATTTCACTTTAGTATTAATTCAAGGAGTAAACTGAAATAAGGATTTCTAGACATAGGTCAGATAAACTGAACACAGAAGAATCAGGGGATTGTAGATAGTAGGATTGTATATAGGATCACAACAACAAGCATTATATGTGTGGAAAATACCCAAGCTAAGATAAATGCGTGTGCACACACACATGCTCACACATGCACATGAAAAGGGAGAGAGGGAGGGAGAGAATATTAATATAAAGATAAATCAGAAAGTAATACAAGAGGAAACTGTTAAAAATGTAAATTTATCCAGTAATTTTTTTTTCAAAAGAAATTTACTTTTCATTACATTCATTACATTGTCCATGCTGGTCTCAAAACTCCTGCACTGAAGGATGCCAATGCCTTAGGCTTCCAAGTTTCAGGGGTCACACATGGGTACTATGGCAACTGACTCTATTCAATAGCTTTAGCAAAATTTTCCAATGGCATAAAATAATTGGACAAGAAAACAGCCTATGTAGCAAGTAGCCCCATTAGAGAGATGAAATTTAAATAGCTCTCTAAGAATTCTATTTAGCCTCTTGGCAGAGGAGAAAATGAGGCACACACACACACATACACACACACACACACACACACACACACACACACACACACACACACACACATAAAGAATATGAAAGCAATACAATTAAGAGGTAATCTCAGATGTATCGGATTATAAGAAATGAAGGAAAGAAACTAAGTATTGTTAGATGAGTAAAGTTGTCATTATCTTCAGTCTTATCTCTATCATTTAATCAAAGTTTGAAAAACAAAATAGTCTAAGACACGAGAGAAGATAAGTAGCAGAAACTATGCAGATTCGCTTTATGGGTATTATAACTATGTTATTCAGTCATGAGGCAATGTAGTTAGAAATAATAACAGTTATGAACATTTCTGGTATTGTACCACTTAATGAAAGCAACAATGTTTATTGTGTTTTAGTGCTCAGTCTGCTAAAGCTCATTCTGTGTTTATTGGATTTTTGTTAGATCTGAATTTGCTAATCAATTAGGCACTCAAGAAAGTAGGTGTCATTACAGTGAGATGGATCTCTAGCAACAGATGGCTGTGTATAACTGTTATACACAACAAAGGAGCATTAAACTTCATCTTTCCTTAACACCCTTTCACATTTTAAATGTCTTAATTTCTTTTAAGCTAGGAAAAATGTCAGCACACATTATTGAGGCAGTATTTCTATTTGGCTGGAGTAGAGTTTAGGACAAACAATCATGCAAACAAGGCATGAAAAGGATTCTAGAATAAGTTGACAAAAGAAGGAACACACCCATTGTATTTCTTTTTTCTTCAGATTGACCAAAAATTAATTGAAAAAAAAAAAAGTCCTAAAACCAATCAGGAAACTGTCTGAGCACAACACCATGGGCATGTGTTATAGGTGTTCTCTTAGTTAGAGTTTTATGGCTGTGAAGAGACACCATGACCATGGAAACTCTTAAAGGAAAACGTTTTACTGGGGCTGGCTCACAGTTCATATCTAGTCCATTATCGTCATGGCAGGAAGCTTGGTGGCATACAGACAGACTTGGTGATAGAGAGGTAGCTGAGAGCTTTACGTTTGGACTGACAAGCAGCAGGAAGAACAGAAGACACTGGGCTTCCCTTGAGCATCTGAAACTTCAAAGCATACCCCCTGTGACACACTTCCAGCAACAAGGCCACACCTACTCCAACAAGGCCATACCTCCAATATTGCCACTTCCTATGTGTCTATGGGAGCCATTTTTATTCAAACCACCACAGGTGTTAACAGATGAATGACATCATCAGGGCATACAGCGTAAAAAATTATATGATGAAAACTAAAATCACTTAACGCATTTAAAGAGGAACATATTCTTATAATAAACTATTTGTATACATTCTTAAATATTTTTAGAAACATGTATAAAGAAGCAAAAATCCAGCCACAAAACTCAAAAATAATTTAATTTTATTCATATTTTGTTCACAATATTCCTTGCCTCTTTGGCATCACCTGTTATTTCTTTCCATTTCCTATCTGTGCTTAAAATGAGTGAGTAATAATATGAAGTAATAGAATTTGTTTGGATGTCTGATTCACCACAAGTCAAACATTAAATATGCTTATAAATTTTGGAAATATTCAAAATAATGCCTCAAGTAGAATATCATTTATATCTAGATTATCATCATAAGATAATACTTAGTGGTTAAAAAAAAACAATGATATCATGGAATTTGTAAGCAAATAGATGGAACTAGAACATATCATCCTGAGTGAGGTATCCCAGACTCAGAAGGACAAACATGGTATGTACTCACTCATAAGTGGATACTAGATGTAAAGCAAAGAATAGCCAGACTACAACCCAGAGCTCCAGAGAAGCTAGTTAACAAGGAGGACCCAAAGAAGGACTCATGGATCGCCCTGGGAAGGGGAAATAGATGAGATCTCCCTGAGTAAACTGGGGATGAGGTGTGGGCAATGGAGGGTAGGGGATGTGGAATGAAAGCGTAAGGGAACAGGATGGTCAAGATGGAACAAGGATGGAGTGGGAGAGCAATGAAAGAAATACCTTGATAGAGGGAACATCATGGGGATAGGGAGAAACTGGGTGCTAGGGAAGTTCCCAGGAATCCACAAAGATGACCCCAGCTTAGACTGCTAGCAACTGGCTTACCCCAGTAATCAGATCGTCATCATAGAGCCTTTCTCCAGTAACTGATGGAAGCAGATGCAGAGATCCACAGCCAAACACCAGGAGTCCAGTTGAAGAGAGAGAAGAGGGATTCTATGAGCAAGGGGCATCAATATCATGATGGGCAAACCTACAGAGACAACCAAACCCAACCAGTGGGAACTCATGAAATTTAGGCCAACACCTATAGAGCCTCCTTGGGACTGGACTAGGCCCTCTTCATAAGCAAGACAGTTGGGTAGCTTATTCTGCTTAAGGGGCCCCCAGGCAGTAGTATCAGGATCCATCTTTGTTACATGAGTGGGCTTTTTGAAGCCCACTACCTATGGTGAGACACCTTGCACAGCCTTGGAGGGGAGGGGCTTGGACCTGCTTCTACTGAATATACCAGGCTTTGCTGACTCCCCGTGGGAGGCCTTACCTTCTTGTAGGAGGGAATGGGGGTTGGGTTGCAGAGGCTGGGGAGGCAGGAGGAGGGAAGAGGGGTATCTGTGATTGGTATGTAAAATGAATAAAAAATTTCTTAATAAAAAATATATAGTTTTTCTTACCTCAAACTTGAAGCTATAACATTTTACATTTCCTAAGTTTCTTTTTCAGAAAATTATTCCAGATAATTGAGAAATGTATGTTTTCGTGCTTAGCATTATCCAGTCACTAAAATGAGAAGACATGAATGAGAATTTCACTTTGATCTTAGAGAAAAAGCTAACTATGTAGTAATGAGCTAACACCTTTCATTAAATAAATGGCTTATCCTAATTTTCAAGTCTACCAAATGCACTCATTAAGGTTTTGTTCTTTAATAGTCATTATAGTACCAACTTGTGAATTTTTCTGTTATTTTTTTTATGATCACCCAATGAATCATTTGATAGGTAAAGAAGCTTAGCCTACTTACCCAAAGACAAGAATTTCTTTAATTTCTTGTCTAAAAATACAATTTTGAAAATATTACATGCTAGTATAGAATTAATTATTTTATAGACTTAACATAAACTAACATATCATGTGACTTAAACCATAGGCAAGTATCTTCCTATAGTTCTGGAGGCTAAAACTTGTAGATCTATGTATTAACATAGGGTTATGGTAGGATGTCTTAGCTGATTAGTAGATGTGTACAATTTTGTTGTATATTCTTATGCTTTTACTTAGTACAGGATGGTAGAAGGAAAAGAATCCAGAAAGGAACACACATAGGGAAAGAGGAAGAGAGAGACAGAGAGAGACTACTGTCTTTCTTTCTTTTTTTTTTTTTTTTTTTTTTTTTGGTTTTTCGAGACAGGGTTTCTCTGTGTAGCTTTGCGCCTTTCCTGGAACTCACTTGGTAGCCCAGGCTGGCCTCGAACTCACAGAGATCCGCCTGCCTCTGCCTCCCGAGTGCTGGGATTAAAGGCGTGCGCCACCACTGCCCGGCTATTGTCTTTCTTAAAAGATACCAACATGTCAGATTGACCCTTACTCTGGATTTTTAACCTCACTTAACATTAATCATCTCTATTGAGTGTAGTCGTTCTGGTTCTCAAAAATAAAATAGACACCAGTACCCTGTGCACAGAGGAGAGTAACCTTGATTCTTATACAAATGATATAGACATTACTTTCCTGGTCACTATTCAATTCCTTATTACTAACAGCTTTTTGATTAGATGTGGTGGAATCCCACAGTCTGGCATTCTTTTTCTTTCTTTGTCTAATTTTTTGGTTTCTGGTTTTTAAGTAGTCTATTTGCATACCTCTTCTTGGATTCTGTTGAGATGAGTGACTAGGCTCATGAGCTGTTCACATGATCTAAAATTGTGCAGGCCCACTCAGTGTTAGATTCAAACACATAGTCTCATTGTTTGCAAGATAAAAAGGAAAGGGAATGTCCAAGCCTGCAAGTTCTCTTGGGAGAGCAAGGTTAGGCCCCCGCAGATAAAGTGGTAGAGTGTGAATATCCCCAATCCAAACAGAAATAAGAAGGGATGGTGAGTTGAAGGTAAGCCTAAAGGAAGTACATGTCTTACATCCTCCAGGTCTCTATTTGGGATCTGGGGCACATTTTGCTATAGCTTTACTTTGAGCACTTCTCTTTCTCATAACCTTTATGCTCAAGCCTATATTAACCATAACTATTGTTCTGGTTTATCACTGTAGGAGCTAATCTTAGAGATTCATGAATGGAGTGTTGAAAAGAATTTCATGGGCTGGAGATCTGGCTCAAGGGTTAAGAGTGCTTGCTCTTCTTCCAGAGGACCCAAGTTCAATTCCCAGCACCCATGTGGCAGCTCATCCCTGTCTGTAACTCCAGGTTCAGGGGACCCCCACACCCATGGCGAAAACACAAACGCACATAAGAATAAAATAAAATATATTTTTTAAAAAAGATGCGTTTCTTTAAAAAAAAAAAAGAAAAAAAAGAATTTCATTTGGACTGAGTTGAGCTCCCTTTAGGGACCTACCAGGTTCATCATACCATAGCACAGACCTCCTAAATTGAGCTATATGGCTGACATTTAATTTAATGCAAACAAGAAATATTATTAGATTTAATCCACTTTATAATTTTATTTTGCAAATGGAATTATTTTTTGAGTAAATTATAAGAGTCAATCTTACAGCTGATTTAACTAGATAACTTCATCAAAAAGCAAAAAAAGAAAAAAAAGAAAGTAAAAAGGAAAAGAAAACGTGGAATGTACCAAACCCTCAACACTGTCCATTCCTCACAAATGACACAATCACAATTATATATAATTAAATTTCCCAAGTAGCAACCATGTATCTCTACCATGGTCTTTGCTTTAATATTCTGTTTTGATGAACAAAGAACGGTGTTTAAAGAATATGTTTGAAATTCATCTTCACAATCTTGCTGTAGCTGTGAGTTGAAAAAAGGAGGAAGCTAGTTTTATAGAAGCTATGCCTTTACCAAATTTTGTATATTTGCAAAGCAAAATAACAAAGCAATTGGCTGGTTATTCTTTTAAACACTGAAAAGTTATGAAATAGTTGCAGTAAACTAACATAGTGAATTATTTGACAGCGAAGATTGATTCTTCCTCATTTTTAGCCGAGGGACTGTTTGTTTTTGTCATTACATTTCAAACCCAATGAAACTTTTCAGAGACTATGAAGGTTGTAGCAATCACTACTGGAAGCTATCATGGGGAAAAACACATTAAAGTAACTTAGTCTAGGAAGTTTTCAGGTGTTGATGCATCTGTTTACACAGGATTGTAAAGATACTAAGCAACGAGTAAGGAGAGTTAAGTTGTTTTTAAGTGTGTTTTGTCCATTTCTCAGATTTACTCATCGGAGATACAGTGAAAACAATATGCTCTGGGATATTCTGAATTACAAGAATAACTTTCTTTCAAGAGCTTGTTTCTACTTTAATGATTCTGAAGATCAACATTAATTACAGTTCAAGGTTGAGAGTACTATGACATTAAACATTTACTAATTAAAGAAATAATACATCAAATATATTCCAAAGACCAAAGAAAAGATATCTGCCCAAACTCCACAAATGGGTTAATAGAAATAGTTTAAGTAGATAAATAATTCAAGGATCAGGTAATTCTAATATAATGTGTCTTAAAAATGTGATATCTATCAATATAATTGGCATAACAGGAAATGTTTCAGGTCAGCATAAATTTTAGATTGAGTATATGTGATTTTTGTTAATAAGAAACACGAGCTTCAGTGGTTAAAAGTACCAACTGTCAATTCCCAGCACCTACAAGACAGCTCAGGAGGATCTGACACCCTCACAAAGACATATATGCAGTCAAAACACCAATGCACATGAAATAAAATAAAATTAAAATAATTTTTAAACAAGAAACATGAGCTTAACATAAAAAAGCACATCAAGATTTTGTCTCAAGTAGAGTAACACACACACACACACACACACACACACACACACACACACACACGCACCCAGGCACACACCATCTACCTCAGTGTTTCAAATTTTTAATGTCCTACATTCCCCACATCTAATATTACAATGTTCAGTCTAATGGCAGACAACTCTACTTACACCACTTCAAAATGATGATATAGGATTCCCACCCACCAATGCCACCTTCCATTACCAACTGCAGTTCCCTTTCAAGACCAAGTGATATATGTATTTTAGTGTTTGTATATTCTGAACCTTTTAATATTTCTAATTCAATCATGTCATTTTGTTACATTCCTTACTTCCTTCTATACATCTGAGATATCTATAATATTTTTCATAAGGAATGTAAGACTATAGGATAACTAACATTGTATTTAACAAAATTAACGTCTCCAGGTGTAAGAGGCACCAATGGCTTATGCCTAAATTCCTTCTCGGCTTTAAAAGTCACTAAGTTGTAGATGTATCAGTGTCTACTCTTGGAGTTTTAGCTGAGATCATACAGAAAAGAAAGTCAAGGCAAAGATACAAACAAGTGAAATAGTAGAACATCATTAACTCTGGGCAACTGCAAACTTACTAATACCCATGAAATTTTAGTCCCAGAACAGAGTGGTCAGATCATTTGGTTATTACAGAAGGTATAGCGTACCAACATCCATACAAAGAAAAGTGAAGTGTACGGATCAGTGTCAAGGAATATATTTTACAAAGTAGTGCCATCATAGGTAAAGGGGAGAACTGTACAATGAAAACCACAGTCAACTCATCCAGACTGCTGTATTCCTGAGCCTTCATGTTTCAAAATAAGTGAAACAAAAATAACAGAACTGCGAGAATAAATATATAAATATACCCCTGTAGTTGGAAATTTCAATATACTTCTGTAAACGATAAAAAAAGCATGCAAACCTATCAAAGTATGAAGTAGTTATCATTTTATTATTACAAGGAAACAGTATCAGAAGTCTCAGAAGATCTGACCTGGCCTCAGCAGACATATACTTCTGGAATTTTATTTGAAACCTATTTTTTCTGACTCAAAGCATAGTGCTTTACTCAGCAATAGAACGGTTTGAACGACCCCTTCAATTATCTCAAATCCAATGCATACTTACATACCACGATGAAAGTAGGATATTAGTATTGTGTAATAACCTTGGGTCATGAGGGATTGAGTCAGGCTGTATTGGGCACTAGTCTCAAGCCGTAAAGAATTGCTTAACCCAAGCCTGACTGGTCTACTTCCCCTCCCAGAAGCAATATGCCTGAGTGATGAAAGCAACTCACCCTGTTCTCAAACCACAAAAAAAGCTGTAACTTCTTAGTGGACATGTATGTGTGTTTGTGTGTGTGTGTATGCTGTTGTATGTGTGTGCTGGTATGTGAGTGCTTATGTGTGTGTGTGTACATGCTGGTGTGTGAGTGTGTGTGCTGGTGTGTGTGTTTTTGTGTATGTGTGCTGTATGTGAGTGTGTTTGTGTATGTGTGCTGTATGTGAGTGTGTGTGTGTGCATGCTGGTGTGTCAATGTGTGTCTGTTTGCATGTTAGTGTGTGTGTGTGTGTGTGTGTGTGTGTGTGTGTGTGTGTGTGTGTGTCTCCTAACCCCTCAAAAGTTGTTTCAACTTCATTCCTTGGAAAGGTCAGGGCCTCTTGCTCTTCCAATAATGCAACTCAGTTGAGATTGAGTCTATTTTCTTCTCTGCCTCATTTTTTCTTATATTTAGCATTAATATTAAAATGTACAGAACCAAACAGTCAGAACTAGTCACATATTCAGAAATATTGAAGACAATACCTAAAATGTTCTCTTTTTGAAAATTGTTTTAAATGCTATGGGTCTATAGTACATAGAATTAAAGTGTATGATGAGATTCTTATTTTTGAGAAGTTAGTGTTGAACCATATCTCTCATCTTAAAGAGAATTAGAGATAGTCTGTTCTGGAACCATTTTGAGTGACAGTTGTCACGGGATAAAGTCCCAGAGACCACTCAGCACTACCAAAGTTTGAGTTGACAGTCTGTATTAAATCTGGAGACTGCCTGGACAGACACTTCTCACAGAGCACCCCTTAATGTGTATTATAGGGAGTTTTTGGAGACAAAGAACATGGAAAATCTATATCCTGGTTGGCAGCTGCAGGGGAAGCAAGCAAGCCCCTTAACAAGAACAGAGAGCATGCAATTTCAACCCTGAGTTTCTGGAACAGAGTTGAGGGCTTTCCATGGGACTTTTCAGGGGTGAGGGTAGAAACCAAAGATGGCCTCAGCTGAGTCAAGACGGAGAAACCTTTACCCTGTTACAGTCATGGCCCGGGAGCACATATTTAGGTTACTCCAAATTCCCTATTCCAATGTAGAAGCAGTTTCGTTAAGTTTTCATAATTTTGCAGAACAAACAAAGTCATAAATCTAGGCAAGTTTGAAATACACTGATGGGTGCATGAGATAGATGGGTACAGCAAGATGGAAGAGATTTTATTTTTATGGGACTAAGATGCAACCTGATGGCATTCTGAGCTTTTGGGTTAACAGAAGCTAGTAGTCTGCTAACTTAATAGGTTACAAAAAGGCCTTTCTATCTATTGTCAGAAAATGTTAGTTCTGACACAGAAGCATGCAAGAAATGGCTGTTACAGAGGTTCAAAACTTAGTCCAAGACCAGGTCCTTAGCCTCTGGCCCTGCAACAATTCAATATCTACCTACTGAAGTTCTAGACAGTCAATCTGTACCTGCAGACACAGATTCCTATCAGGAGTTTTCATTTACAGCAAGATACAATCTTTTTCCAGGAGCTTTTGTTCACCCTAGAATGTTGGTTCACATTTCCAGTCCCTATATTCTGGAGACTGAGGCCAAATAATTGGCATGAGTTTGAGGCCAGCCTAGGCTATATAAAAAGACTCTGTCTCAATGAAAAAGAAAATTGTGATATTTGTATATTATATTAGTAGCTCGTTTCTTCAAAATAAAACATAATTCAAAAATTTATAGTTTAATTTAACTTATAATATAGTTCAATTTATAGTTCAACAGTATCCATTACATTTGGGACTTAATTGTTTTTCTTACTATTGAGATACAGTTTTATAACAAAGTCCTATATATGCATATGTATATGTATACACAGTGACAAGGCAAGACAGTGCAAAGCTGCTCCATCTTGTATTTTTGCTGAGATTATTTCAGATTTAAGTAGAATTTAATCTCCTTAATGGGAAATTACCCAACTCTGTTCTAGAAACCATGGGTTAATATGCCCTAGCTAACTTAGCTACTGTTCAATTTATTGCTTACATAAAGGACCCACTGCAGCTTCAGAGAAAGATGCCAGAATGTGGTTTTTGCCTTCAAAACTCTGTGTTCTAGACTGCACTTAGGTCCCAAACACCTGAATGAAGTCCTAGCCAGCTGAAATAAAGACTTTTTAATTCAATTTAATTTAATTAATTAGTATAGTTTAATAGTAAATTATAACTATGTCTGAATGATTATCTCTGGTGGGCTCCCCATAACAATATATTCTTTCTGTTATGTATATAATTCTTAGATAAGCCATGGGTATATCTATAAATTTCTTCACTCAAATGTATCTAAAGGCAGAGAATGAGAAATTTCAATTCTCAACTGACTTCACTACAAATTGCTTTTACAATTTTCTGTGATGAAATCATGTAACTAAAAACACATTGTTGATATATATGTTTTGGGAACTTGTTGTATGATATTTTCTTTGTTTTCTGACAAATAAAGCTTGCCTGGAGATCAGAGGGTGGATTTAGCCCACCATACAGGCCAGGCAGTGGTGGTACACACCTTTAATTCCAGCACTTGGGAGGAAGAAGCAGGAAGATCAGGAGTTCAAGGCCACCCTGGCCTAGAGGCTATTGAACCAGTCTAAGAGAGAAAAAGAGCTGGCTGGTAGTAGAGCACACTTTTAATCCCGGCACTAGGAAGGTGAAGACAGGAATATAAGGCAGGTGGAGACAGGGTCTCCCACCCATTCGGTCTGAGGATTCCTAGAGGTAAAAACCCTCTAGTGGCTGCTGCTCTATTTCTCTGACCTTTTAGCTTTCACTTTCTATATCTGACTCTGGGTTTTTCATTGACTAATTAGGATAATGCTTCATCTGGCATCCAACTTTTAGGGCATGAATACACGAAAAAGCCATTTGCCACCAGCGCTTATCAGAGCGGCACGAGAGGCTCCCAACGGAGTCACCACGTGGCCGGCTTGGTTTTCCTTTCATTTTTTTTCCCCCAAGCCCTCTGAGCAATTTGGGATTTTTCTGTTGCAACTTCTTTGCAGCAAACTCCACAGGTACTTGGGCTCCGAATGCCACTGGAGTTCATCACGTTTGCACATTCCCTTGTACAGAAGGCTGGCTCTGGCTTCTTCTCTCCTGGTGGGTTGTAGGCTTTCCCTGGCCCCCTTCCTCAGGCTGCTGCCACACTAGGTAGCTGCCTTGACACCCACTGGGGCTTCTACTGTTTTATGCAGCAGCATTCAACCTCACACTTCGCTGTCATCTTCACCATCATTGTCATCAGATTTGGTGAGACAACTGGGAATTCTTGTGTGTGTGTGTGTGTGTGTGTGTGTGTGTGTGTGTGTGTGTGTGTGTGTGTGTGTGTTTGCTTTTAAGACAGGGTCTCTCTGTGCAGTCTTGGCTGGCCTACAACTCACTTCTGTAGACCAGGCTGGCCTGGAATTTACAGAGATCAACCTGTCTCTGCCTCCT
Source organism: Peromyscus californicus insignis (assembly GCF_007827085.1). NCBI lineage: Eukaryota > Metazoa > Chordata > Mammalia > Rodentia > Cricetidae > Peromyscus > Peromyscus californicus. The sequence goes on along the minus strand of NW_026294514.1, from coordinate 53,044,421 downwards.
GAGTGCTGTGATTAAAGGCAGGAATTAGTTATAAGAGAGAGTTTTTTCCCATGTTAAAAAATGGGAAACAGAATTACAATGGAGAGAGTTAGGTCTCTGTATGATTACGCAACAGACGGTTTAAAAATGGGACAATTAGCCGAGCAGTGGTGGCGCACGCCTTTAATCCCAGCACTCGGGAGGCAGAGGCAGGCGGATCTCTGTGAGTTCGAGGCCAGCCTGGGCTACCAAGTGAGTTCCAGGAAAGGCGCAAAGCTACAGAGAAACCCTGTCTTGAAAAACCAAAAAAAAAAAAAAAAAAAGGGACAATTAAATGAAGAGATAATCAACTTAACTAGAATTGACATAATGTTAATTATCATTGTGATAATTCTTATCATTGGTTTGATAATTATTGGTTCGACTCTAAAAATGTTGGTTGATATGCGTTCATCAGTCAGCATGACCATTCAATCTAAACTAACTTATAAGACTAACAAATGCTTTTCATTTGATCAGATACAACTTGCCAAAAGGGAAACTCCCCAAGTTGGGGGTGGGGAAGGGTTTTGTTTTTGTCTTTCCAGGAGAATGAAGGCAACCTGCTAAGGAATCTGAAGACCACAGGCTAAATCAGGCATCTGAAGAGAAACAATGAATCATCCAGAGAAAATGTCCCAAGAAAAAAGAGAAAATAGCCTTTGATATATCAAATTTCCAATAGGATAAAATTTCATAAATCTTCCTAAATGTTTGTTTCTGCTGTTCTCTATAGACATATAATATATTTTTTTTATAGTCCCGATTCAATTAAAAATTAAAGCTGGCTTTGGAGTTGGAGCTTGGCTCTCTCCTTCTCTAAACCCAAACACACTTGTTAAAAGAAAATTCATAGTCTGTTTCATATCAGAAGAACCACCTGATATAGGACAGAAGAAAATCAAAATTGAGGGATTGTTATTGTCATAAACCTCTTATCCCTCAATTTTATTTTGCTCTAAAAGTTTTCTTTAGGTATACTACTATCTTAAAATTTAAACTTTCTGTTTTGATGTTAATGATGTTTATGTTTTCTGCAGTGAATGATAAACTTTCTTAAGAGTGATCTCTGAAGTCTCCAAAAAGATGATGTGGCCCCACAATGATGATTCCATATGGATTATGGTAAGGCCACTAAGTTGACAAATGCCACCTAAAGATCAGCTTTGGATTACAAACTGCTAAGGACAATTTCAAGGAGGCTGGCTGAGATGATCCAGCCTCACAGACTACTCTAGCCTGGACTTGAGACAAGCCCTGCACTTTCCCATTATGCAGAGAATGGACAGCAAATGATACAGCTACCTCTCCCAGGACTTGACAATTAACCCAAATTTTTCTTTTCAGGGTCCCCTAAAGATGTCATCACCCTCAAACTGCCATTGGCTCAGATGCTGACAGTTGCTGTCCAAATTGGACAATCAGGACAGAATAAAAAGTGACTGCTGAACTTTGTCAAGACACATCAGCACAGTCCTTCATAAATCATGCTTCACAGAAAAGTTTGTCAGGAATGCTAGGCCTGTAGGCCAAGGATGGATGCCCCAATGTTGCAGAGGAACATTGGGTAATTGTCCAGGCAGCCAACTGTTTACGGGAGCCATAAGCCTAAGCAACCTTTGACACACATGCTGCCATATTTAGGTTTCTCTCCTCTTTTCTTAGATCTAGGTCTTGCTTAAGTCTCCATAGCACCAGAACCTCTTCTCACAGATACCAGAATCTCTTCTCAGATATCAGGTGAATGAGCTGCAGTTAAGCAATTAGACAATTAGACAAGAGTAGATAGATAACCCTCAGAGCAACATTTCCTGCTGGCTGAACAGCCCATAATTAAGTCCCTTCCTGCTTGCAACCCCCATTACTAAGTCCCTTCCTGCTTGCAACCCCCATAATTAAGTCCCTTCCTGTTTGCAACCCCCTTTGCTTACCTATATATACCTTGAGAAAAAAATAAAACTTTGGAGCTTGATCAGACGTCCTGTCTTGCTCTCATTCTTTGTGTCTCTTGTCCCTCTCATTTGCCGGCCCTCCCTTTAGGTCCCCGTTGAAGACCCTGCTGGCCGAGGCAAACTGTTTCTGTCATTTCTAAATTAAGAAAGTTGGACGTTGTTTGCTCTGCACTTCCTGTTGACTCAGGTAATATTATATCCTTCTCAGACTTCTGATGGAGTTGAAGACTAGATAGTTATGGTTATCGTTTTCCTTGTTACCAGACTCAGAAAAGAAACTCATTAAAGTGGTGTAAAGTGTATAAAATTGAGAGACATCAAAAGATAGTTTTAGGTTGGTAATGTAAGTTAGGATAGAAGGTGAATTAAGTACAACACTTTGGACTCACCAAGATAGGATAGAAAATGTAATTATTTCTCTGAATTTGTCAAATGCTAATGGACTAGATATTGTTAATGTAAGTATTGCCTGTATATATTTATATATAGTTATTGTATATAGTTTTTCTATTCAAAACCTTTGCTTTAGACAGAAAGGAGGAAATGTATGATATTTTGTTTATGTTCTGATATATAAGGTTGCCTGGAGATCAGAAGGCAGAGCGAACCATTTGCTAACCATAGAGGCCAGGCAGTGGTGGCACATACCTTTAATCCCAGCACATGGGAGGAGGAAGCAGGAAGTTCAGGAGTTCAAGGCCACCCTGGGCTATATGAGATTGAACCAGTCTAAAAGAGAAACAGAGCCAGGTGGTAGTGGTGCACCTTATATTTTAGTGAAAGACCATTTCAAAATATGTTATATTATATCTTTTCTAATGAATGTTTAGCCAGTATCATTGCATACCACATTATCTGTAGATTTTTATTGGTTTAAAGACATTTATTAATTTATTTCTGTAAAATCTGAGCTTTTTTGCTTTTCATAAAAATATTTTGAGTCCTTGAGCACATTATCATGTTTTAAATTTCTCCAAAAATAATTATTCCTATTCCACAGATCCAGAATTCAGTCCATTTCAGCAATAATGTAAAATTGTCATTTCTTACAGAAATAGTTATTGAATGCCTACCTTAAGACAGTGTTTTCAGATGGTGCCAATACAAGAATAAAGACACTATTTTATAGTAAGTAAAGGATAAGGGATAAAGGAACTGTTATGTTGATTATTCTTTACTGTAACCCATATATGGTTTATTCTCTTCCTCTGTACCTATTCTAGCCATAGAATAAGACAAATGAGATAAAGCCTTAGGGTTTCTACACAGAAAAAACCGTAAGTCAGACATTCCATTCATTGCTTGCATTGACATATTTAAGCTAATGTCCTTATAGTGCCAATTAGAGTTGACTTAACTGCCTGCAGCTTTACCTGAAGGCTATGTTCTAGCTTTATGTTATCTGTAATACTGACTCATCTTTTTTAAACAGAAATACTTCTAGTTAAGCTTGATTTACTTTCAACTGGCACCTGATAAACAGACTTAGAGTAAGCATATTTAGTTGTGGATCATCTCAGGGTATGATGATGCCAAGATACAACCATAAATGCATCCAGTTTTCTGGCTGTAAATAAACAGACCACAGCCCCCACTGTAGAGAGTTACGATCATATAGCAATATTATTCTCTGGTCCTCCATTTCTAGGGTTCTTTTTTTGGGGAAAACCTTTTACTTTTCTAAATTTAACTTTACATAGATATAAATCATTCCAAGTTAAATTCAGAATTTGAAAATATATTTTCTAGTATGCCTTGCTCTTCAAAAATAGTCTACATTGTACATATTTCATATTTTAACTCTCATAAACTGTAGTTTTTTTAATGCTATTTAACCACATAGAAAGGGGTAACTCATAATCAAGTATGGTGACACATGCCTTTAATCCAAGCATTTGAGAGGCAGAGGTAGGCAGATCTCTGAGTTTGAGAAAGAAAGAAAGAAAGAAAGAAAGAAAGAAAGAAAGAAAGAAAGAAAGAAAGAAAGGAAGGAAAGGAAGGGACAGCCTTCCCTGTAGTTCTTAAAATAATGTCAAACATTTTTTTCTTCTGTTTTAGCTGAAGTGTAATTGACAAATAAAACCATACGTCGTGGTGGCTTGATGAGAACGCCCACCATAGGCTCATTCTTAGTCTCCAGTCAGTGAACTGCTTGGAAGGGTTAGTAGGGACGGCCTTGTTGGAGCACAGTGTGTTTGCGGAGTTGTGTCTCCGGGGGTGGGCTTTGAGGTTTCAAAAGACCAAGTCAGGACCAGTCTCTATTTCTCTCTCTCTCTCTCTCTCTCTCTCTCTCTCTCTCTCTCTCTCTCTCTCTCTCTCTTTCTCTCCTCCTTCTCTCTGCTTACCTGCCTGTGGATCAGAATGTAAAACTCTCAAGTACTGCTCCAGCATTGCGAGAAATTCAATTTCAGAGATAGCATCCACCATGAAAAGTTTCCTCATTATGAGTATTCATATTAAATCTGAAAATTTGAATCACTTGGTACAATTATTACCTTAATATATTTGTGAGGGTTTTTTTTATATTTATGACCATTCACAAAAAAGAATGAAAGAAAAAACACCAGCACTTTTTCAACCCATATTTGCCCTTAAAAGCAATGTACTACCCAATAATTTTTTCTCAGCTAGATGTAATTATTAACTCAACAGTTTCTAGAATCACCATGGACACTAATCTCTGGGTATTTTGTGGGGACTTTCTGAATTACATCAATTGAAGCAGAGAGACTTACTTTAAATGTGGGTGGTGGCATTTCATTGGTTGGGGTACTACGTCGCATTAAAAGGGGAAATGGATCTGAGCATGATCACTCATTTGCTTCCTCCTTGTGGAAGAATGTGACTAGATGCCTCATGCTCCAGATGCCATGCCTTGCCCAGCATGATTGAAGAATCCCCTCAAACTATAAGCCAAAAATAACCCCTTCATTCCTTAAGTTGCTTCAGCCAGATTATTTTGTCACAGCCATAAAAAAAGTAAGTAACATAGAAAACTGGTACCATAAGTCATGGTGCTGTGACAAACCTGACCACGTGGTCCTCAAGACTTTGCAACTGGTTTGCAGGGAGAATATGGAAGGTTTAAACCTATGAGCCAAAGAAACCCGAAATGCAGTAAGTGAACAGTGTTAAACAGGCCACTCTGGCATCAGCATGAAGAAAAGGATACAAAAGAGATTGTGGACCATGGAAAGACACTCATGAGATTTAAGAAGAGAATTAGAATTACATCAGAAACTGAGTTAGAGGCCATTTCTGACACATTTTTAAAAAGAATCTGCCCATGTCCTTAGAAATTGGATTCTACTAAAGTAAAAAGTGGTAGACTAAGTTTTTTTCTTTTTTTGTATGTAGGGAATTTCAGGACACCATACATTCAAGCTGTAGCAAGACAACAACTCATTGTTTTTATTTAGATCCACAGTGAGAGCGAGCATCAAGTGGAGTGAACAGATATGAAAATCTAGTTTGGTTGCTGATGGCAGGTGTGTGAGCAACTTTCACACTCTGGACAAGAAGTGCATAGATAACAAGAATCTGCAGAGTTGAAGACAGTAGTGTCCTTAAAGAGAAACCTCACCCTCCTCACGGGAACAGGAGAAGTGTCCCGAGGGCAGAATCCGACCATCAAAATTTCCAGCTTGTTTAAGTGTAAATACATCTGAAAGGAGAGAATCTCAAATGAGAATGGTGCTGAGGATTTCTGCTCAACAGAAACTGCCTAGAGAAATGCTTCTTCAGTGTTAACCCACAGAAGTTGATGAAACTGAGATCCAAGAGTGCCAGGCTCAAACTCTACTACAGTGTCATCTTTGTGGTGCTGGTCCCATAGGCATGCAAGATAAAGTATTGAGGGGGTCAGGGAAACTTGCTCTGTGGTTTGTGTCAGAAATCAGTGAGCATAGGCAATGCATGGCAGAGTTGACAAGGAGGCCTTGAATTGCCATATTATAAAGATGTAAAGACAAACCCTGTGCAGCAATGGAAATCTCAAGATAATACATTTCAGGACCAAGGAACACCTTTCAAGGAAAGCTGAAGGCCTAAAGTAGACCTGGTCCAAGGAAAGCTAAAGGCCTAAAGTGTATAAACTGATGACATCAGTGCTCCATAGTATGGGAAGGGTTTTATTGTAGATATGGGAGAGAAAACAGCAAGAGACATCCGGAAGAGTCCAAAACAGAGAAGGAAAGAGGTAGACTGAGCATGGCCACCAGACTGGATATGGTCAGGGCTATCTGTAACAGAAGAGAGGATAGCAGGGAATAGAGATAAAGAAAACATAGTGAGAGCAAGAGGAGCAGAGCATAGATCAAGAGAGGAATATAGAGCGAGGGAGAGAGAACATCTCAGGAGTAACAGGGATTTTGAAATGTGTAAAAGGTACTTGAGATACTGAGTGAGCTTGGAGGTCAACATGAGCTTTGATGTGCTTATGGGCACCACTGGTAGACATATGTCCCTTCTGCCAGAGGTGAGGGAAATTACTCCTTCTGGTAGAAGGGGACAGGCTTCACAAGTATTTAACTGCATATATATATATATATATATATATATATATATATATATATATATATATATATATAGGAATGTCTCCTATAGTCCAGGTTGAACTTATTTCTGGATATTTGGATTGCCTTTTAGAGCTTGGGGAATTGGAATTTCCTTTAAACCTGACATAATCTGGTCTAAGAGAGGTGCTATATATGCTACAGGAGAAAAAAAAAAAAAACAAAAAACAGAATGAGTGGAGCTATCCAATCCTTGAGATCCCAGATGATTCCATCACAAGACTTATAGATATAACATGGAGCTATAGGATTTAGTGCTTGTCCTGCTGGGTACTGTGGAATAATCCTTTTGTACACTGTGAAGAAGTATTGCTGTCATTGTTAATAAAAGGCTGATTGGCTGATGGCTAGGCCAGATTTTGGGGGCAGAGAGAATGCCAGTGAGAAGAAGGGCGGAGTCAGATGAGCCATGAGACACAGAGTAAGCAGGATGGGAGGTACATGGGGTAAAGGAGCCTCAGGGAAGCACATAAATTGATAGGAATGGGTTAATTTAAGTTATAAAAACAAGTTTAAAATGAGCCTAAGCTATTGGCTAGACATTTATAATTTATAAGTCTCAGTGTGGTTATCTAGGGAACCAGTGGTCCTGACAAACTCTCTGCCTTCAGCTGAGTTTCATCCTCATTTGCTCTCACATATCCTTGTTTTGCCATCAGTAATTCCTTTTGGAACTGTGATATTTACTCTATGACATTGTACATTGGAAATATGTACCTGGTTTTGATTGTACAGGAGGTTACAGTTAAGAGAGTACCAAAAATCTCAGAAAGGATTCTTCCCTTATACTTTTAAAGAATATATACATTTTTAAACACTCTGGAGACTTTTGAATTTGCAAAAAGTTCGTGAGATGACCAAAAGGCCATTTTGACAAGTGGATAAAAGATTATGTCTTAAAAGTGATATGTTTAGGAGCCAAGTAAACAGAGGGTAGTTTATATTGAGTGTAAGCTGAATGTATCCAGACCCACTTAGGAGGCACATCACTGGGCATGTTTGTGAGGATTGTTTGAATTATATTAGTCGAGGTAAATAAATCTATCATAGATGTCAGTGGCACCATTTCATGGACTGGAGTTCTAAACCACACAAAAAAGGTGAAGGTTATCAGTCCATGGACATTCATCATTACCCACTTTATGATTGAAGATGCAATGTGACCAGCAGCCTACCACCCATAATGCAGCTCTTTAACACAGGTTCCCATCATGATGTTTTTCCCATGATGATGGAATGGCAGTCTGAAAATAAAAGCCCCCCCCCCACAAAAAAATCTACTGTTTTTCAAGTTGTTTTGTTCATAACAATGAAAAAGAAACAAACACAGTAGGCGTTCAAAATATATTCCCTCAAAACAGAAGTTACTATGTAGGTGTTTCTTAATCCAATTAGGAAAGGCATAATTTTCTGAGTTAATAATATTGAGACATTTACACTTATAATTTCTATTACAAAATCACAATGTTCAGTGACCTGAAAAAGAAACATACTTCATAAAGTGAAAGATGAAAGTAATTTTATTACATTAAAGACAGAATTTAATTTTGTTGAAAATAGGTATAATTTATTTAAGTATTAGATTTCATTATCGACTTTAATTAAAATATGAAAATCAAAAGAATATATGTCATTAGTAAAGAAAAATGAATTTAAAATCATTACAATTAATTTTCTTAGATTAATGTAATGGATTCCAAAAATATTATGCTCATTGCCTATTTATCTTAACTGTAATATGAATGGTAAAGACTGTTGTTCGGTCCCAAAGAAACCCAGGGCAAGTCTCACTCAGTCCCTGTGCCTCCTCCTAGCTCTTCTTACTCTCACCCCTACCCTAAACCTCTCCAGCCCGGGGACTGGCTAGGCTTCACTTTCCCCAGTCTCTGAATGCTATATACCCTTAGCCGTTTATGCCATGTGGTCTCTTGGTCTCTTGGCTCTCTTGGCCTCTTGCCAAGGGCTGGCTCCGTTCCTGGATCTCTCTTGGACCACTTGCCCAACTCCTCTCCCCTTCCTCTCTCTTCAGTCCACTCTCCCTTCTCATAGCCTGGTTTGGTTTTCTGGCCATGTTCAATTTGGAACCCTCCAGATGCCTCTGGATGTGCTCTCCCTCATATCTACAATAAAACTTTTCCCCAGCTACACTTAGGCGCCATTATGTCCTCTTTTTTTCATTCAACTGTCATAATAGTAGCATTTTTCTTAAACAAAAGTAAATTTTTAGGTGTATATTTGCATTTATATTAAGTATAAATATTTTCAAAGTATTTATATGACCATATTTCTTTAGAAAATTTAGAACTATTGTTACAGGGCAAGACAGTGAAGAGGTTCCTCCATCTTGTATTCTTGCTGAGGTCATTTAAAGTTTAACTAGAATTTGATGTCCTTGATAGAGAATTGCATGGAAAATTGTCCAACTCTATTCTAGGTACCTGAGGTCAAGATTCCTGGCTAATTTAACCTAGCTTCCATTAAACTGCCTGCTTGGGCAAACCTCCAAACGAGCTAACAGCTTACCTTAGCTTCTTGTGTAGAACCCTTCTGGCTAATCATTTAGCTTCTTTCAAATTGTTTGCTTATGCCAAGCATCCAATGCAGATGCAGAGCGAGATGCCAGGATGTAGCTTTTGCCTTCAAAAACCCCATGCTTTGTACATTTGGTGCTACACTTAAGACCCCAACACCTGAATGTAGTCCCTGCCAGCTGGAATTAAGACTTTCAGTTGACTATAAACTGTCTGAATGGTTATCTCTGGTGGGTTCCCCATTATGCTATGCTATTTCGAATGTGTATTGTGGAGAGGAGACATGGTGGATTAGAAATCAAGACATTCCTAAATTTCCCAGACAAACAAGACAAGAGGTTCCTAGCAGCAGGTACAGGAGGGAGAATGTGGAAAAACATGAGAGTGTGGCAGTAAAGAAAACACAGTAGACTAATTGAAACTCAAGAATATTGTACTTCAGATTTTCAAATAAAGAAAAAACCCTAACTCTGGGGACTGAACAGCACAGTGGGGATGATGGTAAGTCTTCTTCATTTGAGCTTCAAGTAAATGGGAAGGAAGCCTCTGCAAGATCCACAATGCTGAGGAGTGGTCACAAGGTCCCCTGGGAGGATCTTACTACTGTTATTAGCTGAAATTAATACACTTCAAGCTGTTTTCAAAAAACTTGCATTTCTACTCATAGACAAATGCTATTCTTAGTTCTAATAGAAGAAACGTCTCACAATAACTGACAGAAAATCCCAAGCTACTCAGGATGATTAGCATAAGCAAAGGTCCAGTGTTCATACCTAAATAGGATACTCACACCACCCAATCTAATGCTCTCCTTCCCTGGAAGAGGGAGAAGAAATAGTCTAAGAACCAAAAGATAAAGGGAAAAACTATGAAAGGCTATCATCTGGGCATGATATAAATAGGACATTAATAATGTCACAACAGTGGCTGCCTGCAATGGGACTCCACAAGCCTGGATCTGTCAACAATCAATCATAGACTGGAGAGAGGCCCATGTAGCCCTACTCCTCCCTGCTGAACTATGAGCTATTGATGGTGGATTCTGTGGGAAGGGAAGACATTGTCTTTGATTGGGTATCCATGGATGATGTCAGTATGATCCAACGGATAGTTCCACACCAATGATCACGTGGATGGCCCTGGTGAAACTTACCTGGTCTCAGGGGAAATCAAAGCAACACAGGTGTGGGCGGAGCTGTGTGGCTGCAGTAGTAGGAAAAGGAAGGAGAGGACAAAGGGTGAGAGCAGCAGTAGCCAAAGTGTACTACGTGTGTGTCCGGAATCGTCAATGAGCAACTTTAGTAAAAGATTAGAAAAGAACTGAATACTTAAACTCAGGGGAAAACTAGAAAACAAACAAAAGCTATTCATGGCTAGTAAACCAGAATTACAGAAGACATGCAACTAAATTCTACATATAGAACAGAAAGAATGATATACACAAACACTAGAGCAATAAATAAATCATAAAAAATAAAAAAAAATCCATCATATCAGTCCTGTTGTTCACAATGGCAAGAAATAGCTAATGAAACCACCAAAACACAGATCTACCGATATTAACATCCACGAACCATTGTTTTGCATAGGTATGCACCCCACAGATGGTGAGGGGAGATTGACTACTCAGTCACCAGATGGTATTGTTATTTTGGGGGATGGGACACCACTAGCAAACAGACCTCTTGGTACACACCTTTGAATGCTGTGCCTGGTCCTTGACATTTTCAATATTTCCCAACCTACCACGAGGGGAAAATTATCCTCCTTCAAACACTCCAGCTAGTGTTAAGCTTTGTTCAGCTACACAGGGTCAAGCAATCACAACATGCACCCACTGGAAAAAAAAACAAAAAATATTTTCTCTCTTAAGATGATTCTTTCCATATGTTGGTTATAGTTATGTGGCAGCAACTTTCACAGGAATTATATTTAAAACTTCTCAGAAAAAAAGGAAATAAAAATACTTGCTAAAATGTGGTACATCTGGTGAAGGCTTGCAGCTATGTGACTACATTAAAAATCATATCACAGATAAATAGCCTGATCATACAAGCAGGTCTCATAAAACTACACAGAATATAAAAAATAAAGTTCATAAGGTAAATGCAAAAGTAGTTGAAGGAAAGATATAATAAAAACTGGAGTTGAATTAATGGAGTATCAATAAAAGAAAAATGAGGGAAAACTTGGAAACTCTTAGCATTTGGTTTAAGCAACAATTTTCTGAGTAGAATTCCACTAGCAAGAACTGACAATTGCATCAAAAGTACAAAGTTTCTTAAAAGCAAGTGAAACAACTAATGCAATGAAAAGATTGCCTAGAGATGGAAGCAAGTGTGATACCTGTTCAACTGACAGGGGATTATATGTAAACTGTATGGAGTCCAATATACTAAAGAGAAAGAACAAAAAATCTAATTATCAAGTAGGCAAATGGATAAAGTAGACAATTTTCAAATAATGAGCAAATAGCTAGTAATTTCCCTAACAACGTTCAGTATCTTTAGCTATAAGGGAAAAAATAGAAAGAAAAAAAACCCAAATTGAGATTCCATGTCAACCCAGATAAAAGGACTATCTTCAAGAAAACAATTTATTATCAATGCTGATTAGTGTATGGGCTGACAAGAAATCTACATTGTTAGTGGTCCAACAACTGTAAAACATCCACTATGGATGATCCTCCAAATAATTTAAAACTAGAAGTGTTGTATGATGTTTCTACTACATCTGGGAATATGATCTCCAAATCCCAGTTAACTTACTGTAGAGATCCTCACATACACATACTTATCATGGAACTATAAGCAATAGAGAAATCATGGTATCTGCTTAAATTCTCAAGAATTGATGAACTGGAAATTTGTGTACATGGAACCCATGAATGCTGTGCAAAGCCCTTCAGTAGCTGAGAAGATATCACTGCTTCTTGGTGGTGAGTCATTAAGAAAAAAAATTAAATATTTTCTGACTTTTTAAGTGAGATAAACTAGTCTGACTTTTGTTATAATTGGATCTTGACATGTTTCCTACTAATTCTATGTATTTTAAGTTATTAGATTATCTTGAGCCATTGTGAACTGCAATAGAAGGTGTCCCTCCTTACTAAAATACTAGCTTATGACTAAACTTTAAAGTAAGTTCACATTTCTATTCTATGCATTAGCTATTTTACACTTAATTTTAGTTATAATTTTATTAATAACAATAGACATGAAAATTCAATTTTACTTAAAAATTTTTTTAAAATGTATTTACATTCACTTCTCACTGTTATCCAAAAGTTTCTCCAATACAATAATTAAGTAAACAACAAATGACTTTAGAAGAGTATTCAGCTGAAAATGTGGATCATGTACTTTAGATAATTAAAGATTGCTCATATCAGAGATTGTCATCTTTAACTAATAATTTCTTAGAAATAGAACTGTGCCTGAATTAAAATTAAACACAAAATAATAAGCAAACAAACCCCAAACTTCATTGACTGTTTTTCCTAATACCTTTTCTCTATACCCCTATTATTCAGTGTTTTGAACAGAAATGTGCAGATTTTTGCTCCAGTCAGTTGGTCAACCTCTAATGCCTCAAGTAAGCTATGTGTCTAAGTTGTGTCAAAAGAATATACACTTGGGGGCCCTGGTTTATACACCTGTTCTTTGTTTGTATGTGATTACAGGTTTCAAACATGATCTGATGCCATACTGAGATGGTATTTTAGGGCTATTTCAAATCATGAGAGAAACATGAATTTCAAGTGATTATATTTCAGCCTATAGTAAAACTTGACGTTGTAGTTTCCCATAGAAACATGCTCCCCAGTCTTCACAGCCATGAAAAAATCACCTTTGAATATGCAACTTAATTCATAAATGATAAATATTTTTGCATGCGGTTAAACTGTCTTAACATGGTCTGGAATCTTCTGCTTTTGTGTATAAGGTGGAAACAACAATTGATATACAAACGAGTAAGTCAGTAAGCAGCATCCCTACATGGCCTTTGCATCAGCTCCCACCTCTAGAATCCTGCCTTTTTGAGTTCCTGTCCTGACTTCCATCAATGATGAATAGTGCTGTGGAAGTGTAAGCCAAATAAACCCCAATTTGCTTTTTGGTCATGGTGTTTTGTTGAAGCAATAAAAAATCCTAACAAAGACAAGTTGCTCCCAGTAGGGTATTGCCATGACAGACTTGACCAGGTTTTTAGGAGGATCGTGGAAGGACTTTGGAACAAAGTTGAGCAAGAAAAGCCATGTTGAGAGTTCAGGTGGATATTCTGTGGGAACTTGGAAGATAAGAATGTTGAGTGTAGTACAGAGAATGGAGGCCTGGCCTGTGAAGTTTCAGAGGGAGTTTAAAGACTCTATCAGTGCTATTTGCTATTTTGACCCGTGATTCTGTTGTTCTGGTCAGCTGGGGCTGAAGGGTCAGTTGTAATTAACAAGAGACCAGCAATTGAGGTGAAACCTTTATATTTAGGGACAACTAATGATGGTCAGCTGGAACTTAAAAGTTAGATGTTGGCCAGGCGGTGGTGGCGCACGCCTTTAATCCCAGCACTCGGGAGGCAGAGCCAGGTGGATCTCTGTGAGTTCGAGTCCAGCCTGGACTACAGAGTGAGTTCCAGGAAAGGTGCAAAGCTACACAGAGAAACCCTGTCTCGAAAAACTAAAAAAAAAAAAAAGTTAGATGTTGACTAGGAAGAGACCAGCATCACTGAGGTGAAATCTTCGGGGAAGTGTTTCCTCAGGGTCATCACACACAAGCTGTGTTCCAGAAACATTTGAGGGTGTACCTTGTGCTGGCAGCTGAACTTTGTAGTGTACAAGTCACTCAGGTAGTACTGATTTTGAAGACATGAAGAGGTCACGGAGAGTAGCTGAAGCTTGGCACTGTGAGGAGGCAGGGGAGGCCATTAGTGAAGGTGCAGCCCTAGTGGCAGCTGAAGGCTCAGGACTAAAGGAGTCGTGCAAAGAGGTTTAGGCTTGGCATCATGAACCGAGCCTGTGAGAGGCTATTGATGAAGGTGCCTCCCAGTTGCAGCGTAAGACCTCAGCATTTAGGAGATGCCAATACCACAGCCACCAAGAACTGGACCAGCAGTGCAGTGAGACTGGCTGGAGCATAGAAAACAAGCTGTGTGTGCTGCAGAGGGCAGAGCTGTAGAAGTAACTCAAGCTCCTTGGAGGAGCCCAGACAATCATGAGTGAATCCCAGATAACTGGAAACTGGGTTATTTATACTCTTGGAGTTCGGTTTTGCTTGGTTCCGATTGTGTTTGTGCCCTGATTCTTCTCTCTTGAAGGACATATTTAATTTAATTTTAATTTTTATAGGAGCCCACAGATGAAAGACTTTGAAATTTTAAGAGAGATTTTGTGTATTTAGAGAGACTGGATATTTTAAAGACACTCAAATTTTAATTTCTTTGGATTTGTAAAGACTATGGGAATTTTAAAGTTATTTGTATTTTTAATGTGAGAACTTGGGGATGAATAGGAAAGGAAAGGTGTGGCTTAATAGTGATATGTTTGTGTGTTAAGTTGATAAAGGGTTAGTTGTGCTGGCTGGTCTTGTGTCAACATGACACACAGTCTGGAGTTATCTGAAAAGAGGAAAACTCAATTGAGAAAATGCCTCCATAAGATCCAGCTGATGGAGGCATTTAAATAAATTAAAATGGATCCACTATGTGTGCACTTAATAATATATGATAAATTATGAAACACTGGTTTTGAGTGTCAACTTAACACAAGCTAGAGTCATCAGAAAGGAAGGAGACTCAGTTGAGGAAATTCTTCCATGAGATCCAGCTGTAAGGCATTTTCTCAATTAATGGTCAGTGAGGGAGCGCCCAGCCCATGGTAGGTGGCGCCATCCCTGGCCTGGTTGCCCTGGGTTCTATAAGAAAGCAGCCTGAGCTGAGCAAGCCACGGGGAGCAAGTCAGTAAGCAGCTCCCCTCCATGGCCTCTGCATCAATTCTTGCCTGTAGGATCCTGCCGTGTTTGAGTTCCTGTCCTGACTTCCTTCAATAATGAACAGTATTGTAGAAGTGTAAGCTAAATAAACCCTTTCCTCCCAAACTTGCTTTTTGGTTATGGTGTTTTGTTACAGTGAGATCTCACCTATTTGTCAGAACTTGCTTATCAATAGTATGAATAAAAGCTCAAGGAAAATGAGTCCTCCCTTCAAGGCTTGCTACTTCTGTTAGCACACAGTAGAGACAAAACATGTCCACAGAACAATGGAACATTTCTATAATGACAAATACATGAATAAATGACTATTTAAGCTGTTGAGAATTGGGTTAGTTTATTCCACAGCAAATTCTTAGAAACAAGAGCCAAGATATTGTTATTATTTCCTTGTGTGTCCTTTTATCTGTCCATCTACTTGGTTGACAACAAAGAATACTTTAGATTAGATACACTTGCTAAAATATCAGAAACAGTGGATTAATATCCTATCTTCCATCATGCATTTATAACTAACATGTTATTTTGAATACTTGCTGAAGCAGATAAGTATATGTACATATAGTTTTGAAAACTGAGTATTTATTTACAAAATAAAATATTTTTGTTGATTTATCAGAAGATATGCAGTAATAATTTAGATTTCTCACACATCTATTTTTATGAAATAAGAAATGACATTTGGAAAAATATACAAGTGACAAATACAATCAGTTTTCCTACTTAATAGTCAACATTTGAATTTATGCACACTGATTTCTTGGGAATAATTTGTCACCAGTATTTTTTTAAAATAAAATCTAACACTATAAATTCATAGAGTTTATAGAAGTTTTGTTTCCCAAAGGACAATGTAACCTCTGCATGCCATGCTAATAAGGCAAACAAAATCCTTCAGTGATGGTATTATGTGGAAAACTGTTAGATGTCAATTTAATGAGATCTTACAGATTATTAATGGAGATTTTTGTATATATCAATTATACATAATAAAAATTCTGGAAATGATGTTCTCAGTATGGCAACAAAATTTTAATTGAAACTTACTGAAATATTTTAACTCATGTTAAATCATTTTATTTGTCTTATTTTAAACCATTTAGTCATTTAATTTTTATTATTATTACTTTTAATAAAAAATATTTTTCAGACAATATATTTTCACCATATTCTTCCCGTCTCAACACCTCCCAGATACTAGCAAATAGCAAGGCCAGCTGGAGACCGAGTGTTCAAACACATGAGCTTATGGGGGACATTTAGCATTCAAACCAAAACACTGAACTATTGTATGGCCCAGTCACTATACTCCTGAGTATATGCAAAAAATATTCTAAGTGAACATACCACAGAAACACCCATTCATCATTCTTTGTAGTAGCACTTACCTATAGACATTATATGGTTCAGCCTACGGATTAGCAGAAAAATGGATAAATAAAATGTGGTATGTATACACAATGGATAATATTCAACTATAAAGAAGAATGAAATTATGATATTTTTAGAAAAATGATTGGAGTGGAGATCATTATACTAAATGAAATAATTCAGAGTAAGGAAGACAAGTGTCAAATGTTTCATTGACTATGCAGGAAACGCAGACAGAGAGATGGAAGGGAGGGTGGAGAAATGAAAAAGAATAGCGGGGAACCTTTAGAAGATGGAGGCTTGCTAGAAAAAGTGCAACACTGGGGAGTGTGGGTCTTGAGGTTTTACAGCTTAGCCACTGAGCCTTTCCTTCTGAAGAACTACATTTCCCAGAAGTCATATCTATCCCTGTAAGAGGCCACATCTTATCTTACTTTGTAGGCGTTTTAGCCATGTGTACATGGGTGTGACAAAAGTGCACCCTCACTGTGAATAAACATGGTTAGGCCTAAGGTACGACCAAGCCTTTCTTTTGTCTTACGTCTGTCTACAGTGGCTCTTTAAATAATCTTCCCACTTTTTCTTCACTCTGTTCTTTGGGATGACTGATGCACTGAGACCATCTGGCCTCTTGTGTATGCCATCACGCCTCCCCTGCCATGATTGAATGGTCAAATTAACAATCAGGGTTAACCAACTTAAAGCCCAGCTACCATATCAATGTGGCCTTTAAACCCATCTTCTTAAATAACATCATGCTAACACTGCCCCCTCCTATCCAGAGGATTTTGGATTTAATGTTACTCTTATACTGACAATTATGGCTTAAGAATCCATGTTTTTTAACAGCTTAACCTTGTTCAAAACCCCAAGTTCAAGTCTTCTCTGAGTCTTGTGCAGGGTTTATCTGGGAGCATCTTACCCAAACAAACAAACAAACAATATAATTATATAATATATACCAACATAAAATACCTACCATAGCACAAAGAAAATATTTCCATTCCAAAATGGAGGGTGTCAAAGGGAATGTCAAAGATCAGATACACCAAATTTTGTAGCTCCATGTCATGGTGTAGAATATTATTTTTTTGTGTTATTTTATTTTATTTTATTTTACAATACAATTCAGTTCTACATATCAGCCACTGATTCCCTTGTTCTCCCCCCTCCCGCCTCCCTCCTGTTCCCCCCAGCCAACTCCCCATTCCCACCTCCTCCAGGGCAAAGTCTCCCCCGAGGACTGAGATTATTTTAAGATGTGTTATGTTTGTTTATGTTGTGGAACATTTGTTTAATGATACAAAGATGTGTTGCACTCTTTAATGTTGCATTTGTTTAACTCTGTGAAGCTGTGTTACGGTGCCTGCCTAAAACACCTGATGGTCTAAGAAAGAGCTGAATGGTCAACAATGAGGCAGGAGAAAGGATAGGAGGGGCTGGCAGGCAGAGAAAATAAAAGAGGAGAAAAAAAGAGTAGAGGAAGAAAGAGCAAGAGAAGAAGGAGCAAGAAAAGAAGGGGCCAGCCACCCAGCTACACAGCAGTCCACAGAGTAAGAATAATGAAAGGTATTCAGAAATAGAGAAATGTAAAAAACCAAAGGCAAAAGGTAGATGGGATAATTTAAAGTCAAGAAAAGCTGGTTAGAAGCAAACCAAGACTGGGGATTTATAAGAAATAAGTCTCTCTGTTTGTGATTTATTTGGGAGCTGGGTGGCAGGCCCCCAAAAGACAAAGAGAGTAAAAAAACAAGCAACAACAACATCCTATAGAAATTGTGGTACATATAGCCTCCCAAGTACTTGAGTAACCCTATCCCTATGACCGTCACACTTGATGTTCATATTGCCTCTCTCTTGGACTGACTATACATGGTGTCTGTAGGTGTCATTAACACACTTTTCACAATCCTGCTGTCTCCAATTTCTTGGAGTCTCTATGCAGTTTGGTTTTCACTTTCACAGCTTTCAAATCACAGTACCAAAGGTTTTCATGCAGGAAATCTGATCATGCCTCATGTGCCCTAGCATCTTGGGCGATCCTTTGTTATCAGCTTGATAGTCTCTATCCATTGTAATACCTGCATTCTACATGGCTGTAAAGCTATTATCTTATGACCAAGGCCACAGTTTGGCAGCAGTAGGATCAGTAACAGATCCTGGAGTATATAGGACAGTCCATGAGCTGACCAAGCAGAAAGCATCCCAGAGAAACAAGTTCTTTGAAAGTCCGCTACACCAGACATGAGCCAATCTCAAGAGAATGTCATTCAAATGAGTTCACTCTTCTTTCTTTTACACCCACAGTTGGTGGGATCTGGCTAGTTTCTGCAGTGACACCAAGCCATCTGTCTTAGCTTTCTAATACACAGTGTTTGTCCACTTTTTATGTTACTAACCTTTTGATATCTACACTCTTTTTTGTACTCATATTTAAATACATTATTTTAACCTGAACAAACTGCTTACTTAAGAAAATGTACATTTCTGCTTTACTGTTTATTCCAACCTGTCACTTTTTTTCTATTTTTGCCAGCAGAGAAAATTATATTTTATTTATTTATTTGTTTTTTTGGTTTTTCATTAAGAAATTTTTTATTCATATTACATACCAATCACAGATCCCCCTCTTCCCTCCAGCTGCTCCTCCAGCCTTCCATGCAACCCACTCCCCATTCCCTCCTACAAGAAGGTAAAGCCTCCCATGAGGAGTCAGCAGAGCCTGGTACATTTAGTAGAGGCAGGTCTAGGCCCCTCCCCTAGCCTCAAGACTATGCAAGGTGTCCTACTATAGGTAGTGGGATCCAAAAAGTCTGCTCATGCAACAGGGATGGATCCTGATCCTACTGCCAGGGGGCCCCTTAAGCAGATCAAGCTATACAACTGTCTCGCTTATGCAGAGGGCCTAGTCCAGTTCCATGGAGGCTCCACAGGTGTTGGTCTAAATTTCATGAGTTCCCACTAGTTTGGTTTGATTACAGAGAGAACCAACTTGTCACTTTTAACCTGCCACACAATAGTCAGAATATCCATGCCAGAATCTGACTGCCATGCTGGTCTGAATTTTCCTCCACCAAATTAATTGGTCAATTACTTTTAAATTCAGCCTCATTCCAATCTCAGGACAGTGCCAAAATATAGATAAATCATTTGCTAAATAAGTGCATAGTAGCTTCTAACAAAATTTCCAGTTCAGCTCTCATTTGTATCTTGAACCTCATAAGACTGGATTTCATTATTAATACTTCTGTTGACATCATTCTGGTCTTTTGAACTCCCACCATAATTGTTTATTGAATGCTTCTGAAAGCATTATAATCTTTGTTTGGCATGTGTCTTCAAAGACTCTCAAATTCTTCCTACAAACCTGCTTCCAAGTCAAGAACCACATGATTAGATTGGTCATAGCAAAGACACCATGATTCTGATACTAGGTTTTTGTGTTTGTTAACTTCTTAATCACTGTGATTGAACTATCAACTTGAAAGCAAAAGATTTATTATACTCACAGTTTGGAGGGTTCAGCTCATCATGGGAGAGGGGAGTGAGAAAGAAAGGAGGTCACGACGTGAAGCAGAGGAAAGCAGGGAAGAGCAAGGAAAGACAGAGTTCACAATGACATGTCCTGGTGACCTACTTTGATCTAAGCTCCATGTCTTACCTTTGTGTTACCTCCCAATAATGTTATTATAACTCTATCTGGGGATTGAAGCATTTAATAAATGAGAACCTTCATATTCTAATCATCTCAGGAAGCACCAACTAGTCTTACTTGTGTACTTTACTAATGTTCTAGATATTTCTTCAGCCAAGGAAGTTAAAATTAGGATTTGATTTCACTGCCTTGGAAAACTAGAGGAGTAAAGTAGAGAGCATTAAACCACCTGACATGGTATGAAGTTTAAATGGTCAGAGTAGGGTAGCATTGTCGTAAGAGGCACATGGCCAATGGAACAGAAGAAAGGCATCATCAAAACTCTCATATACTTACGGCTTTTCAGAAAAGATGCTAAGAAACTGTATCAGAGAAGGGGAATTCTGCAGTTAATGAATTCAGAAATTGGATATTCACATTTTGAAGGTCTAGGTTTATAAAGAGATTGCCTGTAAAATCTTCTCAGAATTCTTTGAAATAAAAGAAACAGTCCAAATGTTGATTTTGGGGGCACTGATGTGACTGTCATAGCTTATCACACTTTGCTTAAAACGATGAAATTTGCTATGACATAACTATATGTAAATCAACAAATTATTTTTAAATAGTTTTAAATCTTTTGTATATGAGCTAAAAATTTACCCACATATATGAAATAACTTTAATTTCCACGTATCTGGGATATAATTTTGAACAGGCAAATATCTAAACTTCAAATAAGAATGTATCAATATTATACAAATATAAGGCCGGGCGGTGGTGGCGCACGCCTTTAATCCCAGCACTCGGGAGGCAGAGCCAGGTGGATCTCTGTGAGTTCAAGGCCAGCCTAGTCTACAAAGCAAGATCCAGGACAGGCATCAAAACTACACTGAGAAACCTTGTCTCGAAAAACCAAATATATATATATATATATATATATATATATATATATATATATATATATATATATATGTATGAATATAATCACTATTTAAATGTTTAGATGTGGAGAGCTTTCATTTTGTGTTTCTTCTCTATGGATGCATCTGATTTTACATAGATTGCCTGGTAATTTAAAATAATGACAATTAAATTTCTTTTAAAAATAACCCACATTCACAAGAGTTAAAGGTGGGCATAGTGGTACATATTTGTAATCCTACCACTAGGGAGGCCCTTGAGCATGAGTTTGAGACAAGCCTGTGATATATGGGGAGACTCTATGTCTAAGCAGACACATGGAGAAACCAGGAAACAAGAAATATAAAACAACACAGGGCTATGGATCTCCGTGGTAGAACACTTGCCTGTCCTGCAACACAGCGGGGCCAGTCTGCAGCACCACAAACAGAGACAGGGATTACTTTAAGAAAAAAAACCTTGTTTCCTTATGTGAAACAGGTTTCACGTTATGAAACTATAGACTGTTCTGATCATGTTTATATTTAGAGAAATCATGCACCAAATATTATCTCACAAACCCACTTCAGGAGGTAAGGGCACTTGTCACCAAGACTGGAAAACCAAATTTCAGTCTAGGAACCAGCTGTATCGAAGGAGAAAATCATCTCCTGCATGCTGTCCCTTGATCTCCTCAGATATGCATTGGTATGTGCCTGTGTGTGTAAAAAAAAAAAAAAAAAATCTAGAATCCTGTTTTCATGTTAAGGAGGTAAAAAAAATGTTGATTGCCAATACTATGTATAAAATGTATACAATATAAATACAAATAAAATTTGTGCCTCTCTCTTTCTCTCTCTCTCTCTCTCTCTCTCTCTCTCTCTCTCTCTCTCTCTCTCTCTCTCGTGTGTGTGTGTGTGTGTGTGTGTGTGTGTGTGTGTGTGCACTTATGAACTCTCAGAGGACAATTTGCAGGGATTTGTTATCTTCCTCCACAATGTATGTTCCAGGGATTGAACTCACGTCCTCACGCTTTGCATCAAGCACCCCTGCCTGCCGAGTCATCTTTCTATACGTAGCAAGTAATATGCTTTCTCATATGCTTTCTGAAAGTAAGTTCTAGAATTTAGACTTTACTGGGTGTCATAAACATAAAGGTTCACAAAACCACAATGCATATTAGTGTCAGACCATTATCAAATGATCAGCTGTCTACACTTATTAATATGTAATCAGCATGATGGTGATTACTTAGTTTTACAACAATGGGCAGCTAAATATTCAGCAATGCTGTTTTTCTTCATTGAGACATAGAACTAGAACTGTAACTGTTGACGTTACAGATCTTTCAAATAGCATGTTACTAGATGTGTGAAATCAAAACCAAAAATCATTGCTGAATTAAGTTTTGCACAGTTTTTAATAAACTAAGTTCAGTATTTTCTCAAGAAACAAAAATAGAATATTGATTTACAAAACGTAATTCTGGGATTTCTCTTTGTCTACGCTGCTTCTCTTGTTCTCTCCCTGAGTGTACTCTTTCAACTTAGTTATGCCCCACTATAATTTTGGGGAGGGGGTGGCAGTGGCAGGAATGTCTCTTACCCACCAAAATTCAGAGATAAAATTTGTAATAATTTCTCACCTTACTCAATATGTACTGAAGCTGCTGCTCTGTAATTATAATGATAGAGAACAAATCCAACAAAAGAATAGTAATGAGGAGTAATTGATAAAAACCTGAGTTACAGAGTGTCATTACTGTAATCCTATATTTATTACTTCTTATGTTTATCTACCAGATTAAATTATTTTTAACTTATGACTTTATATCTTTTGCAAGTTAAGTATAAGAATAAATAATATTAACATCATTATAAATGACAGTGGATATAAATGAAATTCTTGTCTTAGTGACTGTTTAGAATGAGAACTCATTGAATTTAGTTTAAAGATTTGTACATGCTATTCAAAAATTGAAATTTCAACTTTAGAAGCCTTCTCCAATAATGAATATTACCAATATTAAAAATATGATCAATTAGGATTGCCTAAATTGGTGACTGGATATTGAAAATGTGGTACATGCACAATGGGATTCTAAATAGCAATGAAGAAAATGAAATTAAGAATTTTGTTTGTAGATGAACAGAACTAGAAAAAATAATAGAAAGCAAGGTAACCAAGACCCAGAAAGACAAATGCTTCATGTTTTCTCATGTGTGTGGATCTGAGTTTCAAATCCTTAGATTTGTCAGTTTAGCTTAGAGTGCCCCTAGAAGCCAGCAAACTAGAAAGGGCTCATGTAGGAGAAGGCGGCATTAGGAAAGGGGATAGTTGGTATGAAGGCTGAGGGCAGAGTGGGATAATACAGAAGAGAATTTAAGTCGGGGAGGCCAGAAGGGGGACCAGTTAACACTAAGGATACATTAAAAAAATAGTCACGTTGAAATATACTATTTGTAAACTTATCTAATAACTCTTTTTTTAAAAGAAGAGTTCACACAGAGATATTCTACTTAGTAATGGTGTCATCCCAGAAGTCAGAAATTATTAAACAAAAATCTCAGTGCTATGTGCGAGGGTCTCACTATCTAGCTCTGGCTGTCCTGGAACTCACTGTGTAGACCAGGCTGGTCTGGAACTCACAGAGAGCCACTTGCCTCTGCCTCCGTAGTGCTAGGATTAAAGACGTGCACAATCACACTAGACTCCCCATAAAGTTCTTAATTAAAGAGGTCCTACAGTCTCTTCTCCCCTAAACAATGGAGGATATCGTCATTGGCCTTAGTTGCCCACTATAGCTATGTGGTAAGACCTTTCTATTGAGAACACCACATACTTTGGTCACAGGATACGGAGAAGTAAAGCTCCTACTAACAGAAGAGAGCTTCCTACTTACTGGCTGCCTTCCATAGCAACAGAAGGTGCTATTCAAGCTGCTGGGGAGAAAAGTTATAAACAGTCTTACACAGATGCGAACCATGTGAACAGAATGACCAGTCATTGGTGCAGTGGTAACATAAATACTATGGGGTTAACCAATCACTTTCTGATTAGGTTTAAGGCCAACTGGCACAGACGTGAAATCAAGCCTGCTACTACACATGTGGTGAGAGTGTGTGACTAGAGAAGTCATAGGCACTGTGGGAGAACGAACTACTATTGCATCATCAAATTGACATGGTATCTAATTACCCTCTCTGTATGTATCTTTATACCCACAGATTTGTACATCGTTTCAGCCTTCATTGGTGAAGCTTGGTTTTGGAGTAGATGATGGTTAATATAGGAATTCACAGCAGGTCAAAATTCAGAGAATACAGTACTGTGAAGTACTTGGCCCTCTACAAGACATCTACATCAAAATCTCAACCTCTAATCTCAGGGAGTAGCATGGAATAGAGAATGGGAAAAAATGTGGATGCCAGAGGTTGGGGATGACTACTGCAAAATGGTGTACTTTGGACATTACAAGGCTGATGCACTCATGAACACACTTATGCTATACTAACCTATATAGGACCTTGGTAAGTTGGGCTCATCAACATCTCATCATGGCAGAGAGAAGGGTTCATGAAGCCCTCCCTCTTTCTGAAGGACTATTGACATTTAATGGTGGCTGAGGAAAGTTATACCATTTTCTTCAGTTGGTAGAGTTTCAGTAAATAACCTCTCACCCATGCTCATGGGGTCAACCCTAATTAAAATTAAATGGATCACACATGAATACACATAAACACACACACACACACACACACACACACACACACACACAGAGGGAGAGAGAGAGAGAGAGAGAGAGAGAGAGAGAGAGAGAGAGAGAGAGAGAGAGAGAGAGAGACCGAGGAGAGAGAATTATCCTGAAGAAGAGGCTCACAAGGAAGGACAGCAGATGAGAAAAAGTGAAAAGGCTAAAATCATTATGTACATGGTATAAAATTGTCAAAAATAAATTTAAAAAACTCAGCCATATAAGAGTAAGTAGACAACCCCAATAAATAAAACCAAGAAGAAAGAAGCACATATGAGAAATGAGATTCTACTTTCCAGTATGTGTTTCAACTTGAAATATTTTTGAGAAAATTCTGAGATATGATCTTCTTCTGGATAATTTCCTAGTAAAATTATTTGTACATAAAATACCAGTTTACTTGGCTTCTACTTGATGTAAAACTTCTGTCTCTGCAACATAAACTTGCCTACACTAATCTCCTTTCTTTTCATTTTAGCACATCTTCTAGAGCTTGGTAGATCGACCTTTATCCCGAATGCTTTCCTATCACCTATATTTTGTAATTAACTTTCCCATTTCTGGCATCCTATCAGTGAAATTATTGGATGAATCATTAACAGTTTTTAAATCACTTCTATCATTATTCTAAATGACAGCTTTGACAGTAAAAGATAAAAACCTACCTAAGGTCCTTCTATAGCTTCTTTAACTTTTTAATGCTCTTAACATTTTTCTCAAATACTTAAGAGTTCTCTGATGAAGTTATTCTAAATCCTCTCTCAGCTATCTCTAAGTATATTGTGTAACATTGTTGTCTATAATATTCCTGTATTATTTCTTACTTCAGAACCATGATTGTGACTTTGTACGTGTTTGTGTCTTCCCAAATCCTGTTTCTTCTATTTCCTTGGATTAAATGAACATTATTCAGCTTTCTACTTTTGTGAGCTTAGTACTTTTTTGAAATGCATTTGATTGAAATCATACATAACTGTCTTTTCATGTTGAGCTTATTTTTCTTAACATTATATAAGGTTAGATCCATGTTGCCACAAGTCATATAATTTCATCCTTTGTGTGTCTTTGTAATTTTCTTGTGAATGTTGTTCTATTATCTCTTAGTCATCTCAGGACACTTTTATTCCACTGATTTGTTATTGTGAGTTGTGCTGTAATAGAAACATAGTGATAAATCGCTTTTTTGTTCTATGCTCTTTAATTATATGCATGAAATGGAAATGATGCTGTTGGATCATAAGAAAGTCCCCCAGCCCCCCGCAACACACACACACACACACACACACACACACACACACACACCCCTCTCTGTCTGTCTGTCTTGTAACTCCCACACTATTTTCCACAGTTGGACTATTGACTTACATTCCCAACAACTTTGTATAAAAAACATCATTTCTTCCATCATCATCATCGTCATCATCATCGTCGTCGTCGTCGTCGTCGTCGTCATCATCATCATCATCATCATCGTCGTCGTCATCATCATCATCATCATCGGTCTTGTGCTGGTTTGAAAACTTCTTTTTTAACATTTCTGACATATTTCATTGTAGTTTTAACGTATATATTGATGAAATATAGTGTTGTCTAAGATTTACATCATACTGGGACCATTTGTATGTCTTCTTTGAGAACTGTCTGCACAATTACCCTATTTTTTTTTCAGTTGAATTATTTGTAACTTTTAATTTTATTATTTTAATTTTCCTGCATGTCTGTCTGTGTTGCAAAAGCAAACATACCATTGGAAGCAAGAAGAAAGTGATGGGTTCCCTGACCTTGGAGTCACAGACAATGACCAGCTGCCCTGTGGGTGCTGTGAATTAAACCTGGGTCTCTAGAAGAGCAGCTACTGCTCTTAACTACTGAGTCATTGCTATAGCTCCATAGTTGGCCTGTTTTTAAGTTGTTCAAGTCCTATACTTTCTGGAAAATAGTCCCTTATCAGACACACAGTTTCTAAATAAATATTTATGTAGGTCTTATATATATTCTAATAACTATTTCTATGGCTGCATAGAGTTTCTAATTCTGACTTCATTTTGTCTTTATTTTCGTTTCTTTTGCTACATATTCTTGCTCTTTTTTTAACCTTTCACTTATAATGAAAAAAAAAAAAAAGAAACACCAAAAAGAAAAATAAATACCCTTTTTGTTTGCCTTTGTTAAGCCTACCTTTTGTCCCTAACTTAAAATATACAGTGTATATGTTTCCTTTTCTTCTAGCTTAAATGTCTGTTTCCCCCACAACTCATGCTTACTATAAAATATCCTATATCTCTGAAAAAATATGACATATGAAAAGTAGATTAGGTGGCTAAGAACAACCCACTGTCCTTTGGTACTAAAGTTGCCTTCTTACACTTCAAGAAATAGCATTTTTTTTTTTTTTTTTGTAAAAGACAAAAACAAGGAGCAGAAATTGAAGTTAATTTTGTCATGAGTGTTGGAGGTTTCTATGTCCTGGTGGTGGTGACATAAGAAAGATAGTCTTGTTCCTGGATCATAGACTAGCCTTGCAGAAGTGGCAAAATGAAACTGATGTGGATGATAAACTGCCCTCCTTGCTGAAAGACCACTTAATCTAGGTGCTCTGAGAGATTTATTTCACTTTTCAAAGAATTTATATTACTCTTTCGGAATAATTCATAGCCTTTGTAAAGAAGGTCATAAATTTTAACAAAACATGGCCATCTACCCAAGGTGTTTTCATTCAGAAAATGATCATTACATATATAACTAATATTCAACAGCATTCTATAACATGCATTTATGTATTTTCCCAATTATAATTCTTTGGAGCCCTTGATTACTATAATTATTTTCCAGCTCAATTTAAGGTTTTCCTTTATTTTTGTAGGATAGTTCCTAAAGACACAGCCTATGATCCCTTGGGTTAGCCTTTTCCCTGGGGCCCCACATTAAGGACATTTGCTGATGCATTAACTTTCTTATTGCAGATTTTATGGATCATGGCTTCCTTTAGAGCCATTACACAGATTTGGAGAAACAGTTGAAAATATTCTGCCAATACAGCAAAATAGCTCCACACAAAAAAATAGGAAATAATGAACCAGTTAAATTGTTAAGTAAGCAGTAAATAGACTGTGATGCAAACCACAGACAGTGTGCTGCAGACACCAGAAAGACAAACAAAATTCATTCTTGATATAACTGGGCTCATATAGTGTTGATCTAAAGGAACAGGAAGCTACTCACATTTCATGACTAGCAGAAGGTTTTAACTCTGGGCTTGATCTGTAGGCCACACAGTAAAGAGACAAGGTGGCAAGGTACTTGGTGGGTATATTTAAATTACTGAGCCAAGCTTTTCCAGAAAAATATTTGTTCAGATCAAAACTGTCAAGACTTATATTTAAAGACATCTTAGAGCAAACTCTAATAAATAAACAGGAAAGGAGAGCTCTCTTTCCCTTGGTCGCAGAAACATTTAACAATTCCTGTCACCACTGTGGTATATTTGCATGTTCCCTACATAGTCCTCTCACATTTATGTGGAATACAATGTCATTGAGAAAGAGGCTGAGTTGATGAAGGAGTTTCACTCAAAATTAAGCACAAAACCATTTCAGTTATGCCCTCAGCTCTCTAAAAAGTTTCTAACTCAGTATAGAGCGTTCACTGGTTGTCTTTTCCTCTTTGTGTACACCACATCTGAACCAAGCTGTGCCTGTGTGCACGGGCTCCAATGTCTGACATGGCAGTCCAGACACATTCCTCGAATATGAAACATGCCACTAGATGTGGAAGACAAAATGAGACACACTTATTTATAAAGGATGTCCAGTCATTTCACAAAATCAGGATGCAAGTGCTATTTATGTTACTGTCCCATTTTAAAAAACCTTTCATCCTGTCTGGTTGTTTCTGTGTTTCTGCTAAGTAGATATTGGTCTCAAGTTTCTGTTAACCGAAAGTACAAAAGTATTGTCAAAAGCACCATGAGAGGCCAGCAAGAAGGCTCAGTGGGTGAAGGTACTTGCCACCAAGTATGGCGACCTGAGCTTGATCTGCATGCATGGCAGAAGAAAAGAACCTTCAAACTTTCTTCTGAAACACACACACACACACACACACACACACACACACACACACACACACACACACACAAAGTGCATGTAAAAATTCTTTATAAGGTACACTGATGACCTTTGTCTATCATAGTAATATTCTCAGACACTGTGCATTTTAAAACCATGTTTTTAGCTCTTTATAAACCTTTTAAAAAGTTGCTGGGTGGTGGTGGTGGCGGCGGCGCACGCCTTTAATCCCAGGATTTGGGAGGCAGAGGCAGGCGGATCTCTGTGAGTTCAAGGCCAGCCTGGGCTACAGAGTGAATTTCAGGAAAGGAGCAAAGCTACACAGAGAAACTCTGTCTCAAAAGACAAAACAAAACAAAACAAAAGTTAAATATAAGATATGTAAGTTAGATTTTCAAAAATGATTTTTTTCTGGGTAGGTGGGATGATACAACAAGGATGCCAGTTGTTAAACCTGAGAACCAGAATTCAGTCACCAGGACTCACAGGGTAGACAGAGCTGATGCCAACCAATTGTCCTTTGACCTCCAGGAGCATACTGCAGCATGCATAAATCCCCTTACACAGATGCACACACACACACACACACACACACACACACACACACACACACACATACACACACACACACACACACATACACACACACACACACACATAGAAAAAGAAAGAAAGAAGAAGGATGAAAGGAGTGAGGAAGGGAGAGATGGAAGGGAGAAAGGAAGGAAGGAAGGAAAAAGGAAATGACAAAGTAAGATTTGGCTGAAGAATAGTACTGAACTCAGTATATTTTCTGCTTTCATAATTTGACCTGGACTGTATTATATGATAACTGTTGGGCAGAAGAGGTCAAAGGTCTTCAAATTGTGATTTGGTTTTTACAACTATAGAAAAGGACTTTCAATCTTCTTACACCAACATATTTAAAATTTGAGTTGAAATCTGAAGGTGTGTATATGTTCCATCAAATACAATTTCATTTTGTCATTGAAATAATATCTTACATTGTGACATTTTAGATATAATTATATTAGTTTTACATTTTTGGTATATGAGTCCTTGGTTGAATCTTCCCAGTGCCTCCAAAAAGAGCCCAGGATCACCAGCTATCTGATTTAAGAAGGCTAATTCATTCATTTTTAATATTATAATATTGTGCTGTATTTGCTTCAACTTTTCACTCTGACAGCAGGAAAATTAGGGATATTTGAATAAATCTTAACTTATACTGAGTTAGAAATATATATTCATGACAGAATTAATACTTTACCCAATAAAATATATTTTAATACATCGAAAAGGCAGATGTGAAATTTGTGACATTTTCCAGCCAGTACAATTTTGGGTCAGTAAATAAAAAGATTGGAAAAGGGTACATTGTAAATTTTAAAATGCACACAAATAATATATTTACTAAAACAGCATGAAAACAAAAAATGATCTCTAGTGTGAAATTTGTTAATTAAACTTTAGGATATGCCTTTAACAAATCATACTGTGAATCCCATAACAAATCTTCTTTAGCGGTAAAAATCAATGAGTGAACTGTCTAATTTAGACTAAGAAGTCAATGCTTGCCACGAATGTTCAAAAATTTCCAATTAAACATCCCAACATGGGCACAGAATTAGGAGCTAAAATGTATGTGATGTTTTTCAAGAATTTAAACATGAAGATGATCTATGCAGAAGTGGAAAGTCACAGAGTTTTATTTTTTTAAATAGTTTTGTTGAAGTTTTAAAGCTAGACCCAGATGGCATATATTGTAACAAATTTGGCCTAGCTTTCTAAATCAAGTTTTATTAATGTAAATGTTGAAGTTACACATGTACATGACATAAACCATGACAGTTAGGCAAAGTGTTGAGCTCCTGAAAAGCAGCAGATTCAATGATCCTGGGAGCTTATATTTTTCTTTAGTGAAAAACTGCCTTCTATTTTTCCTGGAATTTGTTTTATTATGATGCTCAGTATTATTACAAACAAAAGAGTCACAATTCAAAATATTGTACCATTGATTGATTCTTGAAGAGTTTTGTAAGAATGAACCAACACATGAGTATAATTTCTTAAAGGGAAATGCATACTTGCACAAGATGCCCCAAACAATAAAAAGGATATGTAATTTTCTCTTCAATACTGTGGTTTATATTAGAAAGGTATCTTTGCTATTCCAAGAGAAGGAAATAGTGGTCGGTGTCCTAAAGAAGAATGACATTTTGTATTGAAATGTAAACGTTAACTAAATAGGTCAAAGACAAACATTTTCTAATGTGATATATGAATACAAGTAACAGTTGAATTGTAAACAGTACCACTGCTTTTTGGCCTCTAAATGGATTAAATTTCGATATTCATAAAATTTAGTTCCTTTCCAATTGGTCCATTGTTCCTTCATACTTGATGTCGATAACTCTAAGAAGTAGTGAAGGAATACAGTTTTTTCCGTCTGGATTTTTCTTTGTTCAAAGTTATCTTGTGAAGTAAATGAAGTGAAAAAGCCCCCTGACCTTAAAGGACATAATTGGAACTGAGAAGATGGCTTAGTCCCAAGAGTGCTTGCTGAGAAGCATAATGACCTGACTTGGCTCCTTAGCAACTATGTGAGAAGCCAACTGTGGTGCTGTGCTCCTATAATCCTAGAACTGAAGAGGCAGAAACAAGGGGTTTCTCAGGGATTACTGGCTAGTTAGTCTTATCAAGGGTGGTGAGATTCAGACTCAGCAAGAGATAGTCTCAAAACAAAATACAGGGAGATAAAAAGATACCTAGTACCAATATCTAGCTGCCACACAGACAGACAGACAGACACATGCATTCACACACACACACACACACACACACACACACACACACACACATTTACACACAAGAACATGTACAAATATGTATCATCCACATGTGTACTTCACCACACCAAACAATATAAGCAGTCATTGTCATTGTGTCTCTTAGAAACTGCATTTGAAGGCCGATATATTTCCTTACTTCTTCAAGGTCCAGAGTAATGATAAAATGGAACTAAAATAGTATAAATAAATATAAGAGAATAAAAAGTAATCATGAAAAAATTTCATTTGCAAGCCACCAAAATTTTAATCTGAAAGTTAACTTGAAAGTGCTCCTGTTTAACTTTATGGATTTGATTTTCCTACGTGGATATCTCTAACACTGTGTACCAGCACATCAGTGGTTGTCTGTTATTTGACATTTGTATCATTATTTTGATCAGAAGTGTTTTGAATAAAAGAGGACAAATCTAAATTACTATTCACGAAATCGTAACGTATAGGGTATTCCTTAAATAATGCATTCTTTTCAGAACGGCATGGACAATATTGTCAACTCAGGTGATGGGTTCTTTTCTTTTTTCTTTTTAATTAGTTCTTTGAAAATTTTATACAATGAATTTGATCATACATTCTCTCCAAACTTCTCAAAGATCCCTAGTCACCAAACACTGTGTCTTCTTTTTTTTTTTTTTTTTTATCTTTCCAGTTCAATTTGTACTTCCTGTGTATTCATGGATTTGTGGTCTCCCACTGACATGTGTATTCATGGATTTGTGGTCTCCCACTGATAATGTGTATTCATGGATTTGTGGCCTCCCACTGACATGTGTATTCATGGAGTAATAGTGAAAGTAAGATACACAGAAGTAAGAAAAGGAAAAAGCACAGAGGCAAAAGGTAGATGGGATAATTTACATTAAGAAAAGCTGGCTAGAAATAAGCCAAGCTAAGGTTGGGCATTCATGAGTAATAATGAGACTCCATGTGTATTTATTTGGGAGCTGGGTGGTGGGCCCCCAAAGAGTAAAGAGTAATAAAACAACCAACTCAATGGCTGTGTGGCTGGTGGCTGGTGGCTGGTGGCTGGTGGCTGGTGGCTGGTGGTTGGCCCCTAGCATCCTCCTCTCTTTGTTCTCTTGCTTCATTATCCTCTCAGATTTCTCTTCCCATTTATTCTCTCTGCCTGCCAACCCAGCCTATCCTTTCTTCTGCCTTGCTATTGGCCATTCAGCTCTTTATTAGACCATCAGGTGTTTTAGACAGGCAAAGTAACACAGCTTCACAGAGTTAAACAAATGTAGCATAAAAGAATGCAGCACATCTTTGCATCATTAAACAAATGTTCTACAGTATAAGTAAATGTAATACATCTTAAAATAACATTCCACAACACCTTTCTATTCTGTTAATTTTTTTTCAAGCTTCCATGGCTGCTTACTAATGTCCTGTCATTTTCTTTTCTGTCCTCACTTGTATGAACTTTTCATTTATTCATTTGAAATGGATTGTAAAATTGGTTTACAATATTGCTATATTTAAATCCTTGGACAATAATATTTGTCACTGTCCTTTCCTTTCTTGATATAACTTTTAAGGTTCTCTGTATACTACCAAAGGAGATAGGTAAACATTAACCTAACTACAAGTTGTTTGATCTACAATGGTGACTTGCATATAAGACACGCTAATGCAAAGTAATACAAAGACTGTGGTACTAAATAATCAATATTTATTGGAATTAAGGCCCACTCCATGATAACTCCACACCTATTGACAACACTACCCATATGGCCAACACCTTAAGACTAGAAAGGCCAGGGTCCTAGAGGAAAACCAAATGCTACTGTTCTACTAAAAGAATGCAGCAAAATAAAATGACTCCTAATGACATTCTGCAAAATCCTTAAATCAAGTGTTTCACTCAGCCATCATCATAGAAGCTACCTCTTCTTATAGAAGATAGGAACAACAGAAACTCAAAGCTGGACAATATACAGACAGTGAGAGACCTTGGAACACTCAGTACGAGATAGGATGTCTCCATCAGCTCTCTCCCCTCAGAACTCAGGGAACGCTGAAGAAGAGGAAGCAGAAAAATTGTAAGAGCCTAAGGGGATGGAGGATACCAAAGAAACAAGGTCCTCTAAATCCATCAGGACCAACACACATATGAACTCAGAGATTTTGGCAGCATACACAGGACCTACATAGGTATAGGCATGATGGGCTTCCAGCACTGAGGGAGGGAAGTAGAAATAAACTCACCCCTAACCCAATTATATCCAATTGATAAACACACATTAATGAATAATTATTTTTTTTCAACAGAGTCTCTCACAAGGTATTCAAAGCACCTTAAGGTCAGGCCCCATACCCACAGTAGGTGGCCAAGACAAAACTAACTCAAGTGCACTTTGGAGGTTCTTAGTTTCAAATGCTTTTTCAAGGCATCTCCCCCTCCCTCCCTCCCTCCCTATCTTTCTTCTGTCCTTCTTTCCTTCCTTCATTCCTTCATCTCTTCTTCCCTCCCTTACTCTTTCCTTTTCTTTCTTTTATTCACCCTTTTTCTTTCCAGATCCTTTACATACACATTATGGTTTCTGTTTTTTTTCTTTTGAGACAGGGTTTCTCTGTGTAGTTTTGTGCCTTTCCTGGAACTAGCTTTGTATATCAGGCTGGTCTTGAACTCACAGAGATCCACCTGTCTCTGCCTCCCAAATGCTGGGATTAAAGGCGTGTACCACCACTGCCCAGCGGTTTCTGTATTTTTATGGGATTTCTGTGCATGAAAATGTATCCATCTCTGTGTCTACCTATGCTTCTTGAACATTTTCTCTGGAAGTTTTTCTTTGGTTTCTTTATTATTTCCTACTTTGGTTTGTTTGTTTTATCTTATTTAATTTCATTTTATTATTATTTTTTAAGATGCTTGTTTGTACTCTAATAGGAGAGAAAATGAAAGTATGTGGATTTTTGGTAGGTGGGAAGTGAGGAATAGTTGGGGGAAGGGAATTTTTAATCAGAATATATTATATTTTTAAAAATCTATTTCAACTAAAAGGTAAGATAAATAAATAAAATACTCCTTGGGAAGCATGGCTCTTTGAGGTGCTCATGCTTCTGTTGCTGTCTTTGGGACCTCACAGACCTTATGTGCCTAGATGCTCATGTCTCTGCTGAAGCTCTGAGTCACTGCTGCAAGACAGTCCTTTCCCTGCTATGGGATGTCTTTCTGTATGCTGTGAATATGTGTTGCTCTGATGGGTTGATAAATAAAGCTGCACTGGCCTATGGCAGGGCAGGATGGAGCCAGGCAGGAAAATCCAAGGGAGATAGGGAAAAGAGAAAAGGAGAGGCAGGAGAAACGCCATCCTGCTGTCCAGGGAACAGCATGTAATGGCACACAGGTAAAGCCACCAAACACATGGTGACATACAGATTAATAGAAATGGGCCGATTTTAGTTATAAGAGCTAGCTAGCAAGAAGCTTGAGCCATAGGCCAGGGCCATATAGTTGATAATTAATATAAGTCTCTGTGTGTTTATTTGGGTCTGAGTGGCTGTGGGACCGGGCGGGACCCAGGAACATGTCCCTTCCAGGGACAGGACTTCCAGCTACATGTCCCTTTCTTCTTTTTGCAGACACTGAAACTTTGATGTGACTGTTAATAGTGAAAGCAATGAATAAATGGATATGTACTTGTTATGTTCACATAGTGACAGTGCCAAGTGAGGGACTTGACCCTTGACTGTCAGAAATGGATACACATCTTAGCACTCTCACTAGCACTGAATACTAAGGCTATACATCCTGAAGATTACCACTCTGCTTCTTGCCTTTACTGTATACAATCAATGATGAAACAGCAGAAAACTCAGAAGTGACTTCTGCTTTGTAATAAAGAAACACTGATTTTTAAGTATTTTGTTTCATTTTTGCTTTTAAAGGAATATAAAGAGGATTCCCAGACTTGAGCTGGAAATGTAAAAGTCAACAGCTATTTAAGGTCAGAGGAAGAACTGACAGTACGTTCAATGTATTTACCCTTTTGTTTCAGTTCTGGTCTAGGTAGGATAAAAATTCAGAGTAGATCATCCATGTGGAGGTGCAGTGACATTTAACATCGTTCCCAAAGGGAAAGTTCTCAGTAACTGCTTCTCATGGAGATGCCAAGGAAAGAATGAAACTGCTGTGAAAGTCATTGAAGAATCAGTTGAACACATCTGTGGATGTACAGGGAAAATACCACCCAGATTACCTCAGCAGCAGAGAGTGTTGACCTCTGAACTGCAGCCTCTGGAGGCAACCCATGTTTCTTTTACCTAATTTGAGATTGAGACTTGTACCTCAAAATAGCCAGAGCTTTTATGTACTTTGCATCTTGAATGTAGTAGTGGAAGTGGATTTGAAATTATCTATGCCTGCCTCACTCTTGGAAATTGCGGAATAAAGCCTTTGTGACCATACATATGAAAGCCTTCCCAAGGATCAGAGTTGAAATCCATTAGCTAGAACCCCAGACTTGATCCCAACAATACGTCAGCTAATAAACAGTGATCAGTTGCCTGTATTGGGTAACTGTTATAACTATGAAAATATTTGTGTTGAAAACACTAATTCATCTAGATTTGCTGTAGTTTACTTTGAAAATATCTGCTCGAGAAGCCTATCACCTGTGTATAACTCTCACTTTTTGACTGAGGCTCTTTTCTGCTCAGTGAAATTCAAAATGTTAATCATCTGACAAAGTTCTCCTGTGAAAGAAGCAGCTAGGATTTCCTGTGCAGATGATGATGCGCACTCAGCTTCCTTCCTCGCCTAGTGAGCAATATCAAAATAATTTTCCAACAAAGCTAACCCAAATGATGATATCTGCATGAGTCCAAATTATACTGAGAAATACTGACTACTGAATTTATTGGTGAGGTAATTATTATTCATCATACTTTAAATTACTTTTTCTTAACCTTGAAACTGTCAGAGACTGTTAAAGAATAAGATAAGACAATATTTCTTTAAAGTAGCTAAGTTGGTAAGAGTTAAATAATAAATCCTCCATCAACCCTCAAGGAAAGATAAGTCTATTATCTGTTAGCACATCTGGAGGAGACAACTTAATTACCCCTCCACTACTCCTGTCGTTTCCAAGCTCAACACACTTGAAATGTTGGGATGTTTTCAAACAACACAACGAAGTTTCCTGTCAGTTTCATGATATTGATATTGACAGCTAACTAGACCTCAGTAACTGTCAATCACAACAAAGCATACATTGCATCCTTTCAGGAGCTCCTTGAGCATTTCTTATAGGTATTCTTCCTAGCTGACCTGCTCAGAGAAAATGACTCCTTAACTCACATCGCCAGTAATGTGATCTATCTACCAAGCTGTTTTGTTGTTTGTTTGCTTCATTTTTAAAAAAAAGATTTATTTATTTATTATGTATACAGCATGTATGACTGTAGGCCATGAAGAGGGCACCAGATCTCATTACAGGTGGTTGTGAGCCACTATGTGGGTGCTGGGAATTGAACTCAGGACCACTGGAAGAGCAGTCAGTGCTCTTAACCTCTGAGCCATCTCTCTAGCCCCTGTTTGTTTCATTTTTAGCTTCTTTCCTTCAAATTATGTGCTCTGGTGGCAATAGTTCATTATTTTATACTGGTAAATAGTATTCCAATTCAGGATGACACCTCATCTCTTTTATCCTTTCCCTTAAAGATGGAAAGTGTTTTAAAAATATTTTTTTTTTACTGGTATGACTTTGCTTTTGCAGTTATTTGCTCTTATGAAAAATTCCACAATAAATACATTTATATGCTTTATAGTCTAGTATGGTCTTTTTAGCATGGAGATTTATCTGGAGTCAGCATGTAATATATATGTTCAAAAGATGTTTTCAAATGATTTTCTGAGGTATCTCTCATTTCCAAAAGTAATTTTTGAGGGTTTGAATTGAACAATAGCCTCAATAGAAGGTTCTTTCAGTCTGTTTTATTTTTATATTTTGAGGCCTCATGTTCAATTTGATAGAATGGAAGACTCAAGAATTACATTTAGATGTTCATGCCTATTACTTTATCCCGAACTTTGTGTGCAGTTACGTGTTTTGCCTGCATCTTTACACATCTGGATTGGAACACTAGAAATGAAATATTTTTGTTAAGTAACCTACCACTTGATTTAAATAAACATGATTTGTTGGGAATATATATTTCGAGCTTATGTATTTCAAAGTTTCTTTAACCGAATGAGTAATGGTATTAATAGCTCACACTTCATTGTGAAGATGTGTCTTTTCTCCTGTAGCTGTCCATAGAATTTTTGGGGTTGGAGTTACTGATAGATTCACAACACGCCCCCAGGGTTGGACATGATCAAGCAAGCCCGGTGGACCTAGACACTTCTGTCTAGCCAGTTCCAGGTCAAAATAGCCATTTCTGGGTTAAAACGTCTTGCGTGACCAGAATCCTGTGGCTTTGCATGGTTGCGTAAGAGCGGGCAACGCAACCATGTGATCTTCGCGCATGTGTGGAGTAGCCACATGAACCTGTGTATACATGCGCCACCCAGCCCTTATAAGCCGGTGCCATATTCCCAGCTTCCTTCTTAATACACGTGTCCTATCAACAGGCCTGAATACAACTGTTTCTCTCTCTTATCTTAATAAAACTCTTGTTAGTGGATTCTGTCATGTTTTGTGACACTTCCTCGCAGGGTAAGAGCGCCACCAAATAACTAACAGTTACTGGCAGAATGCTTTGAATCAAGCTGCAGAAACAAGTGTGCTAAATGTAATGTGAAGAATATATATATATATTTCTGACCACATAGGATGCTAACTAACTCATGATTAACATCAACAAAAGCAAAATCTGGTCAAAACCAGTGCCATCTCCTTTGAAGAAGCAATTCTTAGAATTCATAGGTGCTTTATGAACACCGTGAGCACATCTGTTTCCTGGCACGAGCTCCTCTCTCAGAGCCGCAGCACTCTGCTGGTGACATTGCCGAAAGATCATTTGCCTTGGGAATGGGCTCCTTTCTTTTTCCACAACGCCATCTGTATTTAGAATTTCCTTCTTTTCCATCTATTTCCCATACTGAATGTCACATTCCTCCTTGTCTTTGTTCTCATCCTGTGCAGTTGCTGCTTCTGCAGGTATATCCTGTCTTGCATAGTTTTTCCTTTAACTGTTTGTAATGCAGAGAGGTTTGAGTCTGGCTTTAGTGGTGGTTTTCTAAAGTTGTATATAGTAGACAAGTAGATTGATCATTCTTTTTTTTTTTTTGGTTTTTCGAGACAGGGTTTCTCTGTGTAGCTTTGCGCCTTTCCTGGAACTCACTTGGTAGTCCAGGCTGGCCTCGAACTCACAGAGATCCGCCTGGCTCTGCCTCCCAAGTGCTGGGATTAAAGGCGTGCGCCACCACCGCCCGGCGATTGATCATTCTTAACCCCAACACCATCCTCCATGCTGACATTTATAAACCAGTTGGAGCCAGGCGGTGGTGGCGCACGCCTTTAATCCCAGCACTGGGAGGCAGAGCCAGGCGGATCTCTGTGAGTTCGAGGCCAGCCTGGGCTACCAAGTGAGTTCCAGGAGAGGCGCAAAGCTACACAGAGAAACCCTGTCTCGAAAAACCAAATAAATAAATAATTAAATAAATAAATAAATAAATAAATATAAACCAGTTGGAGAGCAAACTTTGCTGCTCACAATGCACCTTGTGCTCATATTTTTATTGTTTTTACTGTTGCATGATGTCTTTGACTATGGTATTTTTCATTCATCTTGTTAATTCAGCTTGACAATTTCAACAGAACAAATGACTAGAGTTCTGACTCCAATTGCACATAATTTTAGATGCACTTATGCAAAAGAGACGCAAACCTGGAAGACATCAAGCTCACTGAAATAGACGTAGCTCAGAAAGTCAAGGGCAGAATGAATGTGATCAGAAGGTGATGGCCATAGGCATAGCATGGAGAGAAATGTGGAGATAGGTGAATTCAGGGACACAAAGCTTCACTGTGATAGAAGAACCACTGAACAGCACGGTCATTCATTGTAGTATGGAATAGTGTACTGTATTTTGTAAGTCAAAAGGTTAGATTTCAAATATTCTCTTCATAAAATAAGCATGTATATAAGATTCTAGAGGTGTAAATATGTTTTATTTAGTAGTTTCATAATACTTGCATTTATAAATAAATATATCATGCTATTTACTATAAACACATATGAAGCTTCATTTGTTGATGCAACATTATAATAATTCTTATTATAAATAATAACTATTGAGTGATTGATATCTTTACCTGCTAAAATGTAGTGTTCATTTTACTATGCTTATCAAAATACAAGTCGAATGTGTTAAATATATACAAGTAAATAATTTATTACTTGATTAAATCAATATATCAATAGTTTCTTTTCGGACGATTGTTAAATGATATCCCATTCTTAAATTTTGAGAAAAAAAAACTCCTGTTTATTTTATATCCTCATTATACATGTATTTTAATTAGTACACCTTTATTTGCAATAAGGAGTTTCATATTTCATTATGAAATTCTCACTGTAATACACCATATTCCAGTTGAGAAAGTACTGATTGGGAATAGCTCAGTGGTACGATGTTTGAGTACAGCATATGAGGTTTTCTTTTTTGATATTCTCTAGAAGACCTTGCTAAAAATATTGACACTTTCAAATATTTGAACACTTCCTGTGTATTATAATCTGAAGTCTTACAAACTTGCACTACATGGGAGTGTGGTAATAGTAAATTAGTTATCTTTGTCTCCAATTTGCTGAGCTGCTCATGTTCATCATTCCATCCTAGCTAGCTTTATTTTAGTGTGATACAATAGTGACAACTTTTAAATGCTCTCACTATCATGTAAATATATGCAATTTCATTACAATCCTTGATGCCTTGCTGTCAAATCATATTTCAATTTTTAACAATCTTTTTTGTTCATCATTAGAATAGAGCTTGTGAGAAACCTAATGTAATAAACATTGGTAAAGTGCCTATGAACATGCATCTGTCTCTGTGAGCATGGGAGGATACGTGTGATTTTATTTATCTATAAACACATATTCTTTGGAAGAACACACAACTGTTCATCCAAATGTCAACACTGGAGAGATTCTTTGAAAAAGTAGATCATGAATGATGGTTATCTTCTGCTTAGAGCTCATTCTATAATACCTTGGATATATCATTCAGACGAACCAGAAATATATAACCTTCACCTGAAGATACGTGGTTTTCTTTTAAGCTTCATGAGTATGGTAACAACATTAACTGCTAATCCACATATTTTATTTTACCTTTAGTGTTTATGATGAATTTTTCAGGCCTAAGAATCATTTTAACTTGGTAATAATTGTTATCATTGTTGAGACACCTCTTGCTGGGGAGGAACTGAACTCATTAATGCATATTAAAATGTAGGAAAAGATTCTGATGATGGTTTTTGGCAACATTTTTGTTCATCCAGTGACTAGTATATATTTTTTAGTGTGTAAGTATACTAAAAACTGAGTTATGGTGCTCAAATGCATGCTAGAGTTAGCAGAGAATGCCTTATGTTTTAAAGTAAAAAGATATTGCTAGAAATCCATTGGCTAGCTTGTCAGACTATGAAAACAATGCCACAGGGGCTTTATACTAAAGAATAATCATATAAAGTAGAACTGGTAAAACGGGACTAGTAAATTACAGTACAAGTTCCCATAGAATGTCATGCTGTTAGTGTGAATAAAATGGTTCTCTCATTTACATGTTTTTATTATTTCTTCAAAGAGTTACCTTCAAAATAAAGTGCTTGATACTGCTTCATAATTAAAATTAAATGTGAATTCTGAAAGATAAGAATAATTAGAATATGTTAATCTATGTTTTATGTATTATTAGATATAACATTAAGCATCACTAAAATTAAATCTAATGAGAAACTAAATTGTAAATGAATCAGTCCATCATATGCATAATATGATATATATATATATATATATATATATATCACTCACATT
Source organism: Peromyscus californicus insignis (assembly GCF_007827085.1). Classification (NCBI taxonomy): domain Eukaryota; kingdom Metazoa; phylum Chordata; class Mammalia; order Rodentia; family Cricetidae; genus Peromyscus; species Peromyscus californicus. The sequence goes on along the minus strand of NW_026294514.1, from coordinate 53,002,800 downwards.
AAGGTTATTAGGTTATTATATCTTTCAGGAGTATCCAGTGGACAAAAAATTTTTTTTAAAAAGGTTATAGAATGAGCTCTAAGGAGAAAATAAACATTATTCATGATCTATTTTTTCAAAGAATCTCTCCAATGTTAGCATTTGGATGAACAGTTGTAGCTCTTCCTAAGCATATGTATTTACAGAAAAAGAAAATCATACACACACACACACACACACACACACACACACACACACATATACATACACAGTCATACAGATATATAAATTAGTGTACTAGTATACATTTTAGTATCTCTATGATTTGAGAGTGGAGTTGTAAGAAAAATGGGTTAAAATAATTCAAGTCCAAAATATCTTTTGGTAACAGACCTTTGTTCAATACAAGTATTGAAAATATCATCCAGAATTAGTCTTTGTACCAATATGTACAGAGTGTTGTGGTCAAATAGTATGAACAAATACCTTTTCAAAGAGTGATCAGAAATGACATCTAAAGGGAAGAAACTGGATCATGAAGATCAAATTCAATGAAAGGAAAAAGAATAAGACTGTTATATGATGTTTTGTTTGTGTTCTGATAAATAAAGCTTGTCTGGAGATCAGAGGGCAGAGCTAGCCACTAGTTAACCATAGAGGCCAGGCCGTTGTGGCACACACCTTCAATTCTAGCACTTGGGAGGAGGAAACAGGAAGATCAAGAGTTTAAGGCCACCCCGGGCTACATGAGATTGAACCAGTCTTTTGAGAAACAGCCAGGTGGTGGTGGCTCACACCTTTGATCTCAGCACTTGGGATCTCATGCCTTTGATCCCAGTACTTAGGATCTCATGTCTTTGATATCAGCACTTGGGAGGCTCACACCTTTAATCCCAGCACAATCTGGGAGGTGGAGACAGGAATATAAGGCAAGTATAGACAGGATTAACCCCATTTGGGCTGAGATTTAGTAAAGATAAGAAGTCTCTAGTGGCTGGCTGCTCTGCTTCTCTGATCTTTCAGTTTTCACCCTCCATATCTGACTCTGAATTTTTATTGTTAAGACTAATTAGGATCGTGCTTAATAAGATTGCATGCCAGACAAAAGAAACCAATACAATAAGGAAAAAAATCAAAATTAAAGAATATATAATGAAGATTTTATGGAATATAGCTTCTATCTTTATCACTACTTAGATTCATGTAGAGAAAAGCCAATGAAATCACAAGTAGTCTTATATCACATGGTGAATTTCTGTCTATTAAAGCCTTAGTAGAATGATATTATTCTAATGAATCATTCAACAAAGGAATTATTTCACTTGCATTTCACAAAGCTAATTGTGGTCTGAAAGGTAATTAATATGGGAAAGAGAGCAGAAAATGGCTAGTGGGACATTAGCTGTCTGATAGCAGATTCTGTTGATTTTCTGGGTGTTGGATAGACTCTGAGCATAATTTCAGTAAGGACCATTATAGAGATGTGAAATACATAAATTATAGATTGATGTTGACTGGCATTCTTCTTTCTTTTGTCACACCTAGAAATTAAAAGTTACCATGTGATTGATAAAGTTGAAGTCTAATCTTAAAATGTTGGCCATAGTCTGAAATAGAATAACTGATAACTCAGTATCTTCTCATACTCACTTAAGAGAAATAATGGGAAAGAGTAGGATGTGACAAGGTATGAGGGACAAGAAGAAATGGAGGTAGTGTGAGTGATCTGAGAGTCAAGGAATGGCTGCTGAGCAGCCAGAAACTCTCCATACCAGAGACCCCTCCTTCTCTACGTCCTCCAGGGGAGATCTGTGGGACAGATGCACTAAGGAAGTATGAGTAACTGTGGCCTCTCCCATTGGGAGCACAGAACGATTGCAGTAATTGGTGAGGATATATCACAGATAAAAACCAAGAGAGTTGTCACTCCACCGGAGGTCTATCCTGCCTGCCTCTGGGGTTGGCTGTCATGACTCCTCTAAAAATGATATACACTAACTGAGGCCACTATCACCCAAAGTAACCAATAGCAATATTTGTTATTATGGAAACAACAGAAAATATTTAACAGTAATGACAAGTAAAGAATAAAGAGTGGGTACTACATTCCCTTTTCAAAAATAGATTATATAAATCTTATTGCCGTATTTGTCAATATATATTAAGTTAACATGAATGAAAGGAAATCCCTGTATAATGTAATTTCTTGTTTTAAAAATTTACTTAAATAAAACCTGTAAGCTAACATTGAACATAATCTTTTCTCTATTTGTTTAAGTAATTTCTGGTTTCCCATGTAATTTACTAGGTCACTTGAGTTGAAATTTTTAGGTTTTCTAAAAAGTGTGGTAGGTTTTAAATTATATATATATTTGTTTCTTATCTTTTGGGAGATCTATAGGGTTTTTTGATGCTTACAAATGATTTTCAATTTACATGTGAATAATCTAAATATGAACATGCTTTCTTTGTAAAGTTTTAAAAACAATCAAAATTGTTATTCTGTATCAAAGAGATTTTCAAAATGCTGGATGAATATTTATCCATTTTCATCATTATTTTTTGAACACATCAAAGCATCAAATGACATGTGAAAAACACTAAGCTGAATTCATCATTACCGTCTTTCCACTTTATGAATAAATTAGCAAGAGAATTATTCAAATTAAGTTTTATGAATTAATATCAGAGGACTAATCTGTTCCCAACAATAGGTTGGAAGATTGCCAAATATATGACAAAACCTGTTTTAAACAATTGGACTCATCTTCTGTGGACATTTTAGGTACAACTTGTGGCTATATGGACAGTATAGCTTTTATCAAGGAGAAATCTAAATACAAGGGCAATCTGTGATCTGGTTAATCATCCCCTTGGCTTTCACAAGTCTCTGGTGGAATACTGCAGGGCAATCTGAAACCCAGATGATCATGCCTTTAGGTGCACTCTTTGAGAAAATATGTTCATGAAGTAGGTCTAAGCCCTTATGGCCTTAAAGTTCTAGACAAGCATATAAGGCCTGACTCTACCATTAACCCTGCACTGGCCTTTAACTACAACAAGCCAAAGTTCTTCTCTTACCTTAGTAAACGAAACACATAGAGGCAGCAACAACTTCTGCATTAATTCACAAAACAACTTACAGGATAAACTCTGTGTTTATAACTCATTCTGTAAATATATTTCATTTGAGATCTGATGAAAAACTTCTGGAGATATTGTTCTGTGTTTCATAATGAATTATGGTTTAATTGCAAATATTTAAAAAATCTAAATGTAACAAATTAATGTGAATGAGTTACATGCTACTTTCAGGTGAAAAATTAAGAAGGTTAAATGTGTTAAAATGTAGATAAAACAAAAAGTTGAACTGAAAGCAGCACATGAGACTTCACCTGTGAGCCTCACATCTATAAATAATGGAATATTTGAAGACGTGCTTATCAATGCAATCTTATTCATCAAAAAAATCCCATATGAAAATGGGATTGAATGAAATGTAATGAAAAAAAGAAATAAAAATCTAAGGGACATGACTGCTCCTAAATATGGTGGAGGAGAAGGTTTATTGTAGATATGATGGAGAGCATAGTCAGAGGCAGAGACATCTGGGAGAGTCCAGAGTGAACATGACCCTGAGCCTGGTCATATGAAGAGGGCCAGGAGGGGAGAGGGGAGAGTCAGGAGACCAGGAGACTAAGAGGCCAGAAGGATAAAGGGTAGAGAAAAAGGTCAGGAAACCAAAAGGCTGGATTTTATAGGGAAAGGCAGCCTGGGGTAGGGCTGCCCAGCCCTTGGCCTAGAGAAGTTTAGAGTAGGAGGCAGGATATGCCAGCCATAGGCTGTAACAGGTAGGGACTGAGGAATGCTTGGAGAATTGGAATCTAGCACTGCTTTGATATGTTAAATAGGCACATTGGTTAGACAATTGTCTCGGGTTTCAGATCTAACACAATGTTTTAAAGTATTTTTGTAAAGGATATGTGTACTTCATTATCTAAAGGCACATATAATAAAGATGGTTTCCAAACTCGTTTTTAAGCAGTGATAAACAGTATTTTTGAAGTTTTTGATTGATCACAAGTACTGACAAATAAAACGTAGAACACACGCTAAAATTATAGATTCCTCTGAAAACTTACTGCTCAAAAACCTCATTCATTTGTTTATAGAAAGAACAATGCACTAGAAACATGCTGTAGAGTAGCCAACTTTCAAACCAAGCTCTAAAAGATTCTAACAGCACTAGGAATCTGCACTGTAAGATCAATGCAATCCATCAACATCTCAAAATTTATTCTATGTATTCTCTATTCAAATTTCAACCTCAGATTTAAAATTTTATGCTTTTTGTATTGGTTTCTAATGTCACTAATACAAAAGGGATTAAACATTCTCCAGTATAATGACTTTCAGACTGTGTATGTATATATGTATACTATCTCTCTCTCTCTCTCTCTCTATATATATATATATATATATATACTAGAGGTCTTGATTGACTTCGTTTTTTTGTCAGTTAAAGAATTAAAAGGCAGAAAAAACTTGAGCTCAGCAGGTAACAGCAGAGGGATCTAGAACACAGCAAATAGCAGCAGACAAAATCAGCAGTTGAAGAAAGGCTTTTATTTGGGGTGAGAAAACGTACATAAAGCTGGCACTGTAACAAAAGGACCCTCCACAAAGCAGATGGGGGACTCTGGAAGCTGAACAACCCCCATTTCAGAGACGTTTATCTAGGTGAACAAGTTTATGGATACTTACCTCTGAGCTTACATTTAATTTTCTAAGCATTATATTAAAACTAACTCATTTTGATAACTGGGCCGATGACATGCATCAATATTCTCAGCACACAGAGGCAGAACAGGAGAAACACTAGCAGAAAGCTTGCCCCAGCTGCTTACACATTCTAAGCCCACCTGAGCTTCAGAGCGAGTCTCCACCCCATGCCTCCCTCATGTTCATATATGTGTGTTTTTGTACACGCATGTGTTTGTGACGGAGTGTGAGCACATGTGTACACAAGAGTATGCAAAGACCAGAGGTTGGTATTCCATATCTTCTTCCATTCTTGGTCACCCCGTTATATTTTCATTGTATGATTTTATGTGCAAGGAGATGGGAAACAGTTTGTTCTCCTGTAGAAATAACCATTTCATGTAAATAGATCCTTCTAGTTTGATGATCGTTCATATGTTAACTAAAATTTTTCAAAGATATGTTGTTGTATACTAGAAAAATACACTCTGATAAATGTTTCTCATAAGGTAGTCATATCACTATCTGACAGAGCAACATTGAGAATATTTATAAACTTGTCCATGCTGTGCTGTCTCTTCTCATCCAGGCTGTTTATCTACACTTAAGTCTTACAGATTCAACTAAATTAGCTGTTAAACAAGTCTTGGTACACCTCCTGTCACTGTTTACACCAATACTAGGAATATGCCATCATGTGCATCTTTTTATATGGGTGCTGAGGATTTAAACTCATGTCCCTGGCTAACACTTTACCCCATGCAACATCCCCCCAGCATAAGTCAAGCAACTTTTTGTATCATTTTCATTTTTTTTTCTTTTAAAGAAGACAATTCTTTTAGTTGTTGCTTGTTAGTTTTCTGGCTAGCGTTAGGCAGTGGATTTCACTGACTCCTCTTATTCATATTAGCCACTGTGTGAAGGCAATGCAGACTCCATCTTAGGGTAGGGCCACCATCTTAGACCACCTACTACACTCAGTTCCAGGAAGGACCTCAGGAATGTTCCATGACAACTCGAACAGATACAGAGTAGTATGCTCCTGCAGACATTCTGTCTGTGGTTTATGGCCCTTGAAGATATCCAGATAATCCTGCTGAGCAAGTTGTAGTTCCTCACCCAAAGTACAATCCAATAGTTTCAAATGTGTTTTCTCACTGAAAGGTCTAGACCAAAAGTTTCAGAAAATCACCTTGCCCCATATCCCATCTACCCAATCCCAAGTTGCCAAAGCATGTAGTTCCTAGCTTTCAGTTTTTCCCTATAAAAACTCTCTCCTGGGCCAACCACTGCCACTACATTTTCCTCCATCTGCCTGGCAGTGGCCCAGGTTGAACCTGACAATAAAAGGACCCTTATGTGCTTGCATCAAAAACCAGCTCCTTGCTGGTCTCTGGGGGGGTTTCACAAAATGGGTACAACATTGTATTTTCAATTGTCTATGAAGGTAATCTTTATCCAATGATTAGTGAAATCATATTATGTCAATACAAAAAGCAGAAGGTGATTGTGTAACTGGAATGTATTAACAAGTTGAAAACAGATATACAACATCTGGGGAGAAAATTACATACGTAAAATCATGCAACGTTTAAAAAAAATATTTCCATAGTAGCTTTTAACATAGAACCTTCTTGGTAGAAAATGTGATTCATTACTGTATCTGTCCTTTAAAATGTTAAAAATAAGTCAATATGTCTGGAAGTAGAGATTGGAGTAACCTAAACTGTCATGGCAATTCTTTAACAACAATGGTCTAGTTTGGGACCTTAAGTTTAAAAAAAGTGAAAAGTAGTAACTTTGACTGAATACTTTTGAAATGAAGCTTAGGGGAAAAGAAAAAGAAAGAATAGGTTTTATCAATTTTGATGCAAAAATAAAAATATGAATGAAGTCAAAATATAGGATTTGGATTGAACAAAACAAAAATATTTTGGTTGCAAAAGATATGCTTGGGTAAATTCAAGACAATCCAAGTAAAGAATATTATTCAAATAAAATATATTCAAAGAAAACTGAAAATTTGCCACAATTGAATGTGTTATCCAAATGTTATATTTCATTGAACAGAAAGAACAATCTTTGTCATAGAAAAACATCAGTGACCTCTGCATCCACATGGCAGCTCACAACCATTGTTAACTGTAAGTCAAGGAAATCCAACTCCTTTTTCCTCCTCTGCTCTCTGTAGGCACCAGATGTATACTTGGTGCACATACATGCAGGCAAAACACTCATATTCATAATAAAATAAATATTAAAAAATAGAAATGCTAACTTTCACTACTTAAAACATAAGCCACATGATTTTGTTTGCAGGCTGTTTTGTTATTGTTTTCATGAAACTTTAGTCAATAAACCAATCAAGGACAAGATTAAAATATATTTAGAAAGAAAATATTGAATAACGCTATAGACTCACTACTGTGGATAGGATGCATACACAAACACATACATCACATATCCAGGTTCTATTTTGAAGACAGAATACTATGATAGTTGATTTGAGGGAACCAGGATGTGTGCAGGGTATAATTCCTTTAAAGACTTGTAAAATTCTACCATTTCAAAACACTATCTTATTTACTTAGAAAATTTGGAAACATTTTGTGGGAAGAATGTTTATCATCAGAGAATAAAGCTTTTGTGAAGTTACAACATAGGTTATGATCTAAGATTCTCTAATGAGTTAGATTGTCAGTGTTGCTAGCTTGAAAAGACAACAACCATAATAAGGAGGTAACATGGAAGACAGTAAACAGGAAGTGGGGTAGGGCCATCAAGTCTCAAGTCCCATCTCCAGGGACCCTCTTCTTTCCTGAGAGCTTCACCTCCTAAAAGGCTTCACAACCATCACAAACAGTATCACATTTTAGACTCTGCATGTTCAAACACACGAGGCTTTGAGAAACATTTTATATTCAAATCTCCTTCTGTCCCTAGTTCCTGGAGACTTATGGATTTCTCTTGATACAAAATGCTTTCAATTCAAATTCAAAAGGTCCTAAATTCTTTAACAGTTCCAACTTTGTTTGGAAGTCAAATTTACTCCTGTGACTCAAGGCAATCTCTTACCTGTGACCCTCTCTACATATTAAAATGACAATTAGAGCCCATTCCCTATGGTTCCATGCCTTACTTCTCCTTGATGCAGGGGGGAGGGCTAGATCTGCCCCCAAGTTGGTATGTCCGTCTGTGCTGACTACACAAGGAAGGCCTTACCTGCTATGAGGAGGAGATGGGGGTGGGATGGGGAGGTGGGAAGGGGTGGGAGATGGGGAAGGAAGGGGAATAGAGGTTGGTATGTAAAAGGAGAGAAAGTATTTTAAAATAAAATTAAAAAAAAAAAGAGTGGAACCAAGACCAGTGGATCCCTGTAGCTTGGTCAGAGGTCAAAGCCTGCATCCTAGAATAAAAGTGGATTTTGTTCGAGCAAAAAACAAACAACAAACAAAAACAAATCATTTGGGACTAGAGAGATGGCAGAGTAGTTAGAAGCATGTTCTGCTCTTGCGGAGGACCAATGTTCAGTTCCCAGCTCTTGAGAAAGAGACCACTACCACAATTTTTTAGCCAAATTTGAAGCAATCTTTATTAAATACTGTCCAGGCCCATGGACACTGGCCAGGTCTATACCTCAGATTCCCAGAGTATGGTATTGAATTACATTAGCTGGGGGCTTACAAAGGCAAAATCCACAAGACTGTACTCCTCACCTTCATCCAGTCAGGGGTGACCATACATCCTGAAGTAATCTCTGTTTATGTACCTCCCACCTATGTGTATTAAGAACATACTGTGCAACTGGGTCAACCAAACTTCTTTACAGAAACAAAAACATGTGGCTTGTTATCTTATATGAAAAATAGCTTCCAGTGTTCCAGGAAGTAATCAGTACTTGGGTAAGTGGGGCTCACAGGTTAGAGGTGTTTCTGTTGTATAGATCTCTTAAGCACAGTAATTTAAGCTTAAAACATAACTTTAGCCATCACATATCCACATGTCAGTTACTTATAACTTTAGTACCAGGGTGTCTGATGCCCTCTTCTGGCTTCTCTGGGCACTGAACGCATGGTATGTAAATACACAAAAGCTGGGAGACCATTCATACACATAAAAAAAATCTTTTAAAATATTTGTTTTCCACATGCAGTGGCTAAGAGTATACATCTCTTTCCCAAATGTAAGAATAAGAGCATAACAATCATCATTAAGGCCAAAATGCAACAGAGAAAACATCAAATCCTGTATTTCCATGGCATCTGGCACTCATAATGGACCCATCTCAGTTCCAAAGGTCTTAGCCCTCTCCCTCCAACTCTGTTGACTGTAGCACAAATAACCTCACTTTTACAATGACTCTCACACATGTGACTTTCTTCCACACTCACCCAAGATAAGGAAACAACAACAGACCAAAGTACAAATACTACAAACATCCAGCTTGGTAAGCCAATTAGTTTTATTGGAGTTACGTACAGGAATAAGAGTGATGGGTTACTTACAGAAAAAGAAAAAACTCAAAGAAAGATGCCTCATCTACCCTAACATGTGTGGTGGTATTGTGTTCCCCCAAAATATTGTGTACCTTAATAAACTTATCTGGGGTCAGAGAACAGAAAAACCACAAGATACTTAGGCTAAAAAATGTTAGCACACGCCTTTAATCCTAGCATTCCAGAGACAGAAATCCCTCTGGATCTCTGTGAGTTCAAGGCTGCATTGGAAACAGCCAGGCATGGTGACTCACGCCTTTAATCCCAGAAAGCAGTCTTTAATCCCCAGGAGTGGTGATAGAAAGCAGAAAGGTTTATAAGGCGTGAGGACCAGAAACGAGAAGCATTTGGCTGGTTAAGCATTTGGCTGGTTAAGCGTTCAGGACTTCTAGCAGCAGTTCAGCTGAGAGCCGTTGGGATGAGGACACAGAAGCTTCCAGTCTGAGGAAACAGGACCAGCTGAGGAATTGGCAAGGTGAGATAGCTGTGGCTTGTTCTGGTACTCTGATCTTCCAGCATTTACCCCAATAACTGGCCTCGGGTTTGATTTTATTAATAAGACTCTTTAAGATTCCTGCTACAAACATGGATGACAGCTCTTAAGAGCTGGGAACTTGGAACACATTGAACAATCCGCAGGCACCTTAAGAGATGAGAGAACATTCTCTCCAGTTATCATTTGGTCTGAGCCTCTTCCAGGTCCTTGACTGGTTTTTGCTACTTCCAGGCAACTCATCATGTCTAAGAGGATCTCTCAGCAGACCTTACACTCTATATTTGCTTGGGTAGATGGATACCTACTGTGTCTGGTCAGTTTCAGGAACTTCCCGAAGTTATCAAATTCTTTGTTTCCTGAGTTTAAGAAGAGTCTATGTAGGATAAAATGTTTCACTTCCCTTAGAGCCTCATATTCCTTAAACTCCCTTTTAACATTATACGACTTCACACGATTTCCTCCTTGATAGGATTTAATCATAGAAGAAATTTGCGACATGACCATAACCAAATGGTTCTGGCCTCTTTAAAGTCCATGGATCTTCTGAAACTTACCTTCAAAAGCTTCCTATATTGTTCTCTGAGAGCTTCCTTACAGAGATTCCAACCCTGCTACTGGTTGCCTGCCTTAGCAGTTGTTTCGTGTTTTGTTTTTCTTTACAGCTTCTGTACAAGACTCCACGAACCTTCAGTCTTACATCTTTAATACCTGCAAAACTCCAATAAGTGGACAACACTGCCAGGCTCTACTCCAGCTTCAGGATGGAATCTGGTCACTTAGACCACACGGGCAGCAGCCTCTGTTTGCCGACCGACCGTGGGGAAGCACTTCCCTGGAGTTGTTTCCAGGAGCAAGGATTCCCTTCAGTCCCAGTTTAATCTCTCTCTTTTCATAAATTCTATTCTCCCAAATAGAAGCTCACCTACAATTTCTATATTTACACTTTTGCTAGTAATGAATATAAGAAAAGGTTCCCTTCTTAAACTTTAATTTTATACTTTATTGATAAACTAACATTATTTTTAGAACAAGTGTTTGAATATATTTTTAATTATAAAAGTATGCCTGAGCACAGGTGATCTAGAAGGCCAGATAATTTCCAATCACGGAAACTTGTAAACAGAAATGTATTTGGGGTGTTTATGAAACCATCACTCTCTAAATGACATTTAAAACATCAAACATCTCTGCATTTTTAACACTTTCACACACTTTAGGATAAATGTTTATTATTACTTGTGTAAATATATACTATATATTCAACTTTTTAATTCAATGAATACATTCATTATATTCAATGAAATATTTAACCAAGCAATAGCTTCTTACAAATCTGAAAAGAAAAATAATGCACAATTTGTGACAAATATTTGGTTACTGAGCTTAAAAAGCAGCACTGTAGTCATAGAAATTGATAGTCCCCTTAAGCAAAGATAATACACATCTCATTTGAAATTCACAATGTCGTTTGTAATTTGAGTAAAGAAATGTCTAACAAAACATGAGGGTGAAGTTTAATTTCTTAGGGACTGCTTGACTGTCTGAATATCTGAATGATTACCTGAAGAGGAATGTCTGCCTAGATCATGTGAGAGGTCTTTACCTATGGGATTTACTCTACAAAACTGGGTCATAATGCTAAAATTGGAATATTAGACCAGTGTTTGTCACATTTAAGACAGCCACCGTTGAGCGATTACTCAAGTGTTTATAACAATAATGATCCAGATAATCAGTCAGGCAATATTTGACCACTAATATTAACAATTTTATTTTTCCTCCTTGGTTTTTCATGATGTATTGGGATATCTACCATAATAGAATAGACCAAAATGCAAAAATCACATTATAAATACCCAGAAGAGAGTCCAAGAATTGGCTCAGTGGTTAAAGGTACCTCTGTCAAGCCAGACTGCTTGCATTCAACCCCTGGGAGCCACATTATGAATGAAGAAAACCAACTCCTCAAAGTTGTCCTCTGACCTCTACACATGCTGTGGCACTCATGTACTCCCCCCAAAATACACAATTAAGTAAAGAAATTTAATAAAAATATGCTAAGAATATGCAGTGTTTCATTTCTTTAAGTTAAAATTAGGTATCCTATGTACATTGACACACAAAATTGCATTTGTTGATAAACTGTAAAAAAATCAAACATCTAATAAAATGCCATCCGTCAAGTATAACCTAATTGCAAGACATTCTGTTAAATTAATATTACATGTTTTATTTAATTCACAAGAAACTCTATAGGAATTATGGAGGGTTTCTCAATCATATGAGAAAACGAAGATAAAAAGAATTTGGCTGAGCCCACGCAGCGATCGCGGACAAAAGACTGATTAAAATGAAGTCTTTTGGCCCTCAACCCAGCTTATTCTCTTGTGCTATGTACTCTGTAGGTGGGCATGACAGCAGCAACTGATTAACTGTTCTGCTTTGTTTTATGGAAAACCAGATTTTCAAAGTCCTTTACATCTTTATACGAATTTGACGGCTATTTTCGATTTTCTCTAACAGTATAAAAACAATCATCTACCAGGTTGAACTCAATCCCCAGGGGAGTCTTTGCCCTGGAGGAGATGGGAATGGGAGGTGGGCTGGGGGAAAGGTGGGGGGGGGGGGGGGGAGGGGGAGGACAAGGGAATCGCGGCTGATGTGTAAAATTAAATTAAATTATAAAATAAAATTTAAAAAAAGAGATATGATAAACACACACAAAAATAATGTAAGAATAATAATTTTGTTTATTGTTTCTTCACAGTTTCAAAATCATGTGTGTCTACTGAAATCCACAAACTTCTCAATTTCAGTACTCTTCATCCAGTTACTAGTAATCGATAGAAAGTATTGTTTTTCTTTTAGCTTTTTATATTTCTCAACAATGAATTTCCTTTTCCCCAAATCTAAACCTTCTGAGAAAATCTCCCCAACTTTGAACATTTTAAACTGGGAGGTTTGCCTTTAGACAGTGCAAAAGTGGGAGGGAAACTGAAATTCTTTGTGGCATTTTCTACCAAGGGAAGTCGGTGAACAAAGAGTTTGAAAGCCTTGGAACATGAAAGATGCCAGAAAAGAATCAGGTTTTGTGGTTCTGGATAAAATGCTGAGATGTCTGTGAGAATATGAAGAAGAAAATAGATTTAAAAAAAAAATACTGGACAATGTAAGCCAAAGATATTTGAAAAGAGAAACAGAATCTGCACATTGGGGGTGGAGGATATAATCAGGCTATAGACTGAATATTTAGCTCTTTGTTTTGTAAGCAAAAAGTTGTTACATAACTCTGTGCTGTTGGACACAAGTCAGATCTGATATTGACACAGTAGCCAGCAAAATTTAGACTTTAAAAGTTCCCGTTCAGAGCACATTGAAGCGAAACACTATTTTCAACAAGGTAAATGTTAATATTCTATTTGATAAACTGTGTTTTGAAAACCTTTCTTTTGCTCTTCAATAAGAATTTCCTCAGAAGATGATTTTCAATATCAACTAATGATATCACTTTAAAAAACCCAGTGTTCAAATAATGTTTAATAATAATAGATTGAATATTGACGATCACTCAGAAATCTAAATGCTTATTTATTGATTTAGTTTGGAAATATTGTAAATGCAGTTTGCAGCAAGGGAAACCGAAGTGCTTTATCTGTAACTAAAAAGTACTTTAATAAACAATAGTGGTGGTTTTTAATACAGTCTATTTTGTAGATTCCCTTGGACTCGAAGTCACTAATTTGGGAGCTGTGATTTGAGACTGCACTGTTCAGCAGAACATCTGACAGTTGAACTAGTTTCCAGGTTGTCATTTAGAAATCATTCTCCCAGTCAGGGATGAGCATCTGGCCAGAGGTACTACAATTGTTTGTCTCAGCCAGGTTGACCCATTCCTTCAGGGTCATATAAGTCATAATCAAGATTCAATGGGTCATATAAGTCATTATCAAGATTCAATGTTTCATTATTTTTAGAGGGTCTGACATGCAGGAATAAAATTTGAGTAGCTTAGTAAAATGCCTATACCACACTAACTTAATTTTCAACTTGTAACAATCAAGTACAACCAAATCTGCAAAACACCTAGAGATGTACACGCTTTGTGCAAATAATTTGTAGCCATAATTCAAAGAGAACGTAAAAGCCAACAAACAGAACCACCTTTTACTGCATTAAAATAACATGAAAAGTTCAGCTCATTGGATGTTCTGTCTTCTGCATGTAATTGGAACAAACTGCCTGAAAAGAGAAAAAAAATGGTTGCTATACTGGAAGTCATTTTATTTCCTTTTAGTTCTGCTTCAAAGATACACACTGATGAAAGGTGCTCTAAAAGCAAGGTGGTTAATTACGGGGGTTGTTCTGCCCTGTGCTCACATTTAAACTGCAATTACTCTAAAAGCAAGATGAGTATTTACTTCAGCTGCCCAGTTTTAAAGCTAGATAACAAGCAGCTTTTATGAGTATTAAATGGCTTGTGACGTTTGTGTTTTTTTTTTCCTAATTGTTTTTATTTGAGAAAGGAATGTAAGGTTTACAATGTTGAAAATCTAAACATGCTGGCTAAACTGACAGATTGCTACTAAACCATTTTGCAGACTAAAATAAGTTTTCAAATGCCCTTCGGCTTAAAACTCCTGTTGTGTATCACTGACTTCAACGCCATTCTGAGCTAAGGAATGGTTATTTTGCAAATAAGAATATATGGTTGGAGAGAATGAATTGGCATTGCTAGGACAGATTCCATCATGCTCTGTGGGTAGCACGTCAGGGATGTATGAGAACTTTCCCTAATCTGATTGCAGTCACTGTGAGACATTTTTTACAGAAGAATTTTAAGGATTGTAGATATTTCCTCTATGGCATACAACCTGGATATCTAACAAAAAGTCACACTACTAAAAAAGCCATGATTCTCTTCATCTTTCTCATCGCTTCCCTCATTACTAACAGAGAATATAATTTCATGATCTTACTGAGCTTCATTTCTGGGTCTTACTACATCTTACACTCCTTGTATCTGAACTAATATTTTACTACACTTTACCATTAATTGTCATCACATATTTACTCCTTTTATTTGTGTTTATTGAAGCATCATCCAAAGTACTTTGGTACTGAACTTCTCTTGATGTCCATAATCAGGAATATTATGTCGGTAGATTAAACTGTGCCCTGACAGAGTATTTACATTGCAAAAATTAGCAAGTGATGAAATTTAGAAATTACAAATAACTGAAGTGTAAAACATGGAAACAAACTTAGAAACCTACAGAATCCAAAGCCATCAGTTTGTGATAAGTTGTAAACCAAGGGGAAATAAATAAATAGTAAAGGATAAGATTAAAACTCAGTAAATTAAAATTAATCCATATAGTCTTCAATGGTTGGAATAAAAACCAAGTAAAGCTAAAGGGAATGATGAAACATTGAAAGTATCTGGTAATCAGTGCTACTGTGATCAATAGGATGTGAAATTAAGAACCTTAAAATTCTCTCTACTTGGTATGGTAGCACACACCTGTAACTTAAAAACTCAGGAGAATTACTGAGTTTATAATCAGCCTGGTCTACATAGAGAAACTCTGTCTCTAAAAGCAAAATAAGGAGGAGTTATATGTATTCATATAAAATCAAAACATTTCTTTGAAACACTAAGGACATTAAATATTTATTAAGAAGTGTCATCAATTTTGCAGTCATATTTGTCTATCCCTCTCTAATATTTATCGAAAACTACATTCATTTCATATGAGTAATTATGTGATGTATAGTCATATATATATATATACATATGCATTTATACCAAAATAATTTTTTGAAAAATTAATCTATATATATTTAATGGTAGTATTTATTATTAGCTGGACTTTTCTAGCAATGAAGATTTGCTCTTCATTAAACTAAGAATAAATTAATTAATTGCCATCAGAATGAAGAAAAATGTATGACGTATTCCCTACTTGAAGAAATGAATAAAAGGTTTTCCATATTACAATTTCTTCACAAATAAAAGTTGCTTCAAAGTAATCATTGCTGGCAAATTCTAATCTATACACAATTCTGACTACTTACAAGTACCTGATAATCATCACCATTGATGAAAAGCTTTTAATGCCCTTTTCATGAAGTTCAGGAACTAGGCAAATGTACTTAGATTTACACTTATTTATTTATTTTTTACATTTCTCCATTCAGTCGATGAAGCAAGAAGAGACCAAGGGTGAGAGAGGAACGAGAGTGATAGAGGGGGTGGGGGCGGAGAGGAGGCGCTGGAGGAGCAAAGAGGGAGGAGGAGGAAGATAGGATGAGAAGCAGGAGGGGAGAGAGAGAGGAGAAGAGAAGAAACTGGGATGGAGAAAGATAATTCATTTCTCATTTTCAGTCACTAAGTTAAATATAGAAAATATTAGAAAACAGAAAACAATCAAAAGTCACAGAACAAACTACACCTGTACAGAATTCCATTTAACTTCATGACTAAGCAACTAGATAGTTGGGTATTTTGTAAAGACTAAATTTGGGCCGGGGAAGTGACTAAGGAATTAAAGCTCTTCTCCATCATGCCTGGGGATGTGAGAGCAGATTCCTAGTTCCTACATAAATGCCAGCTGATATGGCGGTGATCAAATTGTAGTTCTATTGGTAAAAAGACAGAGAGAGGCAAATCTGAAGCAAGTTAACTTGCGAACTTAGTCATATTGGTGAGCTCTGAGTTCACAACTGATACACTCTTGCCTCAATGACCAAAAGGATAGTGATCAAGACACCTAAGCACACATGTGCAAATGCACCAGCACAATCACCAACATCTGCACACACACACACACACATGTATACTCGTATACTTCACACATCCACAGACAAAAACAGCAAGGAAATATGAACAGAGACTAAACTCTTAATAATATCGTGAAAACGATAAATTTCTAAAAATAAATATACAGAAAGTTACTCTAGTATTCTTACTGGTAACTTGAAAATAGCTGTAAGTTAAAGAAGAAATACAAAGTGAGGACTATTCTAGTCCTAGATTCTAGAATGAGAAGAAAATACCTAAATTATTCTACAAACAATGTAATCGTGATCACAATTAGTACAAATTTTATATAAATGAAAATTACTGACTAGCCAAAACATTTGTAAGAATTTGGCACTTATTATTAATATTGCTTGAAAGATTTATCAAATTCAGTAGGTGACTATGATATACATAGAAAATCATTAGATAAATATAACTAAGTTTTAGGAAATTATGATTATTATAAAGGACATTCATAATGGTAGTGCTAGGATGATGTGTAGCATCATAGGAACAAACAAGGCTTCTTCAGCATTACAGCATGTACAGCAGTGAATACCAATGGAATTGTAGAGTGAAATTTAATTGATAATTTAGTCAGTAAGTGAAAAACCATGGATTTTGATCAGTGGTAAGGCATTTATCCAGAAGTCAGAGGCCCTTGGTTAGATAACCCTCATTCACAAAAATTAATAAATAAAATAATTTTACAATTTCAGGTCAGAAATATGTGTGTGTGCGTGTGCGTGTGCATGTGTGTGTGTGTGCGCGTGCGTGCACTCACATATGGAGAACTGATTTCAAAATCAGGTTTCCTCTATCATTCTCCACTTTGATGTTTTGTTTTGTCTAGTTTGGAGACAAGATCTCCATCTAAAACTGAAGCTCATGAATCCAGCTATTCAGGCTAGCAAGAAGTCCCTGGAATCTGTCAGCTCAGGGGTTGTAAAAGCATCTTGAAAAAAATCATCTTGGCTTTTATGTAGGTTCTGGAGATCAGAACTCAGGTCATCACGCTTGCCCAGAATTTTAGTTTGGTGTCTATTGCTGTCATAAACACCATGACCAAAAAATTTAGAGAGGAAAGGCTATATTTCTCAGACAGGCACTCATTCGTGGCTGTGGATGTTTTGTGTAACACTACCGACTAGATGGGCAGGACGAGCACACTGATGTAAGTTGTTACGGGAGTGAACAATCATTTTGTGTTTGTATTGGAAGACTGCTTTGTATGCACTATAAAACTGGTTAAAAGCTTAAGCCTGAGGAGGTCTTAGGACCTAGGAAGGAAGTTACTGCTCGCAGTTGTCAAATGGACAAGATAGAAGTACAGTAGTCGTACAATATTGCCTTTTTCCCTACATAACTCTTTTTATCCCCATCTGTTAGTGCTGCTGCCAGTCTTGGCTAGAGAAGATTCTAGTTTTCAGTGGTCAGCAATAACTACAGAGACTCATAACAGGTGCTTAGAATAAGTGACTGTTGGATGCTCAACTGTGAAGGGGGCATCTGTCACCCTCTTCAAGGCCTAGGTGGTATTATGGAAGATGAGATAGAAAAAACATGAATCAGAGGAATAGGGGTGGGTAGTGTGATATGCGGACTTCTGAGAATGAGATGGCTGCTGCATCCTTGAGCTTAATTATCTATGGTTGCCTTTGCAATATCTGCACAAGATTAGGGCTGTCAATATTCTGTCACAGGGCAGAGAGGAGTTCATGGCTCAACACTCCTTCCTGAGGATAGGGGAGGGAGAGGCCCATGTTCTGATGAGCTCACACTGCTTTAAATATTCCTAATGAAACTCACTAAGTAATACACACACACACACACACACACACACACACACACACACACACACACTCACACAAACTCACAAGTGGAAAGGGATTAGTTAGGAAGAGAAAGAGAATTAGAAGTTGTAGGAAAAGAGGGGTCAAAAGGGGAGGTGTGTGATGTAGAAATGCATTCTGTATATTTATAGAAATTTAATATAAACCTTGTTATTATGTAGAGCTAATACATGTTAATAAAAACATTATAATGCTGCTTAGGTGGTTCATCAGGAAAAGACACTTGCTACCAAACCTGCTGACCACCTGGGTTTGATCCCCAGCCACCTACGTGGTTGGTGGAGAAAAGCAACTCCTTCAAGCTGTCCTCTGGCTTCCACAAAATACATGACAGGTTATGCACACACACACACACACACACACACACACACACACACACACATGCATACACACACACACACCGTGAATAAATCAACCAATAAATAACAAAAACACTCTAAAAGACACTGATATTTTCACTGAAATGCATTTGGAAATGTCTCACTATGGAAAGACGTCATCGTTGATGCTGGAAATAGCTATCATATTTTGAGTAACACAAAGTTTTAGAGAGAAGGAGAAGCTCACTAGAGGTCATGGATGAAATGTAAACTGTGTATTCAAGTGCATGGAATACACATGGAGCCAAAGAGAGTTTATAGGAAGCTAAATATAGCAACTCATTGCTTTACTCCCCATGGTGCTAACAATCATGACACCTCTTCTTTATTTTCATAAATCCAAACTTTTTTTTTCTATCACTAAATACACTTGGATTCAGTGTTAACAGTTCATAGGTTGAGTTATGATGTTTTTGTAAACAGCCTTTATATGTCCCGATGAATAAAGTTAAAAAAAGATGGCAGAAATGAATAATGTTCATAGAGTGATAAAGGAAGACTGAGACAAACCCCACAGGGGAGTTTGTTTTTTTTTCCCTGTGGCCTTTGAAATGAGATAAATAAAAGAAAGCCTCATAGAATGGTTGAAAAGAAAATACTGTACTGTGGATTACTCAAAAAGTCTTCATGAGAATTCGAAGACATAATTGACATCAACCACACAAGTACCAAGCAAAACACCAGTTTTGCAACTCACAAGAGGGTTAAATATGCAGGACACATACCTTAATCAGCTTTTTAGAACTAGTTACTTGGCCTTATGCAAATATCAGAATAGCCAAATTAAAATGGTGATGATAAAAGTGCTGGCAAGCACACCAAAGTAAAAACCTCTCACACATTGCAACGTTTCTGCAGAAATTCAAAGTGGTACAATCATTTTGGAAAATATATTGTTTTTTGTGTGTAAATACAAAATTTTATGAATTATAGCTTATGAATCCTAGTTCTGGATATATTTACATATCAATGAAAATCATCCATCTATATAAGTATAAATACCTACTAATTTATTCTATCTTTTTATAATTGATAAATTATAGTTGACTGATCCAAATGAATGAATGAATGAATGGATAAACTCCAGGATACTCATGCAATAGGCTGTTAATTCAAAACATAAAAAAAATGAATTATTTGTGCAACGTAACAGTTTGATTTGATTTAAAACATTACAGAAAACATAAAACTGCATCAGTCGATAGGTGTTGGATTGGGATATGGTATGATATAAAGGATAGCATCAAGGTGCTTTGGGGAAGACAAAACTCTTCTATAAGTTACTGATGGCTATACAAATACATATGTGTGTCAAAAATAAAAGAGGCATAGACAAAAAACAAAGCAAATTTGCTCTATGTTTATACTAAATTCATATAATCCAGTAGTCTTCATGACGTTATTAGCCCTATTATTTATTATGAATTGTTAGAAAAAAGTGTGTTAAAATTGAATAAGTACTAATGAGTTCTGGAAAAAGGAGAATAGCTTTCTTCAGTTGAGGCCTATTATATTTTGTCTAATGCAGAGTATTCAGCCTTGAAACCACCATATACACCAACAACCAAAACAAAATCAGCAGATCATGTATATATTTGTGTGTATTTATGCATGCACATATACAAACATATATATGTACATAGCAATAATAATCAATGAAAAAGATGTGATCAACTGGAGAGAGGTGAGGCATAGGAGAAGTTTAAGGAAGAGTAGCAGCAGTGATTGAAGAGAAGAAAAGGGTAGAGCAAGAAATGTCAGGGGCTGGAGAGATGGCTCAGAGGTTAAGAGCACTGGCTGTTCTTCCAGAGGTCCTGAGTTCAATTCCCAGCAACCACATGGTGGCTCACAACCATCTGTAATGAGATCTGGCTCCCTCTTCTGGCCTGAAGGGATACACGCAAGCAGAACACAGTACACATAATAAATAAATCTTAAAAAAATAATCTTTTTTTTTTTTTAAATGTCTTTCTATTTCAGTTAAAAATACACTTAAAAGATCTGATGTTCGTTGAGAGGAGTAAATGAGAAGTTGGTAAGAAAATGACATTTGAGCCGGGTGGCTCACGCCTTTAATCCCAGCACTCGGGAGACAGAGCCAGGTGGCTCTCTGAATTCGAGGCCAGCCTGGTCTGCAGAGCGAGATCCAGGACAGGCACCAAAACTACATGGAGAAACCCTGTGTTGAAAAACAAACAAAGAAGCAACAATAAAAAATTGACATTTGGAAGCTCTGGACTGTCTTTCTTTCACTCCTAGAAGTATTGATTGGGCAATGTGGAAACCACTGTTCTTTATTAGAAAGTGATAGCAAATTAAGACTCTGCTTATTCACAGCTGAGTTTGAAACCACTCACGCTGAAGCTGCTACCGTTTGGGGGTGGATAATCAACCATTATCTCATTCATCTGAGATTCCTAAGCGTGGGTGACATCATTGGAGAGAAAGCACCACCTCCCGTCTGCTCCCAAGGATAGAAAAACAGACTTGACTGTTCTATGTTTTGACTTGTTTTTGTATACTGGTGTTTGAATCATTGGCGTATACATGACGTACAAGCATTCTACAAATGATCAGCATTCCCAGTCCCCGACTTTTCAGAGTTGCCTCATCATCTTCTACCTGGCTTAATTTTTTTTTTGTTACTATTTTCTTTTTTATTGATCATAGTTTTTTTTCTCTCATACAATACATCTTGATCACAGTTTTCCCTCCATTCCTCTCAGCTCCCCTAACCTCCACTCCCCACAAGATCCACTCCCCCTCCATTTCCTCTTCAGAAAAGAGTAGACCTCCTCGAGACTAAAGCCAATCGGAGAGATGATGGACAACAGGCTGAGGTTCTGATACCTCAGAAAGCTCACCTTTCACGTAAAGAGAGAAGAATGAAGTGTATGTTCATTGTTCAGCTACACAAAGGGCTTTTTGGGCAACCGCTTTCTCTCTCACTCAGAGTATTTTAATGATACCCGGGATGGTTTAGAAAGCCAGGATTCTCCAAAATCAAAGGAGAACTGAACAGCTTGCAAGACTTCAAGATAAACGGCAACTTTAACAAAAAGTACTAGAGTGATTAAAGATTACATGCTTAAACGTGTACTTCTGACTTGATCATACAAGTTCTAAGAAAATGCATCTATTAAACAAGTTGCCCAAGTCCTCAGACTATTGAGTCAGGGTAGTTGTTGAAATAGCTTTTAAAAAGAAATAAAAAGCCTGTATATAATACTGGTTGCTGTGTGTTTAAATGTATGGACCCTCAAAAGGAAGATGAAGGAAGAAAGAAGTAGTGAAACTAGATAAAAGGACAAATGAGTGTTCAGGGATTGGCCTCCCCCAAATAAATAATTCAAACGATGCACCGTAAAGATGCTCAGCAACCTGAGGGAAACAGCCCATGAGTAAAATGAGAACATTGACAAAAATGGAAAAAACAACCTTTTTAGAGATTTTTTTCCTTGGCTCTTTTTCTTCTACTTATTTATTTCGTCCTATTATTGTTTGTCTTGTGTTGGTTTGATCTTCTTCTCTCTTTGTTTTTGTTATATCTTATTTTATTTTATTATTATTTTTTTATTTTTATTTTGTAATGAAGGTCAAAAAGTTTGTGGATTCAGAGGAGAGGGGAGGTGGAGAGGATCTTGGAGGAGTTGGGGGAGGGAAGTGGTAATCAGAATATTGTATAAAAAAATCTATTTTCAATAAAAGAAAAAAATCAGAAATTTATTTTTTAATTTTATGTGTGTGTGTGTGTGTGTGTGTGTGTGTGTGTGTGTGTGTGTGTGTGTTTAATGTGTGCACACACATTCACAGGGGTACTTGTAGAGGTAAGAGGGTGTCAGATCCCCTGGAGCTAAAGTTGTGAACATGCCAATGTGGATGCCAGGAGCCAACAGCTAACCTCTGGTCTTGTAGAAGAGCTTCAGTAGCTTTTGAACACAGAGCCGTCTCTCCAGCAATAGTAAAACACATTTCCAAAGAGGAACAAACTAAAAGATTCGTGAATGAAAACCTTAATTATTAAATTGGTATGAGCTGAAAACACCAGTAAAAGAGTTTAACGGTAATCTTGATCAAGCAAAGAACTCAATTAACCAAGATACAGATGCTTTATATTGTCTAGTCAAAGGAGCCAAAAGAGAGAAAAATATGAAGGAATTGGAAAAAAACCAAACAAACAGTGGGACACTATCAAATTTGTAGGAGAAGGTAGAGCCCTATTGAAACAATAATGACACTTTTCAAATATACATAAAGAAATATCAGATTCAGTATCGCAAACTGAACTGACAGGCAGGAAGATGCTAAAGAATTAGCATTGCAATGATTTACAGATAAATTTAACACTCAAAAAATGGAGAACATTAATGCAACGTTAATGAACCCTGTATAGGGAGCTAATGAGACTGCTGATTGATTTGTGAGCAGAAAGTTTGATGTTTGGGAGGGAATGAAATGGTCATCGTTCTTGGAAAAGAAAAATTAATAAATCTGATACTTCCAAATTACATTTGAGGTAAAATTATTATTAAATGAAAATAGAACAGTGTATTGCTACCTGAGAGTGTTTAGAATGTAAACTAAAACCAAAAGATAATGGACAGCAGCACAAAAGCATTATTAACTTAGAAAACTCACTAGTAAATGAAAATGTGTGGATAAATGCGAACACTGTAATACTGTGGCAACAGTTAGTCACAGTTCTGTAATAGATGTTAAAATATGAAATTACACAAATAGATATGTGTTGTGGGGGGAGGTCTCTACAATGTCACAGCCGGCAGGGAAATAATCCATGTGAGGTGAAGAATGAAACTTGGGTCAGCACCACTTCAGCAGGCATTGGGTCAAAAGCTTCCAAAGTCTGACCTGGTGGTTTATTTTTCTTATATGCTTAAATACAGTAAAATTCTGGGAAGACATCTCCATGTGACAATTATTACAACAACGCTTCAGGGCTGGCTACATGGAAACTCCCTTGCAAAGTACATCTCTACAACAAAGTACCTGTGACCTTTACAATAAGAATGAATTCTATTGACTGGTAAACAGTGCTCAGGGGAAGAGTAAGGTTTTAGGAAGGAAGGATTTGTGCATAAGGATGGATTCTATTGATGGGAGAATGCAAACTGCATGGGACTTCTTTCTTAAGATCACCAGGCTGTTAGACAACATCCACTCCATTAGTTATTTTCTTCCCTTGAAGAGAAAAAGCCTGTGCGTTTAACAATTCTAGTTCTTCTAGTGCTTTCTGTAAGCTGTAAAGTATAAATGTAAGCATAAAATGTTATTAAAATAAGGATAACTCTAAAAATGGATGCATTGTACAATGATATGATTTATTATTTTCAAAACAGTATCAAGGGTGAGAACAAAATATAGTGTGTGTATAACTGAAGGTCATTCATCATCAACATAAAATAGACTTTGGCAACATGTGATATGTAAGTAGGTATCTCATGGTAAGTACAAATAAAATAAAGGCTGACACCTTCATTTCTGAGTTCACTAGTAATTTTAATATGGATTAAATAATTTATTTCATCTTATAAAATTAACAGTGCCTCTATTCTTCTTATTGTTCGGCTTCCAAACTTGTTTCCAGAACCCTGATATTTGCACTTGTATTTCTTAGATAGTATGAGATTTATGTTCCAAGTGTGCAGACTGTTTTTCAAACCAACAGACCACAAAGACCTTTTGAAAACCAGGTCAACCTGACTTGGGAAACGAGTTTTCTGAAACTGGACGGCCAAAATGATGCTAAAAACACTCCTAACAATGTGTTTTTGCTCAGGGCTAATCTTTTTGTCTAAGCTTTGCTTGCTTGCGAAGGTCGTCAAGAACCTATATAAGAATCCTCCTGCTGTAACTTAGTTGTGGCTTTTCTGCTCCCATGGGGAACAAGTGGGCCTGGCCATAATTAAATTTTCCTTGCAATACTCCTGTCTCCGAGAGTGTTTGGATCTGGAGTCCAACACTATAACTTAAGTAGAGAAGATAAACCCAAGAATATGAAAAGGAAACAAGTTGTGCCACTATAAAATGTTAAACACAATGAAAGTGTGAAAGAAGACAAAGGGCCCAGCAGAAGAGCTAACAAAAGGGCAAGAGTACAAGTGCTAATAGTTATTTTGTTGTTTGTTTGTTGGTTTGTTTGCTTCTATGTTCAGCCTAGAATGGATTTTTTTCTCCACGAGTTTAATAGTTTTTAGTTTATTCTCACTTGTTTGTATGAAACACTTTCCAGCAGACTCACAAAGTGTTATTTTCCTCCAAAGCCATAGTACCATCTTTTAATTTTTTTATTTATTTTTCTTCTCTTTTGATGTCATCTTGCTCTCAGCATTTCTTTCTTGCCTGTGGGTCTTTGTGTAGGGTTGGCCTAACGGCCTTCACCCCATCCATTATAACATGTCTATGGTTAATGTCCTTGTTCAGCTCATGTTTAGGTAGTCATTGGTGAGATTTTGGGAGTGTACCTTCTGACATTCCTAGGGAATACAGTCAAGTCCCTGTGCCACTGGCTCTTACAATCTGTCTGTTCCTCCTTTCTCAAGGATCCCTGAGCCTCATGTTCTGGAATTGAATTGTATATGTATCAGTTGGAACTGTGCTCTAAAAACTCTGAATTATGATACCTTGTAGTTTTCTATAATGGTCTCAGTCTGTTACAAAGAGAAGTTTCCATGATGAGGGATAAGGACTACATGTATGAATGGGTATAAGAACAAATAGCATATAGGAGGTTCTCCAAGATCCACAACTTCACTAGCCCTGGATAGTTTCAATACAAGGCATGCTTTCCAACTTGTTTAGAGCATCTTAAGTCCATTTAGAAAGCTGTTGGTTTCCATCAAAGTATGTGTGCTGCTACTACACCCTTAGAGCTATCTTGTCATGCTGTTTTTTGTGGCTCATAGGTGTCATAACCAGGTAGCAATGTTAGTTGCCTCCCTCCTTTGGAAGTTTGCATGGCACCTTCTGGTACCATGAAAACTAGTCATCAGGGAAGAGTCATTCAAGCCAGATCAGCTCAGGGACCTCTGGGCCCTGCATCTGGAAAGCATGATGTCTTTAGTAACAGAAACCTACCTATCACTTGGGGTGGGGTTGGGGTAACCAAAGGACAATAGCAATAGATGATGATCTTTTGGGAGTCTCCTGGACAATCCTGACTAACAATTCTAAAAGAGAGCTTCCCATGAATCTTTTTATATCGATAGTAGCACAATACCTTATGACATTTTCAGACATTCTTACTCTCCCTTTTCTGCATTCAGCTTCCAATTCCTAATTAGAGTCTCTCTCCCCGTTTTTTGCCATTTCCCCCATCAGATCATCTTTACCATGCCATTTCTCTATCTAGTGCTTCCTTTTGACTTCCCTGAGTTTTGCAGTTACTCCAGGTTAGGTACTCACATCTGAAGATTTGGAGCTAGGAGCCTCAGGTTGAAGAGAACAAGCGACATTTGTCTTTCTGGGTCTGAGTTAGTTCACTCAATGTGATCTTCTCTATTTCCATCCATTTTCCTGCAAAACTCTTGATTTTGTTTTTCTTTTATTAGATGAATAATATTCCATAGTGTATACACTGTATTATTATTATCCATTCAATAGTTAAAGGATGTTTAGGTTGTTTCCATTTTCTACCTATTGTGAATAAAGCAGCAAGGATAGCTGAGCAAGTATCTGTCGAGGGGAATGTAGGAGTTTTGGGCATATGCTAAGGAGTAGTAGAACTGGGTCATATGGTAGATTTATTGTTATCTTTTTGAGAATTTGTTGTACTAATTTCATTACTGACAGAATGAGTTTGCAATCTCACCAACAGCAAATAGGGGCATCCTCTTACCCATATGCCCTCCATAATTTATTGTCAATTGTTTTGGTCACCTTTGCCATTCTGATTGAAGTAAGATGAAATAGCAATGTTATTTTGATTAGTATTTCCCTAGATGCTAGGGATGATGGACATTTTTTAAGTTATATCTCAGCCATTTTTTCTTCTATTTTGAGAACTTCCAAAAAGACTTTCTAAGTTCAGATCCCAGGCCCATTTGTGCATGGATTTTTCTTTGTTTATTTGACTCTTTTATTTTTTGAGTTATTTATGTGTTCTGGATATTAATCTTCTGTTGGATATGGAGATGTCAAAGATTATTTTTCATTCTTTGGGCTCCCGTTTATCTTTTTTTAAATTGTTTCTTTATTGTTCCAGAGATTTTAAGTTTTAATGATGCCCAACTTGTTAATTGTTGGCTTTAATTATTGGGCAAGTGGAGTTTTATTCAGAACGTCTTTTCCTACACCAGTATCACGGAGGGCTCTCTGTCGGTCTTCTAGCAGATTCAGAACTCAGGTTTCACTTTTAGATTTTCAATCTAGTTGAAATTAGCTTTTGTGCATGGTCATTATGGGAGCCCACAGTGATTGAATCTGAATCTGGAGTCCATTACGACTTACAAGTCAAAAGAGTTCAAGGTTGCTTACTCCAGTCTCCTTGAGAGCTATGAGAATGTCCTGATTAGCCTATGGGAAAGAATATTTTATCTAGCCTAGTACGAAAGTCCTAGGCAAACTGCTGATGCTAGCAGGAGGCACATGATGAGACACCGAGACAGCCTGTTCCTTGACTCAAGGACAGAATAGGGATGTGGTTAAGACACTGTCTGACTGCCTGTGTCATGCTTTGTTCTGCTTCTGCCTTTAGTTTGTACATAAGTAGGCTCAGAAATAAACTTGGGACTGTTCAGTGTTGACTGGCAGTCCTCCCCACTCAGTTCTGTCTTCTTCACCCTCTCTTTATCCTCACACCTCCACCCAGCTACTTGGCTGACTGGTCAGCTGCTTCCAACAGGTCATAAACATGGGTCTAATTTTAATCTTCTACATAAGAGCATCCAGTTTTCCCAGCATAATTTGGTGATGATGCTTTCTTTGCTTCAGTGTACGTGTTTCACATCTTTCGTAGATATTAAATGGCTGAAGTTATATATACTTATGTTTGGGTCTTTTGTTTTGTTCCACTGGTCTAACTGTCTTGTACCACATTGTTTTTATCTGGATTAGTAATCCCTTCATATTTGCTATTTTTGTTGAAGATTTGTTTTGGCTATCCAAACTCTTTGGTAATTCCAAGTGAATTTTAGGATACTTTTTTTGTCTATGTGCAGAATGAGACTGAGATTTGATTGGGATTGCACTGACTCTGTTAATGGCTTTCGGTAGAATTTTTATTTTTAGAATATTAATTCTATCAATCCATGGCCATGGTACTATCTTTCCATTTTCTAGTTTCTTTCTTTCTTTCTTTCTTTCTTTCTTTCTTTCTTTCTTTCTTTCTTTCTTTCTTTCTTTCTTTCTTTCTTTTAACCTTCTTTGGAGTTTTCAAACTTTATTTGTAGAGGTCCTTCACTTCCTTGACTGGTTTTATTCCTAGATATTTTATTTTTTTTGAGGCTATTATGAATGGGAGCATGTCCACAATTTATTTCCCTGTATGTTTGTGTTGGCATAGTGAAAACTATTGATTTGTGCAACTTGATTCTGTATCTTACCACATTGATGGATTTATCATTTTCACAAGTTTTCTGGCAGAAGTTTTGTGATCTCATATACTTAAAATTTGCACTTTTTCTAAAGTGTTAAAAACAAATCACTATGACTTTCTCCATTAGTTTTGTTCTAATTCTTAACATGGCTTCTGTTAACTTTGTACTCTTTGGCTTGTTACACTGTTTACATGTGTTCATGAAGTATCGTTTTCCATCCCTTTACGTTCAGCCTATTCTTAGACCACTTCTTACAATGAAAGGAAACATTTCTCTAATAAATATTCCCTGCTAATATCCATGTCCCGAAGTCCATTTCTTCTTTTCAGGATACGAGGAGCCGAACTCCTTTGAAAGTTACCTGCTGAATCCAGTTTCTGCCAATATTAGTATAATTTTGACGGTGATAATTTAACATTATTTTGAAATTTTGTTGTTTAACTTTTTATTTTGAGTAATTAAGTAATTGTCCATACATTGTTATATATAACATGCCGCTTGGATCCACAGTAAACTTTCTTTGTTAAATTGACCTTGAATGTTGTTAAATTGAGCTTTGAGGCTCAATTGTGAAGCAGAAGTTGCAGATAAAATATGGGAAATCAGTCAACAGCCCAAACTGCTGCACTCATATGCTTTGATGGCCAAGGGACTCACTTCTATCCTGCATTTTATGACATATTTCAGAGAACTTGGGCAAGTTATTTCATTGCACTGGTCCAGAAAATGTTATTCTTTAAAGAAGAGGTTTCAGTAATTTCCATGCTGTCCGATTACTCTAAAACTCTACCCTTATATATCTTATCAGTTCTTTAAATAAATATATACTCCATAAGAGTCAGTATAACTTTAGATCAAGATGAAGGTTTTGAAATTTACCATAAATGATTTCTTAAATAGTTTATTGTGATCAAAGTGGTTTTAATTAGAATTAAGAGGGACATATCAAGTTTTCTAAAAGTCATTGGGAAGATGAAATATATTAAATTTAAATGTTTTCTTTTATCAAATTTTCCTCTTTTTGGGGGGGGGGGGTGAATGTTGAAAGATCAGAGAAGCAAAATAAGCCACCACAGCTACCTCACCTCGCCAGTTCCTCAGCTGATTCTGTTTCCTCAGACTGGAAGCCTCTGAGTCCTCTTCCAGAATGAATCTCAGCTGAACTGCTGCTCCAAAGCCTGAAACCTTAACCAGCTAAAAGCTTCTAGTTTCTGGTCTTCACGCCTTATATACCTTTCTGTTTTTGCCATCACTCCCTGGGATTAAAGGCTCACTTCTTGGGATTAAAGGCATGTGTCACCATGCCTGGCTGTTTCCAATGTGGCCTTGAACTCACAGAGATCCAGAGGGATTTCTACCTCTGGAATGCTAGGATTAAAGGTGTGAGTGCCACCATTTTCTACCTGGGGCCTATGCAGGATTGCTTGGCTCGGCCTGGGAGGAGGGGACTGGACCTACCTGGACTGAGTCTACCAGGTTGATCTCAGTCCTCGGGGGAGGCTTTGCCCTGGAAGAGGTGGGAATGAGGGGTGGGCTGGGGGGAAGGTGAGGGGGGCCGGAGGGGGGAGAACAAGGGAATCCGTGGCTGATATGTAGAACTGAATTGTATTGCAAAATAAAAATAAAAAAAATAAAAAAAAGGAAAAAGAAAGAAGAGAATATAGATATGAGGTAGATCATTGACTCTACTCTGAGAAAAAAGATAAAGAATCAAATTTTCCTCTTAAACCAGTTAGTCTTCATCTACTCTCTTCAAAGCAGGACGTAGGTAAACTATGTGTGAAAAGAATAGCGAATTTAATATCTATAAACTTGGTGCTCTTATTTTTTACATGTCTGTTGCATTTGGGCTGGTGGTTCCAAAGCGGTATGACTTCATTACGGAAGGGAGGCACAGCATCACGTGTCAGTTATGGCAGTAAGGTGGGAAGCTGAGAGATCCTAACTTCAACAACAAACAAAAGCAGAGAGAATGACCTGGAAGTAGGCCAAGGTTATGAACTCTCGAAGCCCTCCCCCAGTGAGGATTTACTCCTTCCAATAAGGCTGCATCTCTTACAGTCACTCCAAACTGTGTCAGCAGCTGGGGACCAAGTATTTAAATATTTGTGCCTACAGGGCAACATACCTTGTTTAAACCACCACAGTACTTAGCATCTTGGATTATAATATTAAAGTAAATACTTCATGGCTGTTAAATATTGTATTGTAATTACAAAAGAAATAGCTTTCAAATTCAGTTAACTGGTTTTTTTTTTTTCATCCTGACACATGAAACAATTCCATCTGTACTGTACTGCCTGTATAAGATGGGTCAGAAAGAAATTTCCACTTCTAATAAGTGCTGTCACTGAATGAGTCATACATTTTGATATTATCAGAAAATATTTCAGTCACCAGTGGTGAATATTTTCATCCCAAAACCTGTGTTCTATATGTGTCTCTGTATTTAATATTCAAATTCTGCTTTGCCCACAATCTCTGCAACAACCTAGTTGTTCCCTGACAGTTATTGAAATTAAACTAGTTGTACTTTGTATTAGTTTTTGTTGCTGTGATAAAATACCTTGACCAAAGGCTACTGAAGAAAGAAACATGAATGAGTCTGTGTGTGTGTGTGTGTGTGTGTGTGTGTGTGTGTGTGTGTGTGTGTGTGAGAGAGAGAGAGAGAGAGAGAGAGAGAGAGAGAGAGAGAGAGAGAGAGAGAGAAAGAGAGAGAGAGAGAGAGAAAGAGAGAGAGAAGTTACCAGTGACTGTGAGTCTACCAATGTTTGTTCTGGGAATCAAACTCCAGTCCTTTGATAGGGCAGCAAGTGCCCTCATCCACTAAGACATTACTTCCATCCTTATACTTTTATTTTTCAAAATCTCAAGCAATATATTTTTAAACCTTCTTTTTATTTATTCTTTGTGTCTTTCATGCATCTAGATCCCTTTTATCTCGCCTCATCTCCTTGTCCCT
The DNA here is from genome assembly GCF_007827085.1 of Peromyscus californicus insignis. Lineage (NCBI taxonomy): Eukaryota > Metazoa > Chordata > Mammalia > Rodentia > Cricetidae > Peromyscus > Peromyscus californicus. The sequence goes on along the minus strand of NW_026294514.1, from coordinate 52,971,517 downwards.
TTGTCCCTTCATATCTGCTCTCTGCCCTTTTAACTTTTCCCCAAAATAAAATAAAACAAAATTTAAGAGAAAAGAAAAAAAAAAATCTCATCATAGAAGTTGTAGCATGACACAGTGCCTCACACAGTATATCCTTTTTGTCCATATATCTTTACTTGCAAGTATTCATTTCGAATAGTCATTGATCTAGTTCAAGGCCTCTGTTTTCTGCTACACCATCCATACTAGGCCATCACTGGGGCTCCTCTTGGATATTCTGTTGTGGCCCTGTGTAGTAGAGATCCTGCCACTTTGGATCTACAGGACATGCTCCTTCACCTGCTCCAACAGATCATAGATGGAGTGGATGTTGGGGTGGTCCAACTTATAACCCTGGTTCTGTGCCCGGGTATTTGCAGGGTCATTCAATCTGCCAGGTCTTCCCCTGTCTGACTAGTTCGCCCTATGCAGCAATGACCAAGGGGCAGGGCCCATTCTCCTGCTTTCATGCCCTTAGGGCTGGCTCACCCACACCTACACCGTCAGAGACAGCTCTACACCGTCAGAGACAGCCCTGGGGGGGGGGGGTTTACAGAAGCCACTCTACTGAGTGCTGCAGCTAGTGAGGGGCAGGGACAGCTCCCTCCCACTCTGCTCTTATGACCTCAGGGTCAGCTCTCCCACTTGCCACAGGCGGTGAGGGATAGGGGAGGGGGCGTCTTCACCTGTGCCACCATATGGAAGATGAGGGGCAGGTGTAGCTCTGCCAAGCTCAAGTTCTTGGGTTCAGTTCCCTTGCTTTCCTGAGTACTGCAGCTGGTTGGGGGGGGGGGTCCCTTGTCTGCCACAGGTGGTAATGGGCACAGGGCAAGGCATCTCTCTCTCACCCAAGCTGCTGCGTAACAGACCGGTTGTGGGGTCAGGTCTCCCACCCTCACACCTTCCAGGCCAGCTCACCCATGCCCCTGCCTACAGGGTTGGCTCTACTGTGCTACCCAAGCAAGGGACAGGGCCTGCTCTCCCGAGTGCTGCAGCTTGTAAAGGGAAGGGTCAGCTCCCTTGCCCCTGCCGTTTCCCTTACCCACACCACCACTGGACTGCAGATGAGGGAGGCGGGTAGCAGCTATCCCACTCCCACAGCTTCAGGGCCAGCTCGCCCATGCTGCTGCAAACAGGATCAGCTCTATGGTTCTGCCCAGGTGAAGTGTTGGACACTCTCTCCGGAGTGCTTCAGACTCTGAGGGGCAGGACCAGTTTTCCCTAGTGGCCAGTAAAGGGCGGGACAACTTTGTACAGCCCTACCCTCTCAGCCTTCAGTAGTATCAAGAGCCATGGACATCAACACAGACCACAGCTACAACAGGGCCGTGAACCCAGACATGAGTCCAGCAAGCAGCCCAGGCGCAGACATCGCCATGGCCCTGGGTGGCAATGAAGCCACCCACCTCAGCCTGCTCCTTACCTCTCTCACCTCTTCAGGTATGTCTCTGTTCACAGGATATGAAGCATTCTATTATCTTTCTCCTACACCACACCATACATTTGTTCACCATACTGGTGCCACCCTGACCAGCACTGCAAGGTGCCTGGCGGGCCTGTGTTTTGGCACTTCACCCCTGGGCGTGCATGTGGGTCTCCTCATCCCGCTCAGTCTGCAATGTAAATTTTTAATGATTTTATTTTATTCAAAGGCTATACATTTGTTTCTTTCTTTTAATGTAGGATCTTGCTGCAACTGTCCTGGACTTGAATTCGTCTTTCTTCCCAGACTGGCTCAAACTCCTTTTGATTCTCCTGACAGATGCTGAGGTTATAGACATGTGCCACTGCTTCTGGCACTAAAGTTTTACTTTTTAATGTTTGTTTGTTTTTTTCCCCAGAGTTGATGATTGAACCATAGCCTTGAGCATGCTAGGCAACAGCTGTACCACTGGGCTACATCCTCAGTTTTATTTACAGGGTACTCTGAAACTCTGGAGGGAACAAAATTCTTTTCTCTTAAGTCACTCATTCACCAAAAAACCAGAAAATGTTGACTAGGCCAATTAGCATAATTATTAAATGATACTAAACAAGCATTTTAACATTTGCAATAAATTTTAAGTATGTGCTTATGGAAAACAGTACTGTTGTAAAACTTTGAACCACTAAAGGGTGGATTACAATTTATTTGAATGAGTACACATTCAGCTTATTTTATTAACTTTTGTTTTATAATATTCTTAAGTCATTCAACTCAAAATAATTCCTGTAATTATGATTCTGTATTAATAGAAAAGAAATCATAAAGCATAATGGTAGTTTTTTCCAAGGTTCCATCCCTAACATATATCTTAGAAGTTACTGACTACATAACAATTTATTCACCCAAAATGTCTTCTGTTAATGCACTTTGTTCTCACACTGAAAACAAGAAGAAATCACAAAAGAATAAAGTAGCATTAGTATATGGATAACCCAAGACATTAGGAATCAGAGTATATTAAAGTGTCCATACTTTAGAAGGGAGCTCATGAAGATATTAGTGATAGCTCCAAAGAAATTAATTAGAAAATTTGAAGAGAATATTTTAATTTTTGTTATGTAGGTCAGTGAAAATGCGATTGAGTGAGGAATAAAGTGAGTTTAAGCTAACACATAATTCCTCTGTTTTATCTACAAGAGCTTGAAACCCCAGGGGAAACCAAATGTAATTGAAACAATTGTATAAATTTGAAGTAAATTGTGCTTAATAAACGACTTGCTTCTTTCTTTTCTTTCTGTTCTTTGTTTCTTTCTTTTTCTTACAATTTTTACTAAAGGAAGCAAGAATCACATGTTTGGATAGAAAGCCTTTGTTTTAACTAAATTGTATTCACCATAATTCATATTTTGAGGTCCAAGCACTTTACTTGAGAACACACATGTCTATATGGATAAAGTTTTTGAAGGGGAGAGTATGTTAAAATGGGACACTTAGGGAAAGCTCTCATCCAAGTGACTGGCATCCTTAGCGAATTAGAATCATAGTGTCAAAAGGGCAGAGCACTGGACACTGACAAGAGGAACCCAGTGTTCCCAGAGGAAGCCAAATCTGTTCACATTGTTACCTCAGACTTCTAAGCCCCGGGAAGTACATGAGTTAATTTCTGTTGTTCATGTCATTGTCAGGAATAAAACTAATATCAAATATGCAATCAAAGCCTTTTCAGTTACTCAAGGAAAAAAGTGATTATTATGTGGCTAATAGATACTTCTGCCTTAGAATCCATTTCTGTCCTTGAATTGGACCTCTTAAAAGGGTGTTGTTCACTGGGTGACCTCGATTTGAGGTTCAAATTGGGTATAAAATTGAACTCTGCACCAGCACAGTATTTTCTGTCGCATCACCATGCATCTAAGAAATTACACACGATAATAGGGTAAAAAATGCTGGTGTATACTTACCTGGGCATTGGCCTTGCTAAGCAGCATGTGTGCAGAAACAGTGAAGACAGAGCTCCCCAAAGAGGCTATATTTCCCATCTTCTACAGAAATCACTTGAGGAATTGCATCCTAGTCCCAATGGCCCTCAGATCTGAATGACCAGTCTTTCTATAGCAAAGAAAAGATCAACAACAACAAAATGGTTTTAAATGTGTGAAATGGTTTCTAGGGGACAAATAGAGAGTTTTAAAAAACAGTGGCTAGCATGCACAATTCCCATTTGCTCTGCAAAGAGGATTCAATGCAGTCTTCTAAGGGTATGCAATGGCTGTTCTCCAATGATCTTGTGTTTTATAGTGACTAGCACAGACAACCAGTAGCTATGTAGCTGAACTTTCCTCTGGCTTGCCCCAATGATAACTCCAGATCTACTATCATTTCTGAATGGAGCTAGTCATACACCTAATGCCACAACTTACAAAACTCAACCCAACAAACTGTGGTTTTTTTTTTTTTTTTTTTTTTTTTTTTTTTTTTTTTTTTTTTTTGGTTTTTTCGAGACAGGGTTTCCCTGTGTAGCTTTGCGCCTTTCCTGGAACTCACTTGGTAGCCCAGGCTGGCCTCGAACTCACAGAGATCCACCTGGCTCTGCCTCCCGAGTGCTGGGATTAAAGGCGTGCGCCACCACCGCCCGGCCAAACTGTGTTTTTAACAAATTATCTCTAGGAGTTAATAAGGTTTTACATTCTTGATTGGCATAGACAAACAAAAACAAAAAAAAAAAAAAAAAAAAAAAGAAAAGAAAAATGCTACATATCGCCTTCACACAGCTTTTTCCTCAAAAAGTGAATGCATGCCTTGAAAACAATCACAGGGAATACATCACAATTTCTTTTCTCCAATGAGAGAAAGAGAGAGGGAGAGAGAAAGGGGGAGAGAATAAGAATGAAGAGGAGGAGGAGGAGCAGCAGCAATTGAAAACATACCTGACACTCTTCCCCTTGCAGCTACAAAAGTCTGAATTCTACATAACTAGCCACAAATTACTGTGAGATTCATCTACTACAAAAATCCAGTTTCATAAAACTGGACGGTGAAGATATCTTATACGATGCAGAGAAAATAATCTAGGAAAATGATCAAATGGGAAATGCATATTAATATAGAAGAACAAAGTGAATTTCTAGAAGACCTCATTTATGTTCAGTTGGGAATTTCAGATAATTCACATAAATATGTTGTTCATCGAGATCAGGGCAGCAAACTGTGAACAAACTGAGAATTTAAAAAGGAGAAAAAGTGTAATTTTATGGGGCACAAAATTATACATTTTACCAATAAGATTTTTGAGTTTAGGGAGATTGTCTTGCCTATACTAACATGGTTAAATAGTGTCAGGACCAAGATACAAACATGATACTTTTAAACATTTCCTCATGGACTATGGGGTTTTCAAAGTATGCATAGTACACTATATTAATTTATGTTATACTAATATGTACTTATCCAGTTTCTGTCTTAGGTTTAAATGTCTCAATCTAAAGGACATACTGAAGTCCTAACTCCTAGACCCTGTGATGTGACTTTATTGAACAACATCTGCTTACAGATATAATGCAGATAGGGTGATCTCTAATCTAAAAAGATATATTTTCATAACAAAAGTTGGAGCTACACAGATATACCATTGGACAAAGACAATGTGAAGAAGGTAGAGATTAGAATGATGTATCTACAAACCAAGGAAAGTTAATGATTATTGACAACCAGCAGCAACTAGGAAGAAGAATAAGCATTCTGTCCAGTGCCTTCAGAAGGATCTTATGACTGCATACACCTTAAATTCATTGTTTTGCCCCAGGAGTATGGAACAACAGTTTTCAATTGCCTTAAAACAGCAGCTAGGGATATTTTGTTATGGTAGTTCTAAGAAACTAATGACGAGTCTTACAGTCTTTCCTCAATTAACTTGAAACTTTAAAACTCTTCCACTCCACTGACTTTCAAGTTTTATTTTAAGAGGTTAAAGGCAAAGTGTTAACACCAACAATAAATACAAAAGCAGCCCTGTAGGGTAGCCTTTTGACCCTCTGGTGCTTTCCAGGAGGTCCTGTGACTGCCCAGTGCACGGCTGTAAAAACTAATTCCTTTTAATGTGCTCATTTTATTGCTGTGGAAAATGAATTGTACAGGGTTTTCTTTTCTCTTCTCTTGTATAAGTCCCTGGGCTAGGTAGTGGTAGAACACTCCCACTCTAGTAAATATTATAGCTTTATTACTTTATTAATTTTCTTACTATAATGCGATTTAATTTACTGGCTTTAAAAAATTACATGCATTAACTTTCTCATTGTAAAAATATACATTGTATTTAGTGAAAATTTATTAAGCCAAAACATTAACATGAAAAATAAAAGGTCCATAATTAACACTCAATAAAAGAATCCTAAACACATAACCACTTAATTATCATATTAAACCCTGGGATCTCTGTTTCTCAGGAAGAAAGCAAATCCTCTGCTTAAAAAAAAAAATAGAACCAAGAAATTAGCTAAGACATAAAAGTATCTGTCTTCTTTTACTCCTCATGAACCACAACACTTTGGAAACTCTCTTCCCTAGTCCTTCTCAATACATACTGTGCTCACATCCTGTCACCACCCATCTTTTTATTCTTTAATCTTAGCAAAACATGCACTTTCACTCTCTAGAAACTTCCATGCCTGTCCTTTCTACTCAATTGAAAGAGAATATATTCACAATCCATCTCATGAAGTCCAAGTGACTTTCTCAAAAAAAAAAAAAAAAAGATAACGAGTGTGGAAATTAAGCTGATACATTTTGTTTAGCCGTGTCACTAATACAAATACATATAAAATAGTAAGTTTCAAACTATACAGTTAGAATTATTGTATCTCCATCAAGAATTCTCCTTAAAAGTTTGTTCTACTGACCCATTTAAATTAATTTTTCTTGTTCTGAAACGCAGAAATACCACAGGTTTCTCTACTTTAATTCATATAAAGGATTAAATAGAAGCATTTTTTATACACTTGCTCAAAATGTGAATAAGGTATTTAAATCAATAAATATCATGGGAAGTATTGTTAAATTTCTAACCCTTTCAAAAGTGGTTACATGACCTTTTGTTTGCTTTTATAGGCGCCGAGAATTTAAAAGTGCAGCATTCTCGTATTTCCAATAAAAAATACAAATCATAAAATTTAAGACTAGTTTTGATAGCTCAGTTAAGAGAGCAAATGGTTTCCCCAAAATTCAGCAGAACAGTAGCCAGCAGGGGAATTGGAATAACCTGCAGAGAGGGCGAAGAGGTAATTCCTGGCTCAGTTGAAGTAGATGTAATTGAGAGTTGGCAAAGGCAATTCAACATAAAAATTCTTGACAGTGTGAAGGGATGCATTTGGCTTGTTAGAACGTTGTGATTATCCTCGAGGTAACAAATACCAGGGAACTCCTTGCCTCATTCAAAGCTCGGTAGAACAACTTCACTTGATGTTCACAGAAAATATTGAAAGAAGGTCTAAGACTATCTCCATTGTAGTATAGACCCAAAGGATAGAAATAATAGCTTTAGGGAAAGAGTAAGAGTGTGCCTTGAGACTTTCTACTCAATTTTCCCAATGGCTTAAAGTCTTTCTTTATCTGCTGGAGAGGTGAAATAAAACACATGGTTATCTTTCAAAGAACAGAGAAAATGTATTGTATACAGGAGAAGGGAAGATGAAGAAAAACATCTATTTGTAGGACTATGCTGTGGGCTCCAGACTAAACTAAGAGAAAAGAGAAAAAAGATGAAAGCCTTTCCCTAATCCAGGATGAAATCACGACTGCACAAGACTAAACTTTAATCACACCACTAAAAAATGTCCCCAAATGGGGCTGGATAGGTGGTTCAGCAGGTAAGAGTATGTACTACTCTTGCAGGGGACCTGAGTTCTATTCCCTAAGAACCCATGTCTGGTGGCTCACAATATCTTGTAATTCTAGTTCCAGGGAAGTCAATGTCTCTAGCTTCTGTAGGCACAAAATAAAAAGTTTTAAATGCCCTACTTATCTATAACCAACTTATAAAGTTTTAACAGTTGAAAACTACGAAGACAACAGGATGGGAATAAGAAAATGCAGCGACCCTGTCTGCAGACAAAACAAGGAGAGAAAGCAGACAAGCAAGCTCAGTAGAACATGCTCTGACCAACCAGTCCATGCATTGCTACTTGGTGTTTTTAAGGAATTGCATATTCTTGCAAATTGATAATTACCAGGGTAACAATATATCTCACCCCAACCCAACTTCTAAATACATTGACTCTCATTTCTTTACTAAATGAATGAAAAAAAAAGTCGTGAGAATTTTCAGGTATAAGAAAGTATATATTAAGTTTTTTGTCCTACACATAATGAAGCATTCAATAAAAACTAAAGGGCACATTTGAAAAAAAAAAAGTGTAGGCAACATAGTCATAAGAAACAAATAAAAAGTACATAATCAAAAGCAGATTTTAAACTGACACAGACATTAAAATTTATGGTAATACCTTTTAAATAGTTGTAGTTAATATGTTGAAAGAAAACACATGTGTCTGCAAAAACAATTAAAGGAAGAAGAGGTTATGAATTTGACAGAGAACAAGGAAGGTTATATGGGAGGTTTTGGAGGAAGGACAGGGAAGAGAGAAATGATGAATTATACAGTAATCTCAAAATCAAAAGAAATAAAAATTAAAAAGAAGCCTGTAAAAGAATTAGACATTTCTTGAATATAGGAGATTTCCAAGTTCATGATCAAAATCAGTATTAGTGATTATGTTAAGTCAATGATTTGGATAGCTTCTTTTGAAGCTATCGATAACTAAAAAAGTAAATTTATTAACAGTCACTCACAGGATCATTACTGCATTTTGGATACATCATATTTTCTACCAATTAAGTTAAAAACCTTATATTTTAATCTCATTCAAGTGATGATGCTTCCATGACCTCTCTGCATTGAGTCCTGAGATGATGTTTCTACATCACAGAATAAACCATTTATCTGACCCACAGCTGAAATTCGGAAGACTCTTATTTTGCCTGATGCTTTTAAGTTGCTTATAACAACAGGAGAGGGCTCTGTGTAAATAACCTTTCCTTCTTTTGAACAAGTTTTCTAGTCACCTTTATTGATTGCATTTCTTTGGATGAGCAATACAGGCTTCCATATTCAAGTCAATATTGTGCTACTTTTCACGTAAGAACAAAATACTCAGTTCTTAGACAAACGCAGTGCAGTGTACTTATTATTTAAAACAAACTTTAGAAATCTTTTTTTGTTTCTAATTGTATAAAACCAAAAGAGATTAGAACCTAGCTTGTTGAATTGTATTTTTTTTTTGCCTTACAACTGATTTATTATAAATAATTGCAAATGAATTCTCACTAAAAAGGCCATTAAACAAAGTGTAGTGTATACATGCCCTTTGTTTTTAGCCTGGTGATAAGTTTGATATATACCTTTACAAGTGCTTAATAACTGACAAGGATAAGCACTAACATCCAACCAAACTGTTAAAAATAAAGACTCAAATGAAGTTGGGTATTAAAAGCACATCAAATGACCTATAAAAGTAATCAGAAGGAAATATTATCTGGGAGTGTTACTCTTTTGACTTTTCAGTTTTGAGGATCAAATCTAGATCCTCATGATTGTTAGGCAAGTTCTATCAGTGAGCTATTCCGGGATTCCCAAAGGAAGCATTTTAAGCTTTCACCTCTGTGGCTTCTTGATCTTCACAATAATATACCCTTATAAGATTTTTTTCTTTCTTCTTGGCTCTAACCAACCTTCTGACATCACCAATTACAGGCAGCAAAGAAGAAAGAATGCTTAAGCAAGCAGTGGTGTCAGGAAAGGGCTCTAAATTTTCCTGTAATAAGCTGCATGTCATGTGCATGTAGTCTCATCAAAATGAATTAGAATAAGAATCACATTCCTTAAGAATACCACTGTCTCCATGATCTTAATTAGTATTACCAAATCAGGTACTTGCTAAGGCCCTGTATATATTTTGGTTATCTCATTGCGTTATTTCACATACTCTTAGCCATTTCATTCATTATGCCAATTTTCAATATAAAGCCCTCCAAATATCCTTGATGGACTGAACTGGAAATAGAAAGAAGTAATTATTTCCAACAAAATGTGCTACTAAAATGTCAAATACTAAAACACTGAATATATGTAAAATTATATGAAATATCAAAACTTCACAATTAATGATGTGAACTACGAAATTACTTAATTTAAAACTGTTTAACCTTTCTATCAACCAATTGTGAATGTGTCATTGCTATAGTACCAAGACACAATGGCTTGATTTCATCCATTAAATGTCATTATATAAATAAATACATACTTCTATGAATGAATAGTCATTACATGCAATGGATTTTGAATGAGATGTCCTTAAGAAGTGCTGGGCATTTGAATAATTGGTCCCAAATTGGTGGATGTTTGGGGAGAATTAGAAGATATGTCCTTGCTGAAAGTATGTCCCTGGGAGCCATTTTTGATTTTCCAAATGATTCATGCCATTTTGAGTAGTTCTCTGTTTGTGGCTCAAAATGTGAACTCTAGGCTGCTGCTCCAACTGCCATGTCTGCCTGCCATCTTGCCTACACTCTATGATCATGGATTCTAAATCTCTGGAACAATAAACCCCAAAGTAAATTCTTCTGTACACTGCCTTGATTATGGTGTTTTATTAGAACAAACATAGAAATGACTAATGCACATGTTAAGTGAGAAAAAATTACTTCAAAACAATAATCAACTATATCTCTCCCTGTAACAAGGTTGAACAGCATTTTTGTTTATACTCCAATTTTTAAAACTAGAAAGTTGTACAAAAATATGGAAGAACAATGTTCAGAAACTGAACTATAGGTAACAAAGAACAATCAATCCAAGAGAAATGTTAAACTAAAAAAAAATGTGTAGCAACATCTTTTTAGAGTCTATCATCAGAGTTTCCATATCTTTATTTCTATGGTTAAAAATTCATTATTGCACCTCTCAAGTTCTCTTGTTCTAGTGTATGGTTTTATGCCCATGTGCACAGGGGCAACAATAATAAGGTTGAGTGGGTTGTGAAAAAAAGCAAAAGCAGAAAATTCATGAAAATTGGAAAGAGGCCAGGTTGAGGGTCACTGAGGAAATTTGATGGGGGAAATGGAGATAAATAGGATTATATTTTATTGCACGCATGTATACAATACAGTGAAGTAGGAGTGTTAGTGTAAAAATTTTGTAATGTTTGGGTATCTATATTATAAAAGTTTAATCATCTCAAAATATAAAACATATGCAAATGATAACATAAAAGACAGTATATATGTTGTGCCCAGATCGCGACCCCCAGAGAAACCACCAAAGACAAGCATGCCAGAATGCAAAAGCAAGGTTTAATTTGGGGTATCCAAATACAAGCCTAGGCAGGGACTTCATCCAATACATCCAACGCAGTGGAAGCTGGAGGAAGTGCCCGCCTGTCTGCAAGCTCAGTTTTTAAAGGGAAAAATCACAGGGTTACATCATTTAGGGGTGCTAGTACAGATACAATTCTGATTGGCTCACTTCTAGGGGCTTTCTAGAAATCATGGCTTAATCTTACTTCTAAGGGGGTGGTTACCTGCCACCATTTCTCATTGGCTCCCCTCAGGTGAGGACATTTTTATGGTCAGTTACCCTGGAAACCAGGGTTGGAACATTCTATAGTCCGGCAGTCATTACCTCGTGACTACCTTGTAACTCTGTACTTTTACACTTCCTGGTTTCTGGAATCTGAACTGACTGGTTTTAGTAACTAATGGCCTATTCCTAAAAGGAGAAATCTTAGGCCTCAATTTTAGGGTGAAAGCATTTTGGTCTTATTTCTAAGATGGCTCATTTTGGTCTCACATATATTTGTAAGTAAAATGCAATACTTTGCAACACCTATAGCAAACATTTGAGAAAGTATCTGTGTCCCAGTGCTCTGTGTATCCTATTACATAGATATCACAAACTCAGTTCTATAATTGGTTTTAATTGATCATGTTTATATTGATAGAAATTAAATACATTAAAAGGCATAAAAACTGTTACCATGCATTCTGTCAAAGCTGTGAACTCTCTTTTCAAAGAGACACTGTTGAAAAAATAAATAAGTCACTGACAAGAAAATAATTGCAGTTCACTGAGAAAGAATTCATATAAAAAATATAAAATTCTTATTCTTCAATAAGAAAACAAAACAAAATAATCAAATTAACAACAACAAAAAACCCTACAAAGTAAATTATATACAAATAGTGCTCACTTCCTATCAGTAAAATATTGACTACTGAGATAGTACTAATGCAAAATATCAACTATGTGCCTTTTGTTGGACACACACATCCACACACATATAGTCACACACATATACATACTTGCTGTGTAAATGCAAATGCTTCTAGTTAGAATCAAATTTTAGATTATGACAGGAGTTATTTTACTGAATATTTAAATTCATATATATATATATATATATATATATATACATAACTACACAAAGAAATAAGATGCTTGTGTCTCTATCTGTCTGTCTATCTATCTATCTATCTATCTATCTATCTACCCATCTATCTAGCTATGTTTTCTTTTTTTTTTTGAGAGAGAGTTTCTCTGTGTAGTCTTGGCTGTACTAGAACTCATTCTGTAGATCAGACTGGCAGATACCTTCCTGCCTCTGCTTCCTGAATGTTGATATTGAAAGTCTGTCTGTCATGCTCAGCTGATATGCTGTACCTTAATTCAGACTTTTTATAGTTTTAGAAAAATGAATATGAGTCTCTCTTGTATAATATTTGAGGAATCAGCCTCAATATTATACATCCCAGGGGCTCAGGAGAGAGAACTACTAACGGTGAGGACTATTTTTGGGAAAAATGAATCTTAGCACACCGAGCTCTTAGTCCATTCACTTTAATTCTCCTCATCGTCTCTTGCTTTACAGTTATATATCCCCCCAAAATCACAATCCTCCCTTCCACTCAGGACACCCGGCCTGAACTTCCTCAGGCAGTGATTGTCCGCTATCAGGATCAAATGGAGGGGTAATAAGAATCACAAAGAGGGGCAATAGCTGTTAATTACTATTTGCAACCCAAAGGGGAAGTGACTAATAAATTGACTAAAGGCCAAATTCGGGTAATATCTAAGAAGAAGGATCTTATGTGTACAACTATAATCTAAAATGTGTTTGGTAAAAAATGTTAAAAATCTAAATATTCCTGGAAGTGGCTAGGTAAGGAGTTAGAGGTCTAAAGTTAGTAAGGCTGTAAGAAGGAAGGGTCTGAGCTAAATTGTATAAAGCTATTATTTAATGTCCACCTGACCTTGTGGAATTTACCTTAAGTCAGGAGATGTGTATGTGGGCTGCTATCACTGTTAGTCCTTGAAAGTTGGGTTCCCACCTGGGCGGTGTCTCCTTGTGGAATTTAAGTCAGGAGACTTGCAGGTGGGCTGTTATTGTTATCCTCGGAAACTGGGCGCCCACCTGGGTGGTGTTTCCTGTAGTCCTTGAAAGTGGCTAAGGGAGATAATCTGATTCCAGAGAAAGTCTTTCCTGTGGCTGTTCTCCAACTACCTAAATGTGTATGTACAGAAAATGATCAGTCCACATTGTCAGCCTTTCTTAGGGAAAAGTCAGTTGAAAAAACTATGAAGACACACCTGATTTTCATAACAGAATACAGCTGATATATAACAAGCCAAGTAACACCAAAAACTCCTTGGGATTTGGCTTCCTCTGGAGGAATTCCCTGATTCCTCCAGATAGTGACTTTGCCATAACCAGCTGAGTTCTTATGATATATTCCTGTGGCCCACAACAAGTCCCCTACAGTTAAGGACCAAAGCTTTTTTCACTAAAATACTTCTGAATTCTTTACAGAATAATTGTGAGTTTTTTCATTATAATGTCTTTAAATCATTTTATAGCATTATTAGAATATTCAGCTGTTCCTACTGGTTTGGATAAGTACTTGAAGTTGATTTAAACTAGAATTTAAATCTTACATTCCGATAAACATGAGTTTCAATTAAAGGCAAAGTCACTAATCATACAAATAAAGAAATTAGCATGTTTTCTCTATAACTTCCTAGTGGCCACCAAGCCTGTAGTTTTTGTCTGTTCTTTCCTCCTCTTTTAAATTTATTTTGTGTTGCTCATAGGAGAAATAGTTTATGTTTTCTGCCTTTTGCAGCAATGACTTTCTCCATACAGTGTGGATTAAATATGCTGCAAAAGCTCTCCAACTCACTCTTCTACTCTTCTTCATTGGTCCTCAGTTTCCTTCTTTACCCATGGAGCAATTTACCACCAAAGGCTGTACAATATTTATAATTTTGTCAAAAGGTCTACTGCACAGTGAAGACAAGTAGACGTTGAAAGTGTTAATGATTGAACAAGCAACATCTTCCCCTAGTAGTGGTTTCTAAGCTCCTTACACATTTCCCCAGGAAACATAAAGCAAATGAATATCTGGAATAGAAATGCTTTGAGAACACTGCAGAGGGAAAAATGTAGGAGTATAGAGGAGAAACACTGTTAAAGATCAAGTTCGCCAATTCTCCCTCAAGTTCAAATCCTTTGCACATATAAGAATGAATGGAGGTAGGCAGTACTTATCAATGCACCACCAAGAGACATAAATCTGCAATGAAAAAGTATATTTTTCATGTAGCGTTGAGATGCAGACCTCTGTGTGGTATTCTAGTAGCCCCTTCAGAGTACATAGTATTGATCTGTGTTAACATTTTACCTTAGGAAATTACTCATTAAAGGCAGGGCCAGAAAAACTTATTAGTATTTTAAAACACAGCAGTTGAGAAGTTTCAATATTGTAATTTTAAAAAGTAAATAGATGGTGTAAAGAAAATGAGATATTCTTTTAAAAATTAGCATGCTTAATGATACATAGAGGGCATAAATTCTGGCTAACAAATGCAAAAAAATGTATACTTTGAAAAGAAGAATTAGAAAAATCAATGACTTCAATAATAAGCATATGTTAATTATTACAAAAAGTTTTAATTCAAAAAAATCAAGTTAAATTCAATGCCATTGACAGGGGGATGGTTAAATAGTACATACTACACATACAACACAGAATAATTTTTATTAATTGAAAAGAAAGAAGTCTTTTTATAACATAAAACTGAAAGACTTGTAAGTTATATTATCACCAAATATAATTCATAGAAAACCATATATGGTATAGTCCATGTACCAAAATAAAGCTATTAACATGGGGACCAGAGATGGAGTGAGGTATATTTGCTATTAGTAAGATATTGGACTATGGTCTGGACATGTATAACCATATCTAATTAGAAGTTACTTGTAGGGAAGGGAATAGGATAAGTCAGACCTCGATACAATATTATATTCATTAATTGAGCAATTATAGTTGAATACAAAATAAAATAATTATCTGATTTATTACCATAACTTCATTTGTTGATAACTATATATACAAAGAAAAGTAGTATGAAGATTTTGATTAATTTAAAAGGTGAAGAAGAAAAAAGATTAATGTAAATGTAATAGGACAGTTTTTCTGATTATACTTTACACTTTTTTTGTTTATTATTTTGTTTTTTCAAGACAGGGTTTCTGTGAGTAGCCCTGGCTGTCCTAGAACTTATTCCGTAGACCATCCTGGCCTCAAACTCACAGAAATCAGCCTGCCTCTGACTTCCAAGTTCTTGGATTAAAGGCATACACCATGACAACACAACATCAAATGTCCTTTTATTATATAAGTAACCATCAAGATGTTAAAATGGTTTTTGAGTATAAAAATGTATACAATTGCTTAAGAACATTGTCTTTCTAAGTGGTGTCATATGAATATTTTACTAATTGAAAATTCTTCACACCTCAGCTTCTTAGTAACATAGTGTATGTATATATACAGTGTATGTATGTATAAACTTTGAGTATATTAAGCAGTTTCAAGTATATCTGATTTTAGCACATGACAAATATTTGAGACTGCTACTCATACAGCTAAATAATAACTGTCTTATGTAGGGTTGATATTGCTGTGAAGAGACACTATGCCCACAGCAGCTCTTATAAAGGAAAACATTTCATTGAGGGCTGGCTTACAGTTCAGAAGGTTAGTCCATTATCATCATGGCAGAAAGCATGGCTGCACACAGGCAGACATGGTGCTGGAGAGGTGGCTGAGAGTTCTACATCCAGATCCTCAGGCAGCAGGAAGAGAGCAACACTGAGACTGGCTTGAGGTTTTGAAATCTCGATGCCCACCCCCAATGACACACTTGCTCCAAGAGAACCACACTTACCCAACAAGGCCGCACCTCCTAATCGTGCCACTACCTATGACCCTATGGGAGCCACTTTCATTCAAACCACCACAGCTACTAAACTCAAATATATAAAATGTATCCCAGTTTAGTACCTAGGATGTCAGATATAAGCTCAAATTAGTAAGACTCAAAGAGAAGAAACATTATACATAAATTATTAGAGTACAAAGGAGAAATGGTTTTATGGTCTGGATAAAGGATGAGCCTGTCACTTGGGATTAGACTGAGGATGTTCAGTATCTTTGATGCACTTCTGGTCCCCTCTGAGATATAATTGTCATCAAAAGACTAAGGGAGTAAATGAGAAACATTAACCTTATTTTAATTGCTTCTTTTATATATACTTTAAAAACATGAAATTTGAAGTTAATAAAGTGTTCATCTAAATTAGTAAAGAGAATGTGGTTGATATATTGTGCACTCCAGCAAAACTTATCTGGAGATCAGAGAACAGGACAGCCACTAGATTAGACATAGAGGCCAGACAGTGGTGGCACACACACCTTTAATCCTATCACCCGGGAGGCTGTGTTCATCTGGATCTCTGTGAATTCAAGGCCACACTAGGAACATAGCCAGGTGTGGTGGCACAAGCCTTTAATCCCAGCATATGAGTGAGATCTCATGTCTTTGCTTGGGAAGGACATACATTGTTAATCCCAGGAAGTGATGGCAGGAAGCAGAAAGGTATATAAGGCATGAGGACCAGGAACTAGAAGTTTTTAAGCAGTTCAACTAAGACTCTTTCAGGTGAGGACTCAAGCTTTCAGGCTGAGGAAACAGAATCAGCAGAGGAGTTGGCTAGGTGAGGTTGGCTGTGGATTTTTCTATTTCTCTGAACTTTCAGCTTTCACCCCAATATCTGGATTTTTTTTTTATTAATAAGATGGTTTAGCAATTTGTGTTACATTTGGCACCCAATGTAGGTATTTGAAATAGGCTCTTATCAGGTTGTTTCACATATTCTTGCCCATTATGGTGACCGATATTTATGTCAAAAAGAGTCGTTGCAACAAATATGCTATAATTGTCAGTATTTTTAGGTAATGCTGAGAATTCTGAAATATTGTACATGACTGGATGAATGAGTGACATTATTGATGGGCATATGACCAGTATAAATAGTCTCAGAAAATTGTCTTTGTAAGGACAAAGTGCTGTTCTGTTTTAGGGTTGACAAGATGAAAAAAGATTCCCAAAAAGGTTCTAGGTAGGATGCCCCAAGCTCCATTGTTAGCCCATCTCCTATAGAGTATGCAGTCACAACCAGTGAGCCACTATTAATGTTAGACAGAGACAGCCTTACATAAAGTATGAAGGGAAAAAAATCTTTCCTCAAAAGGAGCATAATGGAACAGTGTGTTGTCGAGGTAAAAGCCCCATGGCAGTGTGGAATAGAAAAGATCTAATTAGAATGTGCACTTCAACTTCTTACTAACTTAAGGTGCAGAGCCGAGGGAGGGGACTTAATCCCTAATTTTAGTCAAAGGGCAAATGTACAATTAAGCTCGCACAAAGGTCTCAGCTGATCAGTTAGGCGACTTCTATTAGCCCTGGACTCCCTAACCTGACACAGTTTAATAAGAAGTTCCAACTGCACCAAATTGCTGTTTGTCAAGCTGAAAAGTGCATAGCCAGCTGCACTGCTCTGTACCAGAGGACACGCTGGTCTTAACATAATGTGAGTCTAAAATAAAGTGCAGCATGCATGGCTGCTGGATGGAAAACAAATGGGTTTTGCACATATAGTAAAATACCCCATTTATTTCCAGTTTTAAAGTATCCTTGCCCAGCATTGTTGGAAGACTCACATGTAGTAAGGTTGACCACTAAAGTAACCTGAAGTAAAATTAAAAAAAAGAAAGAAAGAAAGAAAAAGAAAGAAAGAAGTTTATTTTTGTTTTTGTTGTTTTGTTTTTAACTTTACTGGATAAGGTTGCCTACATAAGGGCATTTATGACTGTGGGAATGCTTGTAGCATTATGCCTGGCCTTAAGACTACTCTGTACTAAAGACCAGGAGTGTTTCCTGTTAGCAGAACTGGGGCTGAGTTGAATAGTGTGGGATCACACCGTTTGATTCCCTGAATGAATTGTCTTCCTTCCTGAAGAGGAGATTGGTCTCTTGACTGCTGAGGGTTCATTAGCTTCTGACTTCCTCTTGAACAAAGGCAAAGAAAAAAAAAAATATTGAGGGAGCTCTGGAAATATACTTAGTATGTCTAAATTAGCCTTAACTAATATGATGTTCTGATTTTGATAGTCAACCAGTTTCAATTTTATTTCAAATGTATGTAAACAGTTATATTTATCCAATAATTTTCAAACTTCCAAAGACAAAAAATGATATCACCCATCTCATTGTTTCAGGTTTCAAAGTTTCAATGTTTCACATATTATTATTCCTCACCAATTAAAAGAATATTATTATTAAACTCTCTGCCTTCTATAATTATTGTGTTTATTATTTACTGTGATCAGATTATCACCCTTGGATTTGTCAAAACAAAATAAAATTATTGAAAAATCTATTAACATAAAAAACTCAATTTAAAATAATAAAAGTCTTGATCAAATTTTGGAATTGAAAATGTGGTCTCTTGTCACCTGAAACACATTTTATTTCTTATTGAGGCACATGTAGTTGAGACTCAAAGAAATGTTCCAACAATTTGGCAACTATTTTTCTTTTAATAATCAGAGCAATAAACTTCAGGTATTTGGAGACTGTCCGTAGTAGACAGTGGCTTGCAATTAAATGCCAGTACCTTTGAGGACCTTTGCGCTTAGGCATCAGAGTCTGAATGATTTGCTGGTTCTAAATACTTTATTCTGAAAATGGGACTCTAGGGGCTGAGGTGGGGTTGACTAGTGATTAAGATCATGTCTGCTCTTGCAGAGGGTCTCAGTTCTGTCCCCTGTAAACATATCAGACAGATTCGCACCAGATGGAAACTCCAGCTCCAGGACATCTGATATTCTTTTCTAATCTCTAGCAACCTGAACACTTGGGACATTCACAGACCTGGATAAATAAGTAAATAAATAAATAATATAAAAAATAAATTAAAAAGTGGGAAGACAGATCATTCTATTATACATTCACTGTTTATTTCTGCTTGTTGAAAATAGATATATAAGAACACTGACAAAGAAAGACATTTACAAGTAGTCTTAGGGAGCTGATAACATAATTATATAATAGATTTACTGGTTAGTTTTTAATTTTTTATTTATTTACTTATTTAATCAACATGGTACAAGCCAGGGGCATCAGGGTCCAGGAACTTCAACTGAGAAAATGCCTCCATCAGATGAACCTAAAGGCAAATTGTAGGGAATTTTCTTGATTAATGACTGAAGTAGGATAGTTTAGCCCACTGTGGGTGGTACCACCCCTGGGCAGGTGGTCCTGGGTTGTACAAGAAAGAAGCTTGAGCAAGCCATGATGAATATGACTGTAAGCATCATTCCTGCCTTCAGGTTCCTGACTTGACCCTTCTTCATGCATGACTATAAGTGTAAACGGAAGTAAACCATTTCTTCTCCAAATTACTTTGGTCATGTTCTTTATCACAGCAATAAAAAACTTAACTAAGAAATAAATTGATACTAGAATCATAGAATATTTTTCTGATGGACCTGACCATCGTTGTCTGGAAGATTGTGGAAGGCCTTTGGGCTAAGAAACCTTTGAGTGCTGAGAGATTAATGGACTGTTGTAGGAGCTCAGAAGAAAGGGATGCTGAAACGATGTCGGACAATGGAGGCCTGACTTGTGAAGTTTTGGAGAGAAGCAAAGACTCTATTGAGACCATTTGTGTCATAGTTTATATTAAGAATCTGGCCGGCTGGATCTGAAGATTAGACTATGACTAACAAGAGGCCATCAGCACTGCTAAAGTAAAATATTTGCTTTACTAGGACAATTGCCACTGGTTAGCTGAAGCTGAGAAGTTGACAGTGATGAAGAGATCAGCATCATCCAAGTGAAATATTTTGGGAGCATTTTCTCATAGTCAGCATACAGAAACTGTGGTACAAAGGAGGTCACAGTAAAATGGACTGGATTGGAAATAGGTGTTAGACACTGAACTGCCAGGATACACTAAACTGTGTTACTCTTATCTTGTGATTCAAAATATTAATTTGTTATGTAGACAAAGAAGCCTTTTTAGTGACTGTGTATCATCTCTCATTCTTTATAATTGTTTCCATGTACGTGTTCCAAATTATAAAGTATAAAATATTACTCTGGGACTGTAGTTGGAATTTTATCCGCATGACAATGAATATAAGCCGTATCTAGAGAGTAAACCATGTCACGTTCTAGTTCCCAAACGTGACCCAAACCATTGTGCAGTCGTTTCTCTTAATTGGTATTTAACATCCTGGAGGGAAATGGCGACTCCAGAGGCTCCTAAGAAAGCTCAGAAAGTTGTAGAATTCAAAAAATTCCCCCTCCTGTTTCATAAAAACAACACAATTGTCGGAGAGAGTAAGATTCTTAGGTGAGATCTGCATATAAGTTGTGTAGGGAGCTCCATGGATGCAGTGTTCTTGAGTGGTCTGACATACTGTGGTGGATACTTTAAGTCATGCGTCTTCCTGTATGTGACAGCTTACCCATACCCTGGTAAGAAATGCCAATAAACTCATCATTTCACTTTTCTTTAGTCTGTTGACACTGCCCTAGTTAAGGTGAAGGGAGGGTTGATCTTTTCTCCTGAGGGAAAAAATCACAGACCACCAGCAGAGAATTTGAAAGCGTTATGTTTTAGCAGTATAAATATAAATCCAAATTCTCTTATTGTTTCTTACCTAACAGTTAAAAGTGTTTATATAATTACTAATTCCTTAACTTATTTTATAAATTTATATTTAATTCTCATAAGATCTTTAGCATAGTGGCATAATTAGAATTTCCATTATTATTTTTTGCTTATTTAGGAGAGATAGTTACCAACCATCATGACTAGGATTCTAATATTTGACTTAACTATGCATTGTATTTTCAACAGTAGTGCTAGGTAGAAAATATGAGAAATCTTGGAAAAGTATTGTCATTCAGAACGTGTACTCTCTTGGTCAGTAACTCAAAGTAAGCTCTCTCGCATTAATATAGATTTTTAATTAAATACTGTAACCAAAAAAATCAATTAAAACATGTTAGAAATAACAACTGGTGAGGCCACACAATATAAAAAGTGTTTCTTCTTTGATAAAAAAAAAATCTGATCTCTTTAAGGGAATTATACAATGTTAAGGTAAAAATAACAACTGTGCTTTAAATGAAATAGAATAATTTATCCTGAGTCAAATATAGTAGCCAATGTCTAAGAGCTCAGATCCAAGTTGCTCTGAAAACCAAGGTCCAGTATTTGGAAGAGGAAATTTGAGCTTTTATATCCACCAAACAAAAGTAAATAATAAAAAAAAAAAAGTGAGGTCGTTGGGTAGGCAGCCTGTAGCAAGACGTGGAAACCTCTTTCCACAAAATTCATTTGCTACTTTTTAATATATACTTTATTTAAATATTTTTAGCTGTAGTAGAATCATATCACTTTCTTCCCCTTAACCCCTCCCTCCCATGTCCCACTCTCAAGTCGATAGCTTCTTTTCCTTTGGTTATTATTATTATTATTATTATTATTATTATTATTATTATTTGTGTGTGTGTATGTGTGTACATAGATCATTTGCTACTTTTATCACACCCTTAGGGCTGAAAAAGCCTAGAGGTGTTGCTAGAGTTTTCCCTAGTCCTGCTTGGCCCACGGTCAGGACAAATCTCTCTCACTTGCCAGGCCCGCAGCTGTTTAAACTCAACCAAGTAAACACACAGAGACTTATATTGCTTCCAAACTGTATGGCCATGTCAGGCTTCTTGCTATCTAATTCTTCTATCTTAAATTAACCCATTTCTATTAGTCTATAAGTTGCCACGTGGCTTGTGGCCTTCTGGTACCTTACATCTCCCTTGTCATGGCGGCGGCTGCAGTGTCTCTCTTCTCAGCCTTCCACTTCCCCGAATTCTCTGCTTGTCCCGCCTATACTTCCTGCCTGGCTACTGGCCAATCAGTGTTTTATTTATTAACCAATTAGAGCAACACAATTGACATAAAGAATATCCCACAGCATAGAGGTTCTGTCATGTTTATTGGTATAGTTTAGTAGTCATGAGGATGTCAAGACAGACCAGAGGTTAAAGGTTGATTCAAATTCCTATTGAAATGGAGTCAATATTTCTCAGGATAAATTTGGCTCCTTATTGGCAACGTCCCTTCTCTACATAATTACACTCTTCTACTCAAGCAGTGCCAAACAACGTACAAACTCTTGAACGCAAATGGAGCTTTGTAAGTGTTTATTTCCCAACACAAATTCATAAATTACAGCTGAATATCTGTATGTGAAAGGAAAATTATAGATGACTGCAGATAGTGGAGACAGAAATCCTGGAGTTGTAAAGGCATTGGAGTCTCTACAGGAATGCACATAGGTGGATGAATAAACAGATATAGGCAGTGAGCAGGGGATTGCTGAGTGAGCACTTGTGACAGCCAGTATTAAGAAATGGAAATGGCTGGGTGTGGTGGTGCAAGCCTTTCATCCCAGGTAGAGGCAGGTAGGTGAATTTCTGTGAGTTTGAGTCTAGCCTTCTTTACACAATATCCCATCTCCAGCAAAAAAAGCCATAACAACAGCAACACACAGAAATGAAAATGGACTTTACATATTCAGAAAGCAATAAAGAATTCTTTTTAAGTGTAATCTTTGGAGTGTTCACCTAAGGAAAGAAAATAGAAAAGTTGGAGACTTTAAAACATGTTAAAAGACATTTTAGATGATAAGTCTGATAAGTCATGCAACTTGCTCTTTTCTATCAAAATAATTAATTGTTATTGATGGCTTTGAGGGCAGGGGATAGACTGTGGTGTGTATTTACATGTGTGTAAATTGGTCAACATTTTCTAATGTAAGAAAATTCTCAATATGGGGGTATGGAAGCAAGGGGAGACAACCGGTGTGTTTTATGTTTCCCTCAGCATTTATGACAGCTAAGAGATTATCTGCAATGATTGAAGGCTATAGGCATGTTGAAATACCTACTCAGAAAAGAGCTTTCATCCTTTAAGCATAATAAATAAGAAAATTAATGTTGTACATGATGTGCTTGAAGTTTCTGTACTAAAGTCCAGAATTATTCACCATTCATGGTTAACATTCCTCCTTGAAAATGTAGTAATGCTATGTTTTAGATTTTCTTAATCATACTTAGAGAGGAATATATGAGAGAATTTTTCTTCTTTCAGTTGACTAAACAGCATATACCCAATGACACAAGAAAAATATTAAACAGAACAAGTGTTTAAAAGATAATAAAATTGCAAAGAACCAAGTGCATAAGTTAAATTTCCAATGTCGATAAAATTAAACTATTAGTACATTTAATTTATGCTAATCTTAATATCCCTTATTAGAAACATTTGTAATCACATGGAAGTTAATTTTACCTACTTTTTAACTATTCTATGTATTTGAAGACAAAATAAACTATATAAAATATAACCTTTGAGAGAAAAAGGAGATTGGATCCTAATAATGGACATAACTCATCCTTTGTAAGTAGTGAAACTATACCTTGGAAACAAAGTGGAAGATTATATACCTCTTAATATAAATTATATCATAAAATAGATTATATGTTTTAATTTATATTTGTATTTAGAAAATATTTCCTATTCCATTTACATGTATAAATAACATATTTACAATGCATATTTGATATGTGCCAGTTAAATTGCATTTTCTCATGTTCAAGGGTATATAATATATATCACACTAACCTGTGTAGATTAATTACTAAAGCAATGCATTTTAAATATCAAAACTGACTAGCAATCTTATTGACCACAATAGCATAGCAGAAAATAAATGACTGTTGTTCCAAGCAATTTACCAATGTTTAATGCATTTGAGTGGAGTAAGTGGAAATTAGGACTAAAAATTATTTAAAATCTACTGGTCAAGAGATGGGAAAAAATGATCTTTAAAAGTTCGAAGGAGAAATCGAGGTGAGTACCACAATCAGCAATTCACTTTTAACAGTTTAGTTCAATGATATTCAGGAGGAATTAGAAAGAAAAGGACTTCAAAGGTCTCATAAGCATAGAGAAGTCTGAGAAGGTCACTCTTGAAACAGCTGCTGCAGGGATCAGAGAGATAAAAGTTAAGCTCCGTAATTGCTATTAGAAAATTAAAGGAATGAAAGTGACCAACATCAAAATGAAAACTCTAAATGACAGAGGACTCCAGAAAAGAAGCAATAAAATATGTCTCGACACAAGTGCTCAGAGCTCATATTAAAAGATGACTAAAGAAAAAAGTAGTTGTTAATTCATGTATCAGTACATTACCAAGTAACTGCCTAGAAATAAGCAAATGATAGAGAAGCAGAATGATGGCTTTTTGCTGCATCCTAGAGAATCTGAAAGCTTAAGACAAGAAAATTAAACTTTGAACTTGAAATTAGGGCCCAGGACAAGAATGCAGCCCTGGATAGTAAACACTAACTCCAAATGATGCATCTCAGCGTCTTTGGTCTAACAACCCACTGACCAAGTGGATCAAAGAAAATTTAATCCATGGGATTTCTTTAGACAGCAAATTGAATTGACAAACAGTACTGTCAATCAAAATTATAACTCTAAAATTGTTAAGTACTTTTCTATATTCTGAATGAGTGCTATAATAAAATATATATGTCCACAAGCACTCATTCATACTAAATGAAAAATCTTGGGGCTAGGGAGATGACTCAGTAGCTAAGGAATTTTTTGCACAAACAGGACCTGAGTTTGGATCCCTATCACCTGCTTACAAACTGGTAGTGGCTTCTTGAACACGTAATGCCGTCACTGGGGTGGGATAGACAGGTGGATACTTGGTACTCACTGGCCAATTAGTTTAGTCAAATCTGTATGTATCAGGTTCAGAGGAGAGACTATCTCAAAACAATAACAAAGTGATAACAAACTCGGTACTCGACATACAAGTGAACAACTTATGCATTCACATGAACACATGTACAAAAATACTTACTATACACACACATGCACAGATGTAGCAATATAATAAATAAATAATAAACAAATAAAATGAATCCCCAGCAGTAGGAATTTGTACTGACAAACTATTGAACAAGTAAGTCAGTGAAGAAAAATAGACACATCTGTCCAGAAGAATTTGAAATACATTTTAAAATTAATTTTAGTTGAATTACATCACTTCTGCCTCCTCTCTTTCCTCTAACCCCTCCAGGTGCCCTCTGTATTGTGCCTTCCTCACTCTCAAGTTGACATTATCTTTTTCAGATACTCTGTAGTAAAGCAGGAAAGCATAGAGCTTTAGCTTCTATATGTTAGGTCTACACAATGATTTCCTTTCCACAAAAAAATATGGATTATCTGAGGGATACGTTGATTATCTGAGGGACCAAACAACAAGGTTTAACAGTCAGAAATAGTATCAATCGATGACAACAAATCAAATGAAAAATGGTAGATTAAAAATACAAAATACATAAATGTAGAATAGTCTATTTTTTGATGAGATTCAGAGAATTATCAAAGAAAATTAAAAAGTATTTTGTATAAAAAGACAATGGGCATAGGAATATAAATTATGGATTATTAGAAAATATTTCATTGTCAGTGTATATTAGACAATAAGAAGAGCTAAAGTAAGTTATGTAAGATTGAAGGAAAATTAGCTATGGAAAATAAAAAGCAATCAGTTAAAAAAAAGTAAATAACTATGACACAAAGTAAATACCAGCAACAAAATGCAAGGCAGAAATGCAATACAAGAAGCGTGAGATGAGATATTAAGAAAAGCAGTAAAATTCTAGATGTATTGAGAAAAGATAAAACATAAATATATTATTTTAGTGAAAATTGGATTTTAGTACAACGCACAATTCAGATGACAATATAAAGTGGTCAGTCATGCATGTATTACAATTTGATCACAACCATCTTTAAGTGAATGAAGAAATTCCTTCTACAGAATGTAAACCATAATCTGTTGGCATCCACGACTGGTAGCTCTGAGAGTTGGACACACCAGGGAGAACTTGCCTTTGTCATACTAGAGAAAGTGTATGACCTTCAAATGCTCCTGTACGCCCATGTCCATCCCATCATTTGTCTTTCTCCTGGCCATAAGGAAACAATTTCATTTTTGTATGAATGGATTAATTTGCAGTTTCCTAATCTTTTTAGTAATGAGTCCTCTTTTCTATGTTCTTTTCTCATTTTGTTCAGCATATCAACTTTTTGATTCATCTCCATTACATGAGGAGTTTTGGGTTCTGCAGTGGAATGAAATCATGTGGGGGTAATACATGATTCTTTACATATTTATCTATAAATGGTCATCAGGTTGTTTCTAGTTGGGTAGTGCTTCTCCAAAGAAACTTTTAATTGCTTCAGTAATTTCTTATGAGTCTTTGCTACTCTTTTATTTATTTATTTTGAGATAAGCTCTCATGTATGCCAGGAACACCCCAAACTTGTGCCTCTTTTGCCCCAACCTCTGGAATACTGAGAGTAAAGCAGATACCACCAAATTTAACCTTTTGTTCCTTTGATTCTGATCGATGCCTAAAAGAAAAGCGGCTAGTGTGGTAATTGTATGTTTAACTTTTTAAAACTGTGGGAAATTTGTTGGAGTTCATGCCATTTACAATCACAGTAGGAGGCTATCCTTGACAATTGTTGAAGTATTTAGCATGTTTTATTGTTAGTGTTCTTCTGAGAATTTCATACATGCACACTATGTTTATATCACTCCCAGACCTCCTGCTCCTGGCCTCCAAATTCTAAGACCACTTGTTTCAGCTGCATTAGCACTGATATCTCAGAGCACCTTTAGGCTTTACTTTTCTTAAGAAGACTATGAGGAACATCTTCATGTATGATAATTTTTAAGTTATAAACCTTATTTACTCAGATAGTGGGATCTTCAGCTGATTTTTAATTAGGCCATTTATCTTCTTAATGAGTTTTAAATGTTTTGGAGCAAGATACTCTGTCAAAATATCTTGTAATATTTTTTTACCAGTCTATGATTTCCATTTCATTAAATTCTAGCAGTGAGGTCTGTATTTCTTCAGAAGATGCATACTTTCTTGCCAATGATAATAAGAAAAACTGTAGAGTTAAAATACATTGCAATGCAATATTGATAAAATATTTCTATTTCACTTAATAAAAGTGAAATAACTTCACTACTCTAATCACATATTCTCTAGAAGTCAAATGTGTATGGAAAACCTGAGTTAGAAAGGCACATAACGACAGTCCATTATTTCTGACAATAAAGGCAGTCTTTCATGTAAGGGAAGAATAACAGGTCTAATATCAGAATTCTTTAAAAATACTCTAATTCTTGTTTAAGGAAAAAAATTCTTTTCAATGTAGCATCGTCAGATTTTTCTTTGGGGTGCCAGCTCAAAAATAATGACATGGAGACGTTTTACTAATTGTGAAAGCTTAGCCACTCCCTTACACTTGTCTCATTAGCTCTTATAGCTCAATTAACCTATTTCTGCTAGTCTGCATTCTGTCTCGTGGCTCGGTTACCTCTGCTCTGTTTCACATGTCCAACTTCTTCAGAGTCTCACCAGCATCCCTCTGGTGCAATCCACATGGCTAGAATCTTCCTCCTCTTTCTCTCTCCCCCTAGAATTCCCACCTATCTCTTCTGCATAGCTATTGGCTATTCAGCTCTCTATGAAGCCAGGCACAGTGACACATCTTCACACAGTATAAAAACATATTCTGCAACATTTTCTCCTTTTTATCTAAATAAAAAGGAAAGGGTTTAACTCCAGTACAGTAAAATTACACATTAATAAGAACAATTATCAGGTAAGAAATACATTTACAATATCCAGTCCATTTGTATTTGGTAATTTTGGAGAAAATACTTCATTATCTATCCTATCTTCATAAGCTAAAAGTTTATATCTACACCACTTTTTGTCATAAACTTCTATTACCATCCTAAAATATCTTTTTAAACCTTAAAACATTTCTTTAGATAGACAACTTAAGCTTTTATGTCTCTCAAACATTATAAACTTTACATCTCTTTTGAAAGTTTTTTTTAAAACTTGGTAACAAGGATAACTGTAACTATAATTGTCTCATGTGTAATCTCATCAGAGACCCAAGAGGGATATAATATGATCCAAGTAAAAAGAAAATGTAGAGAAAGCAACTTCCCAAACTATAAAAGTGACAGAAATAGATATCAGTCTGTACAGTCACCTAAGATTCCTCTGTAATGTTGAGTACTCATCTTCAGCCTACAGGCCTAGAATATCTGATAGACTTTTCTGTGAAACAGGAATTTTTGAATGACTGTCCTATCTTGTCTTGTCAAAAATTCGCAGTCACCTTCTTTTATGTCCTGCATGTCTAATTTGAACAGTATGTTGCCCACAGTTGAGACAAGGGAAGTTTTTTGTCCAGTGACTAACTTACCCATGTTAAAAGCAAATTCCATATGGAGATTCTTCAATGCCCATCATCCTTTTTTGAAGTAAATTTGTGCTGCCAGGAGCAGACATGTCTCATTATCATTAAAAGGCTTAGGTTATTAAAACATCTTAAATGCCATATTCTGTAGGTCTCTGAAGTGTTTAAAGACTATCTGTTTGACCTTAAAAACATACTAACATTACTGCAAGTTTGATTATTATAGCAACTAACTACTATCCTGTATTTTTAATTATATATTATATTTTAAAATGAGTTGCATAGGTATGATACCTTAAACAAGAGTAGAAGCATATATACAATATAACAAAAAATAACCTTAAATTTTACATCAATGCACAAAATATCTTAAACAAGAGGAGAAACATAGAGTCTGTTCTAACAAAAATAACCTTAAATTTGTATCAATATACAAAAATCTATACCAATGTAAAATATTTGAGATTAATAGCTGGTTTTTAGTTTAAAATAGATTCAATAATCTACTTTTTTAGCTTATCATTTCTATATTCCCCCTCTATTTTTAGGAAGAAATCCTTGAATCCAACCTCTTTTGTTTAGTTTTTTTCTCTTACCATGACCAATAATAATGTGGGACCAAACCCCCTAAATGATGACAAACATCCATAACC
Source organism: Peromyscus californicus insignis (assembly GCF_007827085.1). NCBI lineage: Eukaryota > Metazoa > Chordata > Mammalia > Rodentia > Cricetidae > Peromyscus > Peromyscus californicus. Next base: position 52,942,511 of record NW_026294514.1, on the reverse strand, counting down.
CACTGAATGATCAAAAACCACCCACCCCACCTCTTGGGAATGTGGGTATCATGTTCTTAAAATAACTTCCTTTTTATCTGGGGATGACAGCATCATGAGGGGACTCTGAAAAATTGAGATAAAGATCAAGTCCCAGGAGAGATAAATTTTGTCCAGTCTTGGTGTGATGGGAAAGTGCAGGATTTATCTGAAGTTTTGGCTGGAATAGTCTGTGATGCTGGACAACCTTAGCCAGCAGCTTTCAAGCTGTTTTAGATGTAGATTTTTGAGGAAACTGTAACTGAGGCATTCTGAGAGGCTATATTGGGCTACTTGGTCTTGTCTTTATTTGTGTTCAGTCCTTTTGTTTTGAAAACATAAAAACTTTAAAAAATAAAATACATATCTTTATTAACAGAAGTATAGAATGTGTGGTGTGCACAAGTCAACTAAAGATTTTTTTCTTTATGTTTGACCAGGTAAAAGACATCTGTCACCTTTATAAGTCTGGACAATATAACCAAACTGTCATGAGAAATTTGTAGTAAAAAAGAAATATCATGTATCACCCAATATCAGGATCAGCATATGCATAACCTGTCTTGTAGCTTTTTTTGGGGGAGGGGGGCTTTCTCTTTTTTTTATGTCAAGGAGGTCTCCCCCAATCAAATCTGGTCTTTATTAATTTTGAAGTAATCTATAGCTTTTTGTTTCCTATAGAAATAAAAGCATAACCTCTTCTGCAAAGCAACATATTTTTTTGACTTTTATTTTGAAGTTAAGACATTTCTAAAATATATAGGTAGGTTTAATTTAGTAGTTTCCATAATCCAGTGTCTCTCAGCAGCTATTGTTTTTTGTTCATTAGCATTTAAAATATTCAGAGTCAACAAAGCACCATATAGGATTCAGATATCCTGTGTATTTTTCATCTTTATGTGGATTTATATATATATATATATATATATATATATATATATATACATATATATGTATATATACAATTTACTTTTAAAAAGACTATTTTATTATTTTTAAGCTATTTTTTTCTGATTCTCTACATACTTTTTTTTTTTAAATTTTAGCACCTAAGCACATTTTAAAACATATTGTAGCTATTTAGAGGCTTTTTTGGCCTGGACATGGCTCTCTGAAAGCCTGCAGCCTCCTCTGTTCATGGGAACCAAATCTTAAACTTTCATGCCAGCTGCCATGTGGCCAGTTTAGTGCATGGCATGGCGAGAGCTACACCTAACTCTCCTAGCCATTCCTAACCATTCCAGCTCTACTCTGTCTGTGATAGGCAGGCATACCTAGTATACCTAGTGCTGAGCAGCACGAGGGCTGCTCAAGTACTCTGCTATACAGCAGGGCCTCTTAAAAGGCCATGCCTCTGTAGCCATGAGCACTGGGCCTACCTGAGAGACCCCAGTTGCCAGAAAAGCAACATCTGACTGTATTCATAACTTTTTTTTTATTTTTTAAAGCTTTTTTTTAGGACCTAGGTGGATTTGCATGCCCCACATTGGGCAACAAACGTAATTGGATTTTTCTTTGGGCCGCCAGCTCACAAGTAATGACATGGAGACTTTTTATTGATTATAAAAGCTTGGCTATTAGCTTAGGCTGGTTCCAGTAGTTCTTATAACTCAAATCAATCTGTTTATATTAATCTACATTCTGCCATGTGACTCAGTTTTCTCTGCTCTGTACCATATGTCTGACTTCTTCAGAGTCTCACCAGCATCCCTCTGGCATAATCCCCGTGACCAGATTCTTCCTCCTCTTTTTCTCTCTCTCCAGAAATCCTGTCTATCACTCCTGAATTTCAAACTACACCTGATGACTGTTTTATACAGATGTTTGCCTATGAATCAAAATTTACTTCATAGCCAAGTACAAGAGAAAACATGGAAGAATGCGGCTTGCTGTTGTACTCACAGGCCAGCTTATACTCAGCTACCTTTCTTATATAGCCCAGGACCATCTGCCAAGGAATGGTTCTATCCACAGTAAGCTTATCCCTCTTACACCAAATAACAATCAAGACAAACTCAGACATTTCCACAGACCAATACCATCTAATCAAGTTCTCAGTTGAGATTCTCTTTTCTGATAACCTGTGTTCAAAGTTATAGCTAACATGGACATGTGTGATGTTATTTCATTACAATATAGTAAATAGTTCACATTCAGCTTTTTAAATGTAATTTTCTATTTTCAACTTTGAAGGGTTCAGTGTTGTTCATTATATGTGGTTCTAGCATTGAAAAATTTGAAAAAATGTTTATTGGAAGAGTCTATTTCTGGCATTATTTTCCTATAAAATACAAGATCACTTGACTCACTATGGACAAAAGATACGAGAGAAACCAAAATCAAAATAATTGTGATTTTTAAGCCACTTTTCACATAAAATATAGCTTTTTGGAAAAAATATATTCTATATTCCAACAACCTCACATGTATTTTCTTCTTAGGACAATCAATCTTTCCTCAGTATAGAGTGGAACTGTTTCAAATATGGTTCCCATTTATTTTATTTTTATTTTTTATGTTTCTATAGAACTAACATATTTTGATCACATTTGTGTACCCAGACACCCATCTACTCCATATACACCCAAAATCTTGTTTTTTCTCTCTAAAACAAAAACCAAACTAGAGAACAATAGCACTAAAACAAATGTAAAAACATCATACAAAAAACCATGAACTCCCTTTTTTCTGAGTCAGCTTAAGGATTTATGAGGTTGAGGACTATTGTTTGTGTACTATAACTGAAAGTGACAATAGTTGACACTAATAAATGCTATTTTACTATTGGCCTTAAAATACTTTTAGTTCATTAGTATGTTAAAAATCAGTTGAGAACACATAGAAGAAAATTATTTCAGGAAAAATTATTCAGAATACCTCAGTAAGTTTGTTATAGAAAAATTTGTGTTAAGTTATAAAAATTTAGGAACACATCTGAATAAGTTTAAATAAATAAATAAATACATATAATGATGAAATACTTTAAAATGCAAATATAAGAACTTTGTAATTCTCTTTGCCTCTCCATCATTCCTTATTTTTCCCTCTCTCTCTCTTTGTCTGTCTGTCTGTCTGTCTGTCTGTCTCTCTCTCTCTCTCTCTCTCTCTCTCTCTCTATATATATATATATATATATATAGCAAAGAAAGATTAACTTATACATACACAAACATTAATTTTCTGAATGAAATACAAATTATAACATATACAAATATAATAGATGGGAAATCTGTGTATTTTTGAGGCATTATTGGAGCATATGCTACATCTTTACCAGTGTCTGATGAAAGAGTGAAGGAAAACAGAAATGAGAGAGAGAAAGAGAAAGTGACGTCCAACCTGATCTGAGGTTCATGTGTAGTGTTCGCACCATTTAGATGTGAGAAGCTGCATGAACTGACAAATGTGAGGCTGTGCTGAACCCCATATCAGTTAGATGACATCTCACAGTTGGCCTCATAGGTCTCACAACGTCAGGTTCTCTAAATATATCTTAAACTGTGGCACTGGCATATTTAAGATAAAGTGATAAAAAAAATCACTTTGGTGATAAAGAATTCCTTGGATTTTAAAACAATCAAAACTTGTCAACAATTTTGATACTTTATGCAGAAAGTGTTTCTTTTTTTTTGTCTGTAGGAATAATAATATTCACTACTATGAATATGAGTGAAAAGAGACCCTAAAGAAGGATCCTGTTACATTTTTTAGTAGTGACTGAAGGTTATTCAAAATATGAGAGCACAGAGAAATATGTAAAATATTTATAAATCATGGGTAACAACAAGCGAAAATAAAATGTCTATGGTTGGATGATAATCAACAGCCATGGCTAAAATTAAATTCTAACAGATGTGAAAGGCAGGAAGAGATGTCTGCTGGCTGCGCAATGGATGGAGTCTCTTATATTCAGCACTGATTAGGAAGTAACCTAGTGACCTACTGAGGCATTCTGACAGGTACTGAGACAAGTAGGAATATTATTATGGTTGGGTCATCATTTTTCTAGGAATCTGCTAAAGTTTGCCAGACTAAATTTGAAATATTTCTTTGCTATGTCTATAGTCAATTGACTTAGGATCTATTTTTCCCTTCTTTCCTATTTAACAAAACAGAATCGGGAGTTCATATTCTAGCTTACAGAAGTTGGTTAAACAGTTACAACCAATCAGAACTAGATGCTGCAGCTGCACACCTAGTGCTCTTTTTCCTCATGACTCCTTTCCTTCATGGTTTGTTCTAGACTCCTCTGTGCCTCTTCTACAATGTTAATGAGAAAACATTGAATTCTTAGGATAAAATTATGTGAATCTTTGGGTATCACTATTCTTATTTTTTTCTTGATGGGCATAGGATTTAGGTGGACTATTTCAGAGAACAGTTTTTGTCTTGATTGTTTTGGGTAATTGGCTGAGTGAGTAAAGGGCTTATTTCATCCTGCAGCTTGTAGTCCATTGTCCAAGGAAGTAAGGGCAGACAGTCAAAGCAGAAGCCAGGGGGGGGCGGGAACTAATGCAGAGGTCATGGAGGAGTGCTGCTTTTGACTTGACTTGCTGATTCCTGGCCCTCTCAGAATGCTTTCTTTCTTTTTGCTTTTAAAATTTTTATTTATGATATATTTTGATCACATTCTTTCTCTTCCTACAATTGCTTTCAGATCTTCCACACATCCCTACCCACCCATCCAATTTCATATACTTCTTTCTGTTTCTTCTCTCTCTCTCTCTCTCTCTCTCTCTCTCTCTCTCTCTCTCTCACTCTCTTCCTCCCTCGAAACAAAAACAAAAATAGAAAATGGAAATCAAAACAGACATACTACAAAAAAGTCAATAAAACAAAAACAAAAAAGTATGTGCATACATGCACGCGGACACATACACACACATATTTGTTCTTTTTGTGTTGACCAACTCATTCTTAGTAATGGCCTGTTTTACAGTGTGGTTGATATACCTAGTGACATTCCATTAGAAAAACAACAGGATCTTCCCTTTACCAGTAAGTATCCATTGCTAGCTTTGGGGTTGGGAGTGGGAATTTGTGTTCAATTCCCTTTATCACTTCTGGGAAATTATCGTATTTAAATTGTACAACTCTTGTGCATGCTGTCACAGTCTCTGTGAGTTCATAAGAGTATCAGTCCTATTGTATCTGGAAGCAACTGTTTCTTGTGAGACATCCATCAATTCTGGCTCTTATAATGCTTCTACCTCCTCTTCCACATATATCTCTGAGCCTTGAGAGGAAGATTTGATAAAGACATCACACTTAAGACAGGTGGCGATAGCACACATCTTTAATCCCAGCACTTGGGAGGCAGAGGCAAGGGGATCTATGTGAGTTCAAGGTCAGCCTGGTCTACAGAGTGTGTTCCAAGACAGTCATGGCTATTACTGCTGTAGCCCACTAGGTTTCCTAGTGGCTGTACCCAGCAGGACTGCATAAGAGGTTGATTGGACCACGGGTCTGATTTCCAGGTGTTTGTAAGAGTCTATACTTGACTGTAACAAGCAAGGGGGAGGTCTTTGCTCCACTCCTTGGCATTGTTATAAATAGACCTATGGACTAAAGTTCTGGGGCAGTGGATAAGGATCCAGGCCCACTCGAGTCTATCCTGTTTTCTCTCTGTTTCTCTCCTCTTTATTTCTAATTAAGTCTCTTATCCCTCATTCTTCAAGAGTCCCTGGGGTAAATAAATGTTACACAGAGAAAACCTGTCTCAAAAAACAAACAAACAAGCAACAGCAAAAAAGACATCACATTTAGAACTGAGTACTCCACAGTCTCTCATTTTGCAGTCTCTATGCATTGTCTTATTGTGGGTCTCTATGTTAATTTCCATCTACTGCAAGAAGTTTCTCTGATGAGAGTTGGGCAGTGCCCCTATCTATGGGTACAGCAGTATGTCATTGGCAGTAATTTTATTTTTATGCTCCTTTATCAGGATAATAGTAGTAACTTTTCCTGCATGGTGATGACCGACCTAGTCTCAGGTTCTTGGCCACTCTATCAGTATCAGGTATGGGTTCTAACTAATGAGGTGGGCCTTGTCTAATAAAAATAGTGGTTGGTGACACTTGTAATCTTTGTGCCACTACTGCTTCAGGATATGATACTGGCAGGTCACATGATGGGTGTAGGGCTTGTAGAATGCTGAAATTTACGATTACAGTTCTCCTCCGGGATCATGCAAAGTACCTCCCAGTAAGATAAACACTAGTCAGTAGAGGTGAACCTTCTAGCTGGACACCAGCTCTGTATCTCCATGTTCAATGGGATAAGTAAGTTGTGTCTTTGGCAGTAAGGCCTTAGCATCCACTTAAGGATAATAACCAATAGCCTTGGCAATAACCTTAATATTTGATGGTGGTGGTAAGGAGGTATATGAGACTCCTTAGGCAGTTACTCAACAAGGTTCATCCCATTTCTAGCACTGCAGATTTTACTTGGTGGTGTAGAGTTGGGCCTTGTCCACCCCATTATATGATGACTCCATTAAACTTTCTTTTATATATGTTTATATTTTAGGAAACTTCTAGAGCAATAGGTTTCCATATACCCTTTCAAAGGACATTTGGTGTTAATTGCAGGTGGAGATAATACTTGCCAAGGGTCTATGCTTTAGCAGCTGTTATTACTGTTTTACTATTGCGGTTGGTATAAATCCAGAAAAAGCCCCCACATACTCACAAAATCTTGGGTATTTTTGATGTAAGAAATATTTTAAAGGGTAGGAGTGGTGGTACATTCCTTTTATCCCAGATCTTGGCAAGAAAAGTAGGCTTCTCTTTGAGTTTAAAACTAGCCCAGTCCACATAGAGTCCCGGACCAGCCAGAGTTACACAGCGAAACCATGTCATAAAAAAATTAAAAATAGGGGGGGCGGGAGGGGGGGAGAACAAGGGAATCCATGGCTGATATGTAAAATTAAATTAAATTATAAAATAAAAAAATTAAAAATAATAAACAAGTAAAATTGATATTATAAAATTGTTTACCTAGGGCTAAACTCATATTCAGTGTGTTTAAAGCCTATTAATAGTTCAGTGATACTTTTCTGTCTTCCAGGGTTACATAAAAATGATTTTTTTTCTCCATCCTTATTTAGAAAGGCTAAAAGAAGCTGAGCTAAAGAAATCAATGAAAGTATGGAGTGATCCCATAAAAAACATTTTCAAATGTCATATCTCACTTTAAAATATCAGTTTGATACAGAGAAGAGGATGTAAGTAGTGGAAAGTGCTCAGAGACAATCTGAAACCATTTCAAAACTAACACTTCCCTTGTTTTCTGAAATAGAACTTATAAAGAGGTGAGTACATCAAGCGCACTTTAACACATTAAGTGTTGTTTGCTCTTAAAAGGCTACACATCTAAATGACTGAGTGCTTAGGAGGGCAGGGTTGAGTCCTCTGGGCCGAGCACCATGGCTTCTTTCCTAGTGGCAGAGGCTGCAGACTTTGCTGTTTATTGTCTGCCATTGGCACCTCTGTCTGAGCAGTTCACCGCTCATAATGAGGCTGGTGTAAGTTTAAGTACCTAATGAAGAAATAAAAGATAGTTTTAAGGTGATTATTTTAATAAATCAGAGAACTTTGGGGAAATTCGTACAGTCAGTACCTAACCTGTACTGTAAATTTGGAAAGCATGATTATCTTATATATTCTGAAGAATGCCTAGAAAGTATTAGTTGAATATAAAATTGAACAAAATTGTTTAAAATACTGATATGAACATAGCTGAACAAGTGCTCTTATGGTGTGGTTGAGCATTTCTTGGGTATATGCCCATTGTTTGTAATAGCCAGAACATGGAAACAACCCAGATGCCCTTCAACTGAAGAATGGATAAACAAAATGTGGTACATATACACAATGGAATACTACTCAGCAGAAAAAAACAATGGCATCATGAGGTTTGCAGACAAATGGATGGATCTAGAAAAAATCATCCTGAGTGAGGTAACCCAGACTCAGAAAGACAAACATGGTATGTACTCACTCATAGCAGGATACTAGACATGAAACAAGGATGAATTGTCAGCTACTCACATCACCAGGGAGGCTACCCGGAAAACAGGACCCCAAGAAAGACACAGGGATCGCCCAATGACAGAGAAATGGAATGAGATCTACATGAACAGCCTGGATATGAGTGGGGGTAATGAAAGGCGAGGGTCGAGGGAAAGAGAGCTTGGGGGAGCGGGAGATCCCAGCTGGATCAACAACAGAGAGGGAGAACAAGGAATAGGAGACCATGGTAAATGAAGACCACATGAGAACAAGAAGAAGCAAAGTGCTAGAGAGGCCCACAGAAATCCACAAAGATACCCACACAACAGACTGCCGGCAATGGTCGAGAGACAGCCCGAACTGACCTACTCTGGTGATGGGATGGCCAAACACCCTAATTGTTGTGCTAGAAACCTCATCCAACTACTGAGGGATCTGGATGCAGAGATCCATGACTAGGCCCTGGGTGGATCTCTGGGAGTCCAATCAACGAGAATGAGGAGGGTTTATATGAGCGAGAATTGTTGAGACCAAGGTTGGATAAAGCACAGGGACAAATAGCCAAATGAATGGAAACACATGAACTATGAACCAATGGCTGAGGGGTCCACACTGGATCAGGCCCTCCGAATGGGTGAGACAGTTGATTGGCTTGATCTGTTTGGGAGGCATCCAGGCAGTGGGACCAGATCTTGTGCTCATTGCATGAGTTGGCTGTTTGAAACCTGGGGCCTATGCAGGATTGTTTGGCTTGGCCTGGGAGGAGGGGACTAGACCTACCTGGACTGAGTCTACCAGGTTGACCTCAGTCTGTGGGGAAGGCTTTGCCCTGGAGGAGATGGGAATGGGGGGGGGGGGGGGCGTTGGGGGGAAGGTGAGGGGGACGGGAGGGGGGAGAACAAGGGAATCCGTGACCGATATGTAGAACTGAATTGTATTGCAAAATAAATTAAAATAAATTAAAAAAAAAATTGTTTAAAATAATTACCACAATTTTAAATTTAAATTCATATTTGATGATCCTAACAGTAACATCTATTATTAGTAGTAAAGTATGTGGAGCAAAGAGCACCAATATAAAAATGATTACTGTATGTGTGTGTGTGGGGGGGTGCTTCATAAATTCGTGTACATGCTAGAATCTCTGTGCTTCAAGTTGTTTATGAAAATGAACATATACTTGAAATTTCATATACATAACACTAAAAATAAACACATAATTTTGAGAGGGATCACATGGGGTAAGTATATAGGGAGAGTAGGAGAGAGGAAAGGGAGGGGGGAAATGATTCAATTATTTTTTTTTATTTTTATTAAGGAATTTTTAATTTACTTTAGGTATCAAGTGCAAATGCCCCCTCTCTTCTCTCCTTCGGCCCCTCCAGCCCCCCCTCAACCCACCGCCCCATTCCCTCTTCCAACAAGGTAAGGCCTCCCTCCCATGGGGAGTCAGCACAGCTTGGTACATTCAGTTGAGGCAGTTCCAGGTCCCTCCCCTGCATCAAGGCTGTGCAAGGTGTCCCACCATAAGTAGTGAGCTCCGAAAAGCCAGCTCATGAACCAGGGATGGATCCCAATCTCACTGCCAGGGAGCCCCTCAAGTAGATCAAGCTACACAACAGTCTTTCATCTGCAGAGGGCCTAGTCCAATCCCATGGAGGCTCCACAACTGTAGGTTCAAAGTTCATGAGTTCTCACTAGTGTGGTTTGGTTGTCTCTGTAGGTTTCCCCATCACAATCTTGATGCCCCTTGCTCATAGAATCCCTCTTCCCTCTCTTAGACTGGACTCCTGGAGCTTGGCTTGGTGCTTGGCTGTGGATCTCTGCATCTGCTTCCATAAGTTACTGGATGAAGGCTCTATGAAGACAGTGTATTTACCAATCTGATTGCTGGGGTAAGTCAGTTCTGGCACCCTCTCCACTATTGTTAGTAGTAAAAGGCAGACATGCATGGCAAAGAATGGTCAGATACTAAAAATACAGACTTTGGAACAAGATGTTCAGTTTCTTGTACACATGTAATCCTACAAAAGCTCTTTACAAACAAATTGCACTTCACTTGTTTGAATTATCGGGAGACACTGGCTGTCAAAATGACTCACTTATTGCCTGAGGTCCTCACTTCAGTCCACAGGTCCACATGGTATATGGGAGAACCTACACCCACAAGATATTGTCTACCTCCACTGTCATATTATTTCACACACAGACACAGACACAGACACACACAGACACACACAGACACACACACACACACACACACACACACACACACACACGCACGCACGCACACACGCGCACGCACGCACGCGCAAATAAATGAATCAAAAATTTTAAAAATTGAATAATGAGACAAAATAATCATGTCATATTCTGATAATTTTGGTAAAATTGCAGACACATGTTTCCAGTAGGTTGCTTAACACTGAACCTGGTATATAGCAAAGGATACACAGATACTATTAATATTATTTTATATCACTTAATGAAGAACATTACACTGATTATGAGTTTGAAGAAGCCCTAACTATTCTATTATCCTCAAAGTCATTATTAAAAATAATCACAAATTTTGAGTTGAACAAAATTTTTTAATTATACTAGAAGTATACTTATTTCACACATAAAAACTTTGTATGTCATATTTAAAAATTTAAGGGAAATGTTCATTGCATATTTCATAAGGGCAAGTATGCTCTTTTAAAGTTTTTTTCAATGCTGTTTGCAAGATGGTAATTTCTTACCTTTATAAGGCAGAAGTCATTGTATTTTGAATAACTTTACTGTGATTGAAAGAGCTTGTGATTTAAGTAACATATGTAAATGAAGCTAAATGATATTTGCATACTAAGATTCATTTAATCATAATATTCATAATCAAGTGAAAATCATTTTAGATAAGTGTAGTTTTAATGAATGTTGTAAATAAGGTTTAATTTGCAAATGATTGCTTTTAAATAATGCTTTTATAATTTGACTTAATAAAAATATGAACATTCTTATATAATTTTAAATAAAAAATTTGAGCTCATTGGCAAATGTATCACAAATACTTTTTTCAGTCCTTAATGGAAAAAAATGAAAATACTTTATCAATCTATTATATAATAAATAATTGTAATAAATAGTAACAGTTGAGTTTATATTAATGATGAAAATGATTGGTTGACTAAACTTTTCAACAGGATAAAATTCTTACTTGTAGTTAGATATGTCTCATCTATAAAACCTCTGTCACCCTAAACTTAAACTATTAGTTACCACTGGAAATTAAAATTCTTGTAAAACAGGTAACTGTATGTGAAGATTTATTTTATTTATTTCTAATTTTCAGAATAAAGATAAAATTAAAAGCCACAGACTATCCCCTTATTATTTGCTTTAGACAAAGCAGAATTTGAGTAAGTAATTTAAACTACTTTCTCAGTCATTTGACTGTGTGTGGAAGTACAATAACATAGTTTGCAAAAAAAATTTAAAAATGGATCTCTGAATAAGAAGGTCTGTAATCCAATATCTGCCCCTTACTCTGCCACTGTTTGCATTTACTTGACTTCACAAATACCTTCACACAGCTTCAAAATAGCAATAATAACTGTATCTTGTTTCTCTATCTACTAAATTATATACAATGGTCTGTGGTGGTTAACTGGAACTATCACTAGAGGCTCTGGAATTTGAGCACTTGGCTCCTAGCTGATGGCACTGTTTGATCCTTACCTGACTTTCAGTTTGCTTTGTGTTTTGTGTTTGTGCTTGAAGTTATGATCTCGCAGCTTCCTGCTCTGGCCACCTGCTGCCATGTTTCCTCACTATACGGACTCTTCTTTAAAACTCTAAGCCAAAATAAATTCTTTCTTTCAAAATTTACTGTGGTCCTGGTGTTTTATCACAGCAATAAAAAAGTAATTTGACAGTTTCTTACAAAACACAAGCAACAAATTTGACTACTCATCATTATGATCATTTGCTAAAAAGGAAAGCATATCTTTACCAATATGTCTTTTGCTATTTTGATAACTGTTATCGACTGTAGGCAGACGTTTCTGTCCCAACAGCCAGTTCCCAAATTACCACAATGAAAGACTTATTGTTAATTATAAATGCTCAGCCAATAGCTCAGGCTTGTTACTAGCTAACTTTTAAATTTTAAATTAACCCATATTTCTTATCTATGCTCTACCAGAAAGGCTTGGTACCTTTTCTCAGTTTGGCAAGTTCATCTCCTTCTTTCTGTGTCTCCTCAGGATTCTAAGGCTCTTCCCTTCTTCTGTTTTGTAGTTTCTTTATCTGCAAGTCCCACCTAACCCCTATCTGTCTTTCAATTGGCCAGTTTCTTTATTAAACCAATCACAGTAACATGTAGCCACACAGTGTAAAGGAATATTCCACAATAGACTGTATTCCTATTTAAAATAAAAAAATCTCAGGGTGTGGCATATCTTATAGTAACTGACAATTAATGATAAAAGGGACCACAGATTTGAGAAAAAATGAGGAGGAGTATATGGGAGGATTTGGAGGAGATTATGTAATTAATTATAGTATAATCTCAAAAATTAAAAAAATAATTTTATAAAAGGAAAAGAAGTGTTGGAATGTGTCAGAAAAATGATAGAAATAATATTGTTTATAAAATGTGTGGTCTCCTTTAAAATAATTGATAAGGATTCTCTCATTATCACATCTGGAATTACATCATCTATGTGGCTTCCCAAGACTGAAGTAGGTTTCTCTGTTCCTAATTGAATCACAGAAACTTGAAGTGCTTGAATAACAAGCATGAGTCATAAAACTTGGCTGTCTGTCCATCCCCAGCCCTGACATTCTCACACTGTAACCTAATTTCGATACACTTTGTATATTATATACATATAGAGTTAATTGTACCTATAAGAGGAACAAATGAGTTTTCTGAACATTCAAAGTTAATAGTAATTTATCATTTGCCCCAATATCTTCAAATTATTGTACTGTCAAAAACAATTTATTTTGTAGTAAACCCCTTTGAAAGTGATTTATCATTCAAAAATTAGATCATGACTGTTTTTCCTTATCTTATTTATAAAGATATAATAGAAGAACTATTTTAATTACAATATTATTAAATGTAGAAACAAATTACTATTTTGATAAGCTTCTATGTCATTTCCTATAACCTCTTTCCCCAAAAATCTTGTCAAAAAAAGAGATACAAACTAATGCTAAGTTCTACTTTATAAATCAAGATTTAATGAATAGAAAATAATATGTTCTGGGAAAAAGAAATTCAAGAGCATGAATATGCATGCTGTGAGTCCTACCAAAGTCATATTGAAATGTGACCTTGTATATTAAAAGATGAAATCAAAGCTATAAAGGTTGTTAGGTCATTGTGGTTCCTTCCTTGTGAATTAATCTGTTCATGGATCAATGTATTACAAGACTGAGTGTTTATAGAGATAATATTGTTTATAAAATGTGTGGTCTCCATTAAAATAGTTGTTAAGGATTCTCTCCTTATCATGTCTGGAATTACATCATCTATGTGGCTTCCCATACTCCCTGTCACAATCTGGGCTGCTTATGTTCTCTGTATTCACACACACACACACACACACACACACACACACACACACACACACACACGGCTAATAATACATGCTAGGTGTGGTAGTTTGAATGTAACTGGCCTCCATACTCTCATAGCATAGGAAGTGGCACTATTAGGAGGTGTGGCTTTGTTGAAGTGGGCAGAGCCTTGTTGGAGAAAGTGTGTTACTGTGGGGGTGGGCTTTGAGGTTTCCAATGCTCAGGATACTGCCCAGTGTCTCAGTTGACTTCCTGTTGCCTGCAAGCAAAGATGTAGGACTCTGAGCTACCTTGCCAGCACCATGTCTGCCTTATGGATATTGTCTCAGGGTGTCTATTGCTGCAAAGAGACACCATGACTAGGGCAACCCTTATAAGGAAAACATTTAATCGAGGGGGCTTGCTTGCAGTTTTAGAGGTTCAGTACATTATCATCATGACAGGGAGTATGGGTGGCATGCAGGCAGATGTGATATGGCTACATCTTGGCTTGCAAGCAACAGGAAATTGACTGAGACACTGGGCAGTATCCTGAACATAAGAAACCTTAAAGCCTGCCTCCATAGTGACACACTTCCTCCAACAAGACCATACCCACTCCAACAAATCCACACCTCTTAAGGGTGCCACTTCCTATAAGATTATGGGTACAATTACATTCAATCTGCCACACTAAGCAAATGACTAATAATCTCTGACTATTGATCTACCTCTTCATTGTAATCATGAATGAAGTCAAGAAAATTTCTACATAAAAGTTACCTACAAGCCCAAATGACAACTTAAAATGTCTTCCAAGATTTTCAAATGACTGAAGGTTTTCAAAATATCCCAGATTTTTCTAAAAACAAAACAAAACAAAACAACTTTAGTTGTAAAATTGTATGATTAAATTTAGCATATTCAAAAACAGTAGATTTGTACTGTATTAGACAATGGTGAATACTTCCTTTGGGGAACAGATTATAGAGATCCAAGAAACGGAAATTAACTTTACTATTAAACTGAATGTGCAAAGGTGTAGTCTGTAAATGAGAGAGAGAGAGAGAGAGAGAGAGAGAGAGAGAGAGAGAGAGAGAGAGAGAGAGAGAGTTTGAGGTTTGAAAAAGTTCTTTTGAGACAGAGCCTCATTGTCAGGCTAGCCTGAACTTGCTGTGTAGTTTGTACTGATCTCATTGTCCTCCTGAGAGCTTCCATGACAATTCTGTACCCTTTCTTAGTTTGCCTTTTCCAGTCTTTGAGCCCGACTTGCACTAGGTAATATCTTCTGAAATCAAAAATAATTTTGAATTTTAAGAATTGGAACTGAAAAATGAGTTCTATGTTTAATGACTCAAATGGCATTTCTACTGTTAAATCTTAACTTGGCTTATTCGACTAACAAAGGATTTCATCATTTTTGAATTATAGGTACAGTATAAGATCCTACAAATAGAAACGTGAGTATCAGTTGTAGCTTCAGACTTCCCACTGAAGCTGACTGTTTTCTTGGACTCTAACTCAAAAGGCATGGCTTTCCTCCTTTCCTGTCTCTCCCTCCTCCTAGCAGCTGCCAAGACTTCCAACCTGCCTTTCTGTTGATTTCCTCTCATCCTTCAACTAAACACTCCTCTAGCTTCCTTCTGGATTAATCAACAAATTCCATCAAAAAGACTAAAAACATACAAGAGGAAACTGGTTCAGCAGCAACATTCTCAGCTATTAAAACACTCTATTTCTACAACATTATTTAAAGTAAAATATATGTTCTCTTAGCAGTTACTCAATTAACAAAATTAGCCAATCTCAACATTGATAAAATATATGTGTATTCAAAATGGACCAAGGCACAGAAATCATGGGAAAATACCCTTGAAATTATTCTCTTAGTTTTACACATTATGTTTGACTAGCCAAAAGAAGCTTGGAGAACTTTTTCTCAGAATTTAAGCTAACATAAAGACATGAATGATTTCATATATGACATTTAAAATCATCAAATGCCATGTATAATCTGGATTTTATCTGTGGATCATGTTTTTCTCTAATGTGATATAATTCAAGAACCATGACTTTCCGTAAAGATAAGGGAAAGAGAAGAAACCAACATGGAGATAGCCATGCTTAGATTGTCTGCTAAGAACCAGTGTTAAAATAAAATCAACATTTAGAGATTTATGCAGTATGAAATAAATAATTCAGCCACAGGACAAAATGGTAGGATCAAGAAGCCAAACCAAGTTCTGTAAGAAAATCTTCCAATTGAGTGATTCTGGGCACAGTGCTGTTATTTTTCCTTTGATCCATTACTGAAACTTTTCCAGAACATCTACAAGCATAGTACATGTTCTTTTTCAATGTTTCTTCAGCATTTTAAATGTTTATTTATATATATTTATTCCATTGTTTGTGTTTATGTGTGTGTGCACACACATGTGAAAGAGTGACTTCATGTACACATGTGTGCCTGTGGAAACAGGAAGTTGATGACATGTCTTCCTCAATTTCTTTTTCCTTTTATTTTTTGAGAAAGGGTCTACCACTGAACCAGGAGCTCCCTGATTATCTAGATACGCTAGTTAGCAGCAGGAGAGACATTTTCTATCTCTGCTTCCCCTGTGCTGAAATTACAGGCATGCATCACTGTACCTAGCTTTCTATATGGGCACTGGGATGTAAACTCAAGTCATCATGTTTCACAGCCAATGCTTTACTAATCAAGACATCTTCTCATCTTCCCAGCCCTGCATAACTGTACTTTAATTAAACAATCTTTAGCACTTAAAAAAAGTAAGAAAAAATTAAATCATGGATTACCTATAAAACTATTATTTGCAAATCTGTACCAACAATGGATTAGCAGAGAACAGTAATATTTATAAATTTTAATAATTACAATAAAAAGGAAGTAACAGAAAAGACCAACAGGACAAAATTTAAAGCAAAAATGAACAAACAAAAACAACAACAAAAAGATTTCATTCAGAAATGTTATTGATCCCAGTAATTATTTCTAAAATTATTCATGTCTAGGTAAATTTTTTTGTCATTGAAATTATTTTGTTTTTTACTGCTACTTGAATGCATTTAGTTTTCAAATTAAACTATAAATATATACTATTTTTCTTTTTATGATATTTATTTCTTATTGGAGTTAAGTTTCAGAAAGTGTACTTTACACAGTACTAAGAATAGGTTTTCATCAATGGGGGGCCTTGAAACTATTGAGCTTGTAAGAGATTTTTCTATTGAAAAATATATCTGTCTCTGGAAACAAGATTCAGGGAAATAACACTTCTAATTTTTCTTAGCACTTAGTTTGTTCAAAGGACTATAGCAATTTCAAGAGGTGCTAAAATATGCATGCATAAGGCTTGATCATGCCAACAATGAAGAAAAAGTATAATGAGCATTGATTTGAAATGAAAAGTTTCAAAAGTATGCAAATTAGATCTTATCTAAAAGGATAAAACATGTCCCATCAAGTTAAAGAGCAATTTCCCAGATTCAAAGCTTATGAGTATTAAAAAAAAAAAAAGAAAGAAAGCTTGTATTTACTACAGTTGAGAGCAACTCATGTCATTTCATTTCCCCAATGGGAGAGCACTTCAGAGATATCAAGGACTCTCTCAGCTCGTAACAAAGTCTGTAAGTGAGGGAGGGGGTGATGGGAATAACTGTGAAATGTCACTGTGGAAAATAAAATGCAAATTTAACTGTCAATCTTAAGAGCAAGAGATGTCATTCATATCTGTCCTTGTGAGGATTCCATTACTGTGTATCAAGTTGCCACAAACTCATGTTCTTGAAACAATATGCTTTATTCTGAACTGGTTTTGTGAGTAGGAAGTCTAGATAGACTTTCTGGGCTCCCTGCTTTTCTTTTCCTACAAGGAAAGTCAAAATACCAGGTAGGCTAGACTCACATGGAAGCTCAGGGAAGGAACCCATTCCCAAGGTCATTCCAGTTAGTTGGAAAAGGCAATTTCCTGCAGCTGTGGGACTGAGGAGAAACAAGACAAGCATCTCAAATAAAAAGAAATAGTGTTGGTTTGTGTTTTTATTTTTGTTTTGTTTTATTTACCCCTCATGCTTCCAGTTGGATGTTCTATACCAGACACTCCTTTGTGTTTCCTATAGAAGCAATTATTAACTGAATGTCATTCAAAAGTGCTCTCTGTCTCTCTGTCTCTCTGTCTCTCTGTCTCTCTGTCTCTCTCTCTCTCTCTCTCTCTCTCTCTCTCTCTCTCTCTCTCCCCATGTATGGCACATGTGTGTGTGATGTATGATGTATGCACTCTCACATGTGCAAGTACACATGCTTCTACACACGCTGTCAGGGACTAGAGAAGGATGTCAGGTGTCGTACTTGACACTCTCTGCCTTATTTCCTGGAGACAGGTTTCTCTCTGACCCTGAAGATAGACTGCCAACATGCCCTAAAGCCCTAGACATCTTCCTGTCTGTGTGTTTCTCAGAGCTCTGGTTGCAGGTGCATGTGTCCCTGCCTGAAATTTTTACATGAGTTTAGGGATCAGAACTCAGGTCCTCAACCTTGGACAGTAAGTGCTGTTACCCACTTAGGCATCACCCAGACCCTAAAAATCTTTTGTTAGTGTGAAAGTTTAGGGGGAAAAATGCAATTTTCATGTTTTGAGTTCTCAGTGGCTGATATTCCTATGTACCAAAAAAATCAGCATTCCACCAACCGACAAGTAATAAGTAACTACCTACAATACAGTGAGGATTTCAGATTATCATTAAGAGATACATGGATTAGTAAGCACCAACATGGAGGCTTTTACCCCTTTTCTTTAAATTATAGAACTCAAGGAAAATTCTGTCTAGTATTATTCTTATAGATAGACATATAAGTGACTGCCAAAAACATTTTTCAAAGCCTATGTGTTTGCAAGCCATGTATGACAGTATTATACAGTAAGAAAAATTATAGTTGAAGGTTTTTTAAACTTTAAAATTCATTTTCTGCTGTAGCCTATATAACTATAGATTATAATTTTATGAGAAAATCTCTAATTTCCTAGAAATATCAAGTAACAACTAAGCATTCTTATACATGTAAAGAGTTCTTTACAACAAATTTCCAAAGAGAATGACTCAAAGTCATCTTTGCTCTCTGATAAACATTGGTGAAAGTAGACTAAGTGACATTAACGACACTTTATTTGGCTTATATAAATTATGGCCTAAAATGTACCTTCAAATCATGCTTCTGCAATTAGATAGAACGCCTTTCAGAATTTGATGATTTTTAATGATTCCATACTTGTAATATATTCTCAAGTATTTTTTTCAAAAGTCTAATCTTTATTAAATCATCTTAGTGTTTTGGGGATAATGGATAATTATGAGATAATCTCTGGTTATCTAAGAACTATTGTATTAAGAACTACAAATAAATAAGCATTTGTAAAAAGCTATGTATTTTACAGTGACATTAAGCAAGTAACTTAGCAAATGCATTGCAAATTAAATTTAATGAGAAAATGATAAAACCACATGCATGTCAAATACTCTACAAGATGAACGGAATGATTAGTTTTGAGACTGGAGAGTCAGAGTGTTTCAGATGTGGCACCAAATCTTTTGGAGCTACCATTAACTCTCTTAATAGCCATTTACATTAATTACTTTTTCTGTGGCTATGATAAAACACCCTGGTAAAGGCAACTAAAGGAAGAAGACATACTTTGGCTTGCAGTTGTGGAGTACAGTCTATCATTGCAGAGAAATCAGGGCAATGGACATGAGGCAGCGGGTCCCAGTGCATATGGAATCAAAAAATAGAGAGATCTGAATGCTTGTACTCTGCTTTGTTCCTCCTACTATTTTCCAGGACTCAATCACCTCAAGTACTTCAGCCCATACTTAAAATGAGTTTACTCAGCTCAGTTAACCTATTCTAGATAATCCTCCACTGGTATGTCCAGACATTGTCTCTTTGGTAAGTTTTGCTTCCATAAGTGGATCATATTGACCATCACAGCTCTACCTCTTGTCATCTTGATATCCAAATACATGATTTCTGACCCACAACTTTCCTCCTCTTCTCTCTATATGCTTATTAAATATCTGATAATTGGAAAGACACTCACTCTAACTCCATTGTTTTTAATAACTCCAATATTGTTGAAAAGTACAGCCTACAAAGTCTCTTTCAAAACTCAAGACACTAGATTAACTGTGATCCCCTTACGAAAGAATAAATAACATGTTATTACAAATAATAATTACAAATACATTATTATTATGAACAATAATTATAACATCATATTAAACAATTTCATACTTCCAATGCACAGTGTTACATAGTAAGCATTACTTTGCAAAAGGAGAGGAATGGAGGCACAGCAAAGAGAGATAGGACCAGAGCAAGGGCAACCTTCAAATCCTGCAGCTCCGCATTTGGGTGCCTGGGTTATGTGGTGGAATCATACGGGATTCACAATGCTTGGTTAGTCATATCTACACCGCCAGTTCTTCTAGCTGCAGCATGCATTCTCTTGGGCTGGCTTCACTCAGTCACTTAGCTTTTCTTGGCATTTATTCAATGGTCCTGGTATTTCCTATATCCTAGGGTCTCCATTATAATTTAGGCTTCATTTTCAGTTTTGGAAAATGGCCTTTAAGGGATATTTGGCATAAACCCTGATGTAGCCATACATCGCCTAGCTTAAGTGGATCTCTGAGACCATGGAGTAAGACTCTATGGCCCTCTCAATCGCTTATAGCTGCAAAACTGGTGCCACGTAGATTGTGCTGCCAATTTCTTCTGCAAGCTTGAGATAAAGCTTGGCCTCATTGGAGCACAGCTACAGCAGTCTTTGTTTGCTGTTCCTGAAAGACACTTCCCTAGACAGTCATTTCCAAGAATAGGGATCGCCTTCAACAACATTCTCAGTTTAGGCTTCTTCCTCTCAAATGCATTTTCGTTTTCATAGTTTGGAACCTTACATAGGTGGGCTGTTGTTGGGATACTTTTTTTTTTCTTTGAGACAGGGTTTCTCTGTGTAGTTTTGGTGCCTTTCCTGGAACTCGCTCTATAGACCAGGCTGGCCTCGAACTCACAGAGATCCACCTTGCTCTGCCTCCTAAGTGCTGGGATTAAAGGCATGCACCACCACCGCCCGGCGGGATACTTTTCTTATTGTCCCAGTATGGAGTATGTCACTTTAACAATTAAAAGCTCATTTTTTTTCAAAGCATGTGCATTGGCTGTGACTTTAAGCTTCTTAAATTCTCTTTCATCAAGAAACTACATTAAAAAATATCTTTTTGTTCTCTTAGTCTTTTTCTTTATAGACCTGGATGAATAGACTAAATGCAATCTTGCCTTTAAAATTTCTCTACTACATGATATAATCCATTACTTTAAAATTCCTTTTCACTCATGCTTTCAGAAAATTAGCACAATAGTATAACCCGGTACCTTCTGGCCCAGATAGTTGTCTTTTTCCCCTTTCCAAACATATGAACTACCGGTCCTCCACAGTCTGTATCTCCTACTGCCTTGTAATATCCCAAATGCCCACCAGAATGGTCCATTTTCTTCTTACAACATTACATGATTTCATAGTCCAAACTCTTCTACATCCTTCCCACAAACCAGCTACAAAGGCCTGAGATACATGGTCAAGTATCTTAGCTTTCTATTTCTAAGACAAAAACCATGACCAAAGCAATTGGTGGAGGAAAAGGTTTATTTCACCCTATATTTCTAGGTAATAGTGTATCACTGAGGGAAGTCCAGGAAGGAACTAGGAGAGAAAAACTGAAGCAGAGCTCACAGAGCAGTGTTGTTCAAAGGCTTGCTCTTCGTGGCTTGCTCAGCTTGCTTTCTCATATACCCCAGGACTATCTGCTTAGGAGTGGCACCACACACAGTGATCTGGGCCCTCCCACAATAATCATTAATCAAGAAAATATCCAACAAACTTGACCACAGATGATCATATGAAGGAATTTTTTCTCAATTAATATTCTTTCTTACCAGATGTATCTAGATTTGAATCAACCAGCACTACTGATCCTTGCCAAGTTGACACACCAAAACATCACTTATTAAACCATAACCCATCCTTTCTTGTTTGTTCCCAAAATCTCATATTAATATCAATACCACAATATAAAACATTCTAACTTTTGAAGTCTCACAGTATTTAAAAATTCAATTTTTTAAACTGTACTTTAAAAAGCTAATTCTCTTTAAAAGTTCAAAGTTTTTTTAAAGTATCCAAGTTCCCATAAGTGTGGGTTAATGTAAAATAAAATAAAATAAAACAACAACAACAACAAAACCAATTATATGCTTTCTTATTTCAAGAGGGAGGAACCAGGGTTCAGTTGTACTCAAACCAAAACAGACCTAAAGTTCAATTGTATCAGACTTCTGGTACTTACAGTCTTCTTGGGTCCAAATGGCATGAACAGCTTCTCCTTGCTACCTATGCATACACGGTGTGTCTTCTAGGTTCAAGGCAACTGCATACCACAACTGCTGCTGTCCTTAGTGGCCATCCCATAGTACTGGCATCTCTAAAATGCTGGAATTTTCTGTTGCAAATGGGCTGCACTTTTACAAGTAACTTCTCTTGGGCTCTCTTCAGAGACTCTAATCCTAAAACACGACGCCAAGCCTCAATTTCCCTCCATGATTCCTTCAATTCTGGGCCCACTACTGCAACTGTGGCTGTACCTTGTCATCAATGTCCTATTCTGGCCTGTCACTATGCCTTGCCTCATTTTCTCTCCATAACTCCTTCATAGTTTCAAAACCAGTACCTCCTGGAAGACTCTCACACTGTACCAAGTTCAGCTGCCAGCACAAATTATAGTCTAGGACTGCTCTGGACCATAACTTCTAGGAAACACTTCCCTAGTAGATTTCATCCCAGGAATGCTGGTAATTTCTTAATCTGAGGTGATTCTTCGGCCCAGGTGATCACTATTGATTGTTGAAGCAAAGCAAAATTTTCACTTTAATATTTCTTGTCTCTTGGTAATCACTGTCAGTTCTCCAGCCCTAGATGACAAGAACCATAGATTCTAAATTTAAGATATCACACATGCCAGTTGAGTCTTTAAGGCACCCTCAAACTTTCCTCTGAAATTTGAAAGCCAAGCCTCCACTATACTCAGCATTATCTTCTAAGTTACTGCACAGTTACCACAGAGTGAATCTATTCTACAGCGGCTTTTCTATTCTACTGTTCCAAACTGCGTCCATAATTGTTCCCCAAACAACACATCATTTAAATAATCACATTATTTGTTCCATCAACAAATAACCCACTCTCTGGTACCAATTTGAGATTTAGCAATTTTTTTTATTGTTTTGACAAAGACTGTGATCAGAAGCAACTGAAGGATAAAGAAAAGGTTTATTTCATTTTAGAACTCCAAGTAACAGTCTCTCACCGAGAAACGTCATTGTAGGAACTCAAGGAAAGAATTGATGCAGACATCACAAAGCAGTGCTATTTACTAACTTGCTTCTTCTGGCTTGCTCAGTTAGTTTTTTATACATCCTGAGACTACCTGATTAGTAGTGACACCACCCACAGTGGGCTGGGTCTTCCCATATCAATCACTAATCAAGAAAATTCTATATACACTTAGATATAGACAACTTACCTAATGAGGGAATTTTCTCAATTAAGATTCCTGTTTCCCTGACATGTTTAGATTTGTGCCAAGTTGACAAAAAACCAAACAGCATAGTCAAGTTTATCACAGCAACAGCCCTACTTCCCCACTTCCCAGTACCAACTTTTCTATTAGCCACTTCTTCCTCGTTATTGTGATAAAATATCTTATAAAAAACCAACTTAATCAAAGGGTAGGTTGTTTTGGTTCACAGTTAAAGGGTACACTCCATCAGAGTGGGAAGTCACAGAAATCATAATTAGAAGCAGCTGTGCACATGTAATAAGAGAGAGAGAGAGAGAGAGAGAGAGAGAGAGAGAGAGAGAGAGAGAGAGAGGGAGAGAGAGATTTTGCTCATCCTGATGACTCCTTTTGATTCACTCCAGGTCCCACCTCAAAACATAGTGGTCCCACAGTTAACATGGATCTAGATTCTGTCAAGTTGACAGTAATAAGCACAATGCACCACTTTTTTCAGTCTTCTGTATTTGACCCTAGTATTGTGAGAATCCCATTAAACTCTTCGGCATGTATCAAATAAACAGATCAATAGTTTTCATCAATCCTAAAGCCAAGAGTAAATGCCATCAGATAGCATTTCCCGACTTTGCTGTAACTGCATGCCTGATAATGTTGCTAATGTTCCTATGAATGCATTTTTTTAAAAAATGCCTTGATTTATGATTTTCTTTCATTTCATTCTATAATCATACAACTTCATATAAATGTTACCATATTGGAACATGGTATTTGGGATCACCTAAATTCATATTCCTAGGCTATAATCACTGATATTTGATTATAAAATAAATTATCTCTTATTCCCCTTGAAATATTATTTGCATTTGGTGCCAAAATATTGATATCATTTTGGGTTGTTTGCAAAATTTAGAGGCAGAATTTTTTTTTTGCAAGTTCTTAGACTCATAGATAAAAGAAATTTAAAAAATGGACTCAGAAGACAATTCAAGGGCAACTTTATTAGTGTTTGAGAGAAAATAAACACACAAGTGTGCTATAAACCTTGGCAGCTGTAATAGAGTTCTCTAAAGGAGCAGAAGTTTTAGACTATGTACATACACACATATATACATACACGTTTGTGTGTGTGTGTGTGTGTGTGTGTGTGTGTGTGTGTGTGTGTGTGTGTGTGTTACTTATTAGAGTGGCTTACATGCTGTGGTCCAGGTAATCCAACAATGCCTGTATCCTGAAGGAAATGCAAAAAATCCACTAGTTGTTCATTTGAAATAATTGAATGTCGCAGCAGTTCCAATCTAGTATTGAACTCCTGAAGGATTCCTAGAGAGCTACTGGCTTCCAGTCTGTGTTGGAATCCTGAAGAAGTACGTTCTAATACAAACAAACAAATGTCTCATCAACAGACTAGGTTAATTTTCTAATAATAGTGAGGGCAAGCAGGAAAAAAGTAGAAGTTTCCATCTCTGTGTCCTTTTATATGTGCTGCCACCAGAAGGTGTGATCCTGAATGGGGATGGGTCTTCTGACCTAAAATGATGAAATAAAGAAAATCTTCCACAGACATTCTAAGCTGCTTGAGTTTTCATTAACTCCAGAGGCAGTCAAGTTAACATCCAAGACAGCCATCACAGCAGCTGCCAGGAGGGAGGGGATGGGTAACAGGAAGAAGGATGGGTTTGATTTGAGAAGTAAGGGTGGCAGCCTCAGAAATGGAGGTCTGGAAACAGCTGCATTAAGGAGATTCAAGGGTCAAGACAAAACAGGCTTAGGATTCTGGCAAGTATACATAAAGGAGACAGAGAAGGAGAGGACAAAAGAGATTTGCTTTCTGAATTAGAACTCAAAAACTTGACCAAGCTTACCAGTGAGAGTCTGCAGATAATTTATGTCTTGTAAACTGTTTCTGGGCTTTGCAAATCAGTGTATCATCAACGAGATACAGTGTCTGCTTAATGTATCTTCAGTTATTGCAGTTATTCTATGTAAGTAATAGGACAATTTAGGTGGAATTCTTCTGTATTTATTTTTATTACATTAATGTATGTTTATCTCTGTGTATATATACATATATATGTGTGGGTGCCTTTGGAAACTGATAGAGGATGTCAGATTCCTTGGAGCTGGAGATGCCGGGAGCTGTTAACTAGCTAACATGAGTCTTGGGAACCAACTTTTTTTTTCTGGGACAATGACAAGCACTCAATAGCTGAAACGTATCTCAAGCCCCTAGAGATTAACTCTCAAAGAAGGGCTATGGTATGCCTTTATAATCTTGAATCAGGATGGACAGATTCAAGGGAAATACATGGGAACATGAAAATGGAAAGGATATCTTTATTACAGAGGATGGTTGAATTCTCTTAATAAAATAATGCTATGAAGACAATATTCCTCATACTTGATGATATTTCACATAAGAACATTTAACAAGAAACTACTGGCTACATACAACAAGCAGAACCTGTGGTGATACTTTATTTGTGCTCTAATAAATAAAGCTTGCCTGAAGAATAGAGGAAAAAGCCAGCCATTATAAGTAAACACAAAAGTCATGCACTGTTAGCACATGCCTTTAATCCCATTACTTGGGAGTCAGCGATTTGTCTGGATCTATGTGAGTTCAAGGCCACACTGGAAACAGAGCCAGGTGTGGTGGCACACTCCTTAAATTCCAACACTAGTTAACCATGTAGGTCTGTACAAACAGACAGGAAGTGACAGTGCTGGGCAAGAAGAGGAAGTGGTATAGCTGGACAGAGAGAGCAAATCAGAAGGTAGAACAGCAAGGCGTATAGGTGGGGTAGACAAAAAGTAACTCTCTTTTTGGAAGCTTCAGAGTTGGTGAGGTGAGGTTAGCATGTGGCTATTCCTATTCTTCTGATCTCTCTCAGGTTTTCACCTCTATATCTGGCTCTGAGGTTTTTTTGTTTTTTTTTTTTAAAGACTGTATAGAAATTCATCTATAATTGGTGCTCCAACGTGGCAAGAATTCATTAAAAAGTTGCTTGTGGGCTTACAATGTCTCTGGCTCAGGCCTGATCGCACAGCTCAGGCTGGAGCACATGGCTGGAGTCTCTTTGATTTTTTCACTCACCTGGTGGCTCGATCTGGATTCCTACCATGGACTGCTACCACACTAGATAGTTGCTTTGAAATTCGCTTGGACTTCTACTGTTCTACACAGTCAACAGACCTGGTAAGTCAATTAAGATATCTTAGCGGGAGAAATTAGTTAAAAGAGATTTTTTTCCCACATTAAAAAATGGGAAACATTTTTATAATGGAAGGAATTTGGTCTCTGTTTGATAACACATTAGGCAGCCTTAAAATGGAACAATTAAATGAGAGAATAATTAATGTTGATGGGATGTATGTAACATCAATTATGAATATTATTTGTTTGAACGTTTTTATTTTAGCATTAAAAAGGTTGGTCAATTTGAGTGCCAAGATAAAAGTTCTAGAAAAACATGTTAAAATGAATTATAGATAAATTCAGAACCAGACAGGGGAATTTAAAGGTGAACCTAGCTCTGGATTGACTTTATAAAAACCTGTTAAAATGAATTATAGAGAAATTCATACCTAGACAGAAGAATTTAAAGGTGAACTTATCTCAGGAATGAATTATATGGTTACAGAGAAACAGCTTCAGGTTACCAAACAGTAAACTTTAATCTACCCAGTAACTTTACAGGAACTGCCAAATGCTCAATGGCATGTACAAGCTAAGTGGACTCCAGTGGTAATGTTAGATTTAAGGAGATTTAAAGAAGCTATAGTATCATGTGGCATGCATTCTCCATTTGTAAATCAGATGTTAAACTAGTGGTCAGCTTATAAGAAAATTATCCCTCAGGACTAGAATTAATTACAGCTGTCCAGAGGCCGGTCCACAATTACAGTGGTGAACATGGTTTAAAGAGGAGGCTAAAACTATAGAACAATGATGTAGGACTAGAGGTGTGGAAATTTCCCAGGATCAGCTTCTTGGAGAAGGCAATTATTCTGATATACAAAGACAGCTGTGGAGAGACATTGGAAAATAGAAAAAAAACTACAGAATTAAATCAGCCTATATACTTTAAAGATATGCTGATCTCAGAATGGAAACCAGGATATGTGTTACATTGGGGACAAGGTTTTGCCTTTGTTTCTACAGGAGAAGAAAAACTGTGGATACCATAAAAGCTGATAAAGGTTCGATTTGAACAAGAGAGACCTCTTAATTAGAAAAGGTGATAGTTCATCAACCAGAATGACAATCAAATTTAAATTAATTTATACCACTAACAAATGCTTTTCATTTAATTAGATATAACTTGCCAAAAGGAAACTAACTCTCCAAAGTTAGGCTTGGGGAAGGGTTTTTGTTTTTTTCTTTCAGGAGAATGAATGCTAAAGAATCTGAAGAACACTGGACAAATGAGATGTCTAAAAAAGAAAAAGGACAAATAATACTGAAAAAAAAAATCCCAAGAAAAAGTAAATTGGCCTATTGGTATATCACATGTGAAATATCTTAAGTCTTTCTAAATATTTGTTTCTGCTCTTCTCTACAGACAACACAAACGTCTTTTTGTAGTCCCAGTTTAATTAAAAATAAAAGCTGGCTTTGGAGTTGGAGAATGGCTCTCTCCTTCTCTAAACCCAAGCATGTTTATTAAAAGGAAAATTCAAAATCTCTGTATCATGTCAGAAGAAAGAGCCATCTGATGTGGGACAGAAGAAAACCAAAATTAAGGTATAATTCTATTGCCACTAATCTCATAATTCTTTGGTTCTATTTTGATTCTTTAAACTTTTCTTAAGGTATGAATTTTATATCAAAATTTATAAGATATATATACATTTATATATTAAACTTTTGTTATGATACTAATGGTCATTTAGAGTACTAACTAATTCTAGAAAAAAGGCTTCATTGTTTTTGTGCTGTAGTCTCTATCAGTTTTCTGCAGGGAATCATGACCAGACCTAACAGCAAGTTTGAAGTCTCCAAAAAGATGATGGGGCCACACAATGATGATTCCATCTGGACAATAATAATAACACTAAACTGCCAAACATCACCCAAAGATCAGTTTTGGACTACAAACTGCTCAGGACAATTTTGAGATGGCTAGCTGAGATGATCTAGCCTTACAAACTACTCAAGCAAGGACTTGAGATAAACCCTGCACTTTCCCAGTATGCAGAGACTGGACAACAAATTATCAGTTACCTCTCCCAGGACTTGACAATTAACCCCAATTTTTTCCTTTCAGGATCCCCTAAGGATGCCTTTTTCCCTAAATAGCAGGAAGCAATTTTAAGAACACAATGCCTCCACATACGCTAAGGAAATTGGGAATATTTAGCTTCACAAAAAGAATAGTCAACAACTAATAATAATTGTCTGCAAATACTTGGAACATTGTAATATATGAAAGAGTGTTCAAGTTTTGTTAATCTCCAGAGTACAAAAATAATACCAAACCAATAAAATTTTGAGGAAACTAAAAAAAAAAAAACCACAATGCCCACATTCCCAAAGGTGGGGCAGGTGGCTTTTGGTCTTTCAATGGGTTATTGTCATTGTCTAGGATGGTTGGTTACAAGTTGTTATTGTTAATGGTCAGGAAAAAGACTAAACAAAGAGATTAGATTTAAGGTTCTTGTTTTGAAAAAAATAGAAAAAGAAAAAAGAAGATATAGATAAGAGGTAGATTATTGAATCTACTCTGGAAAAAAAGATAAAGAAATGATAGAATAAAGGGTAGATTATTGAATCTACTTTGAAAAGAAAAAAGAGAGGATATAGACACCATTGCTGAAGTGGCTTTGCAATCCAGCAAAGGTACAGTGCCCCTTCCTTCGAAGGCAACTGAGTAGGCAGAGGACTGATGGTTTGTGGTATGCAGTGGAATAGTAGCTGGAACAGTTACTCTTGGAAGAGTAACTAGGCTTATGGAGTCTGGCCTCTCAATGGTAGACTGGCATTTAATAAAGGAGATGAAGCCACCCACAAACTGAGAAGAATGGGAAGCCTAATTCCAAAAACACCAGCAATTTCTAGAATTTAAGACCCTGAATCATGATATGACACTGGCAGAATTCAAGTTTATCTGGTACGTAGAATACTCGCACCGAATGTGGGGTCAAACTGTAGGCCCTGCGTACATCCTGCTTCACAATGAATCTGTCAGTATGCTAAAACTGTAGACTAAAGATAATGGCTACTTTTCATGCTTGTCCTAAAGGTTTGCCTGAGACTAAAGTGAAGAGTTTTTGATTCATTCCCTTGGCAGAGGAAATCTCAAAACATCCTAGGATAGACTCTGCTGTGTGGTTACTGATGTTAACCCTAATGAAGATATAAAATGAAAAGGAGCAAGCTGAACAAGGAAAAATCCTTGAGAATAAAAAGAACCCCAGAAACTGGAATAAATCTAAATCCTGTTTTCAAGGAGGAAATAAACAGGTTAAGAAATGGAACCCCAAAAGTGATGCATGGATCACCCTGGGAAGGGGAAATGGATTAGAGCTCCATGAGTAAACTGGGGGTGAGGGGGACAATGCAGGGTAGGGAATGGGGAAAGAGAACATAAGGGAATGGGATGATCAAGCTGGAACAAGAACAGAATGGAAGAGCAATGAAAGAGATACCATGATAGAGGGAGACACTATGGGGATAGGGAGAAACTGGGTGCTAGGGAAATTCCCAGAAATCCACAAGGATGACCCCACATTAGACTGCTAGCTATAGCGGAGAGGGTGCTTAAACTAGCCTACCCCAGTAATCAGATTAGTGAATATCCTAACTGTCATCATAGAGCCTTCATCCAGTAACTGATGGAAGCAGATGCAGAGATCCACAGCCAAGCACAAGGCTGGAGTCCAGTTGAAGAGAGAAAAGAGTGAGTCTATGACCAAGGGGCATCAAGATCATGATGGGGAAATGTACAGGGACAACTAAACTAAACTAGGGGGAACTCATGAATTGTGGACCAATAGCTGTGGAGTCTCCATGGGACTGGACTAGGCCCTCTGCATAGGTGGACAGTTATGTAGCTTGATCTGCTTAAGGGGCCCCCTGGCAGTGAGATCAGGATCCATCCCTAGGACATGAATGGTTTTTTTTGGAGCCCACTACCTATGGTGGGACAACTTACACAGCCTTGGTGGAGGAGGAGAGTCTTGGACCCACCTCAACTGAGTGTATCAAGCTCTGCTGACACCCCATGGGAGGTCTTGTCCTGGAGGAGGTGGGATTGGGGGTTGGAGTTGGGGGGAAGGCTGGGGGAATGGGAGGAGAGAGGGTAGGGGATCTGTGGTATGTTGGTATGTAAAATGAATAAAAAATTTCTTAATTAAGAAAGAAAAGAAAAAGAAATGGAATAAAGGGAGTGGTGACCTCAGGGCAAGATCTCACCTAGCTAAGTTTCCAACTTGTGAAAAGGAATTGAAGAAAAGCCTAGAGTCAGGTATGGTGGGACACACCTTTAATCCCAGCAGTCAGAAGGCAGAAACTGGTGGAGTTTGAGGCCATCCTGGTCTACAGAGCAAGTTCAAAGACAGTCAAGCTAAGATAGTGTAGGAAAACAGGAAGCTGGTAGTGATGTAATTAAACTAGGGGGTCATGCTTCCCAGCAAGCAGCAAAATGTGGCAGCTTCAGGCATGTGGTTCTGGAGTTAAGGATAGAAGAAAGCAGCTATGGATTTTGCCTCTGTGAGTAAGGAAAGCTGCTAAGACCAGACATGTGTCAGGGGAATCCCTGAATGGAGACAATGAGACCATTTTCTGAGGCTGTGAAGGTGAAGCCTAGATTCCCTTGGAGACCCTAAGATGTTGGAGATACAAGAGCTATGGGATATCTGCTAACAAGAAGTGGAACCTGATCAAGGGGAGGAATTGTGTGCTGCAGTCAACAAAGCTGAAAGGAGCTGGAGATCTGAAGTGTGTTTTGAAATTAGACCTGGAGATGAAGGGTTTGGAGTTCACACAGCTGGTTTTTGGTCTTGCTTTGGCCCAGTATTTCCTCACTATGCTCCCTTTCTACTCTTTTGGAATGGTGATGTAGATTCTGTGCCATCATATTATGTTGGAAGTATATGATCTGCTTTTTTACTTTGCTGTTGTAGGAGATTACAGTTAAGTGATTGCATGAATCTCAGCAGAGACTTTTATACTTTTAAATAAGTTTGAAACTGTTATATATATATATATGTATATATATATATATATACATATATATATATATATATAAATTGGATTTGAGTACTTTTTTGCATTATTATATAGCTTGAAACTTTTGGGGGCCAGGGAGTGAAATGAAGTGATTAAAAAAAAATGGACCCTGAAGGGAGTGGCATTATTAGGATATATGGCCTTGTTGGAGTAGATGTGGTCTTGTTGGATATAGTGTGTCACCGTGGAGGCAGACTTTGATATCTATGCTCAAGATATCACCTAGTGTCTCAGTTCACTTCCTGTGGGCTGCAAGATGTAGAACTCCTAGGTATCTCTTCATGACCATGTCTTCCAGCACACTGCCATGTCCCACCATGAAAATAATGGACTGAGCTGGGTGGTGGTGGTGCACATCTTTAATCCCAGCATTAGGGAGGCAGAGCCAGGTGGATCTCTGTGAGTTTGAGGCCAGCCTGGACTACAGAGTGAACTCCAGGAAAGGGGCAAAGCTACACAGAGAAACCCTGTCTCGAAAAACAAAAACAAAACAAAACAAAAATGGTCTGAAACTGTAAGCTGGTACCTCAATTAAATGTTTTCTTTTCATAAGAGTTGCCATACACATGGTGTCTCTTCACAACAATACAAACCCTAACTAAGACACAGCCCAATGATGAAACAGAGAATCCTAAGCCTGGAATGTACATCTTTAATAGATATACAAAATGAAAAGATAGAGTTCTGTTGTCTCTTTTCAGGAGTTCTTAGTCTTTCTACAGCATAGAAGATGTTATAAAAATATGGATTGTCACACATTATCTCCCTCAAAAGATTTCTAGGACCACAATATTCAGAGAAAAACTGAGATAGGAGGGTAGGATGGAAGGGAGACTCCACAGGTATCAAAAATAACATATGAAAGAAATGCCACAGGAAGACTATAAGTTTTATAGACACTCAATACTTGTGTGTAAATAATACATAACATGCAATCGACAAGTAAAAGTTCACAGGGAACCCACCTCAATAAGAATTTTGGACCTGTGGCTACCTTTGGCACTTTTTCCATTAATAGATTATCTCCTTTCCTGTAACTGTTTAACTATCTTGTCCAGAACATTGTTTGAAGACACAAGGACCTGGGGATTTCAGGCCATGTACTCAAAACACAATTATGTTTGTAATATAAGAACACAGTTTCAAATCTCTGTCAGATGTCATAGTATATAAGAGGTATATTCAGATTAATATTAGTTACATCAAAATTTTCTTTACGCTTTCTAATTGTCAAATTATATTTTTCATTTGTTTCCTTTTCCTTCTATGATCCTATATTGATCAAGTCAATCATTTCTATGGCAGAGAAGAAGAAATCATAAGCCTTCATGTTAAAAATGTTCTTGAAGTTTTAGGTATCTCTGTCACTTAAGATCAAAAGTAATTTTGAAGAAGGGGATTTTAGAAATGCTAATTATAGCAATATCCCCAAGCTCTTAATAAGAAAAAGGTTGATTAAATAAAGTCACAGTTTGGCATCAAAAATGCACGGGCCATGCCTATAAATGTGAAGAGAGAGCACAAAGAGGCAGCGGGAGAATCTGAGGACTAATCTGCCTCCTGTGTGAGAACACTTTCAACACTGTACAGCACACAAAAGACTAATTTATAGGATCAGGAAATGTGGCACTGGCAGCTTGAGCACTAAAAGCAACCTAGGAAATTTTCAAATGGTAAAAGGCTTCAGGCAAACAAAATATTTTAAAATTGATAATATCAGAGAGAAACGGTACTCAGCCATGATCCAGTTTCAGATAATTTAAATGTTAATAATTAAGGACAAGGAACATGGCCTTTTATAAAATATGCTTTGAATAGAAATTTCAGACTGTTGGCAAATTCACAAAAGAGTAAAAAAATCTAACTTGACAAGATTGCAGCATGATAGCTAACAAGTAGGACCCTAAGAGGGACACATGGATGGCCCTGGGAAGGGGAAATAGATGAGATCTCCATGAGTAAACTGGGGGTAAGGAGGAGCAATAGAGGGTAGGGGATGGGAGATGAAAACATGAGGGAACGGGATGTTAGAGCTGGAACAGGGACAGAGTGGGAGAGCAATAAAAGAGATACAATGATAGAGGGAGACATCATGAGGATAGGGAGAAACCTGGTACTAGGGAAATTCCCAGGAATCCACAAGGATGACCCCATCTTAGACTACTAGCAATAGTGGAGAGGGTGCCTGAGCTGGTCTACCCCAGTAATTAAATCAGAGAATATCCTACTTGTCATTATAGAGCTTTCATCAAGTAACTGATGGAAGCAGATACAGAGATCCACAGCCAAGTACCAGACCATGCTCCAGGAATCCAGTAGAAGAGATGGAAGAGGGATTCTATGAGCAAGGGACATCAAGATTATGATAGGGAAATGTAAACAGATAACCAAACAAGATAGTGGAAACTCATGAAATTTGGACCAACAGTTGTGGAGCATCCATGGGACTGGACTAGGCCCTCTGCATAAGGGAGACAGCTGTGTAGCTTGATCTGCTTATGGGCCACCAGCAGTAGTATCAGGATCCAACCCTGGTGCATGAGAAAGCTTTTTGGAGCCCATTACCTATATAGTGGAATACCTTGAACAGCCCTGATTCATGGGGAGGAGCTTGGACCTGCCTCAACTGGGTGTACCAGGTTCTGTTGACTAGCCATGTGAGGCCTTACCTTTTTGGAGAAGGGAATGAGGAGCAGGTTGCGGGAGAAGCTCCTGGGTGGAAGGAGGAAAGAGAGGGGGAGCTGTGGTTGGTATGCAAAATGAATAAAAAAATACTTAATTAAAAAAAAAAGATTGCAGCATGAAAGAATGCTTACTGATAGCTCGTTAATACCTATCAAGCATGTGGAGGCTATAAGGTAGTGTAACAAGAGAAGAAGAAACATAGAAATAAAATGATCACTGATACAGGTGCCAGCTAGATGGGCAGACAATGGGCTCCAAAACCAGAAACTGCAACTGTAACACTGACTCCTGGTTAAAAAAAATGGGTTCCTAAATCATGGAGACAACCCTCCATGATTAACATTTCTGGTTTCTCCAGGGCTTATCTGTGAGCCTTCTCCACCCTAGCTTCTAGGTCCACAATTTCCATTGAATATACCAACAAAGTGTATTGCACAAGAAAAGGAGAATATTGCAGAATAATATGAGGCACTCTCAATGATGAAGATGCACCATTATGCCAAGCTACATTTTTAGTCTTTGTACAATTTCTTCAGTGTCTGGAAAAGATAGCCTTCTGGGGAGTGTTTTATTTATTAAGGTGATTGGTACACTCATTTGGATTAAATCCTTAAAAAAGGGATGGTGATTAATATTTGTTTTTTTATCAGAAAGATACTGGTCAAACAGCAATCTTACAGTCTTTCAGAAAGGTTATTATGTCCTGTCTGCATTCAGGGATAAAGAAATTATTTAGATACCACTACTTTAAGGAATAATGAAAGTTCTACAATTTCAGTTCCTGGCTTCAAAGATGCTGATTAGGAGCAGGGTGGCATGTCCATCCTTAATGATCTTCAGTCATACCGATCTTTGACTAGTTTTCTGACAATCAGACTTGTCCTATTTGTAAGTTAACTATAGTACTGTACTATAAATCCTTTTGATATTCTTATTTTTGTTCCTGACTTTGCATCTCCTTACTCATTAATTAATTACACAGTACACAGTACACCTTTACTGTGGTCTTCTCAGTATGATCTCTCACTGACTGTGACTCAAAAATACATTTTTTTTTTAAAAAAACAGAATGTGAATATCATAGAATGGATTGTGAGGTAGTTTATCAGAACATTTGTGTGGCATTATATTGAAGATTCCTACAGCTAAGATAGCAGCTATTTCTGAGTGTCTGTGATTTATTGAAATACTCTTATGATCCTTGCTGTGAGCTGCAGAAATATGAAGTAGGAAGTCAGCTGAGAATGGCAAAAGCTAATATCTGGAGCTCAGGGTTCTTATAGAGGATAAAGTCAAAACTCAAGGAGTATTGGTGATACTGGCTTTTGAATGTATTAGCTGTTTTCTGTAATGAATTTTTTGTGTGCTATTATATCTTTCCCATTTGAATCTTTTCCCAAGAACTTCTCACATTGTGGTTATCAGTTTTCCCCTATACAACTGAGGTATTTGGATAACATCCCCAAACTGTGTTGACATCAGTCACACAGTCAAAACCTCCTTTTTTCAGGCTTTTGTTCCCCCTGTTTAGCTTTAGACTCAGAAGCTTGCCTTTATGTATCTCCATTATCTTATGCCTTATCTCCATTAGTAAGTATCTGACCAGGGCCATCTCTGGACAAAAGCATTTTATCTGAGATACTTCTCAAACATCCAAGGACAGACTGCAAATAAGCATTCAGATCACCTGCTAGTCTCCTTAAATAAGGTAAACGTCCATACTGAGACAACTGCCAAGGCCAGGTGAATGTTAGGTGCAAAGCTTTGTTCTTGTGCAAATTAAACTTAAACTGTCCTTTCTCCCATAGCCCAAGTCCCCTTTAAACAATTAACTCAGAACAAAAGGGCTTTTATATACCAGGTACATCAAGCTGTGACACAGGCTACCTAGATACCAAGTACACTTCCCCTGCCCTGCCAGAAAACGGCATAGCCAAGATAAACTAAGACAGATATGGCTCCAAAGGAAAAAAAGGCACTCACGACTTACAGTGACATCAAACTCCTAACTTTTTACCTAACCACTTCTGAGAACATATTTTGAGCACATAAACTCTCTTTTTAGATCTTTTAACCGATTTTAGCCCTTAGTTGACTCTACCTCCTTTAATCACTCCCATTTTGGGTTGTAAATGACACTGACAATCACTGTTCTTTGTGTGGATCTTATTACCTCTCTTTATGGCCCTGAAATCCTTGCATTGCATTGTCAGAGTATGACTACTTGTAAGTGTATATATACTGGTACCCTCCACAGCACTGGGGGGATTTGACTTAGAAGAGTAAAGTGAGGATGAAGATGAAAAGAACTTAGATAGAACAAGGAGCTAAGTATGAAAACAGAAATGAAGCTATGTAGATAGGATTTGGACTTAGGAGAATAAAGTATGGACTAAATAACTTGGTGTGCTTAGATTCATTTGAAATCCCTCAGATTAAATTCTTCACCACTATTAGTGTCTCTTCTGGAACTCTGGGAAAAGAATATAAAGGGCTGGACCCCTATAGTCTTTGATAGATACTTCACAAAATCACCTAACTTAATGCTCACAAATAGCTAAGCTACATTAGGAAGAAATTATGGTTTCCATTTTATACGCAGAACTTTCAGGAAGAGAGTAAATTTCATATAGCCTTACCAAATCTTTCTTTAAAGCTCATATTTGAAACCAATTTGATATTCATTTGTGAAGAAATAGATTAATACCAAAATAAGTGACTTACAACATAAGACTATTACAAACTTTTTTCTATTAAGACTTAGCTAAGCTAATGTTGATCATTACTTAAAGGAGCCAATAAGACATTCTGATTTTGATGTCAGATTAACAAAAGAGACCACAGAGCACTTATTAAAAGAAGCAGCTGATACTGGCTAGTGAGTCAAAGATGAGTAAAATGCACTTGTTTAAAATAATGACAATTTCTTCACTAGAAATTGCTAATTTCTAACAAATACAGTTGTCACATAAAGTATTATAAGATAATATTTAATCAACAATATCTTGACCATTGAAGTAGTCACTGAAACAATACTTTCCACCCTACCTTTGTACCTTTGTTTGTGAATTTCTGGCTAACTAAGAAAACATATGACAATCATGCTATAAAACATTTTTTGAAGAAATGAAAGCACTCTACCCTTGTGATGTTGTATGATAAATAAAAAATAGTTATATAAATGAAAAACAAAGGGATGCTAAATAATATAATGAGTAGCAGAGGAAAGAAATGAAAATGATAACGTGAATTACCAATCAAAGAACATCAAGGAGAAAATTTGCATAGTCATTCTCTAAAGAGTGAAAGTCAAGGGATTTTTATTTAATATTTATTTGTTTTTATTTTTTGATAGTCACTTACTATGTAGTTTAGACTTACCTCAAACTTATAGCAATCCTCCTGCCATGACCACATGAGTTCTGGGATTACAGGCAAATGCCTTCATAGTCAACTTCAAGCACTAGAAAGAAGTTCATAATTCTCACTTTAGTTATTTGAAACTACTTTTCTAGACAGAATAAAAATAAATCAAACTTCTGTGTACATTTAAATAAAAGAAATCCAATTGTTCAACTAGTTATAATGAAATTCAATATTCATATTTAAAGAAAATGATTTTGAGAAATTTTAGATGTACTTAAAAGTTGTAAAATTTATAGGAGTCCAGCAGAATCCAAATACATTTGGATTGTTAGCAGGGAATCCTATGAGTATGCCACATTTCCTATAACATGTTAGTAACTATTGACACTGCTTCTGCTTACAGTCTGTTCAAATTATCTGCATCTTTTGATGACTTGATCTAAATTTTCTGAGTGATTATCTCTCTTCCCCATTTAACCAGAACAGGCATGTCAGAATACATTTAGTTGTCAGGCCTCAGCAGGGAC
Source organism: Peromyscus californicus insignis (assembly GCF_007827085.1). Taxonomy (NCBI): domain Eukaryota; kingdom Metazoa; phylum Chordata; class Mammalia; order Rodentia; family Cricetidae; genus Peromyscus; species Peromyscus californicus. The sequence goes on along the minus strand of NW_026294514.1, from coordinate 52,904,475 downwards.
CACTTAGCTGTGATGATATAGAAGAGACTCAAAGCAATAGAATTGATGTTATAAAGGATTTGGTAATAGATTTGCTTCAGAGACATTAAATCACACAAAGTAGAATTTAACTAAGGCAGCACTGCCTCCAACATACCCCAAATATGCAGCTGCTAACCAGGATTGTTAGAGGTAAGCATAATTTACAATGTTAGGATGTAAATGTTTGTTCACCAGGATTGATCAGCCCTTAGGCCCACTCCCAAAGAACATGCCTCAGACAGGCAGCTCAAGGGGCAGTGTGTAAGGTCACAATCATCATTAAGTCCTAGTCTCCCTTTAAGTCTCCTGTGCTCTTATCAGGAAAAACATAAATCTGCCTTGTGGACAAGATGCACTGGGTAACAACTTAGAAAAGAACAACGCTAGTGTAATAAAATAATTCTGGTGATTTGTAATATCTTTTCTGTGTAGATCATCTATCTGTCTGAACTACCAGCCTTTCACTTTCCTGTCTCTGTTTAAATTGTTCAGAGTGTATGCTGGGGCTCGGACCAGACAGAGATTGCAGTATGATTGTGTTTGTGGAATGAATAAGCCTACAGTGTCTTTAGGTTAGTAAAATCATCTGTTCAAGATCAGCTCTAATTTGGGCCTTAGTCACAGTTGGCCAGGCATTTCAGCAAGGAGTGTGCAGAATGGAGCCATATTATTTCTATGGCAGTGACGTTTTCTTATTTCCTAATTTTGGACAATGTCAGCAGCTTTGAAGTGTATTTGTATGTGTTTTGTAGACTCATCCTTAATCATCATCAGCTCAATATCTTCCTATCTATTAGACTGTGATTGGAGGAGTTGAGGGAACAGATGCCATTCTTTTCACTTCAGATCAAGGAGTCACATTGTAGCACGATACATATTAAAGTTATTTGTTCTTTAATGAATGAGTCCTTGTTTTTCTCATTGGCCTCCTCTCCTTTCTTTCTTGAAGACAAGCCTCTGTCTATCCCTTCCCACATTAGATCATGTGATATGGAGTCCTTCTATCCCCTCCACATACTCTCCTACAAAGCAGAAATACTTGGTCAGTGCCAACACTGTCAATCTCAGGTTTATGACAAGGATTCAAAGCCTGTTTACCTCTCCCATCTTCTAAAATCTTAATGATAATATTTTAATTCACCACTCCCCTCCCAAAGTAAAAATTTGTTCAGACAAAGACCCTCTTGCCTTTTCAGATCTTTAGAGACTTAAGTAACCCATCCTTTACTTCTTGTCTCCATTTCCTTTTCTCCCATTCTTTTAAAACTAGTCAAACATAAAAGGCTAACTCCAGCCAATGGGGAAAAAAATCATAGTCAACATCTGTATTAAAAAAAAAAGAGTACTTTCTGTCCCTAGATTGCTTGCTAGATGGATTGTGTTTTGGTATATATTTTCTGCAAAAAGAAATTGCCTTGCTATGCTCTTTGCTTAATTTTCATGTTCTTTTTGACACTGAGACAATTCTTTTTTTTCCCCAACAATGGCAGCTCCACTCATGTACAAGGAGGACAGATGGCAGTTGCTTCATGCTTTCTTCTGATTATGTGAGATCCTTCTAACTTTGACCGTACATTCAGACTGTGATGAACACACCACTGAAGATTGACATCATCACTTCAGATAGTGATGGTCAGGTTTCTCTATGGTAAAATTGTTGATATTGTACTGCATACTATGTTGTAACAAAGTAGTCTATAAGGAGCCCACATTTATGGAAAAAGAAGAAATGGATCATGTCTTTAAGGGGAGTGTATGTGGTTAATTAAAACCTGCATAATCATATTTGGAAGAATAGACTATTATCCAAATTTACATTTATATTCATCCTGTCAATCACTTTTGTACAAGTATGTAATTGCAGATAGGGACTATGCTATAATTTCATATTAATTTCTTTATTGTTGAAATTTGGCCAGGTAAAAATGTTGGGTGCATAATCTCTGCAGTGCCTCTATTGTTTCTTTTGAAGATTTCTTTGCCATTTTGACACCATGATTCTTATTACATTTGCATTTTCACACTCAGTCATTGAAAAGATCATTCATCTAAGAGTCCTTGTTTGGACATTTTTTTCTTAATGGAAACTATATATATATATATATATATATATATATATATATATATATATATATATATAATCTAGGTGTTAAGCATGAATATTGTTTCTTAGTCCTTCCAACTGAAAGAAAGAGGAGATAGATATGTGTATATTATATCATATATATATATATAGGCATACACCTATAGCTAGTGAATGTGAGTTGATCTGCATGTATTTATGCATGAGTCTGTTATTTTTTCCAACTCTAATCAATGATCACATGATCTTTCTAATCATATACTATTGCTTATTCATAACTTGTCTTTTCATCACTAAGATATTTAACTTTACTTTCTACCATGCACTTCATTAATTGCTCAGTTTTAATATAAATTATGCTGGTTTCAGAATTATTGACTCATATGCTTATGAGAAAAACTTCATAATTTACAGTATAATATCAATATATGGTTTCTTTAGCCCTTATAGAGTCTACTGATTTCTAAGGGCACATACATTAAGATTTTTACCCACCCACTAATTACATTGATTTATGTAATTTATTTTTTATTCTGTGATGCCCCATCCAGCTAAATCTCTGTTTTTATTTGTATATTAACTTTTTTTGCATTGTAAAATTCTATGCTTTGAAAACTATAACATGTTATCTATTGACCAGTGTTTTAAAGTTCCACAATCTCACTACCTTCAATATTTTCTATTCATGTAGTCAACCCCTGTTCACCTCTTAATTCCTGACTGGACACCTTCATCATCATTGTGGTTTTCTCTGTACAGAATGTGACATGACCAGAAGTATGGAGTATGTCACCCTTTCAAACTGAATTGTTTCATTCATTGATATGAAGAGAGACTACCTCAAATTTTTTCATGGATTTATACAAGGATGCTTTTCATATCTCATATTACCTCACTGTATTGATATATTCTATAAAGACAATATTATTTAATTTTAGTTGTTCATGATTGTGAGTAGAGCAGGAATGGGAAAGTAGGTCAGTGGAACAGCACATGCCTAATATTTATGCATAAGACCAATCCAACCACTATATCCCATAAAAAGTACCTACTATAAATATTCACATGCAAGAATTTCTGAGAACATGAATTTTTGAATAAATGAGATTTATTTGCATTCTTACCCAGAAAATACAGAAGTCACATAGAGTCTTATAATCTGAAAGCTCAAAAACTGATTTGTCTCTGGTTCACAAACAATATGGCAACATGATGAGGTGGCATGATACTTCTTCATGGCCTGTGGCACACATTTGACCGATCTGGGTAACTTCAATAGGGATTTACCACAACCTTTAAGAAGAATCATCCAATCTGGGGGCTGAGGTGGGACACTACTTAAGAATGAACCATGTTAGAGTCAAGCACATTAGAAATCACAGTAAGTAACCAGGATTTTATTGAGCAAAGGGAGGTAGAAAAAGGTACAGGAATCAGTTCTTTTTGCTTGTGTTCTTAGCACCCATGTTTTACAAAGTTCTTCCTAGGAGCACTCACAGCAAGAGGACAGGGCCTTCAGAATATGATATTTATAAACAGGAATAGTTAATATTCAGGAAGGTGTATGGTGATATTTTACTTGTATTAAAATATTATTTGTATGTTAATAAATAAAGTTGCCCGGGGGTCAGAGCTATTAGCAAGCCATAGGAAAGCAGGGCAGTGGTAGCGTACGCTTGTAATTCCAGCACTTGGTAGGCAGAGCTGGGTAAGTCTCTGTGTGTTCAGGGATACAGCCATTATTGGATACACATGCCTTTAATCTTAATACCAATCATGGAAAACCTGGAGGCCTATACAGACAGGCTGTGAGGAGGCGGTCATGTGGTTGGGTTTACAACCAATGAGAAGGCAGGACAGGAACTCTATATAAAGACTTTAACACAGGGGTAGCTCTGGTTCGGAGAGGTAGGACCACCGCAGGAGGAAGGGTAAGGTTTTAGCTCTTAGCTCTGACCTCTTGGCTTTCTTCTTTGCATTGGTTCTGTGTTTATTATTTAATAAGAAGGTTGGATACATCTACATTTGGCGCCCAACGTGGGGCGCCATTTGTTGCTTGAGTTTTCCTGCCTGGCCCACAGTCAGGACAAATCTCTCTCACCTGCCAGTCCCACAGCCGCTCAAACCCGACCAAGTAAACACAGAGACTTTTATTGGTTACAAACTGTATGGCCGTGGCAGGCTTCTTGCTAACTGTTCTTACAGCTTAAATTAATCCATTTCTATAAGTCTGTACCTTGCCACATGGCTCGTGGCTTACCAGCATCTTCACATGCTGTTTGTCATCGTGGCGGCTGGCAGTGTCTCTCTGACTCAGCCTTCCACTTCCCAGCTTTATTCTCCTCCTTGTCCCGCCTACACTTCCTGCCTAGCCAATGGCCAATCAGTGTTTTAATTATTGACTAATCAGCAACACATCTCTCAAATGAGCAGCAGCTGCTGGTTTGAGCTACTTGTGGGTTCCTGGTGTGCATGCTCGACATGCTGTATGGCAGGAATGAGGCCTCTGCAAGTGGCACATTAAGCTGCATGGTGGATTTAGCCTTTGCTGGTGCAAAACAAAAAAAGAGGTTTCTGGACTACATGCTGCTTGGATAAAAGCATAGACCCACGATAGCTCCCAGAGCTCGTGGTAAACCACCGCCATGTTGGGAAGCTGAGGTGGGAGGAGCCAGCAGTCACAGCTGCTGCAGTTTAAGACAATAGATTCACAATAAGACAGATTCAGATGTAATAGTTTACAATGTGTGTAAAAGATACGTAGGCTTGAAAGAGACAAAAAAGATGATATATAGAGTTATAGAAACATAGTTTTAAAAAATAAAGTCTTTAAAGAGACAGTAAAGGTAGTATAAAAAATAAGCCACGTAAAAATGGATATTACACAGAGAATCTGCATTGTGTTGTCCTTGGGATTTTTAACTGCAGAAAAACATTTGATTGTAAAAGCTGTTGAGTTATGTCAATATGTATATTTTAAAGGTACCTTGACTTCAAAATTTGGATATAAGGATATGTTACTTTGGAAAGGAGACTCTGCTTTTGTTCCCACAGAAAGCCAGAGGCTATGGATTTGTTCCAGATTAAGATACATCAGGTTTGACCAGCCAAGACCCCCTGAAAGGTCTCCGATGACACCATGGCCCAGATGATCCAACCTCCAGAATGGTTTGAAGGCAACTGGCTCAGACGATACACCCTCATGGACTATTCCATAATCCAAAAATTTTCTTTGTATCCCCATAAGCTGCAGCGCCCCCCTCCAGCAGGAAGTAGTAAGAGAAGCTATGCCCAAATTCCCAAATTATATGTAATTTTAATTTGTTAAGGTTAAAACCTTCCTTTTTGAAAAAAAAAGGGGGAAGTGCTGTGGGATGTTCTGTATGTCAAATGTGTTGCTGATTAGTCAATAATTAAAACACTGATTGGCCATTGGCTAGGCAGGAAGTGTAGGCGGGACAAGGAGGAGAATAAAGCTGGGAAGTGGAAGGCTGAGTCAGAGAGACACTGCCAGCCGCCACGATGACAAACAGCATGTGAAGATGCCGGTAAGCCACGAGCCATGTGGCAAGGTACAGACTTATAGAAATGGATTAATTTAAGCTGTAAGAACAGTTAGCAAGAAGCCTGCCACGGCCATACAGTTTGTAACCAATAAAAGTCTCTGTGTTTACTTGGTCGGGTTTGAGCGGCTGTGGGACTGGCAGGTGAGAGAGATTTGTCCTGACTGTGGGCCAGGCAGGAAAACTCAAGCAACAAAGGTGATTTTTGTACCCTGTGATAAAATCATGTTTTGTATCCTACAAAACTGCCAAATTGTGTTTTTGTAGTGGCTGTATTACATATCATTTATACCTGAATAGAATAAAATGTTCTGATACTTTACATCTTTAGAAGACACACTCATAATCTGTTGTACACTACCCTATGGAACCAATTTATTAATAATATGAACAAAGTGTTTATATATTCAAGTCGTAATGTTGAATGACAAATAAAATCCTAGGAATTCCTTATTGTATTATTTCATTTATAAATGATTCTTGCAGATAAAGTATACGGAAACAAGTGACAAGATACTGTTTTCTGTATGCCACAGAGGAGATGGGAAGACATAGAAGTCTATTTTGCTTGGAAGGAAAATTCGAATACTTTGTTTTTTTTTAACATTCTCTCTCTCTGTCTCTCTCTCTCTCTCTGTCTTTCTCTGTCTCTCTGTCTCTGTCTCTGTCTCTCTCTCTCAGTATTTTAAGACAAGGTTTCTCCATGTAGTTTTAGTGCTTGTCCTGGATCTCGCTCTGTAGACCAGGCTGGCCTCCAACTCACAGAGATCTGTCTACCTCTGCCTCCTGAGTGCTGGGATTAAAGGCATGCACCACCACTGCCCAGCATACATTTTCTCTTTTTAAAAATTAGTTCATTGAGAATTTCATATGATGTATTTTGTATTGTGATCATATTCAGCCCAACTCCGCCCCTTTAACTCCATGTGCCTACCTACATCTTCTGTGTTTTCTCTCTCTTTTTTTTCATCATAATATTTTTATTAATTATTTGTGGAATTTCACATCATGCACCCCAGTCACACTCACCTCCCAGTCCTTCAGGTCCACTCCAACCCTTGTGACCTCCCCACACTGGAAAAAAAAAAGAAGGAAAACACAAGTCCAATTTGTGTTTTCCATATACTCACTGGAGTACGCTCAAACTCCCGGTAGCCAAACCCTTAAAGAAAACTGAGTCCACCTGGACCCCCACCAGAAGCCCTCAGTTATGGAGAGCTACACTTTAGCATCCTAATACAAATTTCAGACTTCTTTTTCTGGCTGTAGCTTAGTGGTTACTTCAACAGTACATCAAGTCCTGACCTATCTCTCATGGCTGGTTTGAATAGCTATTAATACCAATATTGTATCTGTATATTTTACAAATTGTTAGCTTTAAGGATAATCATGTAAAGAAGTCATTGATTATATAATTTCTTACACATGCTTATGAATCAATATCTCAAAACAATTTGAACACGGGAGAGAAGTGGCTTTAAAAGAAACAGTAACTAAAATAACAGAATACACCTAAGAAACAGAGTCTAAGAATCTTTCATTGTTGCATTCTAGGTGTTGGGAAAAGCATGAGTGTGGAATTTTGCCTTCAGAGGTCAGGTTATCACTAAGTTTAGCTTTCCCCTTCCCCTACAAAATTGCAAAGAAACTGTTTCATTGGAGTTCTGTTTAACCAGGCTCAGCCTGAGTTCATACAGACTGAATCACTTGTCCTAAGCCACAGAATCAGGCCAGAGTAAAATGCATCAACTACAAGCTAGAGTTTATGAAGGCACTGTAACTTTACCCTTTCTTATTTGAGACTTCGTGTCAAAATCCAGGGCAGTTTTGAAAGTGATTTTTCTAGATGATGTGGCCTTTGTAATCCAGAACACAGAGACTTATGAGGAGCTCAAAGACTTTTCCTCTCCCATGCTTGCAACGTTATGTAATAAAGAAACTCTTCTCCTTGCACAGCAATTACTGTATCTGTGATGTGTTTGTTATAGTGCATACTCCTACTATCACAAGTGCAGTATTCTGCTAATTATCTGTATCCAAAGACCTGGAACAGCAGGATGGACAGCATAAAGCCTGAGGGAATGACAGCCAGTTTCAAACTCAGAATTAAAAGTACAATAAAAACAAAACCAAAATATGAGCTTATTTAGGAATGTCATTTAAAGGGAGAGTAGTATTCCTTGCCAGACACATGTAATTAGAATCTAGTCATTTATGTGATGCTGTAACTAGTTCCCTTAATTAACTTTCAAGAGTTTTATGAGAAACTGCAGGTGAGAATGTCTGCAGTGAAAATGAGGAACAATGAATATACTCTTATCTGAATGTACAATGTTCTGTTCATGTAACCTCTAGTAACACAAAATGGAAAAGTATGCATATAATTTTTTCTCATTAAAGTAAAACTGTGTACTTTAGCATTTTTAGTGTCATGTCAAAAAGTATACATGAAGAACTATTAAAACTGTCTAAGTTCGTTTTCAATTGGGAAAAATTACTACCCATACACACCCACCCACATGTATAAACACATGACATTTTTCTTTTTCTTTACTTTATTTTTGCTTTGAGAAAATCAAAGTAAATGTGGGAAGTAATTCTAGCAGATAAAACACAAAACTTAAAAGTAACGTAGAATTTTTAATTTCGGACCTCCTAGTGACTCACAGTATTTCTATCTCAGTCAATTTTGGCCATAATAACATAAAACCATGGAATGCATTGCTCATACACAACCGAGATTCACTTCTAAATAGTGCTTGAGGATACTGAGGGGCTGACCCTCGTATGAGGCTTCTTGTGATGCCCTCATGAGGAACAAGATAAACATTGTCTTCTCATGGCAGAAGGGTTGAGGAGAATCCACACCCACTTTTTTAAGCCTTCGTATACCATCCCTTATCCTGTTGCTGAGTTTGGAACACTAATAACCTAATTACCTATGCAGGGTGATACAGTTATTTCATTTGTATTTATTGACACTGTCACTTCAGGTGAATTTCAACATATGAATACTAGAGGCAAGAACATGCTGATGACAGTGGTTACCATAAACATCATTTTAATTATAGATCACCATGAATCCCAAATTAGAAAAGAGTTGTGTCCTTCCAGAATGAGACATATGATAATAGAATATAGACTTTAATAGGAATATAGACTTCTATGTCTCAAGATATATAAAATGGTAAATAATATTGTAATAAATTTCAATGAAATTTAATTTGGCTTTCTAATGAACTAAAAATGTGCTATGTAATACCCTGAAATCAATCACTTATGTCAGCCTCACTTTGAATCATAGAAAAAGCAGTGTTCATACAGGTTGATTCTTAAGATAGACAGTTTAATAACATTATTTTAAACCTAGCATGAGGCTGGTATGTCCTTAATCTCAGGACTCTGAAATCAGAAGCAGGTGGGTATCTGAGTTCAAGTCTAGCCTGGTCTACATAGCAAACTCCAGTCAAGCCAGGGATCCTATCTCAGAACAACAACAAGAAGAACAAAGTAATTTTAACTAGTTAAGTAATTAGTGATTTATTTAGTTAAATGTATAATTTTAGTTAAATTATCTTCTTGATCAAGACATTTTTCCCACAATAATGGACAGTATGTTGACCCAAATAGCAAATGTCATATGCTACTGAATACATTTTAGACATTTGCACTTCCAAACAGCATTGTTTTATGTATTATCATGTGACTAAGTCAATGAATAAATATGATCATGTTTGTGGTTTTAATTTCCCACCTCAACTTCATATACAGCTACAATTTGTGTTAATTGGCAAGGGATATGTGCTGTTTTCATAAATAATGATAGAGACCATGGATTAGCAGTGTAATTGCTATATGCTGTTAGTATAAGAAGATAAACTTCAACACTGTGATTAAATATGAATAAAATTCATGGGTTAAAAATAACAAATGAAGCATACAATATATATGAAGGAAGTACTATTGGGGTATAGACCCACTTCCTGTACTCTTCAATGTCCTCTTTTAAGAAGCCCAGATCTTTTTATAAATTGTGAATTAATTTGATTTGCATGTATTAGTCACATTATCATTTATACACTCATCATATGGGCACAGTTCCATGTCATTTGTACTTCTGTGACCAAATACTATACTGCAACTTTAGATATAGCTATAGAAACTGAACGAGCCTTGAAATTTTATTAATATTATATGGGATTGGTATTATGTGAAATTCTTATTCATGACTCAGAAAAGTTTCTGATGATACTCTAATAAATTAGCATGACCTTTAAATAAAAATGATAAGCGTTATAATCTCATTGCAGTGATTAGGGATTGGACCACTGACCCCAATCTTTGTGTGATCCTCTTGAGCTGAAACCTCTATCTTTTGAGAAAACTTATACATTCTAACACTGCTGCTTCAAATTCTTGGGATCATAGCAATAAATATGCACAGGGTATTCTAAGTTGCAGAAGATAGCAGACTTCACTCTTGTAAAATGGAAGAGTCTTGGCTGAATTTGGATTAAAAACCACCAAAGAATGTATGCCTTTAAAGCAGATATGAACCAAACATGGAAAAATTAATGCTAGAATATGATGTGTGAATAAGAGTGTAAAGGCAAAGCTGTGAGATAATCAGAACCGATCCTGTGTATCTAACAAAGACCAACAATTGTCCCATTCACAACACCACCACTCACCAGTTCCACCATAATTACTGTCACTCTACAAGAGAAATCTAAAGACTGAACATTGTTATGTGATTTAAACATGGGATAAATTTAATAGTGAACATTTCTAACAAGCTTGATGTTCAACTAAATCTACCTTTTAAATGCTTCATATATTTTAACAAATCCTAACCACCAGCCTCTCACATGCTGCTTTTTATACTCATTTTCCTGCTGCAGAGTCCAAGTCACAGAGTGAGTACATGACTTGTCCAGCTGGATTTCTAAAGCTCTCACATGGCCCATGGCTGCTTTCATTTTCTCTCCTGCTCTAAGTCAAGAGAAAGCAAATACAGCAAGACTACTACATCACACTGTGAGGATATCTAGAATTAGCAAGGCTACCAAAGAAACTGAACTATTAAGGAGTCATCTGTGAAAAATCATTCTTTTACAACCACCATCTTTCACAACACTAAATAAAAATCTGAAAACAATGAGCATCTGACTTCATCAAGGCCAATGCACTTTTAAGTATTTTCTAAGTTGTGTCTATAAACTTCTTTTTCTGTCTTTGAGAAGCTGGTTTATAATTTCAGTCAGGAATGATAAGACCTTCAGCTTTTGGAGAATGCACCATATATGACACTTTAGTGCTCTCTCCTAACTGCACACAATTCAAACTACGTTGTTCTGCTGGGATCCCATGATGACTGGGTTCAGAACAGCATGGCAACTCAAATAACTACCTAGGTGTGAAGTCAGTTCTTTCTAGAGTGATCACATTTGGTACATCATAGAAGGCTATACATTTATGCATAGAAATATGGGAAAATGTGGAAAGAGGATTGCTACACATTATGCTTAAAGAAGTAATTATGACAAGTATGAGCTGGATTGCATTGAGCACCACCTTGTCCTGCAATGTTCTGTTCTCTCTCTCCCCTCTCTCTCCTCCCTCTCTATCCTCTCTCCTCTCTCTCTCCTTTCTCCCCCTCTCTCTTTTCTCTCCTCTCTCTCCTCTCTTTCTCCTAGCTCTCCTCTCTCCTCTCGCTCGCCTCTCTTCCCTCTCTCTCCTCTTGCTCTCCCACCCTCTCTCTTATCTCTCCCACCTCTCCTCTCTCTCTCTTCCTCCACTCTTCTCCTCTCTCCCCTCTCTATCTCCTTTCTTTCCGTCCCTCTCCCTCCTCTCTCTCTCCCCTTCTCTATCTCTCCTCTCTCACTCTCTTTCCTCTCTCTCCCCCTCCTCCTCTCCTCTTTCTCCTCCTCTCTCTCCTCTCTCCTCCTTCTCCCCTCTCTCTCTCCTCTCTCTTCCCTCTCTCTCCCCTCTCTCCTTCTCTCTTTCTCCTCTTTCTCTCCTCCTCTCTCTCTTCTTTCTAAACTAAAAAAAGAAAAAATTAAATTTATGTTATTGCTATTGTTTATTATTATTATTGCTACTATTTATTATTATTATCATTGGTTTGCATGTCTCTGTTTATATGTGTATATGTTTGTGAATGTGTGTGTCTGTGTGAGTATATGTATATTTGTATATGTGTGTGTGTCTCTCTGTGTGTATGTGTGTTGTGTCTCTCTGTGTGTATGTGTGTGTGTCTCTCTGTGTGTATGTGTGTGTGTGTGTGTGTGTGTGTGTGTGTGTGTACTGTGTGTGTGTCTCTCTGTGTGTATGTGTGCTGGTGTGTGTGTGTGTGTGTGTGTGGTGTGTGTGTGTGTATGTGTGTGTGCGCGCATGCTTCAAAGCAGACATGTGAAAGACAGGGCATGAGCATGGAGATCAGAGGATAACTTTGCTTTCAGGTCTCACGTATCTCCTTCCTTCACTGTGAGTTCTGAGAATGGAAATACAGTCATCGCGCTTCTCATCAAATGCTTCTACTAACTGAGCCTTTTCACTGGCCTGGCCATTAGGTTTTAATAGTGAAAGGCCAGTTAGGAGTAAATGTCTTCATTTTGAAATATAACTAGAACTTTCAGCTTGTTATTTTAAATATGTCTGTCAAAAATGTTAATAGTTTTAATAGAAATTATCTAATGTGAGGGTGGAGATTTACAAAACTGAAGTTCTATTTAGATGTCTTTTCTCTCTCAAAGGATGATAAACTGAAAGACAGTAAAAAATTCATAAGATACAGTTCAATGGAGTCTGGATCATTTAAAATAACCATTGTCCTAGAAACTCTAAGTCATCATCTGTGACTCCAGGTTATTTCTTATATAATTCACTGATATCTAGAATGATGCCTATCTGCTAAGGTTACTAGTATTTATAAAAGGAAATGTTCTATAGTCCTTATGACCCTTGTTTTAAAGTACTAGTGAACTTGGCTGAATATTGTTTCTTAAAGTAGGTAGAAAGTGGATATTATAATGCATATTTATTTATGGAGATTTCTAAGCAAATATTTCCTTGTTTGTTTTTGTTGCTTATAATATAGTATGAGAGGTGAAAGTTGAAATGAATAGTGAATGACTAAGCAAACAGAAAACAGCACCATTCAATGTGAAACAATTAAGATGGTCTGCATTCTGAAGGAAGACCGACCAAAGTTGTGCATTAATGAGGGGATATGATGTGTGACTCATTAATCCCTTCAATTAACCCCTCAGGCAGATTGCAGATTAAGTCATCTGGGATGAACTGGTGGAGAGTCCCCTGACAGTTGACACCCTCCTTGACGGCTACAAACAACTGCCTAAATTCCTCAAGATTTTGCACCTGAAGAAACACTGACAAGTTAGATTTACAGAGACATAGACAAAATGAAATAAAATAATGGCTCTAAGGCAGGGACTTGGGTACAGAGACCAGACATGAAAACACCTCTCCAATGATTGATCAAGCAGAATTATCATCCTAGCGATGTCCCGAGGACAGAGCAATAAGCCATCCTGGTATTCTGTCATTTAAATCGAATGGCATTGTCACTGTGGGGTTATGCACTGATATTACATCATTCTCTTCCTTCTTCCATATCAACCCTCCTTCCCTTTTTTTCCTATTATTCCAATAACTTAACTAATTTGGATAAAGGATCTAACCTACATTTGTCTTTTCCTTGTACATTTGAAGTAAATACATTGTCTTTGATTTCATGGTTTGTAGATGTTGAATATTTTTTTATCTGTGATAAGGCATATCCTAACTATCACCTCTAAGGGATTTGGTAATAAGACTGTGAATTTAGAGATACCCCTGGAACAGGGAAAGAAAAAAATGTAGGTAGCATTGAGATGGGATGAACATATTTTGAAAAGAAGAATCTGAGTTTTGGGAAGCCAGAGAGTCAAAGAGTAGAGTATTTGTAGCTGAATTGCATACCTCCAATATACATTAAATTCTGGTCTCTAATATCTGCCTGTGATGTTTTAGAAAACAGACTGTGAAACTTTTAAATTTATTTTAAGTTAAAATAAATCCACGAAATGAGGGCTAACCAAACATGACTTTTAGGAAAAGAGAAAACTCAGGTACAAAGACAGAAACAGAGGGTAGTACCATGGGAACACAAAGGTATAGAGATAAGACAGCTCTGTAAATATAAGGTTGAGACTAGACCTGCACTATCATAAACTAGCAGACACCATATGCTTCCAGAGGCTGGAAGATGCATGGAGACATCCCTCCCTGGAGGTTTTTGTTGAAAGTAACACCTCTCTCCAACTCTAATTCACTCTTCTAGAACTGCAAGCTACGAAAGAAATAATAGAAAGAATAAATTTTATACTGTTTTAATCACCCTCGTTTGCTCTCATTTGTTGCAGTAACTCTAAAAGTCTAAATCAATATATTTATAGAACTTGCAAACTATTTTCTATCTCATTCAATCAAGCTAGCATTAACCTAATTCTATACTAAATAAAAACCTCAAAATAAAAAGGTCACCAGTAAATAATTTTCATAAAAAGACCAGAAATGTAAAGTAATTGCAATTAAATCTCAAATTTTCAAGCCTATAATATTACCATGCAAGATTTTTTAGAAAGCAATAGAAGCTTAAATTTACAAATCAATGGAATTGTTCATGTCACTTGAATAGAAAATATAAATCTTGTGATATATTAATTAGTACAAAAATATTCACATAATAAAGTTCAGCCTTCATTGAGGATTAAAAACTCAGCTAATGCCTTAATAAATTACTTTAGCAAAGCATCTAGAACTAACCCAATTCTTAGTGATAACGAACTGGTTACTTTCCCTCTAAGGCAAAAAAAATAAACAAACATAAACCTTGAAACTTTCCTAATAAGTTTCTCACTTCAACAATAAATTCTGACATCTCAGTGAATGATGAAGAAAAACAAATTCTCATTATAGGGAATACCTTTTCTCTCATAACTTAAACCTTGGCCTCCTTCAATATTTCCAAAAAAAGTGCCTTTTTTTCTAAGAAGGATTGCCTCAATTATACGTTAACTTATATTGAAACACTTTCCTCCCCAGTTTGGTATCTATAATATGATCAAAAGAGCAATTGATTATACTATTAGCAGTTTTCAAAATTTTTCCTACTGCCATTGCCACAATACTTAATTCCAACTGACATGTGATAGATGGTTTCCTTAAACAGCAGCTTTAGACTATAGATACTAACGTATTGCTCGAGCTAATATTCAATATATTTTGCAATGAAAATTGTTTTCTTGATAAGATTTGTAATTTCCTTACCTTTCTGAAAAAAACAGAATATTATCATTTCTAAGATTATTTAACCCAACTTTAAAAGGTAAAGAGTTAACCGAAATAGAAAGCACAATAATCAGATAAAAAGAATCTCATGGCTGGTCATCATACTCCCCCCGAGTTGTTACATTCATCTTCTTCAATCTATTCTTCTTTTTTTTCCAATGAACACTAGGAACATAAAGATATATGAAAAATACATATTTTTTTTCAAAAGCACACATAGATAGTTAGGATCAAAGTGAGCATAAAAAGGCAGCTTGCTTTCTTTCCAGTCATAAACACTACTTTAAAGTGTGGAAATATTATATTTTTATTTTATTGGTATTCAGATTTTCCATAAATAAAAAATGTTTAAAATTAGGTTATGTAGCTACTTGTAGGATATTTATTACCATGTCTGCAGTAAGAACAATCTAACTCCATTATAGAAACAAAACAACAACAAAATTTTTTTTCAAAGGAAATTTGGTTAAAAGCAATGTTTCGAAATCAGAGAAATGCATTCACATTTGTTGGAGCCCACTAGGTTTCCTAGTGGCTGTACCCAGCAGGACTGCATAAGAGGTTGATTGAACCACGGGTCTGGGTACCAGGTGACTGTAACTAGCAAGGGGGGAGGTCTTTTGCACCCACCCCTTGGCATTGTTATAAATAGACATTTGGAATAAAGCCCTGGGCCGGTGGATAAGGATCCAGGCCCACTTGAGTCTATCCTGTGTTTTCTCTCTCCGTCCTATTTCTAGTTAACTCTTTTATCCATCATTCCTCAAGAGTTCCTGGGGTAAATAAGTGTGGGGGCTGGTCCCCTACACACATTTTTAAAATTTGTGACTAAGTCATCATTGCTCATATAATTTGGATAAAATTATAATTATATTGGCTTTAACAAGTTTTGTTTTGCAGTTGTGAATCAATTCTGTAGAAGATTTTATGTTAGTTTTGGTTTGACCCTGTTATTTGGTCTGTATTTTTTTTAGACCAGTCTAGTCTCAAAATTGACATTATTTTAATTATATATGTGCTAGGGTACAATTATATCTCATGGGTAGTGATTTTGAAATTTACAACTTCTATATGTGAGTTTCCCAGTTATGTGCTTAAGAGTGAAACATGGTGTTTTACTAATGGATGGCAGAATTAACATGCTTTTTCCAATTGTTTCAGGTTCATTTTTTCTATAAGAACTGATTTTTGCTGCTGTAGATCCCAATGAAATGTGGAAAATAAATTGTTTAGAATGGGAATAGTGATATGATGAAAATAGTCCAATCCTAACCTGTGATTTCCATTCGTTTCTCTAAAATGATCTCTGGTTGTATCAGTACTTCCCAACTAGTGAATGTTTAACATTACAATATTTTTGTCTAGATTTTACTTAATTTGTGTCTTGCTTTATGTCATCCCTAAAACTTTTGGAGGTTTGAATTTTGGTTGTTTGATTTTTGACATAGTCCTTACTAGATAGCTAAGACTAATCTCAAACTCAACATCTTCCTGTCCCAGTCTCTTGATGCTGTTATTACGGGATGCATGACTATGTATGACTTTCTCATGCATCATCTTTATTTGAGGATGTGTCTATCTTCTATGGTTATATCCATTCTGTTAAGGGCAGGTTCCATCATGCCTATCTTTAAGTTATTTTAGAGACAATTGATGCAAAACTGAAATCAGTGTAAAAATGATTGTAGGCCTTCTATTCAAGTTTAAAGAGTAGAACAATTTGAAAGGGCAAGAACAAAGGTATTTCACCATGTTACTGTACAATTAAAAATTCCTGTGTTATGGTTGGGATCTTAAATATTCCCTGAAATTTTAGGACTAGGTCCCCAACTGGTATATTGGGAACCAAAGGTAATTAAGAGCTGAGACTATGTCAGGAAATTAGTTCATCGGAAGAACACTCTGAGCCAAAGAAAATCATTAGCTCTTCCTTTTGTGTCTTGTTAAATCTTGACCACTGTAAACACTTTCCGCTATCAATGTCCTGCCACATACCACTGTCTTCTCCAAAGTCTACAGTTAACAGGACCAAGAAAAGCAGTCTGAAATGATGGGCCAAAATAATTTTCATTTTTTAATTTGATTTTCTCATGGCTTTTGTGTCAGTGGATTCTTTTCAAGTGGTCTTATTAGCATATGTTGATTATATGCAATAACAATTTTTATTGTGGCATTTTCATGCATGCACACAGTGTGTGGCAAATCATGTTCACGGTGTTTCCCTCTAATGTCTCTGACTCAATTCCGCAGAAACCCTTCCTTTTCCCAACCAGTTGCTTTCATGGCTTTATTTTCTTCTGTGAGCCAATGAGATCAATGAGGATGACTGACAAAAGTGTGCGTGACGTCTTGTTCATAACAGCATGGGCCCTGTCAGTGACTACATCACTGGAAAAAGTTTTCACCATACCATCAAACCGCAGGGATTCTTACAAGGGTGGAAACAACTTGGAAAGAAAAATACTATTGGTGTGTCAGTTTGGAATACCTTTTTCTTTCTCTCTGCATGACTAATGATGAACAATCGTGCTGGAGATAAAAGTTTTCTCTTAACAGTAAGTGTCGCTGGACCTCCCATTGGCATGCCTTCCCTTGTGATTTCCAGTAAAAGAATCCAGAGGAGCACAGAAAAGAGGTAGTTCATGGCGCAATAGAAGAGAACATATTCTCCAGCAGTGAAACAACAGCGCCAACCCACATTTTATGGAGGTTTTGTACTATTTTTAAAGTCTATGGATAAATAGTTTTCCATAGGGGGAATTTTCTTATTTAGATGATTGACAGGGTCATTGAGATTAACTCTTAGAAGAAGATAACAATGGTATACCCTTGCTCTTTATTAGAGAACTTCTCTCTGGACAGTAATCTTATGTCTCATGTATCTACACTGGGCCAACGATATGACTCAGATCCCATTCTTTTGGCCAGTATCTGAAGTCCTGAGGTGTTTGTACCTGGTTTCACAAACTGCTGACTCTGAGGGAGATGTCCACTATCAATGAACTTCAAACCTGCTTTTTTCTAGGTACCCAATTAAAGCAAGACAAATGCCTTAACAAGGACTTTACCTGTGATGAAATTCACCTATGTTAACTATGCGCTTACATCACTGTATGGCTCTCTTTGATAGTAGAGGGCAGGTATTTTCTTTTGTCTTATTATTTAAATGATGAAGCTTGTCTTGTTTTTCACTTTCACAAAAGGGAAAACAGCATCCCTTTCATTCATTAATTAAAAAATAGCATGACAGAAGTTAAATCACCTGACAGATGAATGAAGAATTACAGGATACTCTGCAGATGTCAATTAGAATATCTGGCACCATGTTACTTCCTGCTAATAGGAACTGCTGGAACAGAGGAAAGCTAAATTAAACTCTAAGGCTTTGGAAACTTAAAGATTAGAAACTTTTAAGTGAAATTCTTGATGAAAAAAACATATGTGACAGAATCATTTAGCCACTTTAACACATGCAAGAGAAATGTTGTTTACCTGGAAAATGTTAATTTTGTTTTCATTAGCAGAAAGAAAGTGTATACGCTTACAACAATGGAATTCATAAGTAGAAAGCAATTAATTTCTATTCTGGATGAGAGTTCTTTTAATATTCTAGTTCCAGGACAAGGGATTTGTACCATAACACTTCTTCAAGGACTTTTAGAAAATGTGGAGTTTAGTATAAAATTGCCCTGGCTTTTAAGTATTTACCCATTAGGCCTTTTTTTCCCCCCACTAAATGGTTATTTTCAACTCAAAATCATTCCCATCTCATATTTTTTTAAATTTTCCTTCAGACATTTGTATTTGTCGATGGTTGAAATATCACTATTAAAACCTTATAATGACTCATATGCACAATATCTAGATAAAAATATAACAAAAATAACTTATAGGAATTGAGGACACTTATTTGAGTTGATGTTGTAGGTAATCCAAGTGACTCCCAAAGCAATACAGATTATTTTTGTAGCACTTGGTTGCCTCTCAGAAGTTGAAGGTCAGCCACTCTGAAGCACCTTTCTTACTAATGCTTCATTGGATGTATTCACTTAATCATTTACTTCAACTCATTCCTGTTAAGTGAAGAAGACCTAGAAAGTG
Source organism: Peromyscus californicus insignis (assembly GCF_007827085.1). NCBI lineage: Eukaryota > Metazoa > Chordata > Mammalia > Rodentia > Cricetidae > Peromyscus > Peromyscus californicus. The sequence continues at coordinate 52,885,353 of NW_026294514.1, read as the reverse complement.
TGTTTTTTTCCATAAGTTGCAGTGAAGGTTATTCAATGTATTCTTTTACAAAATCTCAAAAGACTAAAAGTAGGCCTAACATATGCTTTAGTTATACCACTTCTGGCCACGTACCCAAAAGACTCTACGTTCTACTACAGAGACACTACACAACATGTTCATTGCTGCTCTAATTACTATAGCTAAAAAAAAATCGTATCAGCCTTAATGTCTATCAACTGCCACATGAATAAAGAAAATGAAGTGCATCTACATAATGGAATTCTTTTTTGTCTTTTAAGAAAAATAGAATTATAAAAATTTCAGGAAAATGAATGTAATTAGACAGTAAAAACAGTGAGGTAACTGAAGCCCAGAAAAATCACAAAATCTCACTGATAGGTGGATTCTAGCTTCAATTTTTAAAATGTTTGTTTAATTAAATTTGAATGTCTGTAAATACCTAAAAAAGGCTGGTCAGTGAGCCCCAGACATCTGCCTGTCTCTGCCTCCTCGGCACTGGAATTGTTAAGTACCTGACTCCATACCATGCCCAACTCTCTTACATGATTTAGGGATCAATTTCAGGTCTTCAAGCTTGGCTGGCAAGCATTTTAATCAGTGAGTCATCTCCGTTGACCTCATGATATTTTTTAAAAAAATCTATAGCTTAGTATGTTAGAGAAAAATATAATATTTTCTGATCAAAATATGGTATAAAATTTACCCATACTTAGATACCACTACTAAAGGCAGTGACTACTACCATACACTAGTTGCTGTGTAATCTTTGGACTAAAACACATTTTTCTTTTCTTTCTTTGAAGTGATGGGGATCAAACTCATGGCCTCATACTCACTAAAGCACTCAATCACTAGGGTTCAATCTCAAATCCTTAAAATAATATTTTTGGTAGTTACTATAGATCAGATCAGGGCCTCAAGCATACTATGACAGTACACTATAACTAGGCATATTTCCTACCCATAATAACTTTTTAAGGTTGTTCCTCTTCTTCATTAATCTCACTATCCCCTCTTTCTTGTTCATGAGCCAGTGGAATCCTAGGAATTGGATAATCATGTCTCAAAATAAGCAAGCTTATTTATCACAATGAAACAAACTAATTTTTGACAAATACGCAGCAATTAGACATATCCTGGATCTAGATCTAGTATAAACCAGATGGTGGTAGCGCACACTTTTAATCCCAACACTTGGGAGGCAGAGCCAGGAGAATCTCTATGAGTTCGAGGCCAGCCTGGTCTACAGAGTCAGATCCAGGACAGGTACCAAAACTACACAGAGAATCCCTGTCTCAAAATAAATAAATAAATAAATAAATAAATAAATAAATAATAAAAAATAAATAAAAAGGAAAGTATACAGTATACAGTAGCTTGGTTGTACAAGTCTACAATCCATCACTGGAGAGGCAGAGGAAGAAAGAACATGCATTTGAAGCCAGACTCGGGTACATTGTGAGACGATGTGTCAAAAACATAATAAAAAGAAAATAACATATGTGTATACATAAATATAATCATCCCTGAAGGAAAATGTTTTATGACTTGGGTGTTCATTCATAAGAAATTAAATATATTTTCCTAAATTAAATGTAGCCTCTTAGATTGTACTTAATGCATAAGAAAAACAACTTCTGTAATCAACTGTACTCTGTGTAAAATGTGAGGTTTTTAAATGTATATTTGTTAGAAGAAAAACTATGGACAACTTTAAGAATGAAAAATGGAGGGGAAAGGGACCATTTTAGCATTTTAAGGATGCAGTGAAGAAGCCCTGAAGAAATGATAGAGCTCGTCAAGAGCCAGCTATGACCTCTAGATGTCAAAGAACATGATCTCCCACAATGCTACTGAGCAAAACTGAAAGGACACCCTGTGTTTCCTGAAAATCTGTTTGCTATTCGAGGCCAGACAGGGATGAGTCAAGTGCAGCCCGTCAGACAGTCCGCCAAGGAGACCCTGGGGTCACTTCGGTCAACCTGCACAGCATGTGAACAGAGGATGCAGGAGTCAGGAAATATCCAGTCCTGACATCCGCCTGCTCATTCCATTCAGTCTGGACAATACAGAAGTTGCAGTCAGGTACTTCACTAAATTGATTGTTTTTACAAGAAAAATCAGAAACATTTTAAGTAGCTTGAAGAGTTAATATTTAGTACTAATGTTCAAATGATTTTCCTTTAATCTTTACTTTTATTTGTGAGTATGCGTGTGTGTGTGTGTGTGTGTGTGTGTGTGTGTGTGTGTGTGTGTGTGTGTGTGTGTGCTAGAGAGAGAAAGAATGTTCACATGTGGAGATCAAAGGATAAGTTTCAGGAGCTATTTTTCTTCCATCCTGGGTACTGGGCATCCAGTTCAAGGTGGTTGTGTTTGTGAAGTAAATGCTTTTAATCACTGAGTAGTATCGCTTCTTGGCCTTTTGGCTAAGATCAAGTGTAATCACTGAGTAATCTTGGCAGAACGTGTTCTATTTTCATTCAGCTCAGGCAGAATTTAGCATCTCTTTTCTCTTTATAAATGCAGAGGAAATCCCAGCAGTGTGGGCAATACTTATGTCTTTGCCACCAGGAGATATGATAGATTTTTCTATTTACTTCACAGATACTGGTATTATTTCCAAGAATTATTTATGCTCATCCTATTTTCCTTTTCTGGAGTGGGGACTATGCTTTATCTTATACTTCCAAGTATCAGTCTATGACCAAGGGAAGTCAGGGCAGGAGCTCAAGCAAGGAAGGAGACTGGAGACAGAAAGTGATGCGCAGGAATGCTGTTTATTGCCTTTCTTTTTATGACTTGATCAGCCTGGTATTTTTGTTGTTCTTTTTTCTCTTTTTTTAATTCAAAAACACATATAATAATTAAATTATAATATACAATAAAATATGAACATGCTTTTTGCTACTCACAACTCCTCCCAGATCTTCCCACCTCACTACCCACCAAACTCCAGGCTCCTTCTCTTCTAGGGAGTAGAGTGGGGCTGACCTTATTGACAGGGATGTGGGTGAGCTGGTCTCCAGAATGTGAGCATGGGAGATCTGGCCCTGCCCTTCATCTGCCATGTGACCTGTGGCAGGTGGGAAAGCTGGCCCTGAGGTCAGGAGAACCAGTGTCTTGACCACCATCTCACTGACTGCAGCACTCGGGAAAGTAGGCCCTGCACCTCACCTGGTTAACTCAGTAGAGCTCAGCCTGCTGGTGATGATGTAGATGAGCCAACCCAGAAGGTTTAAATGTGAGAGAGCTTGCTCTTCTTCTCATCTGTTATACAATGTGGGTAGGAGAGAGAGGCTCCCTCTTGCCCCTGGCTGCCCAAAGCACTCTGGAGAGCAGGCCCTGTGCCTCACCTGGGAACCACAGTAGTGACAACCCTGCTGGTGGGGCACAGATGATCCTTTTTTGGGGCCCTAAGAGTGGGAGAGCTCATAGTGCACACCTTGTCTGCCATGTGGTAGTGATGGAGAGAGAAAGATGCCCTCTGCTCCTCACCCCTTGCCATCTACAGCAGATGAGAGAACCCCTACCATATAGTGGTGTGGTCAAGGGAGATAAGCTCCCCCTTTCCCCTGTGAATCTTGAGCCATGTGGTAGGTGGAAGAGCTGTCCCTGAGGTCACCAGAGGTCCTGTAGCACCTCCGCCCCTACACCTCCACAAGGCAACACAGTAGAACTGGCCCTGGTGGTGTAGGCATGGGCAAGGAGACCCCGAGGACACAAGAGGAGGAGAGTTGGCCTGCCCTTTGCTTCTTACTACATAGGATGAGTTAGCTGAGGCAGTGCTGGAGAGCTCACCCTGGTGTTGAGGATGAAGGATAATTGGCAGGCTGACCAACCCAGCAAGACCCAGAACCAGAGCTATGAGTTAGCCCACCTCATCACCCACCCCATCTATGATCTGCTGGAGCACATGAAGGTTCTTGTCCTAGAGACACAAGGTTACAGGATCTCCATTACACAGGGCAACAACAGGATATCTAAGAGGAAACCCAGTGAGGGCCCAGTATTAATTATGTAGCAAAACCAGAGACCTCAAACCAGATCAAAGGACTCAATGTAATGAACACTTGAAAGCAACAGTATCTGGACTAAAAGACTGTGTGACTCACTGTGTCACACAACAGCTTTCACAATGAGATTTTTCTTCTCATTTTTTTTTTAAAAAAATTTTTATTAAGAAATTTCATTCATTTTACACACCAATCAAAGATCCCCCTCTTCCCTCCTCCCACCCCCCAGCTTCCCCCTCCCAACCCACCCCCCACTCCCCACCCACAAGAAGGCAAGGCCTCCTATGGGGAGGCACATCCAGTAGAGGCAAGTCCAAGCCCTTCCCCCTGCCTCAAGGCTGCACAAGGTGTCCCATCATAGCTAGTGGGCTCCAAAAAGCCTGCTCATGCACCAGAGATGGATTCTGATCCTACCACTAGGGGGCCTCCCAAGTAGACCAAGCTACACAACTATCTTGCCATGCAGAGGGCCTAGTCCAGTCCCATGTAGGCTCCACAGCCACTGATCCAACTTTCATGAGTTCCCTCTAGTTTGGTTTGGTCGTCTCTGCAGGTTTCCCCATCATGATCCTGATGCACTTGCTCATAGAATCCCTCTTCTCTCTCTTTGACTGAACTCCTGGAGCTCTGCCTGGTGTTTGGCTGTGGATCTCTGCATCTGCTTCCATTAGTCTTTAGAGAGAAGCTTTGTGATGACAGTTAGGATATTCACCAGTCTGATCACTGGGGTAAGCCAGTTCAGTTCAGGCACCCTCTCCACTATTTCTAGTAGTCCAAGCCGGGGTCATCTTTGGGGATTCCTGGCAACTTCTCTAGCACTGGGTTTCTCTCTATCATTTCTTTTCTTTTAAATTTTCTTTGTTTGATCCTGGGTAGGGGAGCTAGAAGTTGCAAGGGTAGAGAGCAGATGGGAAGGGATGGGGAGATGAGTTGAATCAAGATGTGTGATGTGAAATCCACAAAGAATCACTAAAAAGTTAAATTAAAAGCAAACAACACACACACACACACACACACTCTCATACACACATGCACACATACTCAAACACACCACACACTACACACACACACACACACACACACACACACACACACACATACACAAAATTCCACAAAAACACAAAATTGCAAAACAAAATATGCAAGCCAAAGACCAATAAGTAAAAAAAAAATGCACAAATAAAGCAATATGAGACAAAATGTCCACAAAAAATACCATTGAGTTTGTTTTGGTTTGGTCAACTATTGCTAGGCATGGGGCCTGCCTTGATGAACTGATTCCATTCTCACCCAGTGAGATTCTATTGGAGAAAACTAATTTTTCCCTCATGAGCAGATGACAACTATGGATAGCTTCCTGGTTAGGAATGGGAGGCAGTGTCCACTTCCTCATCCCAGTGCTGGAAGCTCATCTGACTTGACCTGGTGCATGCCTGTGGATGCTATCACGGTCTCTGTGAGTTCATACACACACCAGTCCTGTTTTGCCTGGAGGACACTGTTTAGTTCTATTCGTCCTTCACCTTTGGCTAAAGTAACCGTAAAATTAATAGAATACTTTTTAGAAGTGGAATTGAAGAGAAGAAAGAATTATTAACAGTCAAGCGCTGTTTTCTGTTTTTGTTTTTATTTACAAAATTTGAGATGATACTGTTTTATTAATTTTTAAACCTTTTTTTCATTTCAGTACACAACATAACAGGTTTCACCATGGAGTCTTCCTACATATGTGTGGCATTGTTCTTTTTTTTCCACTTATTCCCCTTATCTACTGATCTCTTTGATGTGCCCACCTCATTTAAACTGGTTTCTTACATCCCCTCTATTTCCACCTACCTCCCTATCCCATATGCTGTATCATCCTCTTCGCTTTCTACCTCCAGTAAGGTTTATTTCTCCCCTTAAGGATTTCCATTCTAGTTTCATGACTTACACACACATATACATATACACATGCATACACACACACACACACACACACACACACACACACACACACACACACATGAAAAAAACACCATCACAAAACAATCATCAATCAAATAAACAAAAAATGCTATTTAAAGTCTAGGTTTCATGATTATAATACATTGCCTCATTTACTAAAAAGCTTTTTTTGCTTTTTGAACCTCAAATCTTTTATAGTGTCAGTTTTTAGTTTATAATTCTACTTGTAGGAAGGTGGAACAAAGAGTTAGTGTCATAGCATTATTTCTTCCATGCTTGCTTATCTTTGTGGCCATGGTGATTGCCCATAGTCAAAAAAACACTAAATACCATATTCTTATACTGTTACGGGTCAAGATGAATCAAGTTATTAGCATATTTAAAGTTGATAAGTCTGGTTCAACATTTGTTTGTACATCTAAGAATTTGGGGCCCTACAACTCAGGGAACCCATAACTGGCCTAGCGAGGCCGAACTGTGTGGCTGTGTGTGATTTCTCTTGCTCTTGCTCATGTGCAGATTTTCCTATTGTTGTTATCTTTATCATGTTCATAATTTAAATTGAAATATGCTAATCACCTAGGTGGTGGTGGTGCATACCTTTAATGCCAGCCCTCTGGAGGCAGAGGCAGGGGGATCTATGAGTTCAAGGCCAGCCTGGTCTACACAGCGAGTTCCAGGACTTCCAGGGCTACACAAGAGAAACTCTGTCTCGAAAAACAAAACTAAACAAGAGTGAATTATGCTAACCCTTCTGGCAATAGCTAAATTAGTTAGGAGACCTCCTTCCGAAATAAAATGATTAATGTATTCAGTAGTGGAGCTATTTACATGTGCTGGCTTTTAAAAAAATATACCAGACCCTTGGACTTACTGTTTTACAACTTGTGGATTGAATGTTAAATGCCGTGGGCTCATGTGCTTGAACATGTGGTTCTGAGCTGGTGGTGCTGTTTGGCATGTCTTTCCTGTCATGGTGGACTGTTTCTGAAATGTATGCTGATATAAATCTCCTCTATGTTGCTTCTTGTCAGGGTAGTCTATCCCAAGGGCAAAATTAATACATAGCTAAGTCCACAATAGTCTTTCTTTGAAAAAATTTTATTTTATTTTTTCGTTTTACATACCAACTACCATTCCCCCTCCCTTCCCTACTCCTATTCTCCCTAACCTCCCCCTATCTCATCCCCCATTTGCTCCTCATAGGGGGTAAGGCTTCCCTTGGGTAGTCAACACATACCAAGTTGTGGCAGGACTAAACCCCTCCTCCCTGCATCAAGGCTGAGTAACACTCCTCATCACCCCCGAGGCTCTAAAAAGCCAGTCCATGTACCTGGGATAGTTCCTGGTCTCATTGCCAGGGGCCTCATAAACAGATCAAGCCACACAACTGTCACCTACATTCAGAGGGCCTAGTTTGGTCCCATGAAGGCTCCCCAGCTTTCAGTCCAGAGTCTATGAGCTCCCACTAGCTCGGGTCTGCTGTGTCTGTGGTTTTTCCCATCATATTATTGACCCCATTTGATCCAATAGTACCTCCTCCCTCTCTTCAACTGAACTCCAGGAACTTAGCCAAGTGCTTGGCTGTGGGTCTCTGCATCTGCTTCCATCAGTCACTGGATGTAGGTTCGATGATGACAAGTAGGGTAAGTCACCAATCTGAATACAAGGGAAGGCTAGTTCAGGCACCCTCTCCACCATTACTAGGAGTCTTAGCTAGGGAAATTCTTGTGGGTTCCTGGGTTTCTCCCTAACCCCATACTGGCTCACTCTGTCAAGATATCTCTTTCATTGCTCTCTCTCTCTCTCTCTCTCTCTCTCTCTCTCTCTCTCTCTCTCTCTCTCTCTCTCTCCCTCCCCCCATCCCTCCCCAAATGCAACCATCTGGATCCGTCATGTTCCCACCCCCATCTCCCGCTTTCTACCCCCCCTCCCAGTTTACCCAGGAGATCCATAAAGGGGATAGGGTTAAGATCCACAATAGTCTTTCTATACATATTTGTTCCAGATTGTTTAATCACCACAAAGTTAAGAAACATTTCCAAAAGTTGTTCTTTAGCTCGATTCCCACAACATATACTCCTGACAGTGAACTTCTTGAGTTTTAAAATTTTGATGATCTGCACTATTTCTCAGGACAGAACTCAACTAGAATTAGATCTTCAGTTAGGAACCCCCTTCAAAGATTAGACTTATGCATTTTATTGAACGTACTAATTAGGAGTAATAAATTAAAAGTATCCAACAAAGGAGTGTACAGATTTAAAGAATCAAAATATGCTAATTTGACATAAGAATGACTTACGAGTTCATTAGAACTCTTCATTTTTTCCTCTTTGCTAGTGTGGCTGTACTGAATAAATATATTCTCTCTGCTTTCCACTAGAACCCTTCTGTGTAACTAGTCATTGATGACTGATCATTAAGCCTGGCAGAGTCCCAGTCCTGACCCTAGCAACCTCAATAATAATGATGATGGTGATGATGATGATGATGATGATGATGATGATGATGATAAGGCACAAAAGAGAAGTTCATTGTTATACCTGAGTTATCACCATGACAACCACACATCGGGAAATTAGAAATAAGAACTGAGAAGGCCAACAACCACTGGAATGTAAACTTGAGTATCAGGAATACCAATGCAAAACTAGCATTGAACAAAGTGAAGCAGTTAACGAAATGTTATTCAAACCTGTTGGCCTAGAGCAGAGAAGGCTAGGACTCAGACTGTACTCAACTGATGAAATAAATGTCAGCAGGCTTTTAAGAGCTGGAGTAAAGCTGCAATGTTAGGCTGAAAGTGTTTGTTAATTATTTTGACCTAGCATAAGATGGAACTTCATGTCTTCTTGTCATAAAGTAGTTTCTGCACTCACAGAGAGATCCCCAAGAAAATTAGGAGGGTATCCTCTTATGGATGCTAGAAAAATAGGAATTTGTTTCTGGGTCATTTAGAAGACTTTACTAAGTTAAAAACCAAGCAAGCAGCATTGTAAACTATTATAGCTTGAAGGTGCAAAAAGAATGTTTTCTAATTAAATCCTCTAAATCAATGGAGATCATGGTTTAGTGACAGCAATAAATCTGTTTCACAACTTAGTTAGCTAGGAAGAAAGCTATGATTCTCTTTTTCAATGTATGGCTAATAGTGGAAGTGTACAGTAAATAAAATTGTAGTGCATTAAAGATCAGGGAAAGATAAAAAGGCATGATACTTATATAGATAAATAGTCAAAAATAAGTACAAGGCAAGTAGAGAAATCAAAAACAGAGAAGAGATACAGTCAAAACTTTATTCAGAAAATTTGAAATTAGGAAGCTATTCTGAAAAATAAAAATCATCTTATGAATCCAAACAAGGACATATAAGGAGTAAACACTGTTATCACTTTCTTTCAGGTTATCAAGTTTGGCAGAGACATACAAGACGATAGTGCAAAGAGGGCTTAATTTAGAATGAGAATTTAATTTAGAAAGAGAACCTTTGAACAGATTTGCTGCTGTGGGAGGGAAAAAATCGAAGGAGTGATATACTGACTGAGCAAAAAGACGTCAGACTCTTTTAAAAATTAAGGTTATAAAATGCTACAGGAAAGAAATACAAAAATTTGATGGTTAAAGATAATTTGACTTCTCTTTCACAAAACAGGTAGCCTGTGAGACATCCGTGGGCACCTCTTCCATTCTCTACATGGATCATCCATTGATGGTGCAGAGAGCTTTTGTAATAACTGTTCCCTCTTGATGATTAAAGGAGATAAAAGAATCAGAACCTGCAATTTATAAGCAAGGTCCAGAAATAGTACTCATTCCTTTTTTCACCATACACTGCCAGTGAAACATTTGAGGATTAGCAAAAGCATACAATGTAATTTAGCTAGTACTCTAACTCTGAGGGCTAATGCACTGACATTGTAATAATCCACCTCTCTGCTAAGTTGGTCAGTGCCATCAAGATCTCATCCTTTATAAACATTGTTTCAACTTATGTTTAGGGACCGTTGGGTCTATGTGAACTTCACAGAAGACACTTGGATTCTCTTTGATTAAGATAAAAGTACAATATGCTCCCAGCACATGCTCCTCTTCTAGGATGTCTGCAACTAACACAGTTACAGGCCTCTGACCAGTTTTATCCTTCCTCAAATTCCAAATGAAGAATGGTTCATTGCGTGCTGTATTTGACTTCCAGTTTTCAAATCAGGTCATTATTTAGTAATGGGTTATTCACTTTTTCTCTTTGACAAAATTGAAATAATAAGAGTTTCCTTTTGCTATTGTCATGAGTACTCATAAACAGGACTTGTGTTACTTAAATATGGAAGATTGTGGGAAATAAACGATATTTTTAAGTCTAATGATTTCCAAGTTTTATATGGTGGAGAAAGATTAAGAAAATACTGCACTAGCTCACAAAATATTAAATTGTTTTAGAGGCTTTCAACTAGAAGCTAAGTGTCTATAGGACAGACTATATGTCTTCCAATTAAGTCTTTAGTATCAAACAAGAGCAATGTATCCATTTATATAATATTTACTATATATATATATATATATATATGTATGTATGTATGTATTTCCACCAGCTTTTTTAATTAAAATGAGGATTCACTAGTATGATAACAGTAATAACAACCCACAATGTTAACTAACTATACTGAGTGTGGTTAATAGTTTTTGAGTGAATTGATATTAGGTACTTCAATTTATAAAAAGAAGTAGCTATGGAGATTATAAATAATATTCAAGGTCAAATGATCAATAGAAACTTTTTAAAATGCTTTATTTTTGAAAGAATAGATTTCTTTTCATCTATTTAGGGTTACTTTTGCTGTGATGAAACACCATGACCAAAGCAACTTGGGAATAAAAGGGAAGCTTCCAAATCACTCTTCCTCTTTGAGGAAAGTGAGGACCAAAACAGGGCAGGAACCTGGAGGCACAAGCTGATGCAGAGGCCATGAAGGAATGTGGTTTACTGACTTGCTGCACATGACTTTCTCAGTCTGCTTTCTTATAGAGCCCAGGACCCCCAACCCACAATGGGCTGGGCCCTCCCTGGTTAATCACTAATTAAAAAATGAAATGTGGCTTTCTCCTCTCTGATGACTCTAGCTTGTGTTAAGTTGACATTAGTAGGCACTTTGTATTTCATAATTGTAAACTAAACTGCATTTTAAATCTCCAAATACAAATTAATACAGAAATTGAAAGAAATGTTGAACAACATTGTATTGGTTATTTTTAATTTAGTAACCTATGGGATAAATGAGTAATTCAAGTTACAAGGACACAAAATAGTTTCAGCTTGAATTAAATGATAATTCTCATTAATACTTATTTCTCAGACTTCCAGTACTCAATAAGTCAAGACATATTAAAAATATTATTTAACTAATGAAACATTTATATAATTTATACACAGAACTTATATATGTCTGTATATATTTTATAGATAAACTTCATTTAATTTTGCACATGAGTTTTTGGTAGACTTCTGTTCATTTTATTGCTTGTTTCTACGAATTAAACTTTAAAACGCTTAAAAATGGAATTTATATAGACTATCCCTTCTCTGATCATAGAGAAAGTTAATACTGTTTTTAATAAAGAATAGCAAAAAATTACAATTTTAAAAACAAATTTAAACATTAACAAATAATTATTCATGCAAAGGGAAATTTTTTTAAAAAAATGCAATTACTAACTCCAGAAGAAAATCCATCTTAGCACCCTAAAAATATTAATCCTAAATAAAACCATCTAAATGTTAAGAATCCTGTGAGTAACTTCAGAAAAAAAAATGAATAGAAATAAATGAGAAAAAAAGAAAAAGGAAAAGAACATAATGAAGAACAAAATAAAACCTCTTTTTATTTAGAATTTTTTTTATTCATTTTACATACCAACCACAGATCCCCCTCTCATCCCACCTCCTACTCCCCCTCCAGCATCCCCACCTCCTGAGGCCCCCTCCATCCCCTCCTCAAAAGGGTAAGGTTTCCCATGGGGAGTCAGCAAAGTCTGGTACATTCAGTTGAGGCAGGTCCAAGCCCTTCCCTGCTGCATCAAGGCTGAGCAAGGCATCTGACCAAACTCTTAAGCATACTCAGTGTGGTTAGTTAGCATTTCCTTATGAATTCTAGCAAAGGGAGCCATGCTGTGAAGAAAGTATAATTAGTGAAAAATAAATTAGGAAAAACATTTTAAGAATTATGAGACATTTGAAGATTAAAAAAGAAAGAAAGAAAACAGACCAGCTATAAATAAGTAAATACTTCAATGTATTTAAAAGATAAATTAAACTCTAGCAATCAAAATCCAGTTTATTTTAAACAATAAAAGATTATATATAATGCAATGTAGCATCTATATGTTATATAATAGAAAAATAAAAACAATCTTATAATTATACTATTTATTTTATACAATGCAATAATAAACTACATATTATATAAAGTGTCATAGTACTACTTATAATACACATAGTTAACATATACTATATTTAAATGCATTATATGTACTTGTATATATATTTGTATGTACATTTAATGTCTTCCTCTTAGCTTAGCAAATTTGTAGTTTAAGCAATATATATTTGTGTATAAAATATTGGAAATATTGAGCATAATATTACAAACTCTGTGACTTAAGCATCTACTTTATTAGCCAGATTAAGTAGGTATTATCAAAATATGGTCATTTGAAAATCATTTAAAAGAATTAACTTTTGGTAACATATGTCCTAATAACTTATTTTTTATATTCTTTTGTTTTTCACTATTACACATGTACATTCTCTAAAAAATATTGGTGTAATCTAGCCATGCATTTACTTTTATCTTTAAACCTTGACACAATTCTCCGAAGTCATTTTCTCATCTCATTATTTTGTGTTAGTCTATTTGATAAAGTCTCCATCTAACTGTGAGGTTTTTTGTATGAGTTATTGTTATGGTAATTTTCTAGAACACTAGTGTCCGGAAGGCAAGAATTCTTTTTACTGTGGCAGTCTTCATAGTCAGCCCTCTACCTGTCACGCAGTTGAGTGGGAAGGCATGAGCAGGTCACCCCTGATATATTTTGATATTAGGTGGGGTGGGTGGGTGTGTGATAGTAGATGGGAGTTGGTGCTTAAGTCAAGCTCAATGCTTTCTTATCAGGAACAGATCCAGTTAACCCAAGTATGTGCGAGGACTATGTGGTATAGAGAAAAACACATAAGTTGAATGTGAATCCAAATTACCACTTGTGCAAATTATTCTGTGATTGTTTCATAATTAGTGAAATTACAAGCAGCGTCCTACTTACATTGAGAGTGGGGGTGGAAAACCAAGTGTTGGAAGTTTGGGGGAGAAAGAAGACCAAATGACATTGCCTGAAAGTGAGGGACAAAATGTCCCAGTAATAAAAATATTTCAGTCCTGTGTAGACTTCAGTACTCCCTTGAATTTTATTACTATGAAATAAAAGTAGTACTAGACAATACATTGTGTGGTTCTTGTCAGGCTTACTTTACTGCATGGCTGCATGGAGAAGATAAGTAGGAGAGTTTAATTTAAACCAATCATGAATTTAACAGGCAAGTGTGGTAAGTATGGACAGTAGTTGGCTGGTGAAGATTCCAACTATGGAATTTAATGTGAGGAAAAATTTAAAAATGCAGAAATGAGTAGATGAATATGTAAAACATAATAACCATATGTGGAGGAGAGTTTTTGCATAATTTGTGCAGTAGTATGAACTATCATCTCTAGGGGGAAAAAATGTCCTTGTAAATTACTCAAAGGTTGCACATTATTTGACCAAGCCATTTGAGGTTTTAGAGTTCATGTTACTTACTGAAATATGCTTGCAGTTCTTCAAATGTCAACACAAATTCTAATTAAAAATGCATTAATATTCTTACATGACACTTTATAGTAACACTTTACTATATGTAGATGTAACCAACCTTCTTATTAAATAAGAAACACAGAACCAATGCAAAGAAGAAAACCAAGAGGTCAGAGCTAAGAGCTAAAACCTTACCCTTCCTCCTGTGGTGGTCCTACCTCTCCGAACCAGAGCTACCCCTGTGTTAAAGTCTTTTTATAGAGTTCCTGTCCTGCCTTCTCATTGGTTGTAAACCCAACCACATGACCGCCTCCTCACGGCCTGTCTGTATAGGCCTCCAGGTTTTCCATGATTGGTATTAAGATTAAAGGCATGTGTATCCAATAATGGCTGTATCCCTGAACACACAGAGACTTACCCAGCTCTGCCTACCAAGTGCTGGAATTACAAGCGTACGCCACCACTGCCCTGCTTTCCTATGGCTTGCTAATAGCTCTGACCCCCGGGCAACTTTATTTATTAACATACAAATAACATTTTAATACAAATAAAATATCACCATAACTATATACAAAATTTTACATGTCAAAATGTAGGCAATGTTACCCAAGTTTAAATGGTAAGATGTCAAGAGTGATATTAAGAGAAATTCTAGTTATATAGTATATGAAGTTTTATTACAAATTATTTTAAAATATTATTTTCTTTAAACAAAACAGTACATATTATGATGAAGCAAACAATAAATCACCTCCCAAATTTTCACTTAATAAATAGTTTTGTTTGCAATGCATGAGTAATACATTAATCACTTTAAATACATGTTCAATGTTAAAATTCCAACTTTCCTCATTAAATTTTATTGATTCATTATGGAATCAATAATAATAAATGCATAGCAAATCATTAAGGTAATTTAATGTTTTGTTTTTTAATCAGTAGCTATTTTCTTTTTTATTTATTTATTTTTTTTAGAATTTCATGTTAGTACTGAATTTACATCATTTCCACTCTCCCTACCCACACCTGAAATTCCTTCCATGCCATTTCCCCTCTCATTCTTAAATTATTGAACTCTCCTTCCTAAAGTATAGTTTTACACACATGCACTCACACATATACACATACACACACATGCTTGCACACATACACACATAAACACACATACACATATACATACATATATAACTTGCTGGATACCTATAACAATATGCCTATACTGCATAACTCATTAGAGGATTTGTCCTTAAGAATGACTCTCTCCTCCCCAAAGCCATTAATTTCATATAGTTATTCATCTGGAGCTAAGGCCTTGGGAGATTTTTTTTCCCCACCTACATCATCATGTCAACTGATGATGCCACTGTGCAGTTCTGGTTTAGGAGAATCCATTCTTGAGAGTTCAGGGGTATAGCTTCTGTTTCACATTTAGAAGAGGTTATCTCAGAGCAGATGTCCTAGTACTCTGGCTTTCACAGCCTTTCTGCCCCCTTCCTGCCATGTTCCCTGAGCCTTCGGTGTAGGGGTTGTGTTGTAAACCTATTAACAATTATTCTAGAATATT
Source organism: Peromyscus californicus insignis (assembly GCF_007827085.1). NCBI lineage: Eukaryota > Metazoa > Chordata > Mammalia > Rodentia > Cricetidae > Peromyscus > Peromyscus californicus. The sequence continues at coordinate 52,869,984 of NW_026294514.1, read as the reverse complement.
TTGATATTGTGGATTTCTCTATTGGGCTCTCTCTGCAGCTGAAACAGCAACAACAACAAAAATCCTCAATGAAGAACGAAAGGCACACTTTTCGGTGGGTACGAAGGTGGGTGTTTAGAATGCCATTAGAAATTATAAATGTCTTAAAAAATGGCAGCAGTAGTTTGTCCACTAGCATCCACAATTTCATCACACACTGGCTTGGTTTAGAGAATTGAATATAAATTCTCCCCCTACTCAGTGAACCTTAAGTCCAATTAGACAGTCTTTAGTTGTCCCCAAGATATAAATGCCACCATTAAACCATTTGGCATCTCTTGCCATGCTGGTCATTGTTACGGCTCACAGGCTTTACATCTAGACAGGACTGTCGATTGCTTTCACCCTTGGTGCTTTGCATAGCACCTTCTGGCACTGAATGTTAGTTCTCAGGGGGGAGGCTACCAGGTGATTGGTATCTCAGTTTCTCGAAGTACTGCGTCCAAAACACATGGCATCTTCAGCAACAGGGTCTTACTTTCAAGTACTGGGAGGCAACCAAGGGCTTAGAGTCTCCTTGACTCCCATGACCAACATACTCAAAGAGAGTTTTCCATGCCAGCATTAGGATTTTTGTTAGATAGGCCGTGGATTTTGGGGAAAGCATTATAGCCTCCTGTGGCATAACTTCTTTCAATACATACATATGTACACTATATATGTATTTTTAAATAAACCTACATTAATGTTTCTACAGGTTTTTCAAAATCCTTTTGTATTATTTGTCCCTGCTCACTCCCTTTCTGTCTATATTGCTTTCTCTTTTCCCTCTCCAGATAAGTTTCACCCACCTTTTTTCTTCCACTCCTCACTTTATAGTACCTGTGTCCTAATACCCTATATCTACAGACAATCTTCAAAGAATAAGGTTTAGGCAATAGGTATTAATAACATTAAAATATTTTGTTTTTAATTTTATTTTTGAAATTATCATATAATTACATTTCTCCCTCCCTTTCTTCCCTTCAAACCCTCCTTCAAATGCATGGCCTCTTTTTTCATGAATTGTTATTGCATGTGTATATATATATATCTATGTATATGAATATACATAGATATATATTCGTAAATATAACCTGTTCAGTCCATATAGTGTTAGTTGTGTGTATGTTTCAGGGCTGACCACATGGCATTGGACAACCAGTTAGTGTGCTGCTCCTGTGGAAACACCATCTTTCCCACTCCTGGCTTCTGTCAGTTGCGTATAGTTCTTTGTGTAGGACTGAACAACCACGGGCCTTTTTTCCTGTCCATTTTTGTACATTCATCATGTTGTCCTTGTTCAGCTCCCCTGTGAGCAATCATGTTGGTCAGACTTTTGGGTATGGCTTCTGAAATTACTAGGAGACAAAAATCTTACAGCAAATTCCCTTATCCTCTGGCTAATACATCTTTGTGTCTATTGAAGCTGAATAGCAAATCTCCTTTATACAGCCATCACTTGAAATAGTGTGCTGTACTTACTACAATTGCACATTTTTGAAAATAATATAAATTTCCATTTGATGTCATTTAAAAACTTTTATGTGCGTAGCTAATCTGAAAGTTTGTGCATACTTTGAAGAAGAATAGGAGCCATTCCAAGTGAAACACGACCATCTCATAGCATTTAGAACAGATGGTCTATATAACATCATACAATAGAATATTCTTTTATGAAGGTATTCTGTGTGTATGTTTCCAACAATTTTAGTTTTAATTAAAGTATTACTATTGAACAGCAAAATAGAGTGAAGGAATTGAGTTTTAATTTTTCCATGAAATAAATGTCAGTATCTACATGTAGCTAGTAGTTACTATATTAGACAGTGTGAATCCAAGAGTTTCTTCTGGAAGAAAGAGTTATTTAGGGATGATAGGATATTTAATTTCCTGTATGTGTACTATTTATAGCAATGGTATAAAAGGTAAATTATGGCACTGAGGAAACTTTTGAGTTGTTTCTAATGTGCAACATTTGCTAAGCTGGACTAACTGCAAAGGTCAGAACTCATGTTGTAGCTTTATTACAGTAAACTAAAAGTATTTTTTCTGTTACAGTTGCAGGTAAAGGGAGGTTTAGTCATTTGATATAACACATGTAACATCAGTTCACCCAGTCAAGCACAAGTTTAGCTGGTACTAGGGAAAGATTTTGCAGCTGTAATTGAGCCCTCTGATTAGTTGGCCTTATGTTAATCAGAGGGATATTATCACATGTGGATTGGATAAGATCTGGTAAAGTGGTTTCATTCTACTTGTGCACTGAAGATTTCGAAATAATAGCCACACTTGCCACTATTCCCTTTCTTCCCTTGTATCTGTCATTCTGAATTTTCATAATCATGGTGTCCTAGCTTGATCTATTCATCCCTTCTTGAATGCTTGCCTCTAAGGTCACATTATCAGCTCTTGTGCTCTTTTGTCTGTGGGGTTACTATAACCTTCTCTTGCTCACAGCCTTCTATGTGTACTTGACAGTTGCTGATTCAGATGTTCCTCAAAATTTTGTAAACCAATCCATTGCACTACATTATTTTGTTAAATGACAGATCGATGAAAGATAGATGCTATATAATGAGGGTAGATAACTGCTTGCTCATATCTTTTACTCCTTTTGAACCCTGACAGGAATTTTTAACCCTTCTGTTTGTACTGTTTATATATATGAATAGCAGCAAAAGTAAAAATAAAACCCAAGAGAATTTAAAGAAAAAAGATGTATGTGAGGCTTAATGATAACTATATACTGTTACACCATATTTAATAATTATTTAATACAATCAAATTGGCAAATTTTCCGTGTGTATTCGGAAAGCATATATCTTGTTTCTTTGACATTTGTGAATATTTAATTGTTACAGAAAATCATCACTCTTGTAGGAAAGGATTAATAACAAAATATGACCTTTTCTTGTTTTATTTTTAATGTGATTTGATGCAGAAAGTGGGATGCATTAGATGCTGTACTTCTCTTCCCACATACATAATAAAATGCTGAAATCAATGCAGCCCCCAGGAAGGGCAAGTGGTCTAAACAAATGCTTATAGGGTTCATTAAAGAGAAGGGCATTCACACATTTAGCTATCACAATGGAAATGTCAAGCTTCAGCTATTATTTTTTTTCCTGAAATAAAATAAAATGCTTATAGGACTAGTATTAAAATGTCATTAGGCTGTAATGTAAAGTAAATCCAAGCAAGTAAATTTATTCTCATTTTCCATGATTTAGCAATTTATCAAAACAAGAGACAGCAAATAGTGACATGCCTTCCAGAGCTACACTAAGATTTCCTTAGTCAGTAATTATTCCCACTTAGAAGAACAAAATATGTTAAGATAACAAGGTATTTCGTTAGCACTCCATAGCTTATGCTTAGACAGAATTCATAACAATAGAAAAGTAGGGAGATAAAAAAATCAAGGAAATGGGTGAAATTAAATATTCAAAAGGCAGAAGTTCAAAAGGAAGAAGAATATAGTTACAGATAGTTTTGCTTTTGCGTGGTCATAAGGGAGAGTTCACGCTAACCATTAAATCTTTGGAAGCTAAATGTGTGAAATTTATTTGATAGCTATGTTCATACATAGGCAAAATATATACGTAAAGGAATATTCATTTTATGATCAGTAGTACATTCAAATACTTAGAAACTACCTGCTAGTCAGTTACTGGTGGGGAAAAATCATGTTTTACTTGTTATAATTAAAAATTTTGTGCTATTGTTAAAATTTATGAGGGAGTTAATTTCAAGTTATATATCTTAGTAAGAAATAAAAAAGTGTGGGGGTCATTATTTTTGTGTCAAGATGGTATTTGTGTATTCACATATTATATTGGGGAAACATTGCAATAATATAAGCCATTATGGGTGGGGGGAGTTGAGGAAAGGAAGCTAGATTGAAAAGTATTTCACTTTTACCACCTGAAACCAGTATGATTTTATTTTTATTTGTGAGTGTATATATTGCATCTTCTAAATAAATACAAATTAGGATATTGCCATTTGAAGATAATATTCATAACATGATGGCATAAGGGGAAATAAAATGAAGTGTTTATTCTGTTTATAGAGTGGCAATTTTGTTTACTTAAAAATGTTATAAACGGTGTGTGGCAGTTTTGCCAGTGGGTTTGAGGAATCTGTAATTTGTGGGGATGGTCTTTCTGTCCTTGTTGATGAGGATAAGTAAAGTATTAGCTGGAATCAGCAACACAAAGCCACTCATTCATTCTTCTTCTCCCATGCTGTGGATATCGCTATATGTAAACAAACTCTGATTGGCCAATAGCCAGACAGGAAGTATAGGCGGAACTAACAGAAAGAAGAATTGAGAAAGGAGGAAGGAAGAGAGACTGCCTGGAGCCGCTGCCAGGACAAGGAAGATGTAAAGTACCGGTAAGCCATGAGCCACGTGGCAAAGTAAAGATTAATAGAAATGGGCTAAATATATGAGTAAGAGCTAGACAATGACAGGCCTGAGCTAATGGCCAAGCAGTTTAAATAATGTAAGAGTCTGTGTGTTTATTTTATAAGTGGGCTCTGGGACTGGCGGGACTTGGTGGCGGGAGCTGGAGAGAAATTCTCCAGCTACATCCCATGTTCAACAGACTGCTTCCCACAAAGCCTTGCTTAGGAGACGACTCAGATTTGGAGAAAAACTAACAAAAGGAAATGAGCTCCAAGAGGAACAGCTCTGTGTCAGCTCACCGTGCTATTTAGTCATGCCTGGCTCTGTGAGCACCAGAGAGGAGGCTCCCTCCTTATCAGCTTCCAAACAGCACTGACCTCTGAGTGATGCTGCAAGCTTCCATCCTTGACACACGGGAGAACACCAGAGTCTTAATCTTTCCTCTGTCACAAACCACTCTGATGTCTTTTTCCTATTGTTACATAGAACTTCTCTCCTCTTCTCCCTCTCTCTTTCATTGGAGCCTAGTTTGTATTCCCTACTCAGAAACTTTGCACCCAAAAGTGAAAAGACATGAACAACTATACTTCTGTTCTTCAAACTTCACTTTATTTTACTTGCTGTGCAGTTAACCAGCTTTGATTCAGGCGATAGAAATTAATCACCTGCTGAAGTACTGGCATTGTCAGGATGCTCAGCCCTGCTTGCAGCCCTTGTCCTGTGTGGTATAAAGAACTAGACCACTGGGTACTAGAATGAAACTTCTCAAACATTTTCTAAACAATTGCCTGGTATTTCAGAACAAGAAATTACAGAAGGGACTGCCAATGCCTTAAAAGGCATGGATCCTCATTTCTGATGGGAAAGCATCATCTATACTGCTCTTGTATCTAGCATTACATGTATCATGTCTTTTCAAGCTTCTCAGGATTTTGATGGTTCCAAACAAGAATAAATACTCTAAAATTTAAAAAATGAAAAGGGGGTATGTGTTGGAACATGGTCTAAGGGAATAACCTATGGTAAACACTGCCTTGGGAAATTATGAGAGGGGCTTCAGGAAAAAAGGCAGAGGGCCTTTTACCTCAGGTGTAGTTTGTTCCCTGACTGTTCTTGGATGTGATTTCATGCCTCCTGTGACAAACATTTGTATTTAGCTTATAAGACATGTTTATTCTTGTTGGATGTCAGAACAGAGCTATAGTAACCAATCTAGTCAGTGTGCCATGAATCTAGACATGGCCTTCTGCCTTGCTTTTGTGTTTTCCCAGATATAATCTATAGTATTATCACCAAATAATTGTGTTTAAATTAGTCTGTCCTAAGAAACTTCTGGGACAGGGCTGCTCTGGTAATATTTACCAGCATTTATTTACATGTTTTTCTGAACTCAAACAACCTTTCTTGGATCATTGCTTTATTTGTTATATTCATGTATAAAGCACAATAAAAATGAAGTAAGGTTGTATAGCATTAGAGTATAGTGTGCCCCATTCTTTCAGGTCTTCACATGCCAGGTCCAACAGACAAGATCTGCACAGGTCGGCTAAAAGTTCCATAAAATACAAAAAGTATTATCCCATTAAAGTTCTGAGAAAGATATGATGACATCTAGGAATATATTTTGGATTTTAACAAAATATAAATTTTTAAAGTATCTTTATTTAGTATGCTATAATTTTTAAGCTTTTTGAGAACTTCAAGTAGAACTTGTAGATACAAGATGAACTTATAGCTACATCATTCCTATCCTTCCTTGCTCAAATTTATTCTTTGTCCTTATATCAAATTCTTGGTCTCCTCTTACCATATATTTATGTGAATAATATGAATATACATATATATATATATATATACATAAATGTATATATACCCTATTGAGTTCATTTAGCATTGTGTGTATATACATGTGTCCAGGCTGACCAGGATTAGACATTCTATATCTTTGGTTGTGAACCTAGCCTTTAACGGCTGAGCCATCTCTCCAGCCCAGGATTAGACGTTCTATGTGGATGCTGGAGAAAGGTACTTCCACCTGTAGCTCTTCCCCTAGTAATGGGACCACGTGGAATTTTCCCTGCCTGTGTTGGCAAGTCATCTGGCATTTTCCTTGTGCTGGCTGTGTTCAGGCAACCATATTGTTGAGATTTCATGGAAGTTTTTTTCACTGTTGGTGGGTTTACAGATTGGCATGACCACTATGGGAATTCTAAAAAAGCTAAAAGTAGATCTATCATGTGACCCACCTGTACCAGCGTTGGCATATACCCAAAGGACTTAACATCCTACTCCAGACACAGTTGCTCATTCATATTCATTGCTATTCTACTCATAATTGCTATGGAACAGGAACAATTTAAATGTTTTCTACTTAAACTAGTGAGTGGAAAATGAAAACGTGGAACAAGAGTATTTGTCACCCCCATTAGCTACTTCTTCAGCTATAGCTGCAGATTCCAGAAGGCTCTTTAAAAGTGGTAAAGAAACACTGCTCCCCCCTCAAAAAATAAACAGATAAACATACAAAAACAAACAACAACAATGACAAAAAAAAACAGGGCCATAAAACAGGGCCAAGGATTCAAGAAAACAGCTCTCCATGGATTTCTAGAAAACAGATAATGCCTGCCACACATTGCTACACAAATAATCATTATCTTAGTGTGAACCACTGAATGGAAAAATATATTCCCAGAAAATGGAACCAGGCAGGATTAATATTATGAAACCATTGTACCAAGAGCAATTTACAGATTCAATGAAATTTCCATTAAAATTCCAATGGAATAATGAAGCATTAATCTTATTAATCTTTATCAATAAAAAATCAGGAGTCAAATGTTGAGGTAAGAACCTGTGATATCTGAGAAGCAGGGAGCAAGTACCAATTGCCTCCTACCTCTTCCATTCCTCTGTTTGTCCAAAAAGGCCTAGATCCTCTCTCACCCCGTCTTACTACTTCTTGTCTCCTCTCTATCTACAGTCTTCCAAACCTCTATAGCTAATTTTGGTCAGCTAATGGCTAACTTCACTCTCTTACTCCAAGCAAGCTTTATTTGTCAGAACACAATTAAAATATAATACAACATTTCCCCCTTTTTGCCTAAATAAAAAGCGAAGGTTTTAACTAACATAAAAAAATTATGTACAATAAGCACAACTATATGCAAATACATACAGGTAAAAAATACATTAACAACATCCAGTCCATTTGCATTTGACAAATTCAAAGAAAATACTACATTATCTATCCTATCTTGGTGAGTCCAAATTGTTGTACCTAATTTCTTTGCTATCCTAACTTGTATTACCAACCCAAAACTATTTTTTTATGTCTCTCAGCCTTATATACTTTATTTTTTTGTGAGTTTCTTATCTGAATTTTGTAATAAGGAAAGCTATTACTATACCTAGTCTTCAACTCCATCAGAGATCTAAGAAGGATATAATAATTACTGAAGTAAACAGGAAGTGCAGAGCAAAAATCTTCCAAAACTAAGAAATGACAGAAACAGCTAGCAGCCTGGATAGTCACACAAGGTTCCTCTGAAGCATTGGGGCATCCATCTTCAGGCTGCAGGCTTAGACTATCTGATAGACTTTTCTGTGAAGCAGGATTTTTGAAGGACTGTCCTGTTTTGGCTTGGCAAGATTTGGCAGTCACTTTCTTTTGTGTTCTGCTTGTCCAATTTGGACAGCAATTGTCAGCAGTTGAGACAAGAGCAGTTTCTTGCCCAGTGGCTAACTTTTGTGACAAAGAAAGTAAACTCCATATGGAGTTTCTTTGATGCCCATCATCTTTTCTGAAATAAATTGATGTTGCCAGGAGCAGACACTTCTCCTTCAAAACAAAACAAATCAAATAAACAAACAAATAAACCTTTATTATATTAAAACATCTTAAATGCCATGTTCTGTAGATCTCTAAAGTGTTTATAGACCACCTGTCTATCTAAAATATATCTTTGTTTGACCTTGAAAATATAGGTAACTAACTACTAACCTGAATTTTTTATTATCCTAAATAATGTGTAATAATAACTTTCAGGTACTAGAAATTTACATTAGATTGTTAAATGAGCTGCATAGGTACAATACCTTAAACAAGAGTAGAAATGTATGTACAGTACATTCTACCAAAAATAACCTTAAATTTGTATAAATATACAAAAATATCAAATAAGAGTAGAAACAAATATACAGTATTAAAAAACCCTCAAATTTGTATCAATATAGAAAAATCCATACCAATGTAAAATACTTAAGACAATAGTTGCTTTATTAGTAAAAGTAGATTCAATAATCTACCCTTTTTTCCTATCATTTCTACATCCCCATTTTCTTTTCAGAAGAAGATCCCTGAATATAATCTCCTTTGTTTATCTTTTTTCCTGACCACTACCAATAACAACTTGCAATCAACGCCCCTAATGACAGCAGATATCTATAACCCACTGAAGGACAAAATCTACCCACCGTACCTCTTGGGATTGTAGTCATCATATTCTTAAAATTACTTCCTGTTGTCTGGAGGTGAAGGTATCTTCAGGGGACCCAGGAAAAAATTAGAATAATTCACTGCCAAAAATTTAAACGTTTTAAATGTCATATTCAGCAGATCTTGAAGAGGTTAAAGGATCATAATTTCTTATGTATACTCAGAGTACAAAAACTTGAGTCCTAGTTACCTGACAGAGACTCAAACCTGGAGTCATGTAGAGGAAGCTAGATGAGTTTTTTCTAGGATTAGTTAGTAGAATTCTCTGTGACTATTAATTTCATGATGAAAAGATTAATATATGTATACATTCATTTTATAAATTTTGAGATAATATCTATACCTTAACTGTGGGAGGCCAGCTCTCACCTTTTAAAGGGTTCCTATGAGGAAGAGAGAGGAATAAGAAACTTTAAGATAGAAAGATAGTGGAGAGGAGACAGAAAGAAACACAGGATAGTTTCAGAAGGACCTGGATCAAAATCCACTGGCCTCTTCTATCTCTTCAACAGGGATTTTCATAGCAATGCCAAGGGGTAGGGCAAAAGACCTCCCCCTCAGTAGATCAAAGCATACCACACAGCCAAGTACAGACCTTTCCAAACACCTAGTAACCACACATGTGGTCAAGTCTTTTCCTTATGCAGCCCTGCTGGGTAAAACAAGCTCAGATCTCACTAGGAAACCTCTGTTGGCTCCCACACTTAGGAAAAGTTTTAAAGAGTAAAATCAAAGAATTATGAGATTAGTAGTAATAAAATAGTCCCTTAATTTTAATTTTTCTTCTGTCCCACCAGGGGACTCTTCTGACATGAGACAGAGATTTTGGATTTTTCTTTAACAAGCTTGCTTGAGGTTAGAGAAGGAGAAAGCCACTTTCCAACTTCTGAGCCAACTTGAAATTTTAATTGAACTGGGACTATAAAAAGATCATTTGCATTTTATGTCTATAGAACAGAAAGAACAAATATTTGGGAAGATTTATGAAATTTTATTGCTGGAAATGTGATATACCAATAGTCCAATTTACACTTTTTCTTGGGATATTTTATCTAGATAAAATGCTCTTTCTTCAGATGTCTCATTTGCCGAGTGGCCTTCATATTCCTTAGTTGGGTGCTTTTATTCTCCTGGAAAGACAAAAACAAAACCCTGTTCCCATCCTACTTTGGGGAGTTTCCCTTTTGGCATATTATATCTGATCAAATGAAAAACATTTGTTAGTTTTATAAGTTAGTTTAGATTGATTGGTCATGCTCTTTGATGAACTATCATCTCTTCTAATCCAGAGATCTCTCTTGTCCAAGTCTAAACTTTATCAATTTTGATCATATCCATATGTAGCTGCAGAGTTTCCTTTTGGGTCCTGCCAAGCCCCTGCAGTCCCTCAGTCCACTTATAAAATAATCACTCAGAAGCTTATATTACTTATAAACTGTATGGCCATGACAGGCTTCTTGCTATCTAGTTCTTATATCTTAAATTAACCCATTTTTATTAATCTATAAGTTGCCACATGGCTCGTGGCTTACCAGTATCTTAATATCTGCTTCTTATGACGGTGGCTGGCAGCATCTCCTGACTCAGCCTTCCTGTTCCCAGAATTCTCCTCTCTCTTTGTCCTGCCTATACTTCCTGCCCGGCTACTGGCCAATCAGCACTTTATTTATTAACCAATGAGAGCAACACATTCACAGCATACAGAACATCCCCCCCTCCCCCCGCATCCATAACTTTTCTTCTCTGTGGGAACAAAAAACAAAACCTCTTCCTTAATGTACCACATATCCTGGTTTCCATTCTGAGGTCATCAACATGTGACTTAATACAGTAGTTTTCTCCACTATCCAACATCTCTCTACAGCTGATGTTCCTTTCTCATTAGCATTTAGAAAATTTGAAGTTAGTAAAGCATCATGCAATCTATCTCTGGAAGTCATTATTACCCCTTTTTATTTATTAAGCATATCTTTTTAAGTTCCATATTACTATAACTGCTTACCCTGTAGGATTGTGTGGTATACCTGTAATACGACTTATGTTGTAATATGCAAAAAGTTGTTTCATTTTACTAGAGACATAAAAACATAGTCAATCTTAATTTGTGCAGGTATCCTCATTATGGCCATAACTTCTAACAAATGTGTGATTACAGAATCAGTCTTTTCAGACCTCAAAGCAGTTGCCCATTGAAATCCTGAATATGTATCTAAGGTACGGTGTATACATTTTAATTTTTCAAACTCTTCAAAATGAAACACAACCATTTACCAAGTTTCATTTCTTTGAGTACCATTTGGGTTACTTCTTACAGGTATGGGAGTTTGATTATACAAGGAACAAGTAGGACATTTCCTTAGCTTGTTGCCAAGTGATAGAAAAATGTTTTTATAAACCCTTGCTATTGACATTGTGTTTCTTATGAAAATCTGAGGCTTTTAGCACATTTCCTACCAAGAGTTGGTCAATTTCATTATTTGCTTGTGCTAGAGGGCCTGGTAGACCCATGTGGGATCTGATATGTGTTATATATAAGGAATTATTTCTATTACTGATTATTTCTTGCAATTGAATAAATTACAAAGTCAATTCTGAATCATCTGGTGTAAATTCAGAAGTTTCAATGTATAGAAAAACTCTTTCTGTATATTGAGAGTCAGTAACTATATTAAGAGGTTCTAGAAAATCTAATAATACCATGAGAATACCATATAATTCTGACTTTGAGCAACTTTACTTAAATTTTCTGACTTGTAACCTGCCTTTCCTGTTTTCTTCACATCAGTATAGAATGCAAGGACTCCAGAAATTGGTGTAATATGAGAAAGGATCCATTTAGTTCTCTTTATAAACTGAATTCTCTTGCTTTTAGGAGAATTGTTAGTCTCTCCCCCACCCCCTACAAAAAAATACTGCAAATTCTTTGCCAATATTCATTTTCTTTCCATAATGAAGAAATTTCAGTATTAGTAAAAGGTACCATAATTTCTGAGAGGTCTATTTCTGCCCATTGATGAAGTCTTAATTTTCCTTTCAGAATCAACTCAGAAATTTTTGTAGGGGAAAATTTTTCAGTCCTGCCCGGGCCCACAGTTTGGACAAATCTGGGCACAGACAGGACTGAGAAACTCCCCACTACAATTGGTGCCCCATGTTGGGTGCCATTTGTTAAGGTCAATCCATTTGAGTCTACTTAATGGATAGTAGGGATTTATTAAAATATAAATTGAGGAAATACACTCATGAATATAGAACTGAGTAAACATCTGAAGTTATCCTCTGGAAGTCTGGGAGTGAATGCACCTGTCCAAGAACAAGAACATGATTCCTCTCCCTTTCCTTAAAAGAGGTCACATCTGAAGGCAAGAAATATCATCCCTTTTGAGCCATATAGTCCAAGGTCATGGACAGAGGAAATACCACTACCAAACTTTTCTACATAGGTCTTTAATCCTTTGCTCTGTTTGTGTGGTACACATATCCATTATAATATATTATCTCCTCTCTGTATTAGAATTCCTGCAGGAGAATCCATAGAAAGTGAAATAACCAGAATACAATCATATTCTGGATTCAAATGATCCACATGTTCATCCTGTAATTTCTCTCCTACCAGAACCAATTCTCTCTCAGAATCACCTTGCAAGGTTTGAAATAAATTACTAAGTTCTTGAGTTGTTAATCTAATTGTGGGTTGTAGCCAGTTAATATCCCCAAGCAATTTTTGAAACTCATTAAGAGTTCATAATTCATCTCACCTGATTTTTACTTTCTGTGATTGAATTTTTTTATAAACCTATGTTATCTTATAGGTAATTAATAGAATATTCTCTTTGTATTTTTTAGGAGCAATTTGTAATCTCCAACAAAGCAAAATTTTCTTTACTTCTTCAAACATTTACTCTAAGGTATCTACATTTGAATCAACCAGTAATACATCATCCATATAATGGTAAATTATAGATTAAAAAAAGCATTTATGAGTTATTTTCAGTGGCTGTTTAATATTCCTTGTGGGAGATCTTTTCATTGATATCTTTTAACAGGCTGAGAATTATTATATGTAGGCACTGTGGAGGTAAATGTTTCTCTATCCTCTTCTTATAAAGGTATAGTGAAGAAACAGACTTTTAAATCAATCATTACAATAGACCATCCTTTAGGTAATAGAGAAGGCAAGGAAATTCCAGCCTGTAGAGAGCCCATTGGTTGAATTACTTTATTTATTGCTCTCACAACTGCTAACATTCTCTATTTTCCAGATTTATTTTTAATGATAAATATAGGAGAATTTCAAGGATTGGTCATTTCCTCAATATGCTGAGCATTTAGCTGCTCCTAAGCTAAATGCTCCAAACCAGCTGTTCTAAGACATGCAGTTTCCCTTATGTTAAAGGCCATTGTCTCACCCAGACAGATTTGTCAGTTAGCCATTTTAAAAGTAGGGCTGTTGGTACCTTTTAAAGAATAACAGTTGTTGTGCTGTTTTTGTATAACCTGAATGGTCAGTGACTGTTCTTTATAATACTTTCTAATATTTTCTCTAAAAACATACATTATTTTATGGTTTGTTTCTGAGATTGGAGGAATGTTAATCTGAGTATTCCATTGCTGTAAGAGATCACATCTCCATAAATTCATTGATATGTTAGCCAAATATGGCTTATCTTTTTCTTTCTGTCATCCTGGCTCTATACATTCAACCCACCTTGTGCTTTGTTTTACCTGAGATAAAGTTCCAATACCTAAAACTTGAACATTTATCCCTTAAAGAGGTCAATTTGGATGCCAAGATTCTGGTGCAATTATTATTACATCTGCCCCTGTATCTACCAAACTCTCAGTTACAATGTCATTTATTCATATTTTTAACTGTGGTCTTTGATCATTTATAGAAGTTTGCCAAAATATTTATTTTATGGTTTCTCCTGAATGTTTGGTTTTATCTTCTAAAGCTGTTCTATCATCCAGAGCAGTGTGTTCTTTTACAATAGGCATTAGGTCCTTTTATTGCTATTTGGAGGAGTTTCCCCCATGGTGACAGGGAATAATTGAACAAAATTTGATATGGAGGCATGCAATAGGCCCCCCAAGGTGTTTAACCATTGCAAAGGGTTACCTTGTCTGTCCCTTGTTCAACTGCATTCATTGGATTCATTGGTCAAATGTTAGCCTTTGCCACACCTTTTGTGTACTTCAGAAGGCAGGGACTTTTTTTGGGATTATTATTAGGAAAAAAAAAAAACATTGTTTATAAGAATGCCCTGCCTACAATCCCTTTTTAGGTGACCTTGTTTACCACAATTAAAACATGTGACATTTTGATTTTTCTTTAAGCCTTTGGAAATTACCTCTCCTATAGAAGAATCATCGTGGTTATGAGATTCTACATTGACTGTATCTCAGATCCATTCCTCTATAGGAGCCTATCTTGCCTTTAAAAGCCTAATTATGATTTTACATTGGGAAATAGCATTTTTTAAAAATCTGAAGTCAATTAGTATTTGTCTAGCTTCTGGATTTGGTATCATTCAATTTACAGGTGAAGTCAATCTTTGAAAAAAAATCAGTGAAGGTTTCTTTGGGGCTCTATATAACTTTCATAAATTAATAAGTTCTCTTTCTGACTTCTTTACCATTGTTCCAAACATTCAAAGCTGCTATACAGCCTAGACTCAAGTTATGTTCATCATATATACACTATCTTCATACATCAGCATAATCATACTCTCCCAGAAGTTGGTCTTGGGAAATTTCAATACCTCTAGCCCTACTTCATTGTTCAATGGTCCTAGCCTCATCTTTCCACCAGGTCTTCCACTGTAATTGAGGGCCAGGTTCCAATACTGCTGTATCAAAGTGTTCCAGGTCTTGTGAGATAATTCTGTTACTAGTTGTGCATGAATTTAACATCTGCCTCATGAAAGGTGAATGCATACTATATGAGACTGTCACTTCCTTAAATTGCCTCAAATCAAAAAAAATTATATCTGCACAATTTTTTTCAAAGAATGAAAAAAAAAAGCACATAAGAGAAATACAGCATATTTAGTAAATGATGCTGTGAAACTAAGTATCTGGAGTAGAAAAATGAAATTTGATCCTTGTCTCTCAATTTGTATAAAAATCAATTCAAATTGGACCAATGATTTTAATGTTAGACCTGAAACACTCAAACAATCAAATAAACAAACAAAAAGAGGGAGTCTCCTTCAGGAGATAGGTTTATATAAAGACTTTATGTATAGGAGTGATTACTCAAGAAATGCCACCAATAATCAACAAGTTCAATCTCATAAACTTAAAAATCTCCTGTATTACAAAAGGAAAATGTTTAATAACTGAAGCCTACAGAATGGAAAAGCTGCTTGCTGGCCATGCATCTGATGGAGAATTAGACTCCATAGGAACTCAAAAAAAAAAAAGTTTTAAAATGAAGCTATTGAACTGAACACGGATTTCTCAAAGGAAGAAACACTAAAAGCTAAGAAATATTCATTTGAAGTGTTGTTCAACATACCTGATAATCAGGGAAATGCCATTTAAAGCTATTTTTTTCAAATTCATCTTATCCCAGTCAGGATGGACTTCTCCAAGTCCCAGAAAAGAAAATGACAACAAATATTGTCATGGATATGGGAAAAGAAGATTCCCCCATACATAGTTAGTGGGATCCCAAGCTTGTAATGTACTTAGGAAATTCGTGTGAAGGTTCCTCTATAAACCACAAATACATCTAATATATGAAAATTTCCACACCATCCCTTAGCTTATAACCAAAAAGATTCTACATCCTACTACAGAGATTCAAGCTCATTCTTGTTCATTGATGCCTTATCCACAGTAGCTAGGAAATGGAAACATCCTAGATGTCCATTAAGTATAGTATCTATGAAAAATGACTTTTAGTCAGTTGTAAAGAAACATAAACTTGTGAAATTGCCAGTAAATTAATGAAAACAGAAAAATTATACTATGGTAATTCAGACTCAGGAAAAGGAAAGCTATGTGTTCTATCTCATGTGGGCACTAACATTGGATCTCTAAATTTGTGTATTTAACCTACCTGTGGAAATCAGGAAACTATAAAGTTTGGTTTGGGTGTGTTGATCTTAATGGAGGGGAAGAGTATGTTGGGAGCTATGTAACCTAGTTTGAGTTTAGCATATGAGCATTGTCTAATGGGTCTCCATGAGGCCGACTCTCAGACTTTGTGTCCAGAGGCAGCAAAGACTGAGAAAACACAAGGCTTATGTAACAATTTGTTGGATGGGGCATGACCAGCAAGCTGGTAGGTTTTCATGTCAGGAGCAGGAAGCATCCCAGGTGTAGTGGGTAGCCATTCCAGCTTTGATATGGAAGTTCCAACCCCCATTGAGGCTTCGGTAACTGTCACACCTACAAGGCAGGGCCAAGAGAGGACCCTGAAGACTGAGATCTGGATGGGCCGCTTCTCTTGTTTCCTGGACCCTGGATGCTAGAGGTAGACCCAGGAGAGTTCTCCAGAGAACACCGCCAGACTGAGCTGCATCTTTTCCAGAACCCACAACCTACCCATCCCTTCATTTGTAAGTAACGCCACTAAATAAATCTCCCTTTTAACTACGTGGAATGGCCTTAATAATTTCACCAATACCCAGGTAAGTCAGAGGTAACCTATCTTTCCTGGCAGTCTCCTGGGGCACAGGCACAGCCTCACCCAGATGGCTGTGTGGGTAGCTAGCAAAGATCAAAGACAAACACTACCTTTGCTGTTTGGGATAAAGGCAGCCTTGGGCTAAAGAGGATTCTGGCTCAGATACCAAAGTTCAAGCTTACATAAGACAGGATGTTCAAAGAACCATGTGCCTGTTGGAGTGGACTATCAACCTTCCAGCTGTTCATGTCTTTCCCGAGTATTGTGTCCTGGATTTCAGGATGAAAACTCTAAAGTGCTGATTTATTTTCTGGTTGTGTCATACCACTCTTCATCTCCTGAATGACACAGAGTCTATTATGGGTGAAGCCTTCCTTTCTTGTCCTCTGAGTGACAGAACTCAGAGACTGAAGGAGCTATCTGAAGTCCCCCTCAGTCTTTCAAGTTTGAAGAAGAAAACAAGGCCTGAGGCCATCCAAAACTCCACCTATGTCTACAGTTGTTCAGTCAGATTTGGTATGTGAGGACTTGTATCTCCCCTGGCTTTTATGAGCCAGATGCTTAATGGAGATGCCTCTATGCATGGTGCTCTCCTGTGGAGCAACTGTGGGTCTATCCTACCCCCCTTGCAAATGAAGTCCCACTGGGAGCTGTGCATTCTGCCTCATCCCTTCCTGCTGTAGCTGGCATGTCCTTTGACTCCCACAAGGAGCAGCAGGAAGAAGATGTTTACACAGTGAGTATAGTGAGTAAACAGTCAACACCATCCTAACACTTGTCTGTGTGTCTTTCACATTTGCTGAGAATGATCATCTCATTAGAAGCTGAGAAAGTCTTTGACAAAATTCAACACTCCTTCATGATAAAGGTTCTGGAGAGATCAGGGATATAAGGAACACATCTAAATGTAATAAAAGTGACATACAGCAAATTGGCAGCCAACATCAAATTAAATGAAGAGAAACTCAAAGCAATTCCACTAAAATAAGGAAAAATCAGGAACAAAATGCTGTCCTCTCTCCCCATATCTATTTAGTATATTACTTGAAGTTCTAGTTAGAGTAATAAGACAACAAAAGGAGATCAAGGAGATACAAATTGGAAAGGAAGAAGTCAAACTTTCCCTATTTTCAGATGATATGATAGTATACATAAGCGATTCCAAAATTTCTACCAGGTCAGAAACACCTTCAGTGATGTGGCGTGAAACAAGATTAACTCAGAAAAATCAGCAGCCCTCCTATACATAAATGATAAATGGGCTGGTAGAGAATAACACCCTTTGCAATAGCCACAAATAATGTAAAATATCTTGGGGTAACTCTAGCCAAACAAGTTAAAGACCTATATGACAAGAAATTTAAGTCTTTTAAAAAAGAAATTGGAGAAGATATCTGAAAATAAAAAGATCTCCCATGCTCATAGATTGGTAGGATTAACACAATGAAAATGGCAATCTTACCAAAAGCAATCTGCAGATTCAATTTGAACCCCATCAAAATTCTGAAACAATTCTTCACAGACCTTCAAAGAATACTCAACTTCACATGGAAAAACAAAACAAAACAAGACAAAAAACAGGATAGCTAAAACAACCCTGTATAATAAAAGAACTTTCAAAGGTATCACCATTCCTGACTTCAAGCTCTACTATAGAGCTATAATAATAAAAATAGCATGGTATTGGCATAAAAATAGACAGATGGATCAATGAAATCAAATTGAAGACACTGACATAAATCCACACACCTACAAACACCTGATTCTTGACAAAGAAGCCAAAATTATACAATGGAAAATAGAAAGCATCTTCAACAAATGATGCTGGTGTAACTGGATGTTGGCATGTAGAACAACACAAATAGATCCATATCTATCGCCCTGTACAAAATTCAAGTCAAGGTGGATCAAGGACCTCAACATAAATCCAGTTACACTGAAGTTCAAAGGAAAGAAAGTAGGAAGTAGCCTTAAATGCATTGGCAAAGGAGAAAACTTCCAGAATATAACACCAGTAGCACAGAAACTGAGATTGACAATTAATAAATGGGACCTCCTAAAACTAAAATGCTTCTGTAAGACAAAGGACACTATCAATAAGACAAAACAGCAGTCTATAGAATGAGAAAAGATCTTCACCAAAACCATATCTGACAGAGGGCTAATCTCCAAAATATATAAAGAACTCAAAAAACTAGACATCAAAATACCAAATAATTCAATTAAAATAGAAGATACAGATTTAAACAGAGAATTCTCAACAGAAGAATCTCAAATGGCCAAGATACACTTAAAAAAATTGTTCAACATCTTTAGCCATCAGGGAAATGCAAATCAAATGGCTCTGAGATATTATCTTACACCTGCCAGAATGTAAAAAACACTAAGGACAGTCTATGTTGGAGTAAGGGGAACACTCCTCCACTGCTAGTGGGAGTGAAAACTTGTACAGCCACTTTACAAATCTGAATGGCAGTTTCTCTGAAAATTGGGAATTGATCTACCTCAAGACCCAGCCATACCACTTCTAGGAATATACACAAGGAATGCTCAATCATATCACAAGGACATTAGCTTAACTATGTTCATAGCAGTGTTTTTCATAATAGCCAGAACCTGGAAACAACCTAGATGCCCCTTAATAGAAGAATGGATAAAGAAAGTGTGGTACATATACACAGTGGGGTATTCCTCAGCAGCAAATGTTTTTTTAAAATATATATACACGTATATAATGTTATCATAGGGAGAACAATCAATTTGTGAGTCAAATCTGAGTGTATACGCCATCATTCTATTCCCTAATGTGTGTGTGTGTGCTATTTCAGACTCACGTGATCGGGAAATTTTTATTACACTATGAAAGGGGGCAATACTGCTATTTTAATGCAATGAAGTAAATTCAGGAAGTGTAGCCAAGAATAAATGTTCTACAATACAGTGGTTTGAAAGAAAATGGCCCTCAAAGGTGTGGCACTATTAGGAGGCATGGCTTTGTTGGAGTGAGTGTAGCATTGTTGTAGGAAGTATGTCACTGTTTCAGAAGAATTTGAGGTATCATATATGATCAAGCCACACCCAGGGTCAGTTTACTTCCTGTTGCCTGCAAGACATAGAACTCTCAGCTCCTTCTCTAGCACCATGTCTGCTTGCATGCTACCAAGTCCCACCATGATGATAATGGGCTAAACCTCTGAAACTGTAAGATACTCCTATTAAATGTTTTCCTTTATAAGCATTGCCATGGTCATGGTGTCTCTTCATAGCAATAGAAATTCTAAGACATACACTGTAATCAGAAGTCATTTGTTCATACTTTTAATCATCTCTTTCCTCCTCCCCCCTTTTAATGCAAAATAATATTCAATCTTCACTCATAATATCCATATTTAAAATTTTCATATAATATCTTTATATAAGAATTGAAAAAATATTTAGAATGTAATTATGATTTTCTTTTTCCAGAGTATTAACTCATGGGAGTTTTGCATAGACAAATGAACTTAAGATACCATCAAATGTTACCTATCATTCAAATACACATTTTCTGAAAAGTTTTAATTAACCATATCTATTACATTTCCAATCAAAGAAGAAGTGCCATGAAACCTAGGAGTAGTGAAATGATACTTCCATGAGTAATTTGAAGGCTAGCAGGCATAGCAAATAAATGAGCCCATACTCTGCTCCATGACAATAAGCATTTAGGACCTTGCAGATTACAGCGTGAAAGTGCAGCCTTTACCTGAATCATATACCTAATTTCAGTCATCTACTGAGTTAGTTTTCTCTAGTTTTATCTCATTGACAAACGCTTTTCTAATAATACTGAACCTCATGAATTAATTTTTATTCTCGGCATTTGAAGTTATAATACTCTACTAGTTGAATCATACAATTCACCATCTTTGGGGAATCTTACTTTTCTGTATTGCTTCCAATGTATACAATTCACTGTTTCTTTTGAGAAGAAAAACCCATCATTTTGTTTCATGCTGTACTTAAGCACAGTATTAGTAACTTAGAAAAATTCACTGATACATTTGACAATTGAGTTGGAATTTTTTTAAATTCATTCTTTTTTTTTTTTTTTTTTTTTTGGTTTTTCGAGACAGGGTTTCTCTGTGTAGCTTTGCGCCTCTCCTGGAACTCACTTGGTAGCCCAGGCTGGCCTCGAACTCACAGAGATCCGCCTGGCTCTGCCTCCCGAGTGCTGGGATTAAAGGCGTGCGCCACCACCGCCCGGCTTTTAAATTCATTTTTAATGTCAATGAGTAACAAGTGCTAAATATTTTTAAAATATTGAATAAGAAAATTAAGCAAATTATCTCTTGAGTTTCACTTAACCCTGCATTGCTTCTGTTTCTGTGAAGAGGGACAGAAGAGGATGTGGGAAAATGACATTGCACACAGTTCTGGGAAATGTTTATAATTTTGATGCAATAAAAGGAATCAGAGATTTTTTTTTTAAAGTAAAACATCTACTAAAAATTGTTTGCACAGAACTGTTTTGTCTCTGAATGAAGTTGCTTTAAAAACAGCAACTCTCATGTTCCTTTTAGTTCACTTCATTCTAGTATACACTTTCCTACCTATTGAAAAGACGGAATTCACCATCCTTGCAAATGGCATGATATGTCAGGAGAATAGTGTTTGCTTTACTCTTTAGTATCTCAGAGTATGCACAACAAAACTCTCCTAAGACACTTAGAAAGTATGCTTCTTAGTTTTAAGAAATATGCTTTCCCTACTTTCCCTTATATGACAGATACCCAAAATATTATATTCAGTTTTTACAACTCTTAGTTGAATTTAAAATCTGTAATCAGAATATATTGTATGAAAAAAAACTATTTTCAATAACAAATAGAAAAAAAAGCTGTAGCAATCTAATGTACTTTGCTTGCCTGTATAATATAGCAATTTGGAGAGTTTCTATATCATGCACATGTATAATATATCAATCAATTTGAGTATCTATCATGCATTTTCAACAAACTTTACTTTTAATATTATTCCATTTATAAGATTTGAATTTTTTCTGCATAATTATATTTAATGAATATTTCACTGTCAATTTTCAGGAAAGCATAACCCATACATTTTTGTTTGATCTCTGGATCAATAGAATGTAGTAAATTCATATTTGCTGAAAGTATAAATTAATAATGAAAAAATTCAAAGTTTACTTTTTCTATTACTTGAAAGATACAAATTCATGTCAGGGGGAAAAATAGTTCTAGATTAACTGATATTAAACCTAACTTCCTGCTGTAAAAATCCTACAATACCTAGGTGAGATAGAGTTAACAGTCTTTACAGGTACCAGGTAACACAGTAGAGTGTTTATTCTCATTTGCTCTCTGTTTAGAAAGCTTTCGAAATGATCACCCGGGAGCTAGAACCCCATCAGACAGTAGCAAGAGGAAGAGACACAGCTGTGCCTGGGTGAAAGGGTCCCTTGAGATTTGGCATCGGAATGCTGAAAAGAGTCTAAATAGAAGCTCACTTCTGGTCACAGACCATTTTGTGAGTTGTTTGATGGAAAGAGTATCTCTGGAATTTTTAGCAAAAAAATATATCGAAGGGCTAAAAGCAAAGCAATTTCTCAAGCATGCTAGAATTTGAAGTTCCAACTCAACTAGTGTAGACTCTTAATTGAAATTCCAGAAACGGCATACTTTAAGAACGAGTCACTTTATGATAAGGATAGCATCCTTGACAGACATGGGAAACATATAGGGTCACTCTAAGATATCTAAACGCCATACAATAACCTACTAGTAAATGTATTGTAAGACAGAATAAACATTAACATTGCTAAAAAATTATATGGACAGCCAACACTTTAATATATGGCTATCCATAATGGGAAGAAGTGTTATAAAATCAATAGACAAAAGGAACCACAGTAAGATAGTTGATAAGAAATAAACCAGGAAAGGTAATCAAGGATAATCCAGATTTGGAATACACAACTAAAGCTACATTAGTCAACTTCACATGATTAATTTGTTGTTCCTGTGTCTACTGGCTGAGTGCACGCACACAACAGTATACTCAGGACATGGTTGAGGAACTGGTTACATCATAGCAGCTAGGAAAATGATGGAGAGCCAAAGGAAGTAATTGAGATCCCAATATTCTCTTCAATATTATTTCCCCAATGCCCTAACTTCCTTTGCATGGGCCCCCAAAATTTCATTTTCTCCAAATAGAACCACGGACTGGGGACCAGCTTCTAACCCATAGGCCTCAAATTATCAAACTACAGCAGAGAAGCATCACAGTACATCCATGGATGACACTTTAAAGCTGGAGAAATATAGAGAATATAAATCATTCATGAGTAAAAATAAAGTGTGTATTTCAGAATTGTCATTTAAGTATGAAAAAAATCTATCAATATCTAGTTGCAATAGCAGAATACAGAACAGGAAGAATGATTCACAATTTCCAATAATGATTAAGGAAAAATACACAAACTAAAGCCCCATAAAGGAATAAAATAAAAGAGAAATGAGTAAAATATTTAATATACATGTCTACAACAAAAATGCTTAGAGAAAGTATTAAAAACATGTAGATAAGTGTCAAACAAGAATATTCATTGCCATTTTACTCAAGAAATAGCCTATTTCAAAACACAGAAGTAGCCAAATAAACCAGCATATAATGCTTCCAGCATATAACCTACAAACACACACACACACACACACACACACACACACACACACACACACACACACATATATTTATAGTCACTTTTCTCAACATCCTGTCTAATATTCATTGTCAGGTTTGTTAATGATAGTCATTCTGACTGTGATGAGCTGGTATCTCAAAGTAGTTTTAATTTAATTAATCCCAGAGGACTGAGGCCATTGATTAATTTTTAAAATAGCTTTTATCCATTTGTAATTTTCTTTTCTTTCCTTTTTTTCTCTCTCTCTTTTTTGGTAATTTTATGAGAGACATGTTTTCTTCTGTAAAATAAAGTGAATGACTGATAAACTGGATTTGAATCTCAAAAATAGTTTCAGAGGCAAGCTAGACTCAGAAGAGTTAAGAAGGGCCAGTGAAATGTTCAGTGGGTAAAAGTACTGGCCACACAAGACTTGGTCACCTTCCTAGAAGCTGTGTTGAAGGGAAGAACTAACTCCCTAGTGTTATCTTATAATCTTCACATGTAAATATGGTGCACGTGCAGCTGTATACAGACACATTGCTTCTCTCTCTCTCTCTCTCTCTCTCTCTCTCTCTCTCTCTCTCTCTCTCTGTGTGTGTGTGTGTGTGTGTGTGTGTGTGTGTGTGTGTGTCTGTTTCTATCTTTTTATCTGTCTCTCTCTTACTCTTTATACTAAGTTAAAAATCAGGAACATAACTTTGGTTTCAGAATTTGAAATGATCATCACCACACATGAAAGGGAATAGACATTTCTTTTATGAGATTTTGTGAAGTTCTTTGATAGTTAACTTTCTAAGATCATCCTCTTTCCTGCCAAATTTTTAACTGAAATTCACTTTATAGCTGAGTAGTATTCTATTTTACGTATGCAGCAAGTTTTTATTATCCATTCATCTGTTGATGGACAACAAAGTTAATTCCAATTCTTTATTACAGTGTACAGTTCAGCAGTAAACATAGGGGTGAACAAATATCTCTCGAGTAGAACATGGAATGCTATCGATTTTATAGATGCCCAGGAGTGAAATATCTGGGTTATATGAATGGTAGCTCTTTTCCTAATTGTTTGAGAAACATACAAACTAATTTCTGCAATGGCTGTATTAATTTGCACCCCACCAACAATGAATAATGTTCTGCTCTCTCCACATCCTGTCTAATATTTATTGTCAGGTTTCTTAATGATAGTCATTAGACTGATTATATGTTATATATCAAGTAGTTTTAATTTCATGAATCCCAAAGGACTATGACAGTTGTCCTTTACATTTTACATATGTAAGTTAAAATTAAAACCTTAAAATTAAAATAGTTTTTGGATACTTTACTTTGGATACTTTAATTTGGATACTTTAATTTCTTTCTTTAAAAAAAACCATTAAAATCTCTATTCAGTCAATTTCTCCATTTGTCAGTACTTCCTTGGAATTTAATTTCTGCACTGCTTTGTATTTTAGCCCTTTTTCTGTACTGTAGCTGGGACAGATTTTCTCCCTCTGTGTGTTATCTATTAACTCTGTTGATTGTTTCTTTTCTTTACAGAAGCATTTTATTTTCATTTATTGGGCTTTTCTTTAAAAAGTTCTCTCCTGCCCCCAATCTTTAAGGATATCATTGTGTTTTCTTTGAGAAGTTTCAGAGATTTAGGTTTTAAATTAAGGCCTTTGATGCATTTTAATTGATTTTTGAACAAGATGAAAGATATAAATCTAATTTCATCCTTCTGCAGATGGAAATCCAAATTTGCCACCATCATTTGTTGAACAGGCTATCTCATTTCCGAAGTATGTTTTTGCCTCTATCATCAAAAGTCAAGTGGCCATAGGTAGACTTTTTTTCTCCAGGTCTTCTAGTCTATTCCAATTGATTTGTCTATTTTTATGCCAAAACCAGACTTCATTTATGACTATTACTCTATAGTATAATCACCTTTAACTTTGTTTTTATTTAAGCATTATACCTCTTAGGTGTATATCTTCCTTACAAATATAGGATACATTTCCCACTTCATCCCACCCTTTTCCACCAGCACCCTTCTTCTCTCAGTGTCCCCCTTATATTATATTATTATATTATATTAATATATTTCAAAATATATTAAACAACAATGAAAATTGCAAACATAGGTTAAATATCACGTCAATGTCTAAATTATACATACTTTCTTTTTTTATTTTCCTCTACATAAATATTTATATTTTTTCAGAATTTTACATTTTCAAATATGAAGGTTATCAGAAACATTTATAAGAAGTATTTTCTGACAAGAAAGTTAAAGAGATGTTTTATAAGTAATATCAAATAAATAATCAGTATATAAAACAACCATGTCTTTTAATTTGTTGCACAGAACCATGTAAATCCTCAAACATTTACCAAGAAAGGCTCCTATTTATTGCACCATCAAATATTGCTTGACATTGCTTGGTTTTAAAATCTTCATTCCTTGCATCTAATCTAGACTTTAAATTATGTCATGACAAAAATTATCATTTAAACATCCCTCTTTTTCTCTGTTAGAATATACAGGCACAGGGCGTCATTCCGTAGAGCAGAGATTCTGAATGTAGTCAGAGCATTTTTTAGTTTTTTACAATGGCCGTGTGCAACCATGCACACAGAAGTAAATTCATGGGCTTAAAAAGAACAGCAAGGGGGAAAGTGGCTTAGGAAAAAGAACTACTGGAAACCGAGCAGATCACCATGGTAACTCCAGATTCAATTGTTGTTTTTAGTTTCTGATATTCTTCCCATCTTCAGGAGTAGGCCTGCCTACATTCTCTGCTGCACTCACACCTCTGACATTTCAGGCCTTTCCAAACTCAAGTTCTTAAATAAGTAAACAATAAATAAATAACAAAAGAAAAATGCTTTTATTTTCATATGGTACCCTTAAATGGTTTAATAGAATCAGATAGTTTTTCAAAATGTAAAATTTGAAGGTGTTTCATTTAGAAAATCATTGCTTATTTCTTATAGTAGAAGGAGGCATATGAGATTTCAATCTTTTTAATAATCTGCTAAATATGTATAATTTTATGTTTATGACATACACATTAACTTCTTTTCCCATGAAAACATTTATTATGGTGGAAGATGTGAAGGTTAATGACCCAAAAACCTCAGGTGGACTGAGAAACTGGATGGGATAATTGACTTGACTGATCACACCTGTCAGCTCTTAGGATCCAGGAAACTTCAGATAAGGGAGTCAACATTCAAACTTCTGTTTTTTAAAACCAATTTAAAAGTGCAGGGGAACTGAATTTCGGATGTAATCTACTCTAACCCTTTCCCCCAGTCTCCTGTGCCATGTACACTGAGTCCCCTCATGTGGAGAGTCTTCTGTCTTTCAGTTTTTCTAATTAAAAACCAATACTGCCTATGTAGTGGTTGATCTCCATTTTCTTTTATTTCTATGTTTCCTCCATTAATCCCCATCTAACATTTGGGGCTGAAACCCAGAAGAGTTTTTTGGGTCCTGCACTCCAATGCTTCCCCTTGAGAGACTCTTTCTCTCTTACCTTACCTGTCTCTTTCCCTTTTCTATACATGTCTCATCTAATATGGTCACTAGCTTGTCTTATTAAGGGCTAAACAGCTGTCAGTTGCTAACTAAAAGCCCTTGACTTTTTGCACCTTTTCTCTACATTAAAGGTAAAAGCCCAATTCTGAGTGTTTGCTTGTGAGAAACACAAAACTCAGTTGGGTCTTTTTCCTCATCTTCTTTCCTCTCACATTCTCTTACATTCCTCCAAATTCCAGAGCAGAGGCCTTTTGCTATTCAACTACTGTGCATTCAGCACACATGCCTAGGTAAGATACAGGTTCATGCTATAGGTATCCTACATTGAAACCCTTGTTTAGAAAAGGGACCTACTGCTTTTGTAGATGTAATTCTAAATGGTTTTATTAAATAAGAAACACAGAGCCAAATGCAGAATTAAAAGCCCAGAGATCAGAGAGCAGTAGCCAAAAGCTGATACCACCTTCTTACCACCTGCTGCCACTGCTGTCCTTCCCCTCAGAAGAGACCTACTTCCTATGTGTTTGTCTTTTTATTGACTTTCTGTTCTGCCTTCTCATTGGTTGTAAACCCAACCACATGATCTCCTCATCACTGCCTGCATATACAGACCTCCAGTTCTCTATGGTTGGTATTGAGATTAAAGGCATGTATACATGCTGGCTGTATCCTTGAACATACATAGATCTGCCTGTCGGGATTAAGAGTGTGTGCTACCACTGCCAGACTTCTGCTATGGCTTGCTATTAGCTCTGACCCCCAGGCAACTTTATTTATTAACATACAAATAAAATCACATTTCAGCACAAATAAAATATCACCACATACTTTCTGCTTTTGGCTTTGCCTGTTAGGTCACTGGAATAGGGGTTGCCAAGTCCAGCCTCTGGCCCCTTGTTTCTATCCCTTTGCTGATGTAGGTAATTACTTATTATCAGAAACTAACTTCACCCATACATCATCTATAATGGTTGCCAATGTTTCTGTTCCTTTATGATTTGGCTTGCTTTAAAACAAACCTCAAGGCCTTAGGATGCCTCTCAACTGAGGTCTGAACCCAGTAAAAATAGGACAATACTTTAAACTTCCAAAGTCTCACTTTCTCAGACCACTCAGATGGAAAGGCAAATGGTTTGAAGCTTCAGGTCCTCAAGTCTCTTTTCTATCTTCTCTCCCATCCTTTACTCCATTCTTCCGTTTTTGTACTTCAGGTCTTACAAGCTCGAAGTTTTAAACCTAATTTCCTAAACTCTGTCTCTAGATGCTAATCTGGTGAGGAGCACTCCTCCCTATCAAAACAGGGTGCATTAAGTTTTACTAGAAAAATTTTCCTTGCTGTTTAACCTAAGAAGCTGGGTCCGGATGGAATTTGGCCTACCCACTCCAGACTCAAGCATGGTTGTCTCAATATGTCTTCCAAAGCTATGTCTTGAGTCAAGTGGGCTCCCTGATTCTGTATTGAGGGGAAAAGAAGAACAAACCACCCCAAAATTCCCAATCCTCTAGCTGGGCTGGTAGCATTTCCTAGGAAGTTACTCTCTGGAGCACATTTCTGTCTGTCTTATCTCTTCTGTACCTCTGAGAAAAACATGCTGCTATTGTAGCTACTCTATCAGCTTCTTATAAACTCTGATTACTTGGACTGAGACCATGAAATCCCTCCTTCAGTTTCTTTATTTTGCTTTTTTTTTTTTTTCTGGTTTTTCGAGACAGGGTTTCTCTGTAGCTTTGGAGCCTGTCCTGGACTAGCTCTGTAGACCAGGCTGGCCTCGAACTCACAGAGATCCGCCTGCCTCTGCCTCCCGAGTGCTGGGTTTACAGGCGTGCGCCACCACTGCCTGGCCTATTTTAAAAGGACCTGTCTGCCTAGGTCATAGACACTCCTTCCTCTATCCATACAAACCTAACTAAAGTGTCTTTTAAAAGAAAATGGTGCTACAATCCACATTTGATCTGCAAAATAATGGACTCCCCACAGAGACTCTTGTTCTGATGGGGACTGGGTTCACTTTACCATGGGGCCTGACTTCCCTTTGAACAGAAGCACAAACATGTGGTTTGCTGCCATCTTGGCTGGGGGACTTCATCAAACGGAAATGACTATGTGTCTTGATTACAATCTTTTCTACTAACATCATAAAAAAGGCAAATGGTATGTGATTTTATCATCATCGTTGTAATTGTCTCCACGTGGTACAAGCCAAAATGGCAGTTCTCATAAAGTGTCATGGTCCCATTGAGTCCTCGGGGATCATTGCATCCCTTTTATATTAGACTAAGGAAAAACAATTTAATGCGTTTTAAATTTTAATTCTGATACTTTTTACATGATACATTCATTGGCTTCTAAGGAGGATCGAAAAGTTTTCCTGTCCATGTCAATATGGACCTAATAACAAAGACAACAGGTTGAGATTCATTGTTCTCAACAGAGACTCAGAAAACAAATCGCCAAGTGCTAGACAGCCTGCTGCCAGTGAGGAGCTGCTATTGTGGGCTTTCCTGGGTCTCAGTGCCTGCTATTTCTACCTGGTACATCTGGGCTCATTTTTCTCTAAATCGAATAAAATGTTTTTTTCCATCCTCGGTCCTTTTTTGCTCCACATATGTCTGCCTCTTTTTTTGTCCATTCTAACAATATGCTTACTAAATATCTCTGGTAAATTTCCTTTTACAATGAGGATTATTTAAACAAATCTAAAAAAAAATGTTAAAAATATTGGTTAATGAAAATACATCTCATGCATGATTATGCATATATAGACCCCCTGTCCAAATGTGACTATGGTTTGTTTTCTTAGCTCATTTAGCAAATTGATTTGTTGATAAGTTTATTGATTATTGATAAGCTAAAGTAGTTAACCTGGCTCAAATTCATTTTGTTCACAGTAAAACTAATTTTTTTAAAAAAAATGATAAAAGATAAATAATATACTTAATCAATGGTGACCACATTGCTAAAATAAATAGAGATGGTTAATGTCCTTGAAATTTTCTTTGCAACAATTAACAGTAGTTTTTGTATTAAACACTTTTAGATTTACTTTTAAGAAACAGATATACAGCTGGGCGGTGGTGGCGCACACTTTTAATCGCAGCACTCGGGAGGCAAAGCCAGGCAGATCTTTGTAAGTTCGAGGCCAGCCTGGTCTACAGAGCGAGAGCCAGGACAGGCACCAAAACTATACAGAAACCCTGTCTCAACCCCCCCACCCCCAAAAGAAACAGATATACCATATCATACCATTTTAGTCAAAAAGATATCTTGATCCTTAAGCTAATTTTGGTTCTACAACATGGTACCTATTGTTAAAAGGTAGAAATTAACTTCAAGAGATGATTACTCCTGTTCTAGGAAACATTTTGCCTATTGTAAAATGGCCCTCCCTCTAGATAAAATATTTAAATGTATTTTATGTAGACATTAATGAATTTGTGTATGTATACATTTTGAAAATTTTCATGCTAGTTTTGAGAACTATGGCCTTTTAAAAAACAGACAACTAAGCAATTGGGCTTTTCAGAATCTAATACAGGCCTTTAGTCCTGTGTTCCAAGTTAAACAACTTCCATCTTCATACCTTTAGCTCCGCTGGCCTAAGATGATCATAATAGGACTTGTTAAATGTTAATGTTCCTTCACCAAAAAGAGGAAATAAACAGGCATTCCCAACTGATTTTTGAACAGACAAAAGGCTAAAATAAGGGAGAGCTATCTATGTGAGCATAAAATGTCCTCATACACATGAAGTAAAGACTTTTCTGTGTGACTGCTTCTGTCATTGACACTCATAGTGTTATTCAGTTACCAGTCATCTCTAAATAAGCCCCATAAATTTGTTGGTTCAGCGGGGTGACAATTGAAATTAAGTTATGGTTTATCTTCTGGACCTCATGAAGTGGGATCGACATCATTTAGTTTTCCCCCACACTCCTGGAGAGAAAATTCTCATGGCAATAGTAAATTTATTTGTTAATGCTATTTATTATATCTCATATTATTAAGAAAAATGTCATAAGGATTAAAATATGAAAATTATTTTAGTAAAGACTGTGTATGTGAGAAGATTAAGATGGATGAATATTTCCAGAAAAAAAAAAAAAACCTAAAAGCTTTTACGAGTATGAAGGTCCAAGGAAATTAATTATGGTACTAGAGGATGACTAAAATCAGAGGTCAACAATTGCAAAAGCTTGCTGAAATGTTTATTGAGTCAAAGTTTATTTAGGAATATCATTTTATTAAAATATTATACAGTAGGTAAAAGTATCAGATGAGTGAAATTGATCTCCTGGGTGTTTAATAGTCATGCTCAGAGGCTATTCGAACATGGTCAGAGGAACTGAAAGAGAGAATACTTTCTATTTTTGTCCTCCACGGTCAATGTGGTCCCAGGAACCTTTGAATCATCTCTAAAAATGTTCTAAAACTGTGGAAAGTTTTCTGTTCTCTTGTTCAGGAAAGTCATGGAGACACTACCCAATGAATTCTAACCAGCATCCAGTCTACAAAGGATCATCACACAATAATAGTTTCCTCAGTGTTTCCAAGGAAAGCCACATTTGGGTTAAGAAAGACACAGATGGAAACTTGTAAAAGAAAAGTTGGGGAGTTCAGAGACGCTATACAATTCCAACTGAACCTTGAATACTAGAACTTCTTATTGGTTCTGGTAGTATAAAAATGAAAATCAATTTTGTATACCTGCAAGGGATACAAAGTATTCCAAATCAATCACAGGAATCAAAAAGTCATGTTTTCTCTGATGGAAATTTTCATTTTGTGCCTTGTGGCCAAAGTCACTCCCATCCATCTATAAAGACTCATTTCCAACATATCAATTTCCTGAACTCCTAGATGGTCCAACCTATCCATTATTGGTCCTTAATTACAAATTTGAATCTGCTGGGGGGTAGGAGTTAACAGTCTTCTACCTCCACGAGTCCTAAAGACTTCCATTAATTATCTGGGAATGAGGGCTCAGATTTAGGAATTGAAGAAGTTTTGGAGTTCAAATTAATATGCATTTCTATACTGACTCATCTAACTGATATCTATCCTATATATCCCTGAATGGAAAAAGTACTATCTTAGTTTTTTCTACTATAACTTAACATAGTGATGGTATAATACTTGGCATTAAATGCATATTTATAAGACTCTGATGCCTAAACAATAAAGGCAAAGGCTAATAAATAGTAATAGATTGGTATCCAGGATGCAGTTTTATTAGACAAATGTGATGAGAGTACACAATGCACTTTTCACCTAAAGATAAGATATGAAGAAGTAAGTATCACATTTTGTGTAGGTCAAAGATGAGGAAGAAACTCTATCTAGCACTCGATACTAATATTAGTAAAGTATCAAGTTTAAACTGGCAAAGGAGGGAATGCTATGAATGGTGGTGTTAACTTTCCTTCCCAAGCTCAGGTTTGAGGTAAGCTGTGTAGCACATACACACCTCTGTAGCTTTTCATTTAGGTTTCTTTCTTAGGTGCGGCCGTTTCAATAATAATGTCCTTCATAGGCTCAGGCATTTGAACACTTAGTTCCCAGTTAGTGATACTGGAGAAGGTCTTGCTGAAGGAAGTATGTAGCTATGGGTATACTTTAAGAGTTCAAAGCATTTCCCCACTTCATTTTCACTCTCCGTTTAGTGCTCGTAGTTGAAGATGTACCTTAGCTTCTTGTATTCGTCTCCATGTGTGTCTGCTACCATGCTTCCCCTCCCTGATGAACTCTCATGTGTTCTCTGGAAACATAAACCCAAATCAATTCTTCCATAAGTTGCTTTTGGACATGGTGTTATATCACAGCAATAGAAAAGTAACTAAGACAATAGGATACTAAAATAACAACAAAAAATGAAATGGTCCAGGAACTTGAGCCTAAGAGACAAAAAGATCTAAAAATCCATGTATTTAGAATGTTGATAACGCTATATTAACTTTATCATAAAGAACTTGGAAATGAAATGAGGAGCCACTTTATGGGTGGACCTGCCTGGTTGCTAGAAATCCACACAGACTGGGATAGGGTATGAAGGTGTTGCAGTCACAGTTCCTGGACATATTGACACTTTATATTTTTGTTTGAGGGATTTAGAAATAAAGCCAACAATCTTCCAATGAGTCCAGAGCAGCTTATGTTCATGGATGCTCAGTTCCTGAAATATAGAAATATTTTCATTTTTACCTGTGTTAACAGGACCCAAGCCTTATCACTAATTTTTATGTCAAAAGGAAGAAGTGCTAGAGCCAAGGAGAGAAACTGTACAATGCCTAACTGACCATAACTGTGTCCCATCACTCAAATACAATATGAAATAATTACTAGAAATATTTGTTTGCTGTTTGATGAGTCACGAATAACTAGTCCCAAACTTACAATTGAAAACATTAAAGTATTAATGTTAACATTCTGTTGTCATGAAGAAATAGCTTTTGTTGATAGCTGTGAATGGGATACACTAGTATGCTCAAAATTTTACAGTAATATAGGTTTTTATGACTTCTAATAATTTTTCAGGCTATAATTGATATATGAATCCAATTTTCCTCTGTCAATTAATGTAATGATAATGTTATATAGACACCCCTTTATTTTCAGAAATAACTAAAGTCAAACAGATCACATCTATTTACTAGTCAATCAACTATAGGAGTGTTGATGTGTTTAGTAATTTAATATAATATTATAGAAAACTAATTTTCTTATAGACTATATTACCATTTCCATGAAAAGTGAGGTTTAGGTATGCTTCTGTACCTTAGTCAGTAGAATGCTTGCCTAACATATGTGAATCTTTGGGGTTCAGTCTCCAGTACTGATCAAACCAGGCATGGTGCTGCATTTTTTTTTTTTTTTTTTTTTTTGGTTTTTTGAGACAGAGTTTCTCTGTATAGTTTTGGTGCCTGTCTTGGATCTCGCTCTGTAGACCAGGCTGGCCTCGAACTCACAGAGATCCGTCTGGCTCTGGTTCCTGAGTGCTGGGATTAAATGTGTGTGCCACCACTGCCTGGCTGGTGCTGCAGAATTTATATCCCAACACCAGAGATATGAATGTGTTTAAAATAAAAAAAAAAATAAAGGAATGAGCATGTTTGTTGTATCTGAGATTTATTAGAAGACAGACAATTATTCTGGGTATGGCAAGATTTTTGCTTTGCTTTGCTTTTTTAAATCAATTTGTTGTTTTCATTACCTTTAGTGCCAGAATGTTGTAGGATGCAATGTTACATATGCAGATAAATTCGTTCTAACACTTTAGTTTTAAAATACACTTGAATTGTTCCATTTTCCAGATAGTAATTGTTGCATAAAGACTGATATTACTTTATAGTTTCCATATTCTCAGTGTGCCATTTAATAACTATTAAATCTTTTATATTAAGAAACCTTTAAATAGGTAGGGTTAAGGGCATTGTAGAGAACAAAAAATTAAGAACTAATTAGTTTAGGATGCAACTTAGTTAAACATTGGTGCAAAGGTCTGATGAGATGGTTTCCAAATTCAATAGAGATCCAGGTTTCCAAGGGAATGCATGAGTATTATCTATCTGTCTAGTGATTGATATCATACAGGAAATACTAAATACTCCCACTGTTCACTATATCCACTATAAGAGCTCATATTTACAATTAAAATTTATTGTGATAAATATATTACAGACACCAAAAGTATGCTAAACATGTTAGAAGTAATAATTATCATTTAAAATATTTGATATAATATAAATAATCAGGAATATATTTTGTTCTTTAGCGTAAGGCTTTGTGGTGCATGCAAACCAAATGAAGGCATATTCTGCATTAAACTACTTACCACACATAAAGATCAGATTTAAGACACACTCACAAACAGTTTGTTTTGTACAAATTCATTCAGTATTTATACTAGAT
Source organism: Peromyscus californicus insignis (assembly GCF_007827085.1). Lineage (NCBI taxonomy): Eukaryota > Metazoa > Chordata > Mammalia > Rodentia > Cricetidae > Peromyscus > Peromyscus californicus. Next base: position 52,835,298 of record NW_026294514.1, on the reverse strand, counting down.
ACAAGATATGTTGTAATTTGGATCTTTAGTGTTCTACAACAATGTGATTAAAGGCTTGGTCCTTAAGTTTTCATCATGAGGAAGTGTGCACAAGGATTCTAGATCATTGTGTGCATAAAATTGAATGGAGTAGTGCACTCCCAAACTATTCATTTTACCCTTTTTCATTTTCACTAGGGTTTAATCTGCCATGTGTGCCCATCATGATGTGCAACCTTGTGTAAAGTAATAGTTCCAAGAGATCACAAGCTGACATTAAATCAACTATGAGCCAATTATTTTTTTTCTCTTTGCAAGTTGGTTATCTTTGGTATTTGTTGTAGCAATAGAAAATAAGCTAAAACAAGCTATATACAAATACAACGATGGTAGGAAAAACATTTTGCAAGAACACACATATGTAGGTAGCCCTTAAGAAAGTCTTTCTACATGTCAAAAAAGCGCATGAGCAAGGATGAATAGATGCACTGACAAGGACAGTGTTGTTAATAGAAAAGCGCATGCTCACAACTTAATAGTTCAGCATTAGAAGAATTATGAAAGGAAGTTATTATGCAGCAACTGAAAGGTAGGTGATTTTGTGCATGAACAGGTGGTTCTATACCAGTTCATGATAGTTGTTAAGTAAAAGAAGGAGGCTGCAAAAAAATCACAATAAGATGCAGTGGTATGACAAATACCCCAGCAGTAGAAAGGCTAAGACAACAGGTTACCTGAACCTAGGGTTTGAAGACCAGACTGGGAAAAATAGTGAGAACCTGTCCAAAAATCCACAGCATATTAACTAACATCTTTTGGGAATTGCATTTTATATACACGGACATGTAGATAAATAGCAGCATGTAAGCACACACACTAAGACTGTGTATTAGCAACACTGAATAAAGACACTAAAGACAATTTCCAATTAAACATATTGTATAGTATTTTTATAGTGTGATTTTCTATCTTCTTAATAAATGAAAAATAAAGGTATTTTGAGTTTGTATCCAAATAACTAGAAAAAGAAAATCACACATTAACTTTGTATAGACTCATTTCTTGGAGGAATTGATATTTTTTTTCATGATCTCCTATCTCTTCCTCCAAATAAACATCATTCCTTTCATTGGCTTCTGTTTTCATATCTCTGTTTTGCCAAACAAGGAGTTTTGCATTTCTCTTCACAGGATCCTCATTTCCCTCTCCCCTTTTAAAGCCTTCAGAGAAATTACCCAATAAATAATGAATGACAAAGTATAACTATGAAGAAATGAAAAACACTATGCCATGATTAAACATGAACTAAAAATGAGAAGCTGATTCAAAACAAACAAATGTCCTTTGATATATCAGCTGAAATTTGTATGTAAAGTGCTAGCAACTCTAAAAACAGAACAAACAAAAAAACCAGAACCCAATATCATTTGATATCAAGTGGTTGAAAGCCTCAAATATCACAGTTACGAATATATGTTATCTCTATAAGGATAGGACACAAAGCAGATTTCTGCATATGCAAATCAAATGATCAAAAGTGCTCTATCGCAACAGCTACTGGGAACATAGAAGAAAATACTAGGCAAGACATTTGGTTAAAATGCTAATCTTACATGATTTATACTATTGGAAATTTTATGATTATTGTAAGCTTATAAATAAAGATAAATATAGCAACTTTTGACTACTCACATGGTAGAATAATTTATTATTATTATAAAAATAGGCCGGGCGGTGGTGGCGCACGCCTTTAATCCCAGCACTCGGGAGGCAGAGCCAGGCGGATCTCTGTGAGTTCGAGGCCAGCCTGGGCTACCAAGTGAGTTCCAGGAAAAGGCGCAAAGCTACACAGAGAAACCCTGTCTCGAAAAACCAAAAAAAAAAAAAAAAAAAAAAAAAAAAAAAAAAAAAAAAAAAAAAAATAATTTTAAGCTAAGTAAACCTTATTTTATGGTGAAGGAATATGGCCTCCCTTAACTAAATAAACAAAACCAAAACAAACAAACCAGCATAAAATGAGGCCATACAAAAAACTCCAACAAACAAAAAAATGAAAAACATTTTGGAATAGAAGTTAATACAACAGAATATATTTATGTAATATTGAAATGAATATTATGCTATATATTTATATGTGTTCTACAGCTATATGCATTATGATGAATATTCAACATTGAAAGAAATATTGAAAAATTAAATAACATGTCAACGGTGATTCTGGTTTGTAGGATTATGGGTAAATGTTGATTTACTGTATCTATGTTTGTAAATGTTCTAAAGTAAATACATAATACAGAAATCTTATAAGATAAAATTTGTTGAAATCACTTTTTCAATTAACTACGCTTAATAAGAAGCACAATGAAATAATCGATGCAAGTTTCTTTGCAAGGTTTCTAGAGAATAACTCCAGAAAGGGAGGGATAGAAGTTGAGTTGAATTTTCAAAGACCCTGGGAATTTGAAGATGCCATTTCTTTTTCTTTCTTTCTTTCTTGATTGATTGATTTATTTTGAGATGATAGAAAAATGAAGTTTTAAAGGAAAGTATTAATTTAGCTTGGTCTATTATCTTGGAGGTGGAAATTTTATGTGAACATGGCAGTAAGAATCTGAAGTTACTGTTACAAAAATGTTTGGTGAAGTTTAAATAACAGGCATATGCAGAAATGATTATGCAGATCATTTTTCAGGAATCTTAGACTGTTCTTCTCATTCAGAAATTGTATTACTCTGTAGAAAACCATGAAATTGCGTCCTCCAAAATGAAATTCTTGGAAAGCCGATAAAGAAATCTAAGAGCCTATGTAAATTTGCAAATAATATTCGAAAATATGAATTGCTTTAAGAATCTTATTAGTCGGGGTTGGGGATTTAGCTCAGTGGTAGAGCACTTGCCTAGCAAGCACAAGGCCCTGGGTTCGATCCTCAGCTCCAAAAAAAAAAGAATCTTATTAGTGAACTCTAATGGGAAAGATGCTTTCCAATGCAGAGAATTTTATAGCCACAATATTCTACTCTTTCAAAGCCTAATATAACACCATCCATTTATTTATGAACCAAATCCCATGATATGTTACTAACATTTGACAATTAATATTATTAAAATTTTATGGATTACTTTAAACAAAGAAATAATAATTGCTTTTTATTTTGAAAGATTTTTTAAAACATATTGGGATATGTGACTCTGGTAGAAACTCTTGCTTAATACAGGCAAGGTAATCCGTAATACCATAAAAATAAAAATATTCACCATAGAGTACTAATATTAATGTCATTACTGCTGATATACATCTAGGCTATTATTAAAAGTCACATAATTTAAAGTAGGATAATCAGCAAAATTCTCTTAACTTTCATTAAAAATCTAAGGAAAAAATTAATTGTATATGTTATCAACAGCAAAAATTATAAAGAATCACTAAAATGAAGAATTGATTCTTTGAGAGAATCAATAAAATTGATAAAACTTGAACAGAATTAATTAAAAGGATATAGACATTAATAACATTGAAAACAAAAGAAGAAAACATAAAACATATACTGAAGCAATCCAAATAATCATAAAGACATACTTTAAAAATCTGTACTTCACCAAACTGGAAAGCCTTCAAGAGATGGAACATTTCTTCAAATATATAACCTACTAAAATTAAATCAAGTTCAGATAGAGAATTTAAACAGATCCATACTTCCTAGTGAAATAGAACCAGTAATTAAGTCTCCCAGCCACACAGAATTCTACCAGGTTTTCAAAGAATTAACTCTAATATTCCTCAAATTAGTCCATAAAATAGAAAACTAGAAAAGTGAACATTACTTGATTTTTTTATATAAGGTCACAATTACCCTGACAACTAAACCACATAAAATACAGATGCAAAAATTCTCTATAAAATACTTGCAAACTTAATCAAGGAACACATCAAAAAGATTATCAAATTAATCTTCACCCCAAAGGTGCAAGGATGGTTCAACATATATAAATGGATAAATGCTATCCACAATATAAATAGAATGGAAGATAAAAACCACATGATCATCTCATTAAATGCAGAATAGGCCTTTGACAAAATTCAATACCTTTCATGATAAAAGTTCTAGGGAGAATAGGGATACAAGAGACATACCTCAACATAGTAAAGGCAGTTTATAGCAACCCCATAGCCAACATTAACTTAAATTGAGAGAAACTAAAGGAATTCCACTAAAATCAGGTACGAGACAAGATTGTCTACTCTCTCCACACCTATTCAATATAGTCCCTGAACTCTTAGCTAGATCAATAAGACAACTGAAGGAGACCAAGTATACACAAAAAGAAAAGGAAAAGTCAAAGTGTCTTTATTTGCAGATAACATGATTTTATATATAAAAGATCCTAAAACCTCTACCTGGTAACTCCTAGAGCTGACATACACGTTCAACAAAGTAGCAGGATACATAAATAATACACAAAATTGGTAGCCTTACTATATACAAATGAAAAAAATGAGAAAGAAATCAGGGAAACACCACCTTTCACAACGGCCTCAAGAAACATCTTGGGATAACCTTAACCAAGCAAGTGAAGGACTTATATAATAAAATAAAGAAAAACGTTAACACATTGAAAAAATAGATTGAAGAAGTTATCAGAAAAGAGAAAGAACTTCCAAGCTCATGGATCAGTCAGATTAATATAGTGAAAAGGGCAAGCATACCAAAAGCAGTACACAGACTCCATGCAATTGCTATAAACATTCCAACACAATTCTTAAAAGATTTTGAAAGGACAGTTTCATTTTGTAGCACACACACACACAAAAACAACAACAACAGCAACAACAACAACAAAAACAGGTTTCTAAAACAAAAGAAATGTTGAAGGCATCACCATCACAGATTTCAAGTTGTACTAAAGAATTAAAGTAATAAAAAACAGTGTGGTATTTGCATGAAAACAGACATGCTGATCAATGCAACTGAATAGAAGAAATAGTAATAAATACAAAAACCTATGGAAAACTTATTTTTGACAAAGACATCAAGCGTACACACTGGATAAAGATAGCATCTTCAACAAATGGTACTGGTCAAACTGGATGGCTGCACTTAGGAGAATGTAAATAGATGCATATTTTTATCCTGCACAAAACTTAACTCCAGATAAATCAAGGACCTCAAAATCAGGTGAGATTCCCTGAATCTGAGCGAAGAGAGTGGAATAGTCTTGAACAGTTGGACACACAGAAAGTAATTCTGAGCAGAAAACCAGTAGCACAGGCACTTAGACCAGCAATCAGTAAATGGAATTTTATGAAGCTGAAAAGCTTCTGTTTAACAAAGAACAATAACATTCAAACAAGGTTCAGGCTACAGAATGGAAATATGTCTTTACCCATTGCACATTTGATAAAAGATTAATATTTACAATATATAAAGAACTAACAAAACATGAGCTGGCTTTTGGAGCCCATGATCTATGGTGGGACACTTTGCACAGCCTTGATTGCAGGCAGAGGGGCTTGGACCTGCCTCAGCTGAGTGTGCCAGGCTCTGCTGACTTCTCATGGGAGACCTGACCTTGTCGCAGGAGGGAATGGAAGGTGGGTTGCAGGGGAGGCTTGGGAGCAGGAGAAGGGAAGAAAGGGGGAATCTGTGGTTGGTATGTAAAATGAATTAAAAAATTTCTTAATAAAATAGATAACAAATAACCCAATTAAAAATGAGATAAAGATCTAAAAACAGAGTTTTCAAAATATGAAGCTAAAATGCCTGAGAAACATTTTAAAGGAGTAAGGAAAATGTAAGACATAATTGCTTTGTGATTTCATCTTAAACCAGTCAGAATGGTCAAGATCAAGATAGCAAATGACAGTTTATACTGGCCACAATGTGGAGAAGGGGAGTGTTGATCCATTGCTGATGAGAGTGCAAACTTGTACAGCCACTATGTAAGTAAGTGTGGTGGTTCCTCAAGAAACTGTGATTGTATTCATCTCAAAATCCAGCTGTACTACTCTTGCAAATATATAAAAGGACTCTACATCCTACTACGGAGGCACTTGCTCATCCATGTTCATTGTTGCTCTATTTATAATAGCTAGAAAGGTGAAACAACCGAGATGTCCATCCACTGATGAATAGATAATGAAATGTGTTGCATTTACAAATGGAATAACATTCAGGTGTTAAAAATAAAACCAAATTATGAAATTTTTTGAATGGGGAAGCTACAAAAATACTCATTCTGTGTGAGGTAATCGAGACCCCAAAAGACAAATACTGTATGTAATATCATATACGTGTGTGTGTGTGTGTGTGTGTGTGTGTGTGTGTGTGTGTGTGTGTTACTAGTTCTGGTGGTTTGAATAGGTATGGCCTCAGGTTTGATTTTATTAATAAGAACTTTTAAGATTCATGCTACATCTGGCGCCCAACGTTCATGGTACAAATTCTCGAACAAGCTACTTGCCTGTGGGCCTTGTGGGCCTCAGCTCAGGCCTGAGCTACACTCAGCCAGTTGTGGTGGTGCACGCCTTGTTGGATTTGCTGAAGGAGGCAGAGGCAGGAGGATCCTGAGTTTGAGCCCGGCCTAGGAGGCTTGCTCAAGAGAAGCTTCGGGCTGGACCGAACCACAAACAGTGGTACGACTATGAAGGCAGAGGCTGCTGCTCCAAATTGCTGGCTTCTTCTCATCGTGTTGGTGACTGCGGTGATGCTGCTACCTGGGACGAAGGCTTTACTGCTTCTTGTTCAGAGAAGAATTGCCAGGACCATAGTGTTACAAGAAAGTGTCGACAAAGGTCAGTTTGGAAAAGTTTGGCAAGACAAATGGTGGGGAGAAATTGCTGTGAAGATTTTCCTTTCTAGGGAAGAACGTTCATGGTTCTGAGAGACAGACATTTATTGTGATTGCTCCAAACCACAGAGGAGGCACAAAAAAAAAAAAAAAAAAAAAGTCTGCAGGGAACCATGACAACGCCTAACAGTGACTTTGAAATCTTCAAAAGGATGACAGGATCCCACAATGATGATTCCACATGGACTATGATAAAGCCTAAGCTGATTAATACCACAGAAAAATCAACTTTGGACTACAAACTGGTCAGGACAATTTCGAGATGACTAGCTGAGATAATTCAGCCTGACAGACTACTCGAGCAAGGACTTGTAACAAACCCTGAACTTTCCTATTATGCAGAGATTGGACAAATGATACAGGACTTGACAATTAACCCAAAAATTTTCTTTTCAAGATTCCCTAAAGATATCTTCACTCCTAGAAAGCAAAAAGAAAAAGAGAATAAGGTATGAGTTAGATCATTGAATCTACTCTGAGAAAAAAGATAAAGAAATAATAGGATAAATAGGTAGATCACTGAATCTACAATGAAGTAAAAAGGGAAGATATAAAAATGACAAAAGGTAGACTACTGAATCTATTATGAAAAGAAAAAAGAGAAAACATGGATATGATAAGATAAAAAGGGAGATTATGGAATCTACTTTTAAAAAGGAATTGCTTGCTTTAAATAAGATAAGTAATGAAAATATTTTGGTCTGCATTTATCAGATGTTACTGGACTGGACATTGTTAATATATATATATATATAAAATGGAGTTTTTATCTGAATCTGTCAAATGTTAATGGTCTAGACATCGCTAATGTAATCTTGACTGTGTATATTGTATATACTTATTGGATATATTTTTTTCTTGTATTAGTTATATGCTTTTTTTAAATTTTAGACAAAAAAGGGGAAATGTGGTGGTATTGTGTTCCCCAAAATATTGTGTACCCTAATAATTTATCTGGGGTCAGAGAACAGATAGCCACTAGATACAAAGGCTAGAAAATTGTGGCACTCACACCTTTAATCCTAGCATTCCAGAGACAGAAATCCCTCTGGATCTCTGTGAGTTCAAGGCCACATTAGAAACGGCCAGGCATGGTGACACATGCCTTTAATCCCAGAAAGCTAGCCTTTAATCCCAGGGAGTGGTGGTAGAAAGCAGAAAGATATACAAGGTGTGAGGACCAGAAACTGGAAGCATTTGGCTGGTTAAGCTTTCAGGCTTCTAGCAGCACAGTTCAGCTGAGAGCCATTTGGATATAAGGACACAGAGGCTTCCAGTCTGAGGAAACAAGACAAGCTGAGGATCTGGTGAGGTGAGGTAGCTGTGGCTTGTTCTAGTTCTCTGATCTTCCAGTGTTCACTCCAATAACTTTTAAGATTCATGCTACATGGCCCCCATAGACTCATGTGTTTTAATACTTGGCCTATAGGGAGTAGCAATATTAAGAGGGATGGCCTTCTTGAAGTAGGTGTAGCCTTTGCTGAAGGTAGTGTTTCACTGTGGGGGTGGGCTTTGTGGCCTCATATGCTCACGCTATGCCCAGTGTTGGGCACAGTCTCTCCCTGCTGCCTGTACATCAAGATGTAGAACTCTTAGCTCCTTTTCCAGCACCATGTCTGCCTGTAAGCTGCCATGTTTCCTACCATTATGATAATAGACTAAACCTCTAAACTGTAAGCCAGCCCCAATTAAATATTTCCCTTTTTTAGAGTTGCCAGGGTCATGGTGTCTCTTCATAGCAATAGAAACCCTAACTAAAACATTTGTCTTTTGCTTGTGTATTATAGTTTCCAATTGTGTTTAATACTTGTTTTATGTGTATATGTTCCTTGTGGTTTTTGTTTTTTATTATGTTTTTGATTAATTTATAAATTGTTTTTCAAAAAGAGAAAGGCAAAGGAGATGTGTGGATGAGGAGTTGGGAAAAATTGGGGGAAGAGGAAAGAGTTACCAAGATATGTTGTAGAAAATTTTATTTTCAATAAAAATTATATATTGTAATGGAAAGAAAACTAATGGACAATGTGGTTGGGAGTAGGGAGAGCAGTGGCTCATCTTCCAGATGACCTTGGTTTGATTCTCAACACTGGCATGATAGGTCAAAGCCCTCTGAAATTCTAGTTCTGGGGGATGTGATGTTATTTTCTAGCCTCCACAGAACCAGCAAAGCCCTAGGTGCAAAACAGCCTTATTCAGAAAATAAAAGTAAATCTTAACTTAAAAAAAAGTCACCACTGTCTATTATTCATCATAAATAATACCAAAGTGATCAGAGAAGAATTTAGTGTCTTTGTTCTTTTTTCCCCTCTGTGTGTGTGTGTGCCCATGCATATGTGCATGCACGTGTGTGTGTGTGTGTGTGTGTGTGTGTGTCAGAGACAGAGATAGACACAGAGACACAAGGAAACACAGGGGCAGACATCACCTGTGGCTAAGCTGTGCTATGCATGTAGAAGTCAGATATTTACTTAGGGTGTATTACTCTATCACGTCCCATCTTCTTTCATGAGATATGGCATTTCTAGAGCTCTCTGTTTCTGATAAAAGGGCTGACAACCAAACCTGGAAATGGGCTGTTTGCTCTCCTTCCAGCACTGGAGTTAAATGTGTTCTCACCCATTTGCGGCCTTTACACACACATGCTGGGGACCTGAACTTAGGTTGTGAAGCAAGCACTTTATCCATTGATCCATCTGCTAGTCCCCTAACACTTCTTCATTATGATTCTGGCAAACAAGGACTGATCTGTATGCTATTGTTCATTGACATATCAAAGGAAATAGTTTGTGAGACCAGAGGAAGAAATACTGCCCTTGTTTTTGTCATAAAGGATTATTTATCAATCCCTTCTATGCTTTGTATAGTGTCATGAATTATGCTGTGCTCAGCCTTTTAGTTATTTAAGTACAGAAATTCAAACTCACTTCTGACTTCCCTTCATCAGCTCTGTTTTCACTACTAAAAAAAAAAATCACTCTCCCCCACCCCATTATCAACTTAGGACTAATCTATTGTCCATTCCATCCAATGTAATTTTTTTTTTAAATTTTAAACTACATTTATTCATTTGTGTGCAAAGCAAACATGAGCCAAGCCAGACTTTTGAGGTCAGATGAATTCTATCCTCCACTATGTAGGTTCTGGGTACCAAAATTCAGGCCATCAGCCTTGCCAGGAAATGTTTTTACACACTGACTGGTTCATCTAATCAGCAGTATGTCTTCTACACTTTAAACATTGAGCTAGGACAGGATCATAACTCTTGGATATATTTCTAACTGTATTATCAATGTTTAATATAACTTCTCACTCTAAACAACACTTTTGTGCATGGTCTTAAAATTACATCTGTATCTCATCCTTTATCCAGAAAAAAAAATGTGAATACAATTATTGTCCTAGTTGATATCTCCATTTAGGTGTTGAAAGGGTATCTTCAAGGAAATATATGTACCATGGCCTCTCATCTTTCAAATTCCGCTGCTCTTATGAATATGCTCCTCTTTTCAATAGTGAAATTTCCCACAGAAAATTAACAGTGTAGAATTCATCCCTATTTTTGTGTTTACTCTGTTTAAAACACACTGACTTTCTTACTATTCCTTGATTATGGTTGAAAGTCCCCTCTTTCAACTGTCATTAGTCACTCTTCTTCCTTGGATATTTTCTGCAGTAGCCATATGATTCCATCCCAACTATTCCGACTCTCTGCTCTAAGTTGTATGTTCCATCATGAAGTAACTCCTGAATATTACATGGTGTGTGTGTGTGTGTGTGTGTGTGTGTGTGTGTGTGTGTGTGTGTGAGAGAGAGAGAGAGAGAGAGAGAGAGAGAGAGAGATTTTATGTATTACAACCTGAGGAATACTCAGTTGATTATTTACACCCTCCAGTTTCTTAATCAGGAAGCCCTATTCATACAGTGCTTTCACTGGTCTTCCTTGCTACTATATTATATTTCTCCTCTGAAACTGAGAAAAGCACTTAATAAGTTTTCTCTACTGGAAAATAATAATAAATGCAGTCAATATTAAATCACCAGTAATCACATGATGTTTTATGTAACCTTTTCAGATAAAAGGTCATGTAGAACTAGAATACCAAAAAGTAAATGCAAATGACCTAGAGTTCTTAAAAGGATAAAGGATAATTTTCAATGATATTGTCAAATAGATTTCTCCTTGTGACAATGGTAGAAAGAGACAGATCTAGGTCATAGTTTCTCATCAATTTTACTTTGTAGCACAATAGAATTTTTAAGATGAAGTGAAAGAATCCTAAATATTAATATATGTTTTATTTTCACCTTAAGACTTATTTTTTTTTGCTCAAATATTGCTTTTCATTTTGTTTCACAATTTTCACGTGGAAGAAATGAAAAGAAATAGTAAATACTAAATGCATTTAAATGTGTTTGAAGACAATTTTCCCTAATGAGATCAGAACTGTTGGCTAATAGACATTATCATATAATAACTTCTAACTTTTAATGATACAAATGATCAAATATTATTTTGAAAATGCCACAAATGAGCATAATATGAAAAGTGTGAGCTCTATAAAAATAAAAGGTAAACTGGTTTAAATCTGAATTGATATACCTGTCTCATTGATTTCAATGTTCTTGGTATATAAAAGAATTCCCAAGGATACATAAAAGTGATACAGATTCCTCTACCCCTAAAAATGTTAAAAGACTGGATTCACAAATAGACTAAAATTTGGAATATATAAAACAAAATATAATTTGTTTTAACTGTTTTGTATTGTTTTGCAAGAACCAATAAGTTTATTAAGGTACACAATATTTTTGGGAAAACAATACCACCACACCATAGTATTTCTGTTATATCATACCTGATACTTTAAGAAAAACATAGTACGAGGACAAATTCTGATAATGCATATATTTTTAAAATCCAATTCCATGTTTGTTGTGTTTTAAACTTGTCGGCATGAATCAAAGATTTGTTTATTTTTTATCATTGAGTTGTTACTTTATGTTGAAACTTCCAGGACCTCCATTCACTTCCCCACTTGGCCTAGTATTCTTCTTGAAATGAGGAACAAAAAAAGGTACTTTGAGTTAATACTTTTAGTGTGTATAACATAATAGGATTTTTCTAGCTCTGGTTTGTTAGCATCAGGCAACATGATAGAAACTAATAGCTATTCCTCCCATTAGTGTGTCAATTTCTTTCTATCCCAAGGAAAATACCATGGGATGGAGAGATACAGGGGAGGTGTTTTCTTTGAAACTGAAGCAACAATTAAAGCACAGATGAGAATCTAGTTTTGGCCAGACTCAGACATTATTTCAAAGTTAAATAACGATTCCCTGTAACTGAAAATTGTAATACAATAAACTGTAGCTTTCATTAACTTATTTTTTTGTCATAGCAAAAGTATCATTTTCCCAAGGTAACTACAAGAAACTTTTCTGCTAGAGACTATGTATGTTACCATTATACTCGCTATGTTGTATGCATTTTCATACTATTTTCTAACATCCCTCCTAAGAATCAAATCCTATCAAAAAAGTTAATGCATGACAGAAATAAATAATTGACTTCAAAATACCTAAGAATAAAGTACTAATTACATTGAATTACATTAATTAAAAATTAAAATCCTCTTGCAAAACTAATTCATAATTTGATCATTATAAATGTTATCAGATATTTATAAGTATTCCTTGTTCATATGTATTTAAGATGCTGTAGATCATATACACTTCACAATAGTTGGAAATTGCTTCATGACCGTATTCTATCTGCTTCTGGAGGGTATCTTTCTAGGTTCACAGCAACTATATTATACAAGCTGGGAAATTTCCATAGTTATCAATAATTTACAAAACCAAATTAATGTCAGAATAACAGAATAAGAAATTATGTATTTATACATATCCGTTATATAAAATCTCTAGAGATGTATTTTAATTTGCAATAAAAATACCTTTCTATTGAGGGGCCCCCATGGTACTGGACTAGACCCTTTGGATAAGCGACACAGTTGTTTAGCTTGAACTGTTTAGGGGGGGCCCCACGCAGTTCGATCAGGACCTGTCCCTAGTGCATTAGCCAGCCTTTTGGAGCCTAGTGCCTATGGGAGACCTTGCCTTGGAGGAGATGGAAATGGGGAGTGGATTGAGGGGGGAATGCTGGAGGGTGGGAGGAGGGAGGAGGGAGGACAGGGGAATCTGTGGTTGGTATGTAAAATTAATAGAAAATCTCTTAATTAAAAAAATGCTTTCTATGGGCTGGAGAGATGGCTCAGAGGTTAAGAGCACTGACTGCTCTTCCAGAGGTCCTGAGTTCAATTCCCAGCAACCACATGGTGGCTCACAACCACCTGTAATGAGATCTGGCGCCCTCTTCTGGCCTGCAGTCATATATGCTGTATACATAATAAATAAATAAATAGCCAGGCGGTGGTGGCGCACGCCTTTAATCCCAGCACTCGGGAGGCAGAGCCAGGCGGATCTCTGTGAGTTCGAGGCCAGCCTGGACTACCAAGTGAGTTCCAGGAAAGGCGCAAAGCTACACAGAGAAACCCTGTCTCGAAAAACCAAAAAACAAACAAACAAACAAACAAACAAACAAACAAACAAATAAATAAATAAATAAATCTTTAAAGAAAATGCTTTCTAATTGACTTAATGAAAGGAAAGTTTATTTGCTTCGTCAATTGATAAATCTAGTCATGCTTGGATCTTTTCCTTGTATTTCCCATTCACTGACAACTTGTTTTCATCTCCGGGAGAAAGTTGTTTGTAATGGCTTCATCAGACACACTGTCAATAGCTCATGAAGAAAAAGTGATTTTCTTTAACCAGAGCTTTTAGCAATATAATGAATCTGTTGCCTAAACTAGATCATGTACCAGTCCCTAGCCAGATCAGAGCACGTGTTCCTGCCTCTGATCTGGTGCTTGGGTCCCAGTTTGGAGACAGACTTAGTGTCTATAAAACCGTCCAAGGAATTGGACTCAGAATACATAGGACGCTTCCCTAAGCATATTTCTGCCAAAGGTGAAATAGAAATCGTAGTCAAGAAAAAATTAATAAAGTCATCTATCACAGTTAAAACTGCTCTAAATTGTTCTAAGATTATAGATAATTTACTGTTTGCTGCTGAATCCGTCACAAATGTGCTTTTCACATTTTTAAATTCTATTCCTCAAGCCAGGAACTAGAAACAATTCAAGTGTATCAGTTTTCCCAGTACTGAGATTACAGGGATGAGCCAGCATGCCTCCCTCTTTTGCTCAGAGCAATGCTTAATATTTAGAAAGCCAATCAATGGCAGCTGCCTTTGCACAGTCATATATAGCACATCTCAGGAGGAAGAGTGGGAGGCATTTATCATTCTATTTCCATTCTAGTTTAATCTTGTATCTTGATTTTTAAATGCTTTATTTTCCAAAGCAACATCATGAGCCCACAAAAGCAGTAAAGTCAAGAATATTCACAATGAATTCAAGAAACATTGTGTCTAATTTATTTATTTACCAGTACTATGAGCAAAAGTAGTCTTAATTATAAAAAACATACCTCATATATGTTATTACAAAATCTACTGCCATATTACTTTCCTAACTGTTTATACCTTTCTGTTATTTTCATTCTAATGCTACACTGCATTTAACATTTAGTTCCCCAAAAGTGTCTAGAGATAACATTTTGCATAACATTTTGTTCAAAAGGAAAAAGTTATTTAGATCCATTTAATATATTCAGTTTTTCCTATAATTTCATCACACATTGTTATAATCAAATATATCAGTGGTGTACTTGTAATAAATGGAAAAGTCAGAGTATCAATGAACTTCGACACAGAAGAAATTTAACCTCAATATTTACATCTGCACATCACTACGAATTTGGTGTTTATATATTTTCTTGACTTCTGTCTTTTGCTAATTTATCTATAACAAAGTGTCATAAACTAAGTAGTTTAGAAAAACAGAATTTAATTTTCATAGTTACAGAATCCAGGAGGCCAAATGTCAAGATGTTAACAGCTTTAGTGTCTGATAAGGACTTTCTAGTTCAGTTATTGTATCTTTTTGCTGCTATTTCCTCAAATGGTGAGACAGGCTTTTAATTTATGGAATCAGTCTTCTCTCAAACCTCCTAAGTAGATGGGACATCAAGATTCTGCCATCATTCCTGGTGGACTGTTTTCTTTTGTTCTTCTAGAAACTTGATTTTCTTTCATTCAATTATTTATCATTACATCTTTATTCATTATAAAACAATCTATATCTTAGCTGGGACCCGATATCCCCACCCTATTAGATTTTTGTCTAGTGGTTTCCCTGGTTCTAAAAAATCAGCTAACATCCATTTCTTTTGAGGCTTAGGTATACATTTTGAGGATGACTTTAAATGAGATAGAGGTGTGAAAACTGAGAAAGTTCACTAGTAATCTCCACAAAATGTTACAATAGTTTTTTTGTTTTATTGTTTCAAACAGTGTCTCAACCTGTAGCCCTGTCCACCCTGGAAGTTCCTGTGTACAACAAGTTGGCCTTAAACTCAAGGAAATTTGCTTTCCTTTGTCTCCCAAGAACTGATATTACTAAATAATATCACCATGAAAAGCAATACTCATATAATCTCATTTTAATTACGTTTTTGTCACTTTTGTGATACACAAAGTAAATAATTAGGTTATCTAAGTCAATACTGGCATTAATCATTGATTATTCTCAAATTTTTCCTAAGGTCTGATAAAACAATTAGATCATGAAAAATTGAAAATGGTGAAGTCTTGAAGAATAGTGACTTATGAAACATATTTATAAAATCTAATTGATTGGATAAAAAGAATAAATGTACATTATTATCACACAATTTTCTTCTATTTGGCAGTTAAACATTTCTATATGTTAAATAAAAATTTTGTAACTACTGATATGGATTCACAACATGCCCCCATGGCTGGGCATGGTGGTGCATGCCTGGCAGGACCTAGTCACTTCCACCTAGTCATTTCCGGGTCAAAACGTCTTGTGTGACCAGGACCTGTGGCTTTGCATGGTTGCGTAAAGCACCACTTGATCTATGCACATGCCTGGAATTGTTATGCCCAGATTGGGACCCCAAAGACATTACCACCACAGACCTTAGGTACAGAATGCAATAGCATGGTTTATTTCTGTTTGTTTACAAGCCGCGGGCAGGGAAGCTCAATCCAAAGCACTCACTGGTAAGTCGTGAGGCCAGGAGGAACTTGCTTTTTCTTTGTGTGGCTAGCTTTTTAAAGGCAAAATCCACAAGCCCTTCAGGGGGGTTGGGGGAGTTTTGCACGGGTGCAACTCGGATTGGTTTATTTTTATCTCTGTTCTCTTTTAATTGGGTGAGGGTATGTAACCTTTGAATTTCCTGGTTGGTGGTTACAATTTATTACTTTGGGGGCAGTCCAGCACAAGTCCCAGGCTTTGTCCTTGAGCCACCATGGGAGCTGGCTGGCCAAGCACGTACTGCACATAACTCTAAGTTAGTGAGGGACCCCAGACAGTAAACATCTGGCTGAACTTTGAGCAGTCTTTTGTTCATGGCCCTCCCAGAAACTGCTTGCTTAAGTCTCAGGAAACTGAAATTGAGGCCTGAACTCTGAGAGAAGACTGAGCAGCCTGTTATGGCATCTGCATGGTCCTTTCAGAATAGCCACATGGGCCTGTGTGTGCATGCGTGGCCCAGCCTTTTTAAGCTGGTGCCATGATTCCTGGCTCCATCTTTACTCACGTGTTCTTTCCACAGGCCTGTGCACATCTGTCTCTTTATCTTATCTTAATAAAACTCTTGTTAGTGGATTCTGTTGTGTTTCATGACATTCCTTGCAGGGTAAGAGCACCACAAATAACCAACAACTACCCTTAAATAATATTCTGTAAACATCAATGATACCCTAAAATTACTAAAATACACAGCAGCAAAATTTTGAGATATAAAATACTAAGCTTCTAAATAGTTTGTGATGTTTAAATAATTGCACCGTTCTAAGGGCATAATATGGATATTACAATTATTTGGGATCCTATTCTTAACCAGTTTATGATTTTACCTTTTAAATAGTGCATAAAATGTTTTAAAATAACTTTCAAAGTTACTTTATAAAGCTAAGATTAGATGTCAATGTCTTTTACTTTATCTATAATCTGTTAGATTTGATTAAAGTCAACACCAAATTTTGTTTTAAAGTAAATATCTTCAAAGAGTTTTAATATACTTCCAAGAGTGTATTAAAACAAACAAAAAGCAGATACATTACATCCTAATGAAATCTTGACATCTGTTCTCTCTAAATTATGCCAACAAATCATGGAAATGCAGAATCAAAGTTAATGAATTTAGTAACATTCATGCTGGAAACTCCCAAAATTCTTACATTCTGGTATAATTTGGAGAGAGAACTACTCTCACTCATGTTACTCAATATGATCATTTTCTCCATCTTTCTGAATATTATTAAAATTTAATCAATGTGAAAATAACGAAGTCTGTTTTCTGAGTATCAATGTGTCTTGCATCATACCTGCTCAAACCTACATTTTAGAGCCAGTGCCCTGTTCCATGATCTTATGAATAAAAGTATTGTAAGTTTAATCAATTTAATCCTAAAGGAAATACAACTGCTGCTTCTTGTTATGAATATCCTGTGCTCATAATTCCCCTAGAATGGTGTGTGTAAACCTCCTCCTCAGGCGACTACTTGGATAAGGTCACATGGGCAGGGCCTTCTACCTCTGAGCTCCCAGTTCCCTTTTTAGCATTTGAATTGGGTATCTGCCTTTTGCAAATATCCCCTTTAGCTACATCCAAAGATAGGGCCAGCTCCAAACACAGCATTGAAGGACAAGGGAGGAACAGAGTAGCTGACCAGACCACCTGCTAGGTGCCTAAAGCCCCTGAATTAAGGTAAAACATCTTTTGTAGACGACCTGGCTTCTAGGCCAAGCACCTGGCTCCTAGGAGCACAGCTTTGCAAATCAAGTTCAGATCTCCCTCTTCTCACTGCCCCAGAGCAACTTCTTAGAACAAAGGGGGTTTTCCTCTCACCAGGTGCTTCAAGCTGTGATGCAAATTGACTGGTGGTCAGTACTTCTCCTTCAACCTGTCAGAAAACTAGCAACAGAGAAAAATAGAGGCAATTTTATTTTTAGTGACTTATAGATTTCTTTACCCTATTACCTATAAGTTTTTAGTTTGAGCACATTTATGATAGACTTGTAATGTCTTCACCTAATCATATACGAGGAGGATGTATTTCTAGTACATAAATTCCCTTTCTGATTTATTCTAGCTTTTATCTAACTCCACCTTTACTCACTCCCCTTTAGGGTTGCAAATGAAGTTAACTAGGAAAAGTCTTGTGTTGTATTGTAAACATGAAGTTTGTTGCTGTTTTTGGAGAGATGTAGACAGGTCCCAAGAGAACCAGACAGAGTTATGGTAGCAGACAAATAAACAAGTTGGACTAAAGAGTTCAGTGTATCTAGATTCATTTCCCCACCACTGGTAGTGTCTCTCCTGGGCCCCTGGGAAGGAAATTAAGAGGGTGGACCTTAAAATTTCTGTTACCTAGACATTCCAAGTTTGTTTTCTGCAAAGACTCAGTAAGGAAAGCTGCAAATGTAGAATAACTGTGGCCTTCCAAAGAGTGGCTGTTATGTCTAGTCTCCATGAGTAGACTGATAGGGTAGCTTCCATGTCTGATTTTCTGTGTAGCTGTATGGTAAAGTGAATAAACCAGGCCCCAACCTCAATGTATAAAATATCCCCCCCCCCGAACTCCAAGAATCACAGCTTCACTATTGTTCTATACTTTTTCTGTGGGACCAACTTGATATTTCAAACTGTCAATCTTCACAGGAACATTTAGACACCCAATTCACTATCTCCCCCTTGACTGCAAGTATGACAGCACATTCTCTACCTGCAGCCTTTCTCATGCGTTCTGAGACAACAAGTTCTTCCTTAGCATCTTTTGGAATTTCCAACAACAGGAGGTTTTTGTTAGTTTTTCGGCTGCATTGTGTTCTTACCCTGCAAGGAAATGCCACGAAACACGACAGAATCTGCTAACAAGAGTTTTATTAAAGTTAAAGGGACAGAAAGTGAACAGGCCTGCGGGAAACATGTGTGTGGAGAAGAAGGAACCGGGAACATGGCGCCAGATTTTAAAGGCTGGGCATGGACAGATCAGCGTCACTACTACACACAAGCGCGTAGATCACATGGCCACGTTGCGTGGCTAGTGGAACGTCAGGGATCTTTGTCACGTAAGATGCCCTGACCCGGAAATGGCTATCCTGACCTGGACCTGGCTAGGCGGAAGTGTCCGCCAGGCATATGCAAACGCGCCTGACCGTGGGGGCTTGTTGTAAATCTTTCAGTTTTCCTGTATTAGCTTACCTTTATTTTCAGATTATTTTTCACCTTTTTTGCTCTAAATGAGTATTGGCATTACATAGAGCACTCTCTGTCCTACTCACAGTTCTGAAAGCTCTAAGCCTGAAGACAGAGTAGTGGTTCGAACTTACCCATGTTATCTCCAGACCCTTGTGCCTAAGGCACTTGCTGTTCTGCTTACTATACTCAGTGTTAACATTTTCCTCCTTTGTATTTCCATGTATAAAGCATGTCCACACTGGCCAATAAAGTACCATTTAGGATATTTTCTTTCCTTTCTGAATTTCTGCCTTACTCCTAAATAATTTAGAACATAAAGTTAGACTATGACAGCCATGCTGGCTTATCGATATTTTCAGATTTCACACAGAGGGAATTACTACTCCTGTGTGGGACAGTCATTAGTAACTGGTTACTCAGTATCTTTAGCCCCTTGAACATGTCTGTCTACAAATCTCATTTGCTCATTACCTGTCTTTTTACCTTCTCACTTCAGAACTATAATTCTTCACTTGATTTTTCTCCATTTTCTTATCAAGCTGATTATTTGCTCTCCCTATTCCCCTCTTGCCAGTCCTAAATTTTCTACAAAATCTACTTTTCATTGAAATTCTTAATGGTCACTGCTTTGTTTAAATATTTTTTTATTTTTAAAACTATTCTAATAACTCAGAAAACTCATGATCTATCAAATTTTAATTTTTACTTTTCCCATCTTAGATTTACATTTTTTCTTTCATGTAAATATATGCACATATGTGTTATATATTTGCAATATTTGTTATTCTTTGCATAATTGTCTAAGCTTGAGGAATCTTATTTAATAGTTTCTATGTTTATGTGACTTATAAGAACAAGACAACATATGTGTTAGGATTCTGTACATGCACAGCTTGGTTCTAATGTCTTACGGGTGGCTACATACCTGCCTCCTGGTCACGCAGTCCCTGCCTTAAAAAGCTGGACTCTGACTCCCACCCCTCTGTTCCTGTGTTTCCTCTCTCTGTTCCTGCTCTGTTCCCTCTGCCAGGCCTGACTTCTCCCTCCTATCCTCTCTTCTTTCTAGTAAAGCTCTTTCTAACTCTGGTAGCTGTGGCCCGTGACTTTTCTGCTGATCAACAAGCACTGTTTTACCATTATGTCATTATGGTATCCTAGCCAAAAATCAATGCATTTCAGTCATGAAGAATTGGCATCTTTTATGCATTCAATATTCAAATTTATTAAATATTTCATTAATGTCTGTATAGCTATTTTGCTCAACTTTGAGATATAATCCATGTCACTTTGTCTTTAACCTGGGAATACTCTTTTTTCCCCTCTACCTTCCTTGATTTCTCTCTCCTTCCTTCTTCCTTCCTCCCCCCCTCCCTCCCTCCCTCTCTCCTTCCTTCCCCCTCTCCTCCCTCTCTCTCTATCTCTCTGTGTAGGACTGGTTTGTTAATTTCCCTCTGAAGCTCTTTCTCTCTGTCTCTGTTTCCCTGTCTCTATCTGTGTGTGTGTGTGTGTGTGTGTGTGTGTGTGTGTGTGTGTGTGTGTGTGTGTATGTTTGTGTGTCTCTGTCTCTCTCTCTGTCTCCTTCTCCCCACTCCTTTCTTTCTGGATTTAGAAATATTTCACAGTGTCACACAGACTTGTACCCTGTCTTCCTCAGTGCTGGGATTTTCACTGATGGTCATATCTGGTACCACTTGTTCTTTATTTTTAAAGATATTAGAATTCTAGAGGGTTGAGTATTAGCATGTGTCTACTATACTTCTGTCATTATAAATTCAGTTTTTCATTTTATATAATATAGAGTTGCTCTCCATGAAAGTATTTATGCAGATTTCTTGAATTGAATGAGTTTATATTAATGAAAATGATCATTAAATAATCTCCCTTGTTAATTATCATCTGTAATGAGTATGCTGAACAATATTCTTTTAATTTTAAGTTTTGGACAAAGTGTTACTTTGTAGCTCAAGCTGTCATTAAACCCAAAATCTCTTACAAATAACTCCTGAGTGCTGGGATTACAAATATATATAACACCATGTCTGGCTACAATAGTATTGGTTTCACAAATAGAATATACAGATTTTCATTATTGTTATTTTGTTCTATTCTTATAAAATGTTTTTAAAAATCAGTGCTTTGGTAAATTTTTTGTGCAAGTAAAAATTTAATATCAAAACTCATCAAGAGAAAATGTGAAATAAGAAAAAATGATCATAAACAGACACTGAATGATATTATATGAAAATGACAGTACCAGAAGCTAATTCTTTTTTTATGTCAGGTAGCATTCTGAGTTCAATTTAATGCCTATAATAACTTAGAGAAAAATTTCAGTGCCAATATATTGAGCAATAGGAAGTCGATCTTAAATGCTGTAGGTTTATTGAGATTATTTTACAGCTATATCAGACCTGGTAAGTGAAGTGCCACATGAGAACTTGAAAAAAGCACACTTTAACTAGTGCAGCTTTACCTCGACATAGAAAGCATTTGGATACAGGCTTACTACAAGACAAAGATGAGTACACGCAACTGGGGTTGAGTTGACCAGCAGAACTCTTGATTGTCTCATTGTGATTTAGGAAATCACTGTGCTCTGTATTATTCTGCATGGACTGTCATTCTTACTAACAGTGCATGAGTAAGAATAATGATTTATAATAAGTGGCCCATTCTTTAATAAAAGCTTCCTCTAATGGGGAAAGGGCAGAAAGCTCTGATCCACTAAATCTGTCACTGTCGTCCTCAGGTGTCCTTAGCACTCAGCAGAAAGGCTCAGAAGAAAGAGCTGAGAAATTACATTTTATCAAATTTCAATTATTATCTCATTTTTGTTAGGCAAAGCAAGAAAAAAATTCAGTGTCCAGTATCATTTACTTAGCACTTTACAATGTATCTTTGAGAAACTATTCTTATGTGATAAAATGTTACTTGAATTTATGTGCATGTGAATTTAAGTTCTACCAGGAAATTAATAATTTGTCAATTATCTTACCCTTGTTTTCCATTAAATGTATGCTAAACAAGGTAAGGTAAAATTTTATGTCACTTATTGAATAATTATTATTTACAACTGATAGTTAATAGAAGAATTTGAAAAGTAGAAACAACAAATTGAGATAGTGGTTTTTACTAATTGACATTTAGCACATAAATGTAGTTAAATTTATGTCTTAATTTCTCTTGGACTATAATTATGTATTTATATTTTTCCTTTCATTTTTAAAATCAAGTTTTTTTTAAAGCTTGAAACCATATTTTTCCACATATTCTTTTTGTTCTTTGGAAAATTTGTGGAGTTTTAGTCAGAAGAATGAGAAATGCTATAGTCAAAGAGGTTTTACTTTTTTTTTGTTTTTGTTTTTCGAGACAGGGTTTCTCTGTGTAGCTTTGCGCCTTTCCTGGAACTCACTTGGTAGCCCAGGCTGGCCTCGAACTCACAGAGATCCGCCTGGCTCTGCCTCCCGAGTGCTGGGATTAAAGGCGTGCGCCACCACCGCCCGGCGAGGTTTTACTTTTTAATCAATGCTCATTAGTAGGGGGAAGAGCAAGTATTAGAACCGAGGAAACAGATCTTGTCATTCCCACTTGGTCATGACCATGTAGCCATCCTATCTGATTCTGCTAGAGAAAACTAACTCCCAATTGTTAAGGGAACTTAACAGACCAGTCAGACTGAAGTATCTCTGCTTTTCATCTTGATAATATCAAGATACTTTTAATTTTCTTTGGTAAATTGAGTTTTCCTTTATTGTATTATATAATTTATTTTTTCTTTCCATGAGAGTTTAAGATACTAGGTTATTATTTCTTCTTTTCATGCCCTTTTATTGAAAATAGATTTTTTCCCTCACATAATATATCTTGATTACTGTTTCTCCACTAAAGATTATTTAGGTAATAAAATGAAATCAATGATTTTTTATATCCTCAAATGCTTCATCATTTACTCACATTAAATAGAACACAGTTGACTTAAAAACAGTTCAATTATGAGTAAATATTTAGTGTGAATAACCTCAGGTAATTAGGCAGTACTCATATATAGAGTAAAACTGTACTCTATCTTGTAGACATGAGTATTTTTTCTTACTTTGGCCAATGAAAACATTCTTGGAATAGACATTATTATAACAATGTCTTACCAATTGGTGGCATTGCCTACAGAATGGAATGTTAGTATAATGATAATTTATAACTGAAACATTTTATGCCTTTAATATTAATAGATATTGTGAGATTATTCTTAATATTTATAGAGAATTACATTGCTTTGAAACAATGAAACATATATTTATATTTAAGATCATGTTTCTTCTATCTTGGAAAACACTTTCATTCATTATCTATCTATCTATCTATCTATCTATCTATCTATTTATTTATTTATTTTGGTTTTTTGAGACAAGGTTTCTTGGTGTGACTTTGGAGCCATTCCTGGAATTTACTCTGTAACCCAGGCAGGCTGGCCTCGAATTCACAGAGATCTGCCTGACTCTGCCTCCCAAGTGCTGGGATTAAAAGCATGTGCACCACTACCCAGCTCATTCTTTTTTTATGATATGATTTTGTGTTCAATCTTTATTTTGCTAAAAACTAATGAAGAACAATAATTTTGTATCTTTATTACAGTATTTTTCATAATAAATATATTTCTCTTATTCTGTCTTCTTTCAATTTTATGGTCTAATTAAAAAAATTTTATACATTGGTAATATTCACCATTCTTTGTTACATATGTTGCAAATAATTTTTTATCCCTTCTTTTTTCATTGATTTTATAAAATAAATTGTCTACTCAAATATAAAACATATTATTTCAGCATTTATTATACCAGAGTATGTTATTAGAAACTTCTCTGGCATAACAATTAAAAAATGTCTTAGACAAATAAAGTACGTTGTCTCTTTTATGTGGTTGTTAGCTTATGAGTTTCTGAAATATGTTTTTCAACAAAATAACCATAGAGAACTCTTGCTTCCACATACAGAGTGCTTGGATTACAGGTGCTCATGACATAGGACATGGTTTAAAATTTTTCTATACCACACGTTCCAGGAACTGTAAATTTTGCATAGTGACCTCCCATTTTATGATAACTCTGTTTAGATTATTTTCATATGTGTATATATTTTAGGAAGCTTACACAGCAGTAGGTTTCCATATGTGATTTCAAATGATCTTTTCTCTTACTTGGGGGAGAGGTTAACATGATCAAAATATGTTGTATGGAAATGATTTTAAATAAAAACAGGTTTAAATATAAAATAGTCTCTAGGAATAATTAAAGGAAAGTGACAAGAAAAATCTGTATCTGTATACAAAATATATAATCACCCTTTAATCATTCCACCTAGTTGGTGAAAATCACCAGTTATTTGTTTTTTATGAATTTGCCTACTGTAGATATCTCATAAGAAATGGAATGATATGTGGGAAAAAAAAAACATTTTCTCTATCCCATGTTCTTTCTCAGTCCTCTTAGGTTAACTTACTTAGAACAGAATTTTTTAGCATGGGCTATAAAGACATATGTTTTCTGTACAGCTGAATCTAAGTCAAACATGAGTATTCTACAGTTAGAAATGGTTCTTGCACTGTCTGTCCCTCCAGTCAGTCCTTACCACCATCTGCTGTTTGTCAAGAGTTCATGTGCAGAACATTTACAGTTCAGTGCAATGTATGTACTGTAAATTGTTGAGGACCAGACCCCACACTTATTTACCCTAGGAACTCTTGAGGAATGAGGGATAAGATACTTAATTAGAAATAGAGAGGAGAGAAACAGAGAGAAAACACAGGATAGACTTGGGTGGGCCTGGATCCTTATCCACCGGCCCAGAGCTTTATTCCAAAGGTCTATTTATAACAATGCCAAGGGGTGTAGCTGGAGAATTTCTCTGCAGCTCTCGCCAAGCCCCGCCAGTCCCAGAGCCCACTTATAAAATAAACACAGACGCTTATATTATTTAAACTGTTTGGCCTAATGGCGCAGGCTTCTAACTATTTAGTTCTTATATCTTAAATTAATCCATTTCTATAAATCTATACCTTGTCACGTGGCTTGTGGCTTACCGGCATCTTCATATGCTGCTTGTCATGACGGCAGCTGGTAGTGTTTCTTACTCAGCCTTCCACTTCCCAGAATTCTTCCTCTCTCCTTGTCCCGCCTATACTTCCTGCCTGGCCACTGGCCAATCAGTGTTTTATTTATACAGAA
Organism: Peromyscus californicus insignis; assembly: GCF_007827085.1. NCBI lineage: Eukaryota > Metazoa > Chordata > Mammalia > Rodentia > Cricetidae > Peromyscus > Peromyscus californicus. The sequence continues at coordinate 52,809,832 of NW_026294514.1, read as the reverse complement.
CGATATCCACAGCAAAGGGGTAGAGCAAAAGACCCCCCTTGCTAGTTACAGTCACCTGGTACGCAGGCCCGTGGTCCAATCAACCTCTTATGCAGTCCTGCTGGGTATAGCTACTAAGAAACCTAGTGGGCTACAACAGTAAATCATGAGCACTTTTAGTCATATTTTTATATCAACTTAAAGGCTTAAAGAAGCCAGTTAACTCAGGAATCCCAAATTTGGAAACTTTAGGGAACAATCTGGAGCTGACATGTGTCCCTATCTTCTGATTTAGTTAACAAAGTTTATTTATAATAGTGTGTATTCAATATAAACATTTTAATAAGTTCTTTCAGTTTTGGAGATTGTAATATAATTACATCGTTTTCCCTTTCCTTTCTCTCCCTTGAAATGCACCCATATAGTTCTACTGGCTCTCTTTCAAATTCATAGCCTCTTTTTTCATGAATTATTGCTACATACATGTATGCATGTCTATATAAAGATGTATTCTAAATACATAAATATAACCTGCTCAGTCTGTATAATGTTACTTTTATGTATGTATGTTTTCAGGGATGATCATAGGGTATGGTATAACCAGTTGGTATTTAAAAATATTAGCAATTAAATTGGACTTTTCCTTATATCTTTGCAGGTCTAATTTTTTCCCTGGTAATCAATAGCAATTTTGTTGTGGCTGTTTTAGAAAAATATAAGCAGTAGGAGGGATGGTCATGCATTATGTCATAGTGGGAACAGTAATGTCAGAAGTGTTCCCTGGTGTGTAACTAAGCTTTTAAAATGTCGACTGAAACTCATTACACTCCACATGCTGAATCAGAAAAGGAGATTGGTTACCCTTCCCCAGAGCTAACTTTTTCAGTTTCATCTCTACAGTTGGTTTTTACATTGGCAATTAAAATGTTATCTAGAAGTTGAGTGCACCAAAATATTTCACATGTCAAAATTAACCCCTCTTTGTCCCCAAGAAGATAACAAAGAGCACATGCATGAGTAACTCAGAAGGTGGGCTTATTTAAGTACATGCCTTGGAAACTGCAGGAAATAAGAAACATTTTTCTTCTTTTTGTTTATATTTTTGATGCACACTAGTAACAGTGTATTTAGCTCATTTTATACATACTATGATGTTTAATTTAAGCACACGCTACATTACTTTTATAGAGAGTAGTTACTCTTATGGAAGGTAACACATGGGGAGTCTATGAATGCCAAGACCCAATCCTTTAGAAGTCTGTGACATACACAGAACACAGACTTGTACTATAAGTTTGTTCCAATTCTGGTTATACTACTTAATATTTATTTCAAGTCAAGTATATTTAGAACTTCTGAAGTTGGATTTTAGTATGTAATTTATGAATCTTAAATAACATAATGTATATTAAATACCTATAACATATAGTATTTAATCTCAAGAACCAAAAAAAAAGTTTTTAGGTTTTACTCTTACTGTATGTAATCAGAGAAACTTATGAGATAAACACTATAAAATTAGTAGGAGTCAATGATGACATATGTTATAAAGTTATAGCATATCACATAACAATTATAAAAGTGAGTAGGAAATATGTAACTAACATATGATTAGGAAAACTTACACGTAATATACAAAAAGTTAGATTTTTAAAAGTCAGAATATCCTTTATTTAGCCTTTGTGTAAAGTTTCATAACTGCTAAAAGTAACTTTAAAAGTAAGTTCAGGAATATGTAAATATATATACATATGCATATACATATATGTATGTAACAAGAATAATGGAAAAAAAGAGGCCATGAATTTGAAAAGGAACAAGAAAGGGTATATGGGAAAGTTTGGATGGAGGAAAGTAAAAAGGTAAATATTAAAAGAAATAATATTAAAAATTATTATATACAAATATTGTGACTAGAGGTTGAGGTATAATAGGAAGTAAACGTATTTATTATTAACTGATTAATAATAAAATGTACCTTTTTAACTTTTATAGCGACAGAGGTTGTAAGGGTGATGAATGAAGCCATCCTGTCCCTCCTTCAGAGAAATGGTAAGTGATCACATGATGGGAGAACATTCAGAAAACACTAATTGAGTATGATTTCAGGGACTAACTCTGTATCAGAGAGCAAACTTGGTGTCCTCAGTAGACTTTATGTGAATAGAAAATTTAAACTGATGTGCAAACCTCCAACATTGGGAGGCTCTGTTCTTTCCACTTCCTACACTGCTAGGTAGGAGGTTAGTCCTAGCCATCTTCAGTACATCAATCATGGATTGCATCCAGCCTCCTAAGTCATGGAGTCATCATAACCTTAAGTTGAAAGGCAATGCCAGTACAGTGGCTCACTTTTCATTTCTCTAGGCTCTTAGCCATGTCACGGGATATAAATGTAAGATATATAATGAACATATATCAATTCTAACAACAATAAATGACCTAAGCATCTCTCTTAAAAAACCTTTCATGAAGTTTTCTCTGCCACTATAATGGCAAAATACCTTTACTGTATGTCACATTGTTTGGTCCAGTGCTCAGGAACAGGGATCTTCAAACTCAAGCACAATTCAAAGAATCACAGAAAAACATTGACATTGTTAGACTTGAGGATATCCAATTGCATATCTCACTATGTGTGCGATATCTGCTGAAGCTGAACTTCAATTCTTTATACTATCTTGTGTGTGTGTGTGTGTGTGTGTGTGTGTGTGTGTGTGTGTGTGTGTGTGTATGTGTGTGTATCAAATATATCACATGTTCCAAATACTATTGTTGTTCAGGAGTACAGACTGTTCAATTTGAAAGACTGTACAAAGCTCAGTTTGAAAGACTGATGTTAAGATTGCTAAAAAGATTGCTATTTAGCAAGAAAATGAGTCTAATCAATGATAATGATCTCTTTGCAAATCAGGAGGTTTCTGTTTATTTCCTTTGAAATAATCCAAAGGAGGATCTAAAAGAGTACTAAGCTAATTAATCTTGAGAAATCATTTGAAAAACATAGCAGAACTTTATGTTTGTTTTCCCACTTAGACGTAGTCAATATATTAATGGACATTGCCAAAATCATGTCCAACTTTACCGAAATTCACATTAGAATATTAGACAATATCTTAAGGTATTAAGTGGAAGTTGACAGAGAGGACTGTCCAAGTCTGACAATACTTGACATCAGTGGACAGATCCCTCAGCATTTGAACTGAAAGCATGTCACACTTTGTAGAGAGATATACTTTCAATCACATGTATTTACTGTAATTGTTTTTTAAGTTATTATGGTTTTATTGCTTGCTACAAATAGATTCTAACAAAATGAATAAAGAAAAAGATTATTCAACATTTTATATTTTGTCTTTTTATTAAATTCTCAAAGTGTTATTTATATAAAAGATCGAAATTTTAATATTTTTACTAGAAGCAAAGTTCTGTACAGGAATTAGAATGGATATAAACTTTAAATTTAAAAAAAGGACAGGAAGGATTTCTGTTTCCTTCTTTAAAAGACATATTTATTCTAAGTGCATGAATCTTTGCTTGCATGACTTATGCCCACGGAAACCAGCAAAAGCTGTTGAATCCCTTGCAACTGTAATTAGAGAAATATTGTTGAGCCATCCTATGGTTACCAGAAACAGAACCTGCACCCTATGGAGGAGCAGTAAGCACTCTTAAGTACGAAGCACTCTCTCTAGCCCGTTAATTTCTGCTTCATAGATTTTACATCCTAATTTTTTTTGTTTTACTTCTGCCTTTTCTGTGCTGAAATCTAGCCCAGCACCTGGGACATGCTCTCACTCTGAGCTGTAGCTGCTGCCCTGTTCATAAAGGGAATTCGTGAAGAAGTACAGATGTCTAAAATTTTAGATGATCCATACTACATATTTCAGATTAAAATACTTTTTGACTCTGTACATATGAAGTTCTGATATTGTAACTTCAAAATGACTTTATTTGTGGTATAAACAATAAAAAAATTTTCTATTCTTACAAGACATAAGCCGAACATCAACATCTGCCTGTATTAATATTTTTGCAGGACAAAAATGCTGTATTTATTCCCCTAATTTTCTAATCCCTTTTAAAAATTAAACTCTTTAAGTTGAATTATTAGTTTAACAAAATATTTAAATATAAAGGAAAGAAATTGCTGTGGTAATAAACTTGTTGTATGTTTTCTAGAAATCATGTTGGTGTAGTTTTTAGTTTTAGTGTTTTGCTTTGTTGCGACAGGGTTTCTCTGTGTAGCCTTGGCTCTCCTGAAACTTGCTTTGTCCACGAGGCTGTCTTTAAACTCAGAGATCTACCCATCTCTGCTACTGAATGCTGAGATTAAAGGTGTGCCCCACCACTCACAACCTGATGTAGTTTTTAATATTTAAATGTGTGACTTTCTTTTGTCTAGGTAAGAGATAAGACTATGCATAAATATACCACTTTCCTTTTTTTAATGAAATACATGCAGATCCATTTGAGACTCTTCAAGTGACTTGAGCAAATAGATTGCATTTGAAATACCTGTGTGCTTACCAAGGCTCATAGGAAGGTCTTCACTATCTGGATGTTAATAGGCACCATATTTGTTACAGTGTACCAACTGCAGTAAATCAAATATTGAAAGACCCACCTTCACTAACCCAAGCCCCAGCCAAAACCTAGGAAGACCACCCCCCTCACAGTGAACTCCAAGAGAGAAGACAGCCAAGTGCCCTACCCTACTCTACTGCAGACAATCTTCTGAACTTTCTTCTTGGCTTTACCCAGTAGGTTTATTTATAGCAAGTCATTACCAGCTTGACAGCATGCAGGAAGTCCAACTTTGTATACATTTAAAGTTTTCATTTTCTAGAGTATTCTACTTATGTCTACCAACGATTTTTCTAATTATTTGACATTAAGGAGCAGACATCTGAGAATAACAATGCATAAAAAGGAAACCTGTGCATATATAATAACATTTAACATTGTAGAAACAGTCCCATGAGACAGAAAAAGAACATTTCCAATGTCATAATCAGACATTCTTTTTGTAATATTATAAGACAAATTAGCATAAATGATTCTCCAGATGAGAACAAGTCTTTCCCATCTATTATCTTTCAAGTCTTCCATGTTGTACTGCAGCATCTAAATCTGCACAATTCCTGGAGCTGCTGAGCATCTCAAACACTGCACACATAGTTGTTGGTCATTCTTTCCTCTGAGAACTGTACAGTTCTGTCATGTTTCCTCCCTTCACTTCAGTTTGGATGCTAGGTGCCGCAGAAGTTTCTTTCATTCAACTCCTCTATTTAAATATGTTTTCTGCCTTTCAATTTGGATGAAAGTGTTTTCGCAGATTAAATACATTTTTTTATGCCAAAGAAGGGTCAATGCAGAGATTTCAAAAAGTCACTCAGAAACTAACATTTTCTACTTTATGATTGTTATCTTAACAATGTATTTGTAAAATGTAGACCTAAAAATAAATTATCATGTTTTATTTGAGAAACTTTATGAGGAACATTAATGACAATATTTAATATCTGAAAATTGCACATAAGTAGAGACAAAATGAGCATAAAATGCACAAAACATCAGAGACAAAATTTTAACAGATGTTGACAAAGCAAAAATATCTTAATGCTATATTTATGTGATTACTTTGTAATAGAGGAAGGCATTATTTCAAATAACTGTCATATTTTAACAATGAAAGCATAAGAATAAAATTAAGAGGTACAGATGAATATCCAGAAAAATGCACCTGTGCATTTATATTTTATTATATAAAAAATTTAATAGAATATCCATTATACTAACAGAGTTTAACTACACAGTCTTTAAAAATGTGTGTTTTTTATATATTTTAAGAACCTTTAGAAATAATTGATATTAGTGTTTAATGCATTATTTTTATGGGACTGTGGACATTTAGGAGAGATACACTGAAAAGCAACAACTCGTTCAAATACTAAATGAAATATGAAATATTAAATTTTTATTGTCTTTTTGAGATGGTCTTGTTATGTAAGTTTGACTGGCCTGGAAATCATTATTAGACCAGGCTGGCCTCTAATTCACAAAGATTTACCCACCTCTGCCTTCTGAGTGCTGATGTTAAAAGGTGTTTCACCACATCCAACAATATACTTACTTAATGTTTGATAACTGTATAAGTTCTCTGCTGTGAGATCTGAAATTTAGAAGGGCTAAAAAGCACAAATACATTTATTTTATTTCCTGCAAGTTCAAATATGGGAAGACTGGTCCACTTACTATGTAAACATGCAGGGAAATGATCAATCTAAGGCTGCAGGGCAAGACATGTCTCTTTGGGACTTTTAAAAATCACCCCACTAGAAAGATACATAATGTATCTATGCAGTGTTTGAGGGTACACAGACTCTTTATCATCCTTACTGTGGCCAAGTATTTGCAATCTGTTTGAACAGATAAGATTTGTGCAAACAAAACTGGAAACCAAGGAAGTGGAAGGCGAGTGTCATAAAGAAGTGGGATTTTATTTATTTATTTGTTTGTTTGTAATTCACAGGGAAAAATAAATTGTGGCCATAATTTCACATGAAGCCCCAAAGCAATACTGAAAGAAAAGAATGATGATTCTGGCTAAGTTAATAATATGTTCTTAAAAATAATAAATCCATACATCACCAGGGTATCTGAAGCTATTGGATAAAATCTGTAACATTATAGAAAAATATGACATTTCAATTGATTTTAAAAAACAAAAACAACATAGCAGTAGGAAAGAGCATGATACAGTTCAATTTGTGGCGTATTAATAACGTTCACACTGGGAAAAAGCCTCCATAACAAAAATCCACCAACATGGTGACATACACCTTTAATCCCAGCACTCAGGATGTAGAGGTCACAGCATTATTAGTTCCAGGCCAGCCTGAGCTGCATCCAGAGAACATGTCACCTGACCTCCCCCCCCCGAATCAAACAACAAAAAACTAAGAACATATTCAAACAAAATAAAATTTTATGAAATTAAGATATTCTCTAATATACATAATTCTCAGTGTCTTACGGGAGACTAAGGGTTTCCATGAGTGGTAAACCATGCTCACCAGCTAAAATCAAATTCTACTCATAACAATTTTAGGTAGGAAAATAAAATGTGTAATTGAAATCTGTGAACCTAACGTATAAAGGTTTCCTCTTGAGGTCTTATGAGTTAGAGAACGTCAGGCAACCTGGTTAAATGTTTTCCCCCATAAAGTGAGTGAGCCTGTGGCTTATTGCTTGCCTGCATTTACCAAAATTTGATCTTATCTTTTGGAGAGAGAAGAGGGGTGACAATCCTCATGGATATCTTATTATTCAGACCTGGAATACTTTTTATGTTTCTACTCATATTCCATTACTGGTGGTATTGCATTAAAAGTACAGAGTAGATGATGAGCAAGTGAAACATGAATGATTTCGTCCCCTGCTAGCTTGTATTTTCACCTTCTAGAACTGTGATCACCAAGCAGTAGAGGTAAAACTTCAGTTGAGTTTGTCCATGTTCTATGCCGTAAGTATGTGTTGTCTTCGGCAATACCCTGTAGTATTCGAATACATGGTAAGGTTTTGAGACCTTTTTGGCCGATGGCTCAAAATGATGCAAACCGTTCCTGGTATTTGGTGTTTTTCCTGGGAGCATATAATGACTAGGTCTAATACTGTCTCCTCCATTATATGGCAACTGCACTTGAATTCCTTTTATATATGTATATATTTTAGAGAGCATCTACAGTAGCAGACTTGCATATGGTTTTCTTTTTTTTTTGACATTTAAACTTTTTTTTTATTTTATAACTTAATTTAATTTTACATATCAGCCACGGATTCCCCTGTCCTCCCCCATCCCTCCCCGCCTTTCCCCCAGCCCACCCCCCGATTCTCATCTCCTCCAGGGCAAGGACTCCCCTGGGGATTCAGTTCAACCTGGTAGATTCAGTCCAGGCAGGTCCAGTCCCTTCCTCCCAGGCTGAGCAAAGTGTCCCTGTTTAAGCCCCAGGTTCCAAACAGCCAGCTCATGCACTAAGGACAGGTCCTGGTCCCACTGCCTGGGTGCCTCGCAAACAGTTCAAGCTAATCAACTGTCTCACTTATCCAGAGGGCCTGTATTGGTGAAATTATTAAGGCCACTCCACGTAGCTAAAAGGGAGGTTTATTTAGTGGCATAACTTACAAATGAAGGGATAGGTAGGTTGCAGGGTCTGGGGAAGTCGTAGCGCAGTCCGGTGGTGTTCTCTGGAGAACTCTGCTCAGTCTACCTCTAGCATCCTGGGTCCAGGAACCAAGAGAGGGTGGCGCACCTGGATCTTGGGTCTTCAGGGCCCTCTCTTGGCCCCGCCTTTTAGGCATGACAGTTACCGAAGCCTCAATGGGGGTTGGAACTTCCAGATCAAAGCTGGAATGGCTACCCACTACAAGCCTGGTCCAGTTGGGGGCTCCTCAGCTATTGGTTAATAGTTCATGTGTTTCCATTAGTTTGGCTATTTGTCCCTGTGCTTTTTCCAATCTTGGTCTCAACAATTCTCGTTCATACAATCCCTCCTCTTTCTCACCAATTGAACTCCCAGAGCTCCACTTGGGGCCTGGCCATGGATCTTTGCATCTGCTTCCCTCAGTCATTGGATGAGAGTTCTAGTACAACAGTTAGGGTTTTCTAAAAGGTCTTTGGTGTTACTTATCGTTCCTCAAATTCCCACCTATACCCTGCCTTCCGGTCCCCACTTTATTCTTCCTGTTCTCAACTCTGCTTTATCCTTTTCTATCACATATTCTACATCCCCTTTGTTGGAAGATCTCTTTTCTCTTGGTCCCTTACTTGTTACCTAACCTCTATGGTTATTCAAATTGAAACATACTTAGCTGCTGCCAAGTATTACTTTATTCAGAATGATTCCTTCTAGCTCCATCTATTAACCTGAAAATTCCATAATTTCATTTTTCTTAACATCAGAATAATATTACATTGTATAAATGTATCATATTTTCATTATCCATTCATCAGTTAATGGCATCTCAACTATTTCCAATTTCTAGCTATTCTGACTGGATCATCAGTGAACATAGATGAGCAAGTATCTCTGTAGTAAAATGTGGAGTTTGGGGATTATTATGCTCAAGAGTGGTAAGGCTCGATCTTGAAGTCAATCAAATCTCAGCTTCCTGAGGAAGTTCCCCACCAACACCCACAGTGGCTGTTTTTTCCCATAGTAGACTCCTACCAGTGACAAGTAATCGGTCCTGTCTCTGCATCCTAGCCAGTATCTCATGTCATTTATTTTATTAATCTTTTGCTGTTCTGACTGAGGTAATATCAAATCTCAAATAGCTTTAATTTTTATTTCCCTGATAGATAAGGATGTTGAACATTTTTAAATGTTTCTTGGACATTTGTGTTTCATCTTTTAGGACTTTCAGTTTAGTTCTATGCCTTGTTTTTAATTTTAATTTGGTTAGTTTTTTCTTGATGTCCATTTTTTTTCTTAATTCTTTATAGGTTTTGGCAGAACTAACCTTATATTAGATGTACAACTGGTAAAGATCTTTTGCTGTTCTGTAGGCTGTCGCTTTGTTTGAATGATGGTGTCCTTTGCTACACAGAAGCTTTTAAGTTTCAGGAGGTCTTTTTTAAAAAAATTCTTCTCTCATACATTACATCTCATCAACAGTTTTCCCTCCCTCTACTCCTCTCAGTCCCCCTACACCCAAATCCACTCCTCCTCTGTTTCCCTTCAGAAAAGAGATCTCCCAGGGATAGCAACTGAATATAACATAACGTAACAAGTTATAATAAGACTACACAAAGCCCCTCATATCAAGTCTAGATGAGGCAACTCAGTAGGAGAAAAAGGGTCACAAGAGCATGTGAAAGAGTCAAAGATACCCCCACTCCCATTGTTAGGGGTATCACAAATACTTCAAGGTAAATAGCCATAACATATTTTCAGAGGACCCAGTGCAGACTCATATAGGCTTTGTGATTGTAGCTAGCTTCAGTCTCTGAGTCCCTACAAACCCACTTAGTAGATTCTGTAGGCCATATTCTCCTTGTGTGCTTGACCTCTCTGGTCCCATACTCCTTCTTCCCCATTTTCTGCAGGGTTGCCCAAGCTCACCCTAATATTTGGTTGTGGGTCTCTACATCTGCTCCCATCAGTTGCTGGATAAAGCCTCTCTGATGATAATTGGGCTGGGCATCAGAGATCCTATTTTTTTTAATTGTTGGTCCTAATGTATGCACTATTGAGGTTCTGTTAAGAAAATCTTTTCCTGTGTCAATGAGTTTGTTAGGGTCCATGAATCATCCCACAAAAGACCACTATTCATGAATGCAAAAGCAAAAGCATTTATTTCTCGAGAGAAAATTTCTGCATGCAGGGGTCAGCCTTGTGAAGGGTGACAGATATCAATCTACTTTCATACCTAAATGCAGCTATTCAGTTTGACCAATTGTTGAAGATGCTGTAACTTCTCTAATGTGTATTTTGGCCTCTTTTTAAAAACATTAAGTGATTTAAAGTATGTTGATTTATGTACTGATCTTCAATTTTAGTTCATTGATCATGTCTGTTTTAATGTCCAAACCATGTTGTTTTTATTACTATAGTTCTGTATAACACTTGAAATCTGGGATGGTGACATCTCTGTCTGTTCTTTTAATGTTCAAGATTGTTCCAGATATCCTCTCTGATGACCCAAACTTTAAAAAAAGAAACAGTGATTAGACTGGACAGAAGGAGAGACCAGCAGAGCAGCCTGGATGAGGGTTTTACCAACTGAGCCTTCTGGAAAGGACATTTTCTGAACTGTTGAGCTGCCTACAGGCCTTCCAGTACTTTTGAGGTTCCCAGTTGTGTTAAGCCTTCACCCATGTTGGGTTGGGCTTTGGTGATGCATCTTTCTTTGAGTCATTTCTGCTCTTTTAACTAACCCTTCACCCATATTCCTGTATGCAACTACAATAAAATTCATTAATTCACCAAGGTGGACACTGGTGGCATCCATATTTTCATTTGTTTTGGGCTGAGGGTGAGTAGACATGTGTGTTGCATCTCCCTAGGAAAAGTCTGTCAGACAACATCCTATTTGGTGTTCTGGATGCTTCTTTCGCCTTGGTAGACACCTTCTTCTTTAGATTGGGGAGATTTTTTTTTTATAATTTTTGTTAACAATATTTTATATGACTTTGACTTGAAATTCTCCTTTTTTAAATTCCTATTATTCATTTGGCCTTTTCCTAATGTCCCAGATCCCCTGGATATTTTGTGCCTGAATTTTTGTTGTTTGCTTTAGATTTTACATTTTCTTTGACTGAGCTATCCATTTCTTCTTCCTTCTATGCAAGACATGGAGTTCTCTATTACATTTCTTACAATCGTTTGGTAGTACATACCTCTGAAGCTTTCATTTAACATCATAAACTTTTCAGGTCTAGTTTTATTTCAATTTGGGATTTCTTTAGTGACTCTATTTTTATATCTTGAAATATTTTCATTAGTTCATTTAACTGGTTTTGTTTATTTCATGCTGTTCCATAAGACATTTGTTCATACCCTCTTTAAGATCTTTGAACATATTTATAATCATAATTGCTATTTTGAAAATCATATCTTGTGCTTCAGCTAAATTGCACTTCTCAAGACCTATTCCAATGGGTTACCGGCTACTTGAGGAGGTATATTGTCCTTGCTATTTAGGTTTCTGTTTTTCATTGCTATGTAGGCATCTGGAGTTATTATGATTGAGATGTTTTTTGGTGTAGAAATCTGGCCTTTTCTCTTCTGATTTGTTTGATTTTATTTTATATTTTTATTGTTATTATTAACATTATTATTTTTGATCCCTGTTTCTTTTCTAATGAAAGAAAGAAAAGATGTGGATTTTAGTGTGGGAGGAAATTGGAAGGATCTTGGAGGAGATGAGGGAGGAGAAACTGCAATCAGAATATTTTGTCTGCAAATCTATTTTCAATAAAAAACACAACAGAACATTAAAAGTTAATAATAATAATAGTTAAAATAAAGATAAGTAGTAATAAAAATTCCCTTCCAAGACACTTTGTTGAAAACTTGACATCCATTACCCAAAATATATATTTATTTTCAAAATCCTAATAAAAAATATACTCAAAGACATAAAAATTTTCTAAAATCTAATACTGACACAGCATTGGTGAGGCAAATTATCAAATTAACCAGCAGCATGCATTTTCTAGTAGTTTTTAAACTCTGAGCAATAATAAAATCACATGTAATATGAGTTGGTACAAGAAAACAAAAAGCAAAACATGCATTTTACACTGAATTAGCTTACTATTAACTTGATTAGCATGCATATAAAATATATTGTAAAATTTAACAATATAAAGTGGCATTATTATAGTACATAGAGTAGTATATGGGAAATATATGTAGAAACTTCATATTATAAAATAGAATTGATATCATTAACCTTGAAGAATATATAGCTTAGAGAAATTGAATAACTTTTTTTGTTATAGACATATATTGCATATGTAAATATTTCTTAAGAAATTATGCAAATTTCAATAGTTAGTCCAAAACTTCTTTATTACACAAAAATATTTCAAGATCATCATATTTATAAACGAGTATAATTCAATTGATTAGTAATACATTATATAACAATATGCAAGTTTCTAGGCACAGAGAAAGTTCTATAATGTTAATTTCTGAAACTGTATAAGGCAGAGTATGGTATCACATGCCTTTAATCCCAGCATTCCAAGGGCAGAATGGATTTCTATGAGTTAAAGCTAAACTGATCTCCACACTGAGTTCCAGGACAGACAGCAATGCATAAAGACCCGGTTTCAAAAAATTAAAACAAAAACTAAGCAAACACTTTGGGGTGGAGGAAAATAAATGGAAATGGAGGTGCTCAAGAAGCCAGGCTCAGGAATATGTTACCACATGTTTTCTCTCATACATAGAATCTGGAAAAGTACAAACAACAGTAAGTGAATGAGAGTAGACAGGGTGAGGTAAGGGATCCAGAGAGGGCAGTAAAAGGGAACAAGAGGGAGATGAGTGTTCTCACAGTATGCACATACATGTGTGTGAATGTGGGGAGGATCACTCTAGTGTGCGACTGAGACACACTAAATATGTTTAAAATAAAAGACATTGAAAGAAAAATAAATCAATTGTGACTATTTACTGTTAAGGAGATTTAAAAGTGGTATTCCAATTCATTTAAATTTTTTTAATATTTCTCAATATTTCTGAACTATAACAAATTTTGAAAAATATAGGTAAACCTCTATAGAAAGTCTGTATGACAGGCTGGAGAGATGGCTCAGAGGTTAAGAGAACTGACTAGAGCACTGACTGCTCTTCCAGAAGTCCTGAGTTCAAGTCCCAGCAACTACATGGTGGCTCACAACCATCTGTAATGATATCTGGCACCGTCTTCTGCATACATAATAAATAAATAAATAAATGAATAAATGAATAAATAAAAGAAAGACTGTATGACACACAGTTAAAGAAACCCCGCTGTAGAGTTGAAGTTTAAACATCTCACTGATATTTTTGAGTAGGTTCCTTTACAGCACTATAGCTAGCAAAAAAAAGAATTGAAAAAAAAAAAAAAAAGGGCAGGGCAGAGGCACTGATGATTGTGAAAAGCTCTAGCAAACAAATTGTAAATTAAATTTGTTAATCACTACTGTTCACCTTTCCTGCTGTTAAATGGGCCTATTCTAAATGATATTTTTGGTTGAAAAGCTGTTGCAGCTACAGAATTATGTCATTTGAAAATTGGGATAGTGGTAGATGCATTTCCTAAAGGTATTTGCAGCTAGGTTGGAAAGAAAGACTTTTCTTTGTTTCTTTGTTTTCTTTGTTCCTTTATTTCTTTGTTCCTTCCTTCCTTCCTTCCTCCCTTCCTTCCTTCCTTCCTCCCTTCCTTCCTTCCTCCCTTCCTTCCTCCCTTCCTTCCTTTCTTTCTTTTTTAAGTTTTATGAGTGTTACTAGCTTTTCATCTCTCCAACTGAGTGCAGTAGACGCCAAGTCAATCAGAAGGCAGGTTGGAAACAAATTTGCTGCTAAGAACATGGGTCTGTGGATGTTAGTTATTTGACGTGAAGTTAGCTTTGTGTATATTACAGGCCAGAGGAATTTTACATAGGAATATAAATAACATGTCTCCTGCAGATGGTAGGAAGTGAAAGAAACATTGTGACATCAAATGAGACTTCTTCTATCAGATATTTGGATGTCCTCCATTGGTTACTTCAGTCAGAAAAGAAAAACAGTTTTAAAGTGAATACTGATAATAACTGAGAAGCCATTTCCCAAAACCCAATTATCTTGACCTAGGATGTCAATCAATTGGTGTTTCATATGAAATGAAAAAGCAATAGGAATTAAGTTCTCCATTTTGTATCAAATATCTCCAAAGTCTTATGCAAACATGCCTTTTGATCCTTTTCTTGTCATGTGGATTTTATGTTTTGACTGATGAACTAAAGACATATTCTGTAGCTAGAGTTTTCCTGCCTGGCCCACAGTCAGGGCAAATCTCTCTCACCTGCCAGTCCCACAGTCGCTCAGACCCAACCAAGTAAACACAGAGACTTATATTGCTTACAAACTGTATGGCCGTGGCTGACTTCTTGCTAATTGTTCTTATAGCTTAAATTAATCCATTTCCATTAATCTATACCTTGCCACATGGCTCATGGCTTACCGGCATCTTCACATGCTGTTTGTCATCATGGCGGCTGGCAGTGTCTCTCTGACTCAGCCTTCCACTTCCCAGCTTTATTCTCCTCCTTGTCCCGCCTATACTTCCTGTCTGGCCACTGGCCAATCAGTGATTTGTTTATTGACCAATCAGCAACACACTTGACATACAGACCATCCTACAGCAATATTCAGTGACTAACCTTTTCATATTTTATTAGTTTGCTCCTTTTCCAATTTTCAGTGTAAGTAAAATTGTCATATAATGTGATGGGACTTGTGCCTGACATATTGGCAAACCACAGAGAGCATATGTCTTTCCCACAAATTAAAAGTATCTGTTTAAATATTAAGGCTTCTTAATGGGTGTTCCTCAGTGTTCATTTTGTTCCACATTTAAAACCTAATTTAGGAATTTTTTTTGAGATTATAATATATTTACATTTCTCCCTTCCCTCTCCTCTCTCCAAACCCTCCATTATACTAGTCCCCACTCTTCTTCAAATTCATGTCTTCTTTTTTTATTAATTGTTACTGCATGCATATATTCATAAGCGTATGCAAATATATTCCTAAATACTTGTCTCTACAATGTCATTTGTATGTATGTTTTCAGGACCAACCCTTCATGAGGCACTGTTCAATGCATGGGTGTGCTATTCCCTGGACACTCCTTTCACTCCCAGCTTTTCTCAGTTGTTCGTGTAGGACTGAGATAATGTGGCCTTTTCCCTGCATGTTCATTGGTAATGAACAACAGTTCAGCTCTCATTTGGGCACTTTCAAAGGTTTTTTTTTTTTATTACATTTAAACTTTGTTGCTATTTCTCTGTGTGGCTGTGTGTATAAAAGGGCAAATTTGTGAGTGTCAGAGAATACCCTGCAGGAGTTGGTTCTCTCCATCCACCACGTGGCTTCCAGGGAACTAACATATCCTCAGGCCTGGTGGCAGGTGCCTTAATCTCCTTAGCCATCTCAATATCTTGGCCAAGGAAATGAAAATATTTTTAAAAACCTACAGTGCTGAGGACTTTAAATTTAAATACGAATTATTTTTAAATTTGTGAGCCTGAAGTATTTTTTGTGACTACTATACCTCTTATCACAACACAAAGTAAATGATGTAATTATATGATGGAAATGAATACTATTTAATAAATTCAACATATTTTTTAAATTAAAATGTAAGAACATTTGTTTTCTTTTTCTACATATTCTGAAATCTTTTTATATTACCCATTTTTCAGGCAAATTATTTGGCAAAACTGAATGCAAGTCTTTGAACAGTATAGATGCACAGTTCTTTAGCGGTGTGTCCGAGAGTAATTAAAGTTTTGAGACTTAGCCTCTAACCTGCAAATAATATCTCTAGTATTTCTGTTGTAAGCTTTTCTGTGTAGACATTCAGAGAATGACAACATGTTGACCTCAGCAATGAAAGTAAGAGTGTTCTTGTATTATTTAAAATCTTCAAACCCATACAACACTTCATTTTTCACATTCTTCAGAGACTTCATATAATTGCAAACACTTGCATGTTTCTGGGAAAAAGAAAATTCATTTAGTGAGCTTTTTAATCTTTAAAACTGGACCAGCAACAACTTATTGTAATTTTTTTTAAAAAAAACCCACAGATTCTTAAATGCAGAGATATTCATGTAAATGTTGAAAATAAATATCCTTAGAATTACTAGAATAATAACTACAGAAAACTAACCTTGTTATTCAATAAAAATTATGTATTTTCTATATCCCAAGTGAGGCTATGTTAGATTTTGAAAACAATAAGACATTTTATAAATGTATTAGCTATTTGTATATATTGTTGACATATTTGCCTAGACTGTCCTGTAAATCAATAGGTAGTCTTGACAGGCGTTGTACTTGGCATCTTCCAGCTACAAGTTTTTGAGTCTCTCAATTTCTGGCATTATAGGCCACCAGGCCCATCCCAAATTCAAACTTAGTAATTTTTAAGATCCAGTTCCTTAGTCTGAATTTCATTAAATGAGCATTGTAATACATAACACAAGTCCCCAAACTGATACATTTGTTCCAAGGTTTTTGAAGACAATCATCAATGTATTCATATTTCTGCTTACACACACACACACACACTAATTAAAGAAAAATTCTTGAATATGAGGAGTGGGGAATAATGGAAGAAGTTGGAGGGAGATAAGAAAGGTAGAAATGATGTGTAGTATTCACATATGATATTCTGCAAAGAATATTTTTAAAAGGTTTCTGTGTAAGAAAAATATTTTCAAGCTGATTTAATACACATGCATATTTTAGAAAGTTTTCTTAATTTTTATTTGTGCCCTAGTATTTTATTTTAGATCTCAGAGCTTTACATGTACCACATAAACCTTCTGTCATTAAGCTGTGTTTTCTGCCACTTCCGTTGTTATTGATTAATGTGCATTATTGTGTGCAATGTTGATGCTTATCTAGCACATGATAATAATCAAATTCAACTTCCTTTTATCCTCTGATCCCTACTCAGTACCTCCCGTATATCTATGCAAAAATGTTAATTTGTAGTTAAAAATTAAATCTCTAAAAACTTCCAGACCAAAAAATATTTCTAGTAAATTCTCCTGTTTGTATAGATGAAGTCATATAAATATTAACAGTCAACAAGGCAAGCATAAACACAAAATAAATTTCCACCTTATTTTAAGTTGTTGACAGGACAATATACTGTTCTCCACAAACTATTAGCAAGGCTCCACTGCTGAAGAAATCACCTACAGAAGTCATTGAACATAGAAAAGTCAGACTGCTGCCTATATAGAGTCTTCACCCCTATATTCTAGTGTCTTTGGTACAGGAAGGTATTCTGCATATTGCCAAAAGAGAAAAGTTAACACCAAGTTAGCCACAAATCCATTGATCTACAATGGCCATAAAGATATGCAGGACAATTGTAACAAAACTTATGGGAATACTGAACAATAATTGATTACAGCCCACTCCATGAGATGCAAACCAACATTGTTTGGGTGACCAAGAATCAGAGGCTAGATAGCCCAGGGACCTAGGGTAAAACTAAATACTACTGGTCTAAAACCAAACCAAAACAACAACAATAAAAACAAAAGCATAGTGATAAAATGACACCTAATGATATTCTGCCATACTCAAAGATCAGTGCCTTGCTCAGCCATCATCAGAGAAGTTTCCTCCTGCGATAGATGGAAACAAATATAGAGACTCACAGCTAGACATTATGCAGACAGTGAGGGACCTTGGAATAATAAGCCCTAAATGGGTTGTCTCCATCAAATCCCTCCCTTCAGAGCTCAGGAAACATAGGGTAAGAAAAAGCAGAAAGAATGTAAGAGTCAGAGAGGATGGAGGATACCAAGAAAATAAAGCCCTCTAAATCATCATGAGCAAAGCTCATATGAACTCACAGAGACTGAAGCAGTATGCACAGGGACTGTGTGAGTGTGTACCAGATCATCTACATATATATTATGGCTTCCAGTTTAGTGCTTTGATGGAATTCCTGAGTGTGTGAGTGAGCGGGTCTCTGATTCTTGTTCCTTCTCATTGACTCGTTTCCTTCTGTTGATTTTCTTGTCCAACTCTGATGTGATAGTATTTGTTTTATCTTATTATATTTTATTTTGTCATATTAAAAGAAAGAAGTTGACAAACCAGGCAAAATATTGGAAAACAATGTATTTCATGAACATGGCCACAAAATGATTTTTAAAATCTGTGTGCGTATACATTTTTATTAACTTATGAATTGCATTCTTAAGCTATGTATTGCTTTCTTTTCAATTTAACTTATATTAAAAGGACATACATGTTAAATTGTTCTATATAGCAATAATTTGTTATAAGTTTTTATTATCAGCATAAATATGAACTGCTTTTGCAGACTTGGTAATGTTTTAATTTGTCCAATAATTAAGACATTAACACTAATTATTTGCAATGTTCAATACATAACACATCAATATTAATTTGTATATATGTCTCATATATTTAGAGTAAGATTGTTCTGTATGTATTGTTTCTAAATACAAAAGCAGTTTTCTTCCTAATTAGTAGGCACTGAAGAACCAGTATACAAAATTTAACACCCTTTCACATCAAAACTCTCAGTGTCCTAAATATAGAATGAATATATTTCAATATAATAGAGATTAAATAGAAATTACACACCCACAAGCCCCCCACTCACTAAAAGATTGACTTGTTGGAAAATAGAGGAATATGCTCATGAGTAGGAGTAGTAGATATGACACAGTAGACTTCCTACATACAAGAGATGGTTAAAGAGAATTCCATTCATTTAATCCACATATCTTTTTAGTGACAATATGATACAATAATAATCTAAATTAGGAAAAATCTGAAAGCTTTGTCTAAGATCAAGGCACCACTCTTGCTATTTCTATTCAATATAATATTGAAATACTAGTGAGCAGCTGAATACAATAATAAGAGGTATTCAAGGATAATAAGAGGTTCCCAATGTGGAATGAAGGGGCAAAATTGTCTCTAATTGCAGATGACATGATTTTATAGCAAGTTTAAAAAGGAATAAATTATAAGGGACTAATACATATATTTTAGTGAAGTATCAAGATATAGAATCAACAAAACCCAAATCACTTTCTCTTACTAAAAATGAACACTTGGAAGGAAATCCTCCCTTATTTCTTTCCCCATCTCTTCCCTTGTCTTACCTGTCGAAACTCAAGGCTGTCTCTCTCTTCTTGGAAGCCTGCTGTCCACACTAGCCAAGGAATTGGGCAAGTGAGTTTTACTCTCCATCTCACCCTTCAATTCCATTTCCTCCATCTTATCCCCGGCTTTGTAGCAAACCACTTGCTGTGACCTCTCTTTCCTCTCTGTCTCCATTCCCTGGGAACTAAGATACTCCTCTTCTACAGCTTTTCCCCTTTATCCCTTCCTTCTGCCTCACCAGCCAATGATGTCCCTGGAAACCCATGAGCCACACCAGCCAGGAAATCAGATTTTCATAGCAGACTCAGCGTTTTCCCTCCCAAAGACCCTCATTGCTCCCTATTCTTCTAGCCCATCCTCATTCTTGTCTACCAGTTCCCAATTCCTATAAATAAGTTCTACTAGGGATTTCCAATGGTCACACTGGCAGGGATGCAGAAGTACTCCCTAATAGGCAAACCTGAGCCACCATATGTCCCTAAGATGCAGAGAGGACAACAGAAATCAATAAACAAAAAAAGTACCCAATAAAGTTAATGCCAGATATCAACACCTAGAATTACAATCATCTCAAACCTAGATTCCTAGACATCAGCAATAAATAACAGCCAAGACAAAATTTCCTCACAAGAGCCCAGCAACTCTACTCCAGTAGGCCATAAGAAATTCAATATAGCTGAAATACAAGTCAAGGACTTCAAAATTGCTATTATGAATATGATCGTGGAGTTTAAAGAGGATATGAATAAATCCATTAATGGAATTTATGGAAACACAAACATACAGTGGAATGAAATGAAAAAAAAAATGTTTAAGACACAAAAGTAGGAAATAACTCAATAAAGGAAATCAAAACCAAGGTAAAATTGAAAACAAAATTTTAGGAACTTGAACAAGAATCTCATAGGCAAGCCTCATAAACAAAATATAAGAGATGGAAGAGAGAATATCAGGCATTGAAGGCAAGATAGAAGAAATGAATACCTTGTTCAAAGAAAATCTTAAATTTTAAAAATTTCACTGAAAAAATATTCAGGAAATCTGGGACACTGTGATGTAACTTGAGATTTTTTCTCAGGGTCCTGCCAAGCCCCAGACGTCCTGTAGCCCACTTATAAAAAAATTCCAGATCTTGTATTATTTAAACTGCTTGGCCATTAGCTCAGGCCTACCATTGTCTAGCTCTTACTCTTATACTCAGCCCATTTCTGTTCATCTATATGTCACCACGTGTTCCGTGACTTTACCTGATGCCTTTACATGCTGCTCCCTGAATGGCAGGCTGGCATCTCCTCCTGACTTCCACCTCCCAGCCTCTCCTCTCTGTTTGTCCTGCCTATCCTATACTTCCTGCCTGGCTACTGGCCAAACAGCATTTTATTTATTCACAACATACAGAACATTCCACAGCACTTCCCTTTTCTGTTTTTTTTTAGGAAGATTTTTAACTTCAACATAGTAGAAACTCTTTCCCCCTGTTGGGCCCAATTTGTTGTTGGTTAGCTTCTCTCCAGCTCCCGCCAAGCCCCAGCAGTCCAGCAGCCCACTTATAAAATAAACACACAGATGCTTATATTATTTAAACTGTTTGACCTAATGGCTCAGGGTTCTTGCTAGTTCTTATATCTTAAATTAACCCATTTCTATTAATCTATACCTTGCCACATGGCTCGTTGCTTACCTATACTTTATATCCTGCTCCTCCTTGCAGTGGCTGTAGCATCTCTCCTTGTCCCAGCCTTCCACTTCCCCTTTCTCCTCTCTCTTTGTCCTGCTTATACTGGTTACTGGCCAATCAGTGTTTTATTTATCAATCAGTCAATCATCCACAGCACTACGAAAAGATCAAATATATGGAAATGGGATTAGAGAAATAAGAAAAAATCCAGGTCAAAGGCATAGAAAATGTTTTCAATAATATCATAGAAGAAAATGTCCTTAACATAAGAGGGAAGTGCTTACCAAAGTACAGGAAGCATACAGAACACCAACTAGACTGGAGCAGCAAATAAATTCCTCACATCACAAATAATAAAAATACTAAACAAATAGAGCAAAGAAAGACTACTGAAAGTAGCAAGGTAAAAAGACTATGTAACATATAAAGGTGGACCAATGAGAATAACACATGACTTTTCAATGAAGACTCTAAAAGCCAGAAGGGCCTAGGTAGATGTTGTATGTCCTCAAAGAGACCAGAGATGCTAGCCCAGATTTCTATGCCCAGAAAAATTTTCAGTGAAGAGATGTTGAAATAAAGACATTTCATATACACAAAAAGAAACCAAATTAAGCAGTATCCATGTACAGATCCAGCTCTACAGAAGGTGCTAGAAGGAAATCTTCAACATAAGAGGGTTAACCACACCAAAGAAAGAACAAGGAATAAATACTCTCATACCAGCAAATAAAAAGAGGAAAACAATGTCCACAACACAACAACAAAATAAGAGTAATCAAAAAGAACTCCTCACTGATAAATCAACATCAATGGTTTCAGTTCCCCAATGAACACAGATTAATGAAAAGGATTAAAAACATAACCCAACATTTTGGTGCATCAGAGACACATACCTTAATGGCAAGGAAAGACCTCATCTCAGGCCAAAAGAATGGAGAAACATCGTCCAAGCAAATGGACCCAAAACATAAACCAGTATAGTCACTTTAATATTTGGACATTTTAGTATTTGGACAATGTAGACTTAAAGCCAAAACTAATCCAAACAGATATGAAAGAACACTATATATGCATCAAAGGAAAAACTCCACTGAGAGGAAATTACAATTCTAAATATACATGCACCAAACAGAAGGACAGAGAAGTTCATAAAAGAAACACTACTACAGCTAAAAAAATAACATATTGACCCTCACACAGTGATAGTAGTTGATGTCAGTACCCCACTCTCAGCAATAAACAAGTCACCAAAAAAATAGAGAAATGTTGGAGTTAAATGACATGATAAACAAATTAAATGCAAGGAAATTTATAGAACATTTCAACAAATTTAAAAGAATATATCTTCTCAACCTGTCATGGAACCTTCTCTGAAACTGACCACACACATGGACACAAAGCAAGTTGCAGCAGATACAAGAAAATTGACATAATACCCTGCATTCAATCTTACCACAAGGGATTAAAGCTGGATATCAATAGTAACAGAAACATAAAACAGCTTGCAAAATCGTGAAAACTAAACAACTCAAAACTGAATGAAAAATTTGTCAAGAAAGAAATTAGAAAAGGAGTTAAAAACTTTTCAGAATGGTATGAAGTGAAAACATAACATACACAGACTTATGGGACATAATAAAGGTGTTGATTTTAAGAGGCATGTTTATAGTACTAAATATCTACATAAAATATTGGAAGGATCTCATATTAGTAATTTAATGGCACAGCTGAAAAATCTAGAAGAAAAAGAATGAATAATGCCCCAAAAGACTAGACTCCAAGAAATGAACTCAGGACCAAAATAGTTAAAACAGAAACCAGTTTAACAATAAAAAGAATCTTGAAAGAAAGAGTTCATTCTTTGCAAAAATATTTTGACAAAAAATACTGACAAACCTTGGTCAAATTAACTAAAAGCAGGGAGAGAGTTTGTTCCAAAAGAACAAACTTAAAGATGAAAGGAAGACATTTAACAACAGTATAATGCATAGAATCATAAGGACATATTTTAAAAGTCTATACTCCACCTAATTGGAAAATCCAACAGAAATGGATGAATTTGTTGATAAATACTATCTACCAAAGTGAAACCTAGATAACATAAGCAATTATAACACCTAGTGAAATAGTGGCAAAAATTAAACATCACCTACCCCCTAAAAATAGTTCTACCAGACTTTTAAAGAATTAAAGCCAATATTCCTCAAATTTCTCCACAAAATAGAAACATAAGGAACATTACCAAATTCACTTTATAAGGCCACAGTTACCCTGATACCTAAACCACATGAAGGACCAACAAAGAGAGAATTACAGACAAATCTTTCTTATTAATACAGATGCAAAATTCTGCACAAAATACTTGCAAACCCAATTCAAGAATACATCAATAAAATCATCTATCATGAATGAGTAGGCTTTACCTCAGTGATGCAAGGATGGCTCAACATACATAAATTAGTAAATGTAATTCACCTTATAAACATACTGAAAGACAAATTCCACATGATCATCTCATTAGATGCAGAAAAATACCTTTGACAAAAATACAACTCTTCATGATAAAAGTATTGAAGAGACTAAGCATGCAAGGGATATATCTCCACATAATAAAGGCAATTATTTATATTACACCAAGACAACATGCAATATCATCTTAAATAGAGAGAAACTCAAGAATTTACACTAAACTCAGTAACAAGACAAGGTTTTCCACTCTCTCCATACCTATTCACTACAGTACTTGAAGTCTTAGCTAGAACAATAAGATAATTGAAGGAGATCAAGGAATAGAAATTGGAAGGGAAGAAGTGAAAGTATCTTTATTTGATGGTATGATTTATAAGATTTGTTGATAAGACTGTGTACATAGCTGACCATAAATATTCCACAAATAATTTCCTATAACTAATAAACACATTCAGCAAAGTAGTAACATACAAAATTAATACACAAAAATAAGTAGCCTTTCTATATTCAAATGAAAAACAGACTGAGAAGGAAATCAGGCAAACAATACCTTTCACAGCAGCCTCAAAACATATCTTGAAATAACTCTCACTAAGCAAGCAATAGACTTTGTGCGATAATATTTTGGGACATTGAAAAAAAGAAGTTGAAGAAGATATAAGTCAATGGAAAGGTCCTCCATGATATAATTCAAAAAGACCATCCTTCTAAAAATAATCTACAGCTTGAATGCAATTCCCATTAAAATTCCAACACAGTTATTCACAGATTTCAAAAGGAAAATTTTTGGTTTCATATGAAAACACAAAAAAACTCAGGACAGCTAAAATAATTCTGAATATTAAAAGGTGTCTCCATCCTCAACTTCAAATTATATTACAGAGTTATAGCAATAAAAATAACATGGTAGTGACATAAAAACAAATAAATTGATGAATAGAATTGAAGACCAAGACATAAATCCACAATGTTCTTTTTTTTTTTTTAAAGAAGTCAGACATACACACTGGGAAAAAGACAGCATCTTCAACAAATGGTAGAACAGTGAGTTTGAGGCAAACCTCGAATGAAATCGATAGATATTAATTCAAATTATGAAAAATTATTTTAGACAGTTGCTAGCACCTGTCCGGAAACCACAGGCATGACCAGTCATTTTCAAGTGACAGCACATAACTATAATTCTTCAGGATTTTTTGCAATTGCTTTTTTACTTTTCTCTGGTGCGCAAAGCATTATAAGGCTTTCCTTGGGAAGAGGGTTAGGGAAAATAATGTGGAATTGCATTAGGCTGTCATGCCTGAGGAAATTATTGACTGCATATATAACATCAAATTGCTTTGTTTACCAGACAGGCCTCCCAACATCAAATTACTATTATTCAGTAAAACCTCACACCTTCTTGTAGTCAGTATAACTCACTTTCCTAATGCTCAAATCGTTTAAATTTGAAAGAAAAGTCTCTGTTTAGACTATTTGATTTAATTTCATTTGTATTACAAAAGTGTTCAATCCTTATTTCATCTGAGGCTTCCTATTTGGAGGAGTGGTTGGAGAGTTCCAGCTATTCAGAAGAAATGACTGTCTTTGATAAAAAGTCGAGATGCAAATTTCCCATGTCGTCCCCATGAAAGCATCAACATCATCTTGGGCTGTACAGGAAGTACAATTTGATAGTCTTGAAAGTTCTTGAGTTGAGTTATAATTTAAACAGAAACAAAATTGAAGTGACTTTTAGTAGATTATCTTAAGGAATTAGTGAAAAATGTTCAAAGATATAAGATATGGATTATAGTTCTTACGGAATCCAGTGGTGAGATAATTAGCAAGTCAGCATAAGTAGATGTTTTCGTTTCAAAAATGAGTAAGAGTGGTTTAATATGATATTTGCTATTTTTTCCAGTTGGTAGTTCAATCCAGTTAGGGCTGGCATTCTGTGGTCACATGATTTCAGAAGGTTTTCTACTCTTAGCTGTCATGTTTTTCTGGTAACTAGAATTTATAGCTTGTGTTTAGACTATAAAGATTAAAGGGATTTTATATGAAATATATATAAGAATATACCTGAACTATTTAAGTCACTAGGATCTGGTAATTGAGAAAGACTGCTATTGTCATCACAGTTGGGTCCATGGATACTGGCATCAGATGAAGGATGGGCATTCCTATTCTTATTTATTGGAGCATCACCAGAAGCTACTTAGCCATTAAAAGGGCAGATACTATAGACCAGAATGTAAGATTCTCATACTTGAGTCTAGAAATGGGTAGAGAAGTGTAATAAAACCATAGAAATTCCTACTCTGCATGTGAAATTTAATTATATATAAAGTAAATTATATTAGACATTGATTATGCCAAAATAATAGGCACCAAATTATTACAGATTCAACCACACTATCTTTGTTTTTTCATCAAATTATCAATATTCTCTGAATTTAATTTTCCTCTGTGAGATATACTATATGCCTATTATGAATTGATTGTATTACTATTAGATACATTTATTTGATTTTGTTTGCTTGTGTGAGACAAGGTCTCACTAGATGGCCCCATATGGCTCAAAATTCACTGAGCAGACCTTGCTGGCCCTGAACTTGCAACAATCCTATATTTGCTTCCTGAATACTAGGGTTTTAGGTATGCAACACTACATCTGGCCTACAATTGCTACTTAAAGAAATGTTTTCATAATATTTATTATTCATCCTGAAACTCTGATTTTAAAGTCAATGTTTCAGAGAAAAAAATATGCTCAAAAGAGTCATCAAACTATTTGATGGTAAGCTTTTACTTTTGTCAGTTAATTCAACTTTATGTCTTCTGAACCATGAGCTGGTATTATTCCTGTCAGATATATTTTGGGAAGTGATCTCCTTTTCTAAAATATCTCTCTCTCTCTCTCTCTCTCTCTCTCTATATATATATATATATATATATATATATATATATATATATATATGTGTGTGTGTGTGTGTGTGTGTGTGTGTGTGTGTGTGTGTGTGTGTGTGACTATTTTTTATTGAAAATATTCTTTTCTTACATCTTGACCACAATTCCCCTTCCCTTCCCTCACAATCATATCTCTCCTCTTCTGCAAATCCACCCACCACCTGTTTCCTTCAGAAAATAGCAGGTCTTCACAATATAGCAACTATACATGCCAAAATGAGACACAATAAGAATAAACAAAAGCCCTCATATTGATTCTGGACAAGGCAAGCCAATAGGAGGAAAAGAGTCCCAAGAGCAGGCAAAAGAGTCAGAGACACACCCACTCCCACTGTTAGGAGTCCAACAAAATTACCAAGCTAAACAGCCGTAACATATATGCAGAGGACCTGGCGCAGATCCATGCAGGCCCCAAAATTGTTGCTTCAGTCTCTGTGAGCCCATATGAGCCCCACTTATTCAAAATCTATTTCTCTTAAAATATAAGTCACTTTTGTTTTAAAGTGAGAGATAATTAAAATATAACTTTAAAAATGTTTGAGGAAAAGGTATTTGCAACAATGGCTTTATTTTATAAAGATACAAGAGCAGACTACACTTGCTCAACTCCTACATGAAACACTCTGAGAACTCACTGATTTCAAGGGCCATGGGCAAATAGATGTCTTCTGGGAGAGAGACTTCTCTTCCACTAGTACTTCCATCAATGAACACTGAGGAGTTGAAAGCCAGCATCCCAGAATCTCACCTTTCCATGTGAGTTGGGCAAGAACATACTATCTAGGGACAAGACCTTAGTTGTACAATAGTATTTGTAACTAAGCTTTGTCCAAGGAAAGCTGAACACTTTCTAAAATTACCTTGAAATTCAAATTTTAAGGGTGTTTCTTTGAGATATTAGGGAATTTTATTCAAGTGTGATTGCATCAAGAAGGAGCTTTTCCAGCAAACATCTGCTATCTCGTAGTAATAGTCAACAACTATTTTTAGCCTACATTTTTCTTGCCAGCATTTCCTCTAGTCCTATAATATGATATATTCCATGTATTAAAGATTTCCTGGAAATAAATAAGGTTCTCTAAATAAAAGTAGAATGTCAGTGTCTTTTCTGCTTCTACATGTGATCTATGCTTTTTCACTTAATTGGAAATGTATTTTTAAAAGTAAATGTTGGTTATAAATCTAGAAATGAAAACATCTTTCATTGAAATAAACTAGCTATTAATCAGCCTCTCTTGCTCTTAGTGGCTTTCCAGAACAAAGATCAAGTTTCTAAATATTTTTCCTTTTGCAATAAGATTAATGCCCACAGAAATAGAGGCTGACAAATCAATAACAATCCTTAAAATTGATGGGGGAAAATTGCAAACCATTTCCTGAAGAAAAGATGGAAGACCGAAGAAATAAATTATATTTGAACAAATCATCACGAGAAGCAATTTTAAACAAGCAAACAAAACAAGGAAGTCAGCGAATTTAATAATAGAAGCTTCCCTCACAAACAAGCGTTAGAAACACTCCAAGATTACCTATTCGTAGAATCATGCTTTAAAACATAGAAATACAACTAAAACATTGCTATTACTGTGAGGATTTCTGGATTTTTATCAAAACCTATTAAACTGATCATATCACATATAATATCTAAATATGTTAAATATGTTACATTGTTTTTTAATAAAAATAATATTTATCTAACTTATTACAAGATGTTTCTCTCCGACTTCTAACTGAACCTGTCACCAATCCATGTGTTCTTGACTAAGGTTTAGTTTAGCTTTCTTCATTTTAGCTAAATAATCTTTAATGTACATAGACACAAATACATGTACACTCCTGTTTCTGGGCACTTGTGTATGGAATTCGTTGGTATTGATTTTAACCTTAATAACAATGTTCAAAATCATTTTACTGTTAACTTTCTTTATGCTGTAGTGACCACTGTGAACACTTACCCAAGAAAGTCATTGTACACACTTTTATATCGATTCAGCCAAAACTGGTTAACTGCAAACAAGACTACGAATTCGTTTCAGGTCATTCATGTCTTTGCCCTTCACTTTGCCTTTAGTTTTACCCTAGTGACATCATAATAAAGGAGGGGGCCACCTGTCACTTTGGTGGAGTCAGCTTCCCCATTATCTCCAACCACCAGCAGTCTCCTGCTATGGACAACAGCTGCTTCAACTCTAACCTTGCAGCACAACTCTAGAAATCCTGGCTCTGCACATCATAGCACAATGGTGTAGTAGTAGGATTATGCCAGTAACTGTATATAACTCAAACTGCACTAATTGCAACAAATTACCAAATGAATGACTGTAAAAGGAAGTGACAAATTTATAAGTATTGTGACTCTTGTGTTCCCTGGCCTTCACAGTCACCCACATCTTCAACTGATACAAGTGCAAAATAAATGGCTACTAATGATAATGGGAAACCGCATATAGAAAGATTATGTAAAAATATATTGATTTTTAAAATGATGTTTAAAGCTGTAAAAGAAGTAGCAGTAGTTCAACCAAAAGATAGGCACATTCATTAAATCTTAGCAAATGAGAGGGTCACAGCTGTAAATTCAAGGTTAAGTTAGATAAATTGATAAAACATATGATGATAAATAAATCCCCTCTCAACCATTGGAGTATTTCTGAAACTTCTGTAGTCCTTTTTCTGCACATGTGTGAATGTGGCTATTTTTACAGAGTCTTACCACCCAGACTATGACCTCTCTTATATTGTCCCCACTAAGTACCATCAAAGGCAGCACTCAGGGCAAGACAAGTCAAGATAACCAGGAGATATCTCATTTACTACCAGAATGCTGGGATAATTTCAGAAACATCTAAAAGACTACAAATAGGATTAGAAAAATGTCAAAGTAGCAGAGTGCATACCTGCCCAATAATGACAATTTGAGGTGGATAAAAGAAAATAGTAATTGCAGCCAATTGTACTGAATTGATTCTGTAGAAGGAACTAAGTCCATGATGACATTCAAAACTGGAAAATGCCTTAAATTGTGCTAAAAGTGAATGTCTCCAGGTTTTCCCATGTATACCTACAAAAATGCTTTTAATGATTGAAATCAGTCTTCTGAGTAGCATTTTTTGCTCTTGTAATTGCCACAGTAAAAATCCTAGAGAACATGTTGTGATTCTAAAAGCAGCGGGGGTAATTTTTAAAGGCATTTATATTTGTTTTAATTAACATAATATAGAAAATTAAATTTAAAGTAGTAAATAATTTGGCATCAATATCAGTAAAATGGATGATATAAGGCCATAGAAGATATGCTTTGATCGTCATCATATGATAGATATGATTATAATTAGGAAACTTAACAACAACTTGGTAACCATATTTTAAAGTTAATCGTGATAATGTCGTTCATCAAAGCCTATCCACAGGGTCTCACAGTCAATAGCGAGCATGCCTCTGCCTCTGATCCTGTTAGAAGTCAGAACAAATTTGTACTCCATATCCAGTGTACTTTTGGTAAAATAAAATTGATTTGAGCTTTAAACTTCAATAATATTCAAAATATTTTACTGTTTTTCGGAGAACAAGTTTAATGAAACCCAAACTACATTCCTTATTATTGATCACAAGCATAACCAAGATTATTGCAGGGTGAATCCAAGCCATGTTAAAGAACTTAGTTACATGAACATTAAATTTACTGCAAAGATCCTTGAAGCGCTGCTGAGGAGGTGCTGCCCACTCAATAAGGTGTAAACTGTCCTAGTAGAGTGAGTCAGACAGTGTCTATCTTAAGGAACTATGCTTCTTCAGAATAAATGTTAGAAAATTACCAATCACTGTCCAAAATATATACTATTCTAAGAATGAGACTAATGCAATTTCATCACTGTAATAATAAAAGAAACATATATTTGGCAGGGTTCTTGTGAAACTTCTAAGATTACACTGGTATCTTTCTGACCATTATAATGAGTTCAGAAAATATTAATATAAAAAGAATTTTAATAACAAAAAAACTAGATTCACAATCTTCATGTATTTTTAATATAGCATTCAAATTCACTGCATACTTCAATGTGCCTTTTATATTGTTAATATGTATAGAGAGAGACTAATAAAGAATATGAAATTTTTCTTCTGATTTGTGATATGAGAACCATATTTGAGAACTGTAATACTAAAAATAGTTTATTCTAAAGGAATATTCTGCAGCATGGCATTTTAATTATCTCAAAATGTAACAAACAGGAATTTTTCTAGAAATGCATTACTATAGCATTTGGGAGTTATATGGGAGATATATAACAGCAAGTTGCATTAAAAAGAAGTAGCATTCTCTTTCTTCATATCAAAAACAGTACCTGTTCTTCTATGTTTGCAGTTCCAAATGTTCTTCATGAGAATATTTGAAGTGCTCAGGGTAGGATTATAATGGTATCAGATTTATAAAAGAAACTCCAGGGAAAGATGTCTTACACACTTGAAAACATTGTATGTTCTCAAAATTTTTTTCATAGGATATCTATATCATCTTGAAGTCTATACTTTGTTATTGTGGGTTTTGGATCATACCATTTATTATACAATTTTTTAATTCAAAAAGATAAATGACTTAGGTAGAATCATGTGTTTTGACATATATTTACTATGATAGCAGCTCTTTAACGATCTAAAGTAAAACAGTAAATCTAAAATTGAAATTGGTGCATGTAGTGAAGTAGTGATGACTGTCCAGTGACTTCTTGAACCCCATGAGGACATTTGACTTTATGGATGGTAAGTACTATATGTGTATATCATAGAGTGTCAGGGATACTCATCATCAACATTTCCCTACTACTTTGATCTACTGAACAAGTTCACATGGCAGCATGCCATAGTAACGAAACCATGTGAGATTAGCAGGTACCAGATTTTGCAATGTAGACATCGTTAGCTGTATCCTTTGTTGTATTTTCTTCTGTAATTGCAGCAGTCTGAGTGGATCATATGGATTTGACTCAATTGAAGTGAGAAGGAAGGGCTAAAATAGTGAGTACATTTCAGATGATGAACTGTGGCACCCATCTGCTAGCTCTAACAGCTTATCTCTTAATGTGGGATTGTTCTTTCCTCACCAACATACCCAAAAAACTAATGAAAACACAAAACACAGTACAAAGCATCTGCTGCAGGAATGACTGCTTACATAAAGTTTCCTTATTCAACTGGTCTGAATTGCATGGCATATATTTTATATTTTTTTTCTTATTAACAAACATCTACTGCAGGACAAATATGTGAGGTTAAATTTATGTAATTCTAACATTTATCAATTTTCAGAATATTATCAGTTTACATATTAAAACAGAACTGATTTAAACAATTTAACCCAAATAATTGAAATTAATTAGGAAGAGATTTTCATTTTTAAATGACAACAAAGTCAATTCCCTCCAAAGATTACATCATCCATTTCTTTGGACATTCAATATAGTAACCCCAGTAAGTATTCAGTAGGTGAGGAGAAAGATAAGTGACAGTCACCTTAATTTCTTTTCCCTCAGCAGCTTTTCCTGTTTACATTGGTAACAGAAGGTCAATGTCATTTGAAACCATAGGGAAAACTTCCCTGGAAGCATTGATAGCCTTTTTCCTCTTGGCAGCTACATGATATCCTTCCTTCTGATGCTACGGGCAATCATGGGACACATTTCTAGTCAAGAACGATTTTATGAGGCAATGTTTCTTTGATTGACAGTCATAACCTCTCAAGAATCTGTGTAGCTTCAAATTCTTTCTTCCTGTTGTGTTTCTAGAGGAAGAAAATTTTTTTAGGTGTGATGAAATATTGAAGAGAGCCCAAGGTGAAATTGGAAGATTCAGTATTCCAATTAGAATACTCAGGAGAAAGCCTTACTAACTGAGTCAAGCAGAAGATAGAGCACCAGAATTCAAAGATAAGTCATTGGTACTAGACCAAATAGTCAAAGAAAATGAAAGAATTTTAAATCATGATAATCAAACATGCAAGAAATACTGGATACCATGAAAAGAATCTGACATAGACTAAGTCTTTAACAATGTCACAGAAGAAAACATCTCCAAACTAAAGAAAGATGTACCCATACAATTACAAGAAACACATAGATTCCCATCTTAACAAGATCAATGAAGAAATTCCCCAAGGCACATCACAATTAAAACACTAAATAAACAAAAAATTGAAAATATTGAAAGCAACAGGAGAAAAAAACCACATTATATAAAGTAAAACCCATTACAATAATGGATATCTCAATGAAAATTCTGAAATCCAGAAGAGCCTGGAGAAATAGACTCCAAGTTCTGAAAGATAATCACTGACAAATTACACTATTAAACAGCAAAACTGTATGTTATCATCGAAGGGAAAGATAAATTTCCCATGATCCAAGTAGCCTACAAAAGTTCCTATTGGAAAACAACAATGAAACTAAACAGAAAACTGAAAGCAAAATCTTAAACTGAAGATAAGGTTGTATACTGTCAAGAGATTAGAAAGAAAACAAATGAAGCTGTAATTAATAAAATAGAAACCATAACTAAGAACACAATAGCAGAAAAGCCAACAAAATAAATGTAATCAATACATACCTTTCAATAATAACTAAATGTTAATGGCCTCATCTCTCCAATCCAAAGATGTAGGGTAGATGAATAGAATAAGACACAAAACCCATCTTTCTCTTCTCTAATAAACCCATCTGTATAGATTAAACACCTTGGTTATTAACTCAATTCACCAATAATGCAATGCTGTCTCATAAGAAAATAAACAAAAGCACTTTTCCTTGGAATTGTTTAACCAAGAGCTAGTCCAGATTTGAATTCTCTACTTCATATTTCCTGTGTCTTCCAGGTTCTGTCTCTGCTGTATGAGTCTGAGTCTTTGAGCCCTGTGACTGTGTCTGTTCTTGTATGTCTATTGTGACTCTGTCTGTGTTTGACTGTATGTCTGTCTCTAGCAAAGGGCTTCACTCTGTCATTATTCAACAGCATAGAAAGGATCACATAAGGAATTAATGGGGTGCTTTGTAGAAATTTTTAACAGAATTTTATGTGAGATTTTTGTCACTGGCTCCAATTGATCCTAATTGACCCAGACAACAAACTGTGCTACAGACATCATTGTTTATTAATCAATATCCATAAGTGGATATTCACTGTAAAAGATTGCTTTCAACTACCACATGTGCTGCTTTCAGCAAATGATACACGTGCTTTATCTGGGTCAGAAGCATGGAAGAGTACATGATTTAAGATTACAGCTATGCATTAGCATAGCTTGTAAAAGTTGATTACATGGGAAATCCAAGGTAAATAAAGTTTACTGCTATACAGTTCTGTTAAAAGTAGCTCAAACAACCAGGTAGAGTACACAATAAGACAGCAGTCTTAAGTCTTAAGTGACCTCAAAGTTTATTTTCAAATCTAGTTGTGAGGTCAAGTACATGTTCCATTCTCTTAGAATGTAAGAGATATTTTAATAATATTCTGTCACCATAGCCATTTCAACTTTAAATATAGATACCACCTTAAATTAAAAAAAATGGAAAAAAGTACTCAAAGGAAGCAGGCAAGCATTGCCATCCTAACATTTGATAAAACAGACTACAAACTAAAACTAATCAGAAGAGAAAAAGAGGCACACTTCATTCTAATCAAAGTTTCAATTAGTCAAGACAATATTACAATATTAACATGTATTCACCAAACACTGGGATATCCAGTTTCATCAAAATCATACTAATAGAACTAAAAATGCAAATTAACAGAAACCCAGTAATAATATGTGATTTCAACACTCCACTCTCTTCAATATATAGCTCATCTTGTAAAAAATAAACATAGAAATCTCAGAATTAAGTGCCATCTTACTTCAAAAGACCTAAAAGACCTCTATACAAAATTCCATCCAAATATCAAAAAATACACATTCTACTCAGTTGCACAGGGAAGATTCTGAGACAGGAACAAAACCTTAAAAAATATAAAAAAAGAATCCCATGTATCTTATTGACTACTACCCAGTCAAACATAATATAAAATGCCTACCAAACTCTAGTCAATATATAAACTCATGAAAAATCAAACAACTCATTACTGAATGTTGAGTAGGTCAAATAATAAATCAAGAAAGAAATAAAAATGTTCTTGGAACTAACTGAAAATGAAAACAACACAACAAAATGGCTAGGACACTTTAAAGCAGTCTTAAGAAGAAAGTTTATAGCACTAACTGACAGTCCTTTAAAAAATGAGAGAGAGCATAAATTAATAACTCAATGCTGCTACTCAAAAATTTGTAGAATCAAGTTCAAACCAAATGGAAACCTAGCAGACAGAAAGAAATACTAAAAGTCAAAGCAGAAATTAATGAATTAGAAACAAAGAAAACAAACCTAGAGTCAACGAATCTAAGTGATGGTTCTTTGAGAAGAGAAACTACTGAAACTACTAGAAGAAATTATAAATCGTATTGTAGAAGATACATATAGGGAAGGACTTTCTGAATAGGACTATTTGCCAATGAATTAATGGCAACCATTGATAAGTGGAACCTCATAAATCTAAAATGCTCTGGGAAAAAATCAAGCATGGGAAGGAGAACCACACAGAATGGAAAAAAAGTACTTCCCAGCTACACATCTGACTGAGGATTAATATCCAGAATACACAAAGAATTTAAAAAACAAAGAATCAAGGAGACAGATGACCCAATTAAAAATAACTCAGCACTCTACTCCATGGATACTTGCTCAATAGTAATTATTGCTGTCCTATTTTCAATAGATAAGAAATGGAAATAGCCTAAGCAACCTTCAGCAAATGCAGGGATAATGAAAATATGGTGCATGTACACTACAAAATGTTATGTGGCTACAAAGAAAAATAAAGCAATACAATTGCAGGTAAGTGGATGGATCTAGAAAAGATCATATTGAGTGAAATATCCCAGACACAGAAAGACAAAGACCAGATGTTTTCTCCTACCTGGTTCTTAGGTCCAAATCTTTAGGTGTGAGTATATAACATGGACAAACCACAGCAACCAGGAAAGTATGAAGAGACCATTAGGTAAGAAAGTGGGCAGCAGAGGAGTTAAGATGATAATAGCAGGATACTGGTGATATGAAATGGAAATGGGAAAATAAAGAGGGGAACTCTAACTGGGGAGATGGAAGAGGTCAATACAAAAGAAGGATGGAGAACAAAAAATTAACACAACACCAAGGTTGTTTTGTAAAGCCTCAAAGAATATTTTATATTTACCTAAAATTATATACAATGCGTGTCTGTGTATATGTGTATATGTACTATATTTATATATCTTAAGTGAAGTGATGCTATTTAGGCTGATATGTTCCCTGTAAGAACCACAGACTGACAAAGGCCAAATAACAGTTACAAGAACTGTCCATGTCTTAGTCATTGTTCTATTAATGTGAAGTGACAACATTGAATTGGGGGCTGGCTTACAGTTACAAAGGTTTTGTCCATTATAATCATGGTGGAGAACATGGTTGCAAGCAAGGGGATGCTGGAGCAATGTCTGTGAGCTACATCCTGATCTTCGGGGGGTGGGGAGAGAGAGAGAGAGAGAGAGAGAGAGAGAGAGAGAGAGAGAGAGAGAGAGAGAGAGAGAGAGAGAGAGAGAGAGAACCAGGCCTAGCATGGGACTTTGAAACCTCAAAACCCATCCCTAGTGACACACTTCCTCCAACAAGGCCATACTTCCTAATGTTTGTAATCCTTTCAAGTAGATCCACTCCCTGGTGACCAAGTACTCAAATATATGAGCCTATGGTAGCCATTATTACTCAAACCTCCATACATCTCTTGAATAGTTTGTCAAGATAGATCAAATGAGTCTTAAAACAGTGTAGGCTATTGGTGTTGCCCTTAGATGTCTCTCAGAGGATGAAGGTACTCTTCCTATTGCTGGGAAAAGAAGAAGCTCTCTCAAGAAACATACCAGACTCTTCCTAGCTACCTATTCCCTTCTCACTCCCTCAGTCCTTGCTCTTAGGGAATGACACGAACTGCTCTCAGTGGTGGCTGTTCTAACAGGTTTATGGTGTAGGTGGCAGAGCTTAAAAAGTCTGATCTGTAAAAGAGAATTTCTGTGAGCAGATTTCTAATGTATGTCCAGAGAGCCGTGATGGTTCCAGGCCCAGGGCATTGTGGGTTTCATTGTCAAGAGCATCTGCTCTCTAATAGCTTTGATAAATTTAGATATAAGCCTAAAATTGCAGTTAAGAAAGAAAGGACCAAATATTAACAACAGGACACTATTGGGTCACCAATGAAGGACCTAAATAATGTTGTGAACCAGGTCCTAGAGAAGAGTCAGGCTTTGATAGGTGGGCTTTTAGTATAGCCCCTAAACATCAGTTTCCACTTGGGTCGAAGTATTTTTGTAAGTCCAACATGATGTATTTCAGACTCACATACTCTTCCCTGACCAGAAAGCAGTAGGTCCAAACTCAAGTAATTGTCCTCGAATATTATGTATATTATGTATGAGAGGTAAAGTTTAGTGAGCCTTACAATTGCTTCAGTTAGGTCTGCCAAGGTATTTTGATGAGTTAGAAAACCCAGAGGAATCAAAGAGTTCTAGGATGGAAATCATAGCCCAAGAGATTTGGTAGGAGCATGTTCTCTAGATGGAGGCAGAGTTGGCACCTCAATAGAATTGTTATGAGACCATTGTTGAGAAAGGTCTTCCTAGTGCAAAGAGATGTTTGGAGACCAAGGACTCCAGCAATTTTATAGGAAGGCTGAAGAGATGTGTTTAATTTCTGATGCATCCTAGATCAGTGGAGTTCAGAATGGTGATATTAAGCATCAGAGCAGGCACAGTTAAGGGTTTGGATCTTACAGTAGTTTAACTTTTCACAGGTAAAAACCCAGTACCAAGAAAAGGAATAAGCCAGCTTTTTAATGTACACTGTGCTGTGAAGGAGAAGAGAGGGCTTGATAATAAATGCCTAGTGAAGTTTTTCCGACCACTAAAGGTCTCAGCCAGGAGCATTAATAGGTCTTTTGTTTGGCCTTTTCAAGGCATCCCTGTTAAAGTATGAAGGGTGTCTCTGATAATATTAGACATGTAGTATAGTTTTTTGGAGGGAGGGTTTTGGTAATAGATCCAGCAATTGATTATTATTCTCCCTTCACGCTATCATGTGTTACAGAAATCAAGTGATTATTTTTTCATTTCTGTACTTAGGGGGAAAGGGCTGAAGAAATGGGGAGGTGAGCATTTGCGGCCATTCCAGCAAGAAGAATAGGGACAGAGGAAGACAACCATCCCAAGAAAGCCCTTTTGTCTTGCTAATGGGTTATTCCATGTCCATCAGAAAGCACAATTTACTAGACATATTGAATTAAATTGTATTCTTTGTGTATTTACTACATTCCTGTATTTAAATCTTATCTGTGGATTTAATGTCATTTTGAATCCTAATTAGGGTTTCTACTTCTGTAATGAAACACCATGTCCAAAAAACAAGTTGGGGAGAAAAGGGTTTATTTGCCTTACAATTCCACATTGTAGTCTATCTTTGAAGGAAGACGGGACCAGAACTCAAACAAGGCAGGAACCTGAAGGCAAGAGCTGATGCAGAGGCCATGGAAGGGTGTAGTTGGTTGTTTCTTAACTCTTTACTCTTTGGGGGGCCTGCCACCCAACTCCCAAATTAATCACACATGGAGGCTTATTATTACTTATAAATATCTGGCCTTAGTTTGATTTGTTTCTAGCCAGCTTTTCTTGTCTTAAATTATCCCA
Organism: Peromyscus californicus insignis; assembly: GCF_007827085.1. Classification (NCBI taxonomy): domain Eukaryota; kingdom Metazoa; phylum Chordata; class Mammalia; order Rodentia; family Cricetidae; genus Peromyscus; species Peromyscus californicus. The sequence continues at coordinate 52,771,521 of NW_026294514.1, read as the reverse complement.
TCTACCTTTTGTCTCTGGACTTCTATTTTTTCTCTTACTTCTGTGTATCTTACTTTCACTCTTACTCATGGCTGGCTGTGTGGCTGTGCGGCTGGCCCCTAGCATCCTCCTCTCCTTGTTCTTGCTCATCCTTCTCAGATTTCTCTGCCCACATATTCTCTCTGCCTGCAAGCCCTGCCTATCCTTTCCAGCCAAGTTATTGATCGTTCATCTGTTTATTAGACAAGCATAGTAACACAGCTTCACAGAGTTAAACAAATGCAACATAAAAGAATGCAACACATCTTTACATCATTAAACAAATGTTCCCCAGCATAAACAAATGTAACACATCTTACAAGCATATTCTAAAACAGAGGGGTGCTGATTACTGGCTTGTTCCCACAGCTTGCTCCCCATTGCTTGCTCAGCCTGCTTTCTTATAGAACCCAGGACCACCAGCCCAGGGTTGGAAACACCCAATGAGCTGGACCCTCCCCTTTCAATCACTAATAAAGAAAATGCCCTACAGCTGAATCTTCTGGAGGCTTTTTCTCAATTGAGTTCCCTCCTTATAGATGACTTTACTTGTGTCACATTGACTGAAAAACTAGCCAAAAAACTTTGGGATGATATATCTTCTTTGCTTGGTATATTTTTTGTTCTTGTCTTTAACTTTACTCATGACATATATTCAAATGATACTTTAAGTTTCTAACATTTTCAAGTTCCAGATTATTTATTTTATTGGCTTGATCCATGTTAGGCTAATCCATGTCTAAGGAAATATATTTTTATAATCTCTTCCTGAATTGTAACAGAGGCTCCTCCCCATATGTTCTTCCCGAATCATCTCTTAATTTTCTTGAACAGGAACTCACTCAACACTGCCAAGGAAAAATATCTTGCCATAGGGCAAAGTAATTCTAAAAGAAGAAAATAGTGTTGCTATTAGTTGTACTTATTTCCCTGAAGATAGCTAAGGAAATCATCTGAGAGCAGAACAATTTATGTAAACAAGTAGAACCCAGTACCTCAGTCATGATAATGTATGTTGAAATCATTTTATTGAATCATATTTTCTGCAAGTGCAAGTCATTAACATTTTAATTTTGATTTCAAAGTTAAAAATACTTTTTGTGCTGATTTTTATAAAAGAAGAAAATGAGTAATGAGTAGCAACACAATTCTGTAATAGATGGGAACTGAGTTCAAAGGATATCTGCTTGTGTATCCAAGTTCTGTGTCCAAGGGAAATTAATTAGACTGTTGGTACACGGTTAGAAATGTACATAAAGGCAGGGGAAACACTCCCAAGAATGAGAGTGGGCTAGTGAGCTGAAAGAAAATGTGCATTCCAAAAGCCCTAGGCCATGAGCCTCAGGACCCTTGTAGCTCATTTGCATAATACCCATCTGTCCCATGCTTGTATATCAGGGGATTTTCTTGAGCATACTCAGTTTGTTGTATGAATTCCAAGCAGGAAGGACTTCCAGTTTTTCATTACCAGTAGTTTCTTTCAAGTGTCAAACTTGGCCTTGCTTATTAGTTTCATTTATCTCTATTCTCCTACTAAATTGCATTTAAATTTTAAATAGGAATAGGAAGACACTGTTTAGTCACAGGTTGAAACCAAACTCACCAAACACCTTTAGATTCTGAGGGTACTCCTGTCAATTACTTTGCTGTTGCTGGTAAAAAATACTGTGATCAAGGACAATTTAAGAATAAAGGTTTTATTTTGGCTTAATGTTGCAAAGAGTGAGTCCACAATGGTTAGGAAGGTATGGTAGAGGGAGCTGGAAGAGGAAGCTGAGAGATCACATCTCAACCGCAGAAAGGAAGCAGAGAGAGTGAACTGGAAGTCAGCAGGTATATAAAACCTCAAAGCTCATCCTCAGTGCTGTCCTTCCTCCAGCAAGGCTTTACATCCCCAAACTTCCACAACACCCTAAAGAATGCCGCCACCAACTGGGGACCAAGTGTTCAAATATAAGAACTTCGAAGGGATGTTTCTCCTTCACAATACCACAGTACTTTAATTCTCATTTCACTCCAGTTTCTTTTCATAGACCAATTTAAGACAAAAAGCTCAGGGAATACCATTTCTGTTGTGATGATCAAACACAATAACCAAAAGCCCAAAACTGACTTAGGGAAGAAAGACTTCCTCTGGCTTACAGTTCTAAAGATTGTCAATTATGGCAGTGGTATGGCATTAAGAAATCAGGCCTGGTGGCAGGAACAAGAAGCTTCAATTGCAAACATAAAATCAGAGAAAGAAAGGGAGAGAGTGAGTGAGAGAGAGAGAGAGAGAGAGAGAGAGAGAGAGAGAGAGAGAGAGAGAGAGAGAGAGAGAGACGAGGTGCAGCTATAATCTCGCAAAACGCGTCTCCAGAGAGGTATCTTCTTAAGCAAGACTGTACAATATTCCTCAAACAGCGCCCCAAACTGGAGATGAAGTGTGAAAATGACGGAGCCTATGAAGGTTACTTCATTCAACCATGCACCAGTTATTTCCCCCAGTTTTTAATGTTTACAGAAATCCCATGGGTGGGGGTGGGGGTGGAACAGCACAGAGGGATAGGGGTATGTTTCTTCAAATAGTTGCTGCTTCTCCTTGGGGACATAACAGACAGCAAAAAACAGCTCCATAGGAAGGAAAAGCCACCTAGGGCAAACACTTGGGATGGGCGATAAGAGAAATGGATGTACCCAGGGACATTATAAAATACAAAACCCAGAGCACTGTCCAGTGAAGTCCCGATCTAGGGATCTTCTCATCCTGATGAAGTTTTCAGCTTGCTTCAATAACCCTTTTTAACTGTTATTTTCTCTGGGATTCTGTCTCCTGTCTTTTCAGACAGGCAAGTCTTCAGTTGTCTCTGGGAATGAAGTGCATTATCACCCAATCACCATGCTACAAATACGTGACTGAACGAAAGTCACAATGAAGGACTAGAAAGTGAGCATCCAGCATTTTCATGGCTCCTTCTTAGCTAAGGGGCTCTCTGCTCTCCGACTATGGTTAGCACACTTGGAAACTCTTCCGAGCATAAAAATTTAGTTTGGGTAGAACACCCAGTTTTAATCTCATCATTTCCCCCTTTTCTCACTGCCCCTTTTTCATCTTGGTCATCACCCTCCACACCACACCAACTCCTTTCAAGGGTGTGTCTCTGGGAATTGAGAAATAAAGAAGATATTGTTGTGATAGCTAACAGCCATCTGGTAATTCACCAGATCTCTTGGAGAGCCTTTGTGCCTGCCTACGTTCCTTCTTTTCCCAATCAGATACTTTTAAAGTCACAGGAAACTTGTTTCAATCCATGTATTAGCAAGCTTCTGACAACTTTAAATAGAATAGCTTTTGTTAACTTTCTGAGGCCTTTATCTGAGAAATCAGATGGCAGACCTTTTTAAAGAAGGAAAGTGTTTATCAGATCTAGGAATTTTCCAATGGATTCTCTCAAGGCCTTCTTAGCTTATTTAGATCAATCAACTGGAAACATGGGTCCTCCAGGTTCTTCCTTTCTGATTTAGATCATTCTTTTCAATTTGACTTATTGCTGTACATAACAATTCAACCATTTCATAGAATAAGAATAGAATGAGTTGTTATCTGTGTCTTGATCCTGATTTAAAAGAAATAATTTCAGATTTTCTACATGTATTCTAACTCTGGATATAGGCTTGGCATAAACAGCCTTCATTATGCAGATAGTTATTTCTCCTATTCCTACTTTCTTCAGGTTTTTGTTGTGAAGGGATGTTGAAATATGTCTATTATACATTCATTTGTTATATTTATTGATATATATTGAACCTTTTTCTTATATTTATTGGTATATATTGAACCATCCTTACATCCTTGGATTGAAACTAAGTGGCCCATAATGTATGATATATTTATGTATTAAATTTGATTCTACTGAAAATATTTTTCCATGTTTATCATGGAAATTGACATACAAATTTATTTTTCTGCTGTGTCTTTATTTGTTTCGTATAACATAATAAAGCTGGAATTTTGTGCCTTTATACTATCTTCAAATCTACTGTCTGGATATAGATGATGCAGAATAAGACTAATCAAGTCCTTAGGGTTCTATTGTCAGGATGGCAAGAAGAAAGAATCCTCAATCATCACCAATCTTAATACTGTACTTTGAGAAAAGTAGAGACAATAGGGGATTAAAACCCCAAGGAATTTAATGAGATGGTCAATCAGGAAAGTCTTTGGAGAGAAAAAAACTCACACTGAGATCTGCAGCATATTACTATATTACGCTGAGTATTTCGTATTCCTAATTGTTACTATATAATTATCTGATCTATTTTTTTGGTATAAATTAGAAAAATAAAACCTAGTAGTATGTAGAAATGACATCATGAGAAATGGGGACACTTGACACAGTTTTAATGTGATTTCATGTCAATGAACTTGTCTGAGAAAATTATACTATATTTAACTAAAGCTTAGAAATATGAGGAGTTAACCTGGCTGATCTAAACATAAAACACAAATAGCTGTAGCTAGAGTTTTCCTGCCTGGCCCACAGTCAAGACAAATCTCTGACACCTGCCAGTCCCATAGCTGCTCAGACCCAACCAAGTAAACACACAGAGACTTATATTGCTTACAAACTGTATGGCAATACCAGGCTTCTTGCTAACTGTTCTTATATCTTAAATCAACCCTTTTCTATAAATCTATACCTTGCCATGTGGCTCGTGGCTTACCGGCATCTTCACATACTGCTAGTCATGGCAGCGGCTGGCAGTGTCTCTGACTCAGCCTTCCACTTCCAGAATTCTTCTCCTTGTCCCACCTATACTTCCTCCTGCCTGACTACTGGCCAATCAGTGTTTTATTTACTAACCAATCAGAGCAACACATTTGCCATACAGAACATCCCACAGCAATTAGCATTAAATTTTAATAAAAAATTAGGATGCAAGGCATTATCTTCTTAATTTGATCATAAATCAATTATAGTTGAGGAAAATTCTTGTCATCAGTTAAATAGCAAGATTAATGAGAATGTGTGTACATCATCTTTTTGACAATTTGATTTTTAACAGGACTAAATATGCAAAGAGTCATGTTTTGCAGCTTCCTCCTCTTCCACTTATCGTTAGGTTCCTAAGGGAATATAATCCTGGACAGAAGACAGCATTTGTCTAATAACCTACAGAGTGATACACTATTCTTCCAGGAAAATTATCAGGGATCATTCTGTTCTGACCATGATGTGTATGCCCTGGCATAAACCGGTATGTGCCGGTATGTGTACATTACACCATTCTAATTCTAGTGTGTTCATTCTTCCTCTTGTACAATGTTTTTTTTTTAAACAAATGCTGATGAAAATAACTTAGGGAAGTAAATGGAAAAACTTAATTAGGTGAAAGGAAATCAACACATCAAAGCCCGTACCCCTGAGCTAAAATGCAAAACAAAGTTGTTCTTACAAGAAATACATCCTTGCTTTTCAATAAATGTAGCAGAGATTAATGACCCTTTATTTGAAAGACTCCAGCAGGAAGTATCTGTAAATCATTTGTTCGTTTGTAGGAAAGTATTCCAAGAATGTTTTATTAGACGCTTTATTTCAGTAATAACATTCATCTTTTTCTTCTGCAGTGCTGCCAGGAATCTGACCAATCAGAGAATGCTAATTACATTTCTGTGAAAAGCAGCTCCACGCTCTTTAAGTGTTCTTGACTGCAAGACACTCTAAATAGGTTGGCTGAATGATTGACATATACCCACAATCTGATATGCTTAAAGCATTCTACCCTTTTTTTTTCTCTCATAGTAGGTAAAAACAAAAATGTACAAATATTGTTTCAAACATGGTATAAGGTGGATACCATTTTTAAACCCATAATTTCATAATAAATTTGATTCATATTTATTGAACCTGAAGAAATTTCATCATGCAATCTGTCTTTCATTGTTTTATTTTTGGCTCCATATCAGTCTTTCTACTTCTGTTATAACCTATATACTTGGAAATTTGAGGATGACAAAATTTGTTTTGTGATCCTTTTTATTCATAGATTTCAATGAGTATCCTTTAGTGAATAAATATAAATAGTGACTAGTTAGCAAATTTAATAAAGAGTATACTAGGAAAAAAAACAAAAAAGAAAAATATAACGAAGTCATATATACTTCATGTGAACATCATGGGTGAATAATTCACCATGTCAAAATACAGAATGGAAATACTTAAAACTTTCTCAATACCAGAATAGAAAACTAAGAATATCTTGCATGATATGCTGGTGCCATAGTGGTACAGAAGTTGAAGGAGTAACAACTATCTGACCGATCACTATCTGACTGGATTTAAGTCCAACTTCATGAGATGGAACCCATCCCTGACATTTTTCTGGTGGCCAAAAATCTGAGACAGACTAGGAAGGCTGTGAACCTAAGGGAGAACCAAATACTACTGTTCCGCTAAAGGAACATAGCTGTAAAATAATCTGTAATGGCATTCTTCCGTACTCACAGACAAAGTTCTTGCTCAGTCATCACTGGAGTAGCTTCGTCCTGCAGTAGATTTTATAGACAAATTTCTAAGACATCTTATTAAATAAAGAACATGGAGCCAAATATAGGGGTGAAAGCCTTCGAGATCAAGGAAACAGTGAGAGCCACCAACCTTACCTGAGCAGCTCTGTAGCTTCCAAAATACCAGCTACTTCCCATCTAACCTGTTTTCTGCCCTCTCATTGGCTCTTAGCCCAGCTACCTCACATCCTTGTCACTGCCTATATGTACAGACCTCCAGGCCTCTATGATTGGTACAGGGATTAAAGGCATGTGTCACCACCCTTGGTTCTGTTCCCTAGTATGACCTTGACTACACAGAGACCATGCCTGTCAAGAGATCGGATTAAGGGCGTCTGCTAACACAGCCTGACTTTTGTGTTAATGGCTTGCTATTTCCTCTGATCTCCAGGCAAACTTTATTTATTAACATACAAATAAAATACCACCACATTTCAGCACAAATAAAATATTACCACAAGATGTGAACAAATACAGAGACCACAACCAGACAATGTACAGAGAGATACGTTGGGACATTCAGTTCTAAATGGAATACCTACATCCCCTTGGGGATCAGGGGACCCTGTGAAAGACGAGGGAGATGGAAAGACTGTAAGATATAGAGTGATGGATGTAGGAAGGACATCAGGGGATGAGGCCTTCTAAACGCAGCAGGGCTGATGCACATTTAAACTCAAAGAAACTGTAAAAGTATGCAAAGGCCTGCATAGGTCTAAACTAGATGAAGTCCCACACTGAGTGGGAAAGTGGACACAAGCTCCCATCCCTTACCAAAAAGTTGTTTCCAATTTGACGATTGTCCACAAAGGAAAATTATTTTACTGAATACACAGACTACACTTAGGGACAAACCATGTTCATCAGTAAATGGCCAATGCAAAATGAACTCAGTGGTATTTTGGAAGATTTTCATCACATAATGCTCTGTATGGGCTTTTTCTTTTTTAATCTTACAGATTTTTTGCTTATATTAATTTTTTTTATGTTTTGTTGCTGTTTTAATGGATTTTCTGTGTGATGCAGAAACATGTGTCTCTGCATCTGTATGTGTTTTTGTGCTTTTTCTTTGACCCTTTCCTGTTTGTTTGCTTGCTTACTTGCTTGCTTGCTTTTTGTTTTAATGCCTGTTTATTTTATAATGAGAGACAGAGAAAAAATGGGGATCTGGAAGGCATCAGGGGAAGGGAAACTGTGATCAGGATATATACTGAATGAAAAATATATTTTCAATAAAATGAAGAAAAATGAAAAATTGATATTAAAATATAAAAACGTATTTAGAAAGTAGCTAAGAGAGCTTCAAGGAAGTAGATATAAACCGTTCACTTCTGTATATTGAATTTTTTGAATTAAAAATGTAAAATACTGTCAATTGCTTGTTGAATACAGAAAAGTTGAATGTGCTGGAATTTCAAAGGAATCAGTTTTGTGTTTCTAATTGTCATATATTTCATTTACTCAGAAAAAAAAAACTGAAAGAGAAGAAACAAGGCCCAACAATAAGGTGAGCATTATTTTCCTTTCATTCACACCGGAAGCTCTAGTTACTAGACTGTGTAAACTGATGATATGACCAGTTCATGATATGGCTAAGGGGAAGGTTTTGAGAACAGAGAGGCATCTGGAAAAGTCCAGAGCAGAGAGGTTGAGAAATGTAGAGGGAGAGGGGACTATCTGAAGAAAACCAAGAAGAGGGGTGTGAAGTAGGCAGCAGTAATCCCTACTGGGAAGAGTTTACCTTTAGATCTTTTTTAATCACACAGTTTATTTTCCTCCATTGTGTTTTTTGCTCTTCATTCCCTGTCATAGAATCAGATGTCCTGTCTGACTCAGGACAGAGATTTTGGAGAAAACTTTTTTTTTTTCCCGAGACAGAGTTTCTCTGTGTAGCTTTGCACCTTTCCTGGATCTTGCTCTGTAGACCTCGACTCACAAAGATCCACCTTGACTCACAAAGATCCACCTGCTTCTGCCTCTCAAGTCCTGGGATTAAAGGAGTGTGCCACTACAGCCCAGCTGAGCCAGAGAGATGGCTCAGAGGTTAAGAGAAAACTTTTTAAAAAGCATGTTCAGGTCTGAAGAGGAATGTCCAGCTCCAGGACCAGCTTCTTTATAGAATAGAAATGAATACTTTAAAAAAATATTATCCCACCCCAAAAATATTTGTATTTCTGTTAAGATTGAATTTTGCAATCAGATGGGGACATGAGCAAGCAGAACAACTGCTGTGGGATATTCTCTATGCTGTGAATGTGTTGCTCTGATTGGTTAATAAATAAAGTGTTGACTGGCCAGTAGCCAGGCAAAAAGTATAGGTGGGATAAAGAGAGAGGAGAATTCTGGGAAAAGGAAGGCTGACTCAGGAGACATTGCCAGCCATGACAAGCGTGATGTAAGATACCGGTAAGCCACGAGCCACATGGCAAGGTATAGATTTATAGAAATGGCTTAATTTAAGATATAAGAACTAGATAGCAAGAAGCCTGCCATGGCCATATAGTTTATAATAATATAAGTCTCTGTGTGTTTGCTTGGGTCTGAGCAGCTGCAGGACTGGCGGATGAGAGAGATTTGTCCTGACTGTGGGCCAGGCAGGACCAGAAAAACATCAACTACAGAACAATAAAGGCTTAGAGATAACAGATTTTTTTATAGTGTAGAGTAGAGAGAATTTAGAAACAAGGGATTTGGGGATCAATTGTTTTTTTTGTGGCAGAAGTTGTTACAGTCTGTGAGAATTTGGATATTGAGTGTATTATCTTTGACCACTGATTGATCTGTGCTGCAGCCAAGCTGTTTGCAGTAAGACATCTAGTCTTAATATAACCTCTGATTCCGAGGAGGAAAAATGGTTAGGGAAGTCAGATGAGAAGTATTCTTAATGGGATGAGCCTGTAGTTAGAAACAGAAGCCAGCTCAGAGACAGGGCAAGCAGGAAAAAAGACACAGAGGGAAAGGCTTAGGAAAAGAATCACAAACAGGAACTCTGGCAGAGGGACGATTCCAACAACCTCCAGGAGGGAGCTGGTAGGGAAGGGTAACTGTCTTGGTGACAAGAATTTCAATCCAGGCCATCCCCAAGTGTACCAAGAGACTTGACAGAGAAAAATAACTCAAATCACATAGAGGTTTTCTCCATACCATAGGAGAGTCAAATCAGTCTTGGTTCAGTTAGGAGAGGCCAGACCTCTTGAAAAGGGTCATTTATGCCCCACCTGGGTGTTCTAGTACCAGTTGTATTAACTGATGACATGATCACTCCGTGATATGGTTAAGGAGAAGGTTTTTATTGGATATATAAGAGAGAGAACTACCAGAGGCATCTGAAAGAGTCTAGAGCAGAGAGAGAGAGAGTAGTAGTAGACTGAACACGGCCAGCAGACTACACCTGGCCATGAGAGAAGCAGGAACAGAGTAGAGAGATAGAGGGAGACATGGAGAGAGATGAGGAGAATGAGAGATGAAGACAGAGTATAGGCAAAGGAGAGAGAGCATAGCTAAATTACCAGGGTTATAAGGATAATGAGTAGCTGGGGAGAGAAGAACTTCTGACCCAGAGAAAGTTTAGGGTGGGGTGAGAAGAGCAGAGAAGAGCCAGGATAGCAGCATGGACCATGAAATGTGTAGCGGGTACTTGTGATGCTGATGGAGCCTGGAAGCCAGCATGTACTATGGTATGCTAAAAGGTACCACAGCCATTTGTCCCTGTTGACAGTAATAAGGGAAAATGGTTCCTTTTAATAGAGGGGAGCTTGTTTAACAAGTTCTTGAGAAATATTGGCTTTTGGCTAGTCACCAGAATTTGGGGAAATGGAATTTCTTTTGCGCCCGACATAGACAAATACTATTTCTTTTAATAGAAGTTTACTAATGTAAATGAAAGTAATAATGATTCAATTTCATTTATTATTTCATTTTATGACTCTTTATTCCCTGTTTCTAAGCATATGGTTAAACATGTTTTAAATGTAACTAATATGAATACAATATTATATTATGTTTTAAAATTTGTAATTAAAGATATTTTGATTGTGCATCATCAAGCCTAGGATTTGCTAAGAGACACGACATGTAATGTCTGACTCAGACATTGCTACTTTATGAAATGTCTTTTTAGCATCACTTCTTTCTATAGAGAAATGACTTTTAACATATTATATTTCTGCTAGCACTTTATATTTTATTTATTATAATTCATATTGCTAAATATATGCAATTATTTAGCACACAGTTTGGAAGAAAGTATTATTTTATGTACTGTTAAATGTATCAATCAACAAATGCATGCCATATTTTTTGCAGATTTGAAATGGATACACCAAGGATGAATGTCATTTTAGGATAGGACTCTTTCTATTTTTCTCATGTTGTATCCCACTATCTAGAAAAATAATTTGCAAGAAGAAAAACTCAGTTTGTGAGGCATTAAGCATCAGAATAGAGAAAATGAGATAAAATTACAGATAACTCCCTAAGTTCAGGCCTAGGGATAGTCACATAGCACTGAGCACACCAAAAAAGGCCCAATAGTCAGTAAATACAGGAAGAGCTACTGCCTCCATCTGGAAATGGTGACGATAACTGAAATCAGCCAGTGGGCCAATACTTGCAACTTCTGTGGCAAGACACAATGAAGAAACACATCATTGACTTCTGGCATTGTGTTCCTTCAGGAAAATGGTGACAGCAGGGCCAGGACTGCAACACCACTTCAATGTCACAGTCAAGTCTGTCATCAGAAGGATTTGAAAGACCAGGAGAAGCATATTTGAGATATACATACCATGCAATAATTGTGTTTATTTATACAAAATTAAATAAAATTTCTGAAAAATATCGGTAATATTAGGAAAAGGCACATGAGATTGACTTTGAAACAGGTCAAAGGGTAAGATGAATTCAAACTCTTTCTTGTAATACACAGCTTACTAACTTCTGTTACAGTATTCTCTACCTTACCATCTGCCTTGCTGACTACCACATATTACTTTATCTAGCAAGAGTGATACAAAATTTCAAAACTAAAAGGAGCATTTGCATCTGACCTTTGGTAGTTGTGAGACCAGAACAGGAACAATGTACCTTGAAAGTTAATGGGAGACAAAAAGGGAAGTTATAACTTGCTGGTTAAGGGTTCTGTGTGAAGTTTAGATGGTTAAGAATAAGTTCCTGTTTGTTCTGTACAAGTTAAAATTTCTGTTTGTAGTTAAAAAATAGGTTACTGTTTGTCCAGCGTTAAATCCTTGTAAGTTAAGGTGTCTATTTGTAATTAAGAATAAGTTCTTGTTTCTTAGATTTGATGGGAACTACAAAACACGTCTTCCAATATACACTAAACTTGCGACTCCATTCACACGATGAGTATTCTTAATCTTGTTCTTTTCCTTTCATTGTAGTTTTCTAACAATGTATAACATCCAACTCCCTTGTCCCTATCAATACCTTATCTCTCCTGTAAAAAGGACCTCAAGAGGCCAGTAGGGGCTGCTCTTTCAAAACCTGACAAGATGAGACAGGTAGCTACTCTGTCCTGGTGGCACCCCAAAAGACAGCTTGCTTTAATTGGTCAGTTGAGGATTTTGCCTTTTCTCCTCATGATTCTCAGGTTTGACAATAGTATTTATTGACCGACTGAACATTTCACTTATTGTTAACCAGTTTCTGCTATGTACTTATCAATGATTCTATACATGAGAAATGCAGAAGAAAACCAGGTCCTTATTCATATGAAGTGAATATTCCAATAGGAAGAATTTAATTTGTATTTATGACGATTTTACCAACAATGGCATGATCCACAGTGGGTCAATCTAAACGTTTGCTGTTGAGCAAAATCATAAGGGAATTCATTAAGAACGTAAACTTTGGTACTAAACAGCCATTGTTTAATAAATTCTCAACATATATTGGTTTCATATCAGCGTGTATTGTATAATCGTTCTGTGCTTCAGTTCTCCCATTTGCAAATTTAGTAACTATGGTACTGAGTTCATAGCTTTTCATGGTTTGGGGGATTCAATGACATAATATATATGGAACATCTTAGAACCCTATCTGAAATGTAGCAACGATTTCTCACCGTTTTCTTTGTCATAATGTTACTGTAACTATCAAAACTTAATTGTGAAAGTTATGGGAGACCCTTGTGACTTTTCAAACATGCATACCCCCCTTTACTGACTGCCATCTACACTCCTACTCTCACAGCTGACGTGCGACTTTCCTTCCAAAATCCTCCCAGTCTTTACAATTCCTCTTATTTTCTGTCTGCACATCTTCTCCTGCCTTCTTTCTTATCTCTAGTGTCTCCTATTTATTTGTTTCCATCGATGACTATGAGTATTGATAATCGTCTTTCTATATCTTGAGTTCTGTGTGCTTTATTTAAAATAAAGGAAATATAAGATTTCATTCTTTTACTGTTGTGTACTGACTGCTTCACTACATAAATATACCTCTTTTACTTTGTTCTCTCATATACTGGAGGTCATCTTGGTTGATTTCATATTTGAGTTACAGTGAATAATATTACATAAAACATATGTGTGTATGTTTTGCTTTGGATTTCTATTGCTGTGGTGAAATATCATGGCCAAAAGCAAGTTGGGAAGGAAAAGGTTTATTTGGCTTACACTTTCACATTGTAGTTCATCATTGAAGGAAATCAGGACAGGAACTCACACAGGACCAGAATCTGGAGACAGAAGCTAATGCAGAGGCCATGGAGGGGTGCTGGTTCCTGGCTTGCTCTTCATGGCTTGTTGAACCTTCTTTCTTATAGAACCCAGGACCATTAACCCAGGGGTGGCCCCACCAACAATGGGCTTGGTCCTCTCCAAATAATTATTAATTATGATGATACTCCACAGGCTTGCCTACAGCTGAACCTTGTGGAGTAATTTTCTTAATTGTGCTTTTCTCTTCTCAGATGACTACATTTTGTGTCAAGTTGACCTCTGTGTGTGTGTGCGTGTGTGCATGTGTGTGTGTGTGTGTGTGTGTATGTGTGCTGGCTTGACACACATTTCTGTCAGATTTCTGTCAGCTTGACACAAAGTATAGTCATATATATATATATATATATATATATAATCATATATATTACCATATATATGCAAATATATAGTGTGTGTTTGTGAATGAATAATCTGTTTCTCTTAGGTAAAATTTCCTTCCTTTCTCTCTATCTCTCTGTCTGTCTGTTGTCTATCTGTCTGTCTCTTTTTCTTTCTCTATTTCTTTCTGTTACTCAGTGTAGTCCAAGTGGTCCTGAGGCTCATGACAATTTTCCTGTATCAGATTTCTGAGTGTTGGGCTTGCACACCTGTGCCACTACATCTGGGAATAAGCAATGCTTAATAATTCCACAGATAAAAATCCAGTAACAATATGAAAGTGAGAAACAGAATTATGTAAGATTGTGATTCAGTGACATGACAAGAATCACCCCATAATGGGGAAAACTCTATATCTGTACTATTATCCTTAAAATCTCCCCACAGTGTTTACATAAATTCATTGGATAAATCCTTACAATAAGCGTTTTAACTCAATATTTACAAAATTAAGCAATAAAACTTTTCTTAACACAGCATCTACTACAAGCCCATCAATACAGTGCAAAAAAGTTTAGAGCTTTTATTTAGTTCTCAGTAAGAACTGGAATGAATCTTATGTGACTAAGAATATTTTGCTTGATTGCATATAAAAATAGAGTATTAGTTGACAATGAAAAGGCTAATACTAATTATGTATTAAATATGCCCACAGTTTATTAGCACATACATTACAAAGCTTTAGTACTCTCATTTTGTGCTGGCATTTCCTCTTTTCCTCTGTCTGTTATGCATTCTTGGCTGACCCCAGACTTCTAGTCCCCCACAATCAGCTTCTGTGTGCTGGGTTAACATGTAACTGGGTTAATATTACACTTCCTCCTTTACTTATAAAATTAGTATTTAAATATTGAAAATGGCATGCCTAACTGTATTTCTAACAAGGAAGGTTTCTATTGTTCAAAACAACAACTGTATTTATTTCAATGGCCAAAAATAACAAAATGTTCCATTTCCTTTTTTTTTTAATAAGATTTGACATAAATCAGACGATTCAATACTAGTTGAATATTAATCTTTCTTTCCTTTTTTTAACAGAGTATTATTCTCAGGTGTTGATGTAATTTTGTGGTTTATTTTATGTGATTCCATTTTATATATATATATATATATACACACACACACACACACACACACACACACACACACACACACACACACACAGAAGGTTGGATTTTAAAAATAGTTATAGTAGCTTTTTTATGAAACATTGTTTTGTCAAAATGAGTGATAAAAATAAATGAGCAGATTCAAATTAATTTTCATTCATTTCTCCTATTCAAAATTATGTTTCTACATATTTTGTTGTGCCTTCTTCAGTTATCATGTTATATATTCCCTGATCTTCATGTCAACCCAGTTTCTTCCCAAGAAAATTTAAAATTCTGTAACTGAAATTTTTCTGGTCCTGCCTGGATCTCATGGCCCTGTGGTCTGCAACTGCTCAGACCCAAGTAAACACACAGAGGCTTATATTAATTAAAACTGCTCAGCCATTAGTTCAGGCCCACCACTAACTGGTTCTTACACTTAAACTCAGTCCATTTTTGTTACTCTATACATTGCCACATGTTCCGTGGCTCTTCCTGTGTGGCATTACATGCTGCTCCCTGGATGGTGGGTCTCCTGACTCAGCCTTCCAGGCTTCCCACAATTTTCATTGTTTCTTATCCTGCCTATACTTCCTGCCTGGTTACTGGCCAATCAGCATTTTATTTATCAACCAATCAGAGTAACACCTTCACAACATTCAGAGCGATATCCATAGCACTTATGCGGGACCTACAGGTCAGAGAGATTTGTCCTGAACACAGGCCAGATGGGACACAAAAAAACTTCAGCTACAAAATTCCTTATCATTGTGAATGGAGTATTGGTGCTACAGTATCTTATTCAATATTCCTGTTGACATTAATGATCCTAACTTGGGAAATGCAGCCCAGGGGAACAGAGGCTGAATGGGAGATACACTCCAACATCAATCTGCTCCTTCTCCCTTTCTTTCTTCCTCTTCTACAACTGCCTCTCTCTTTTCAGGCACACTAAAATATATTTCAAACTGAAGAACCAAAGCCAATAAACAATATGATTATGTACACCACATACTGTAGTGATATTTGCTCTGCCCTTGACTTTGTGCTACATGGCTCAAAGGAGACTGTGCTTCCTGCTGTTGTACATGACTTTTTATAAGGAGTTGGAGAAGGGCCACATGCCCCTTCTCCCTGCTCCTGCCTGCAAGGAAATACACTCATGAATACAGAACAGAGTAGGTATAGGATATATTGTATAATCTACCTTAATATCCTATACCTATCCAACATACCTTCAGACATATCTTTATAGTTTAAGGCAATAAACATATTCATTTGGAGTGAAATAAGGTGAGATTTGAAATATAGTTTTCATTACAAACATCATTCTTAGGAAGCTAATTAGCCTTCAAATTTGGAACACACTATAATTGGATACCTTTTATGTGAATTGAAATGGTAAAAAAGTGTGTATTTCTGACAATTTTATTTCTAAATTTTCAAAGATAATTGTTTTTTATTACTTTTACAAGTAATTGACTTGGAATTTTTATGTTATTACAATATGTCTTTCTTGCATCACTTTATAACTTAAATACTTTGAAAATTATTTGTTTCAAAGGCTGCATTCTGCATTAGAAAACCCTTACTGAATAGCTCCACAGAAACAGTGGATCTAATAAAATAATTTAGCATGTTTTATTATAAGAAAACTACAGTTCACACACTCTTTAATTAAAACATCACTGTAAAATAATATATTTTTCACAAAAAAGAATGCCTAGTTACTTTAATTATTGGAGTCATTTATATTGCTTTTAAATTGAGTTTTGCATTTCAAAATGCAACTTTTAAATAAAAAATGTGAGTGGTATTTCCTTCTTAAAGGCCATAAATGATGAGGGAAAAATACCTCCAAGTCTGTGGAATTCACAAGGCAATAGATTTAGAAAAATTTATAATTTTATTTTAGTTTCAGAGAAAAATTAAGATTTGGCTGTTTATGCTATCTAACAACACAAAAATGTGTTAATCTAATAGTAGAAATGCCAAAATTTTTATGAGCCAATGGAAATTTGGAGGAAAGAATATCTAAAAACATTTAGATCATGGTAAGAAATGGAATGCTACAGGAAAAATAAATCACTTCAACTTAACTTCAAAACTAGCATCTCAGTCATCCTATATCTGGTATATATTTGGTCTGATTCACCTTTACAACGCAGGCTCTTACTTTGTAGTATAATCTTGGTTGCAATTCATCATATAACCCAGGCTAGACTTTTGTAGCAACTCTTCTCACTCAGCAATCTAAGTGGTGAACTTACAGGCATGAGCCACTACTTGATCTTTACTTCTGTTTAACTTTGTTTTTAATTCATCTATTTTACATCCCTGCTGCAGCCTCCCCCCATCCTCTCCTCCTAGTCTCTCTCCCTTCATCCTCCCCAACCCTGCTTCCACCCCCCAATCACCTCCTCTTCAATCTCCTTACTGGAAAGGGCAGATCTCCCATAAGTATCAACAAAGCATGGCTTATCAATTTGAAGTAAGACTAAGTACCTCCCTGTATAGTAAGGCCAGGCAAGATGACCCAGTATGAGGAGTAGGGTCCCAAAGGCCAGTAAAAGAGTTGGAGACAGCCTGCATGGGATTGACCTAGGCACTCTGCATATATGTTACAGTTGTGTAGCTTGGTCCTCTTGTGGGACTCCTAATAGCAGGAACAGGTGCTGTCTCTGACTCTATTTAACTTTTTAATTTTGGATTATACATTTAAATGTTGCACCTTTTGAAAGGGAAAATTTCTTTTACAAGTTTATTTTTATTAAAGTGATTATATTAGTAGTGATTAATTACAATGACAAGCACAATCATGGCTATATAGAACTAACAGTATTTTTCTCTTTCTCTTTAATTATAATCATTATGTGTATATACACATATAAATATATAAATACTACCTGCTGAGTCCATTTAGAGTTGTTTATATGCATACACTTTCAGGGATGACACTTGGTTTTGGATAACCAAGTAGGGGCTCATACCTGTGGAAGTTGTATTCTTCCTCTCCAAGCAATAATTAATTACCTGTGGCTGGCTCTTCACAGATGTGTGAAGTCTTGTGAGATTTCCCATTTCCATTGCATGTAAACTAATGTCATCATTCAGGTCTTATTTAAG
This sequence comes from Peromyscus californicus insignis, assembly GCF_007827085.1. NCBI lineage: Eukaryota > Metazoa > Chordata > Mammalia > Rodentia > Cricetidae > Peromyscus > Peromyscus californicus. The sequence continues at coordinate 52,753,621 of NW_026294514.1, read as the reverse complement.
CAACCATATTATTGAAATTTCATGGGTATAGTTTCCCTGTTCTGTTTAGAAGACTCATTATCAAAGTAATATTCTATTCCTCTGAGTCTTACATCTTTCTGCCTCCTCTTCTACAATGTGCCCTGAGTCTTAGGTGTAGAGTTTATAATGTAGATCAGCTGGGGTTGGGAATCCCACAATGACTCTGCATTTTAATATGTACAATGGATATTATATATGATGTAGATTACATTTAAAATATATTTCCAGTGCCTTATATTGATTAAAGACAATTTATTTTGATGAAGTCTGTAAAATATGTAATGATGCATGTATAATGAATTATGTAATGAAAACTATAATATAATTATTAGACTGAAAAATCAGGAGTTTATTAATATTTACCCCAATTACTATATATTTTACTTTACTGTTGAAGTTTATCATCAAAACATGACCATACAATAAAATATATGAATGTATTAATACATTCATTTAGGTAATATAAGTTTTAAGAGATTTAAAACAACCTGTATTACTGAGTCTTCTCTAAGAATTAATTTCTTTCTTTGACGTCTTAGGAGTTTCAACTTCCTGGTGATGATGACCCGGTTTATTAGTCAGTCTACTGTCTCAAATGCTAATCATAATCCAGAAATGTACCCTTAGACCACATTTCTTTACCTATCTGGGCATTCTTAAGTCAGAAAAGCAGATACACACAAAAGAACAGCAAGTAAATGAAAATAAAATGCCTGAGAAAATATTTATAAGTCCTCTGGAAAATGTTTTATTCACCTATTAAAATTATAATCAAGAAGACTATAAAGAGACAGATTTTCTTCTGGTAACTACTAAAGAATAAAATTGAATATTAAAATTTCACTGAACATTTTCATCTTCATGAATCATGATAAAATCAGCTTCAGAATGAAGGCATTTACATGACACACCAATTTCATTTCTTTTTTTTTTCTGTCTTTTTAAAAAAATTTTTTCTTATTTTAACTTCCTTTTTTTCTTATTTTATGTGCATTAGTGAGCTGGTGTTAGATCCCCCAGAACTGGGATTACAGACAGTTTGAGCTGCCATGTGGGTGTTGGGATTGAACCTGGGTCCTCTGGAAGAGCAACCGATGCTCTTAACCACTAAGCTATCTCTCCAGCCCACCAATTTCATTTCTTGATGACGTACTCAGCATGAGGACTGCTGCTTCATGGGGTCATCTTTTCAAAATATGAGGAGCCACCATATGTTTTTGTAATGACTGCATTGATTTTCATGGTCATCTATACTGTATAAGGGTTGTATAAGTGGATGAATAGACAAAGATTAAAGTTTTCAGAAACTACAATACACATTTATTGATACTGAGGAAGTTATAGCATATGAAATAAGATAGCACAGAAATAAGAAACTACATAATTTCACTTATGTATATAACCTAAAATATAATCATAAGTCTAGAGAAAAAGGGTAAATTTGTGGGTACCAGAGGAAAAGAACAAAGAAATGAGGAAGCATATGCTAAACTAATCAAATGGACAGATGTACACGTATTTTGAACATCCACAGGTCTAATGTACAGTGTGAGAAATACCTTTGATAACAAAGGGATTATATTCAACAAGTTCACTACAAGAGCAGATTTTTGGAGCTTCTGCACCCCCCCCCACACACAGGAAGGTAGGTATGTGTGTGTGTGTGTGTGTGTGTGTGTGTGATTTTACCTGCCCGTAGTAATCATTTTCCCAAGCATTTGTATGTTAAAAGAGAATGTTGTACACTTTAACCAGACAAATTGCACTACTAGGAATGCTAATGGTAGCTCTTCAGACTGAAGAGAAATTATTTCTAACAACAAAAAAAAAAAAACACTTTCTCAAAAAAGAGTAAGATAGAATAAAAAGTTAAATATATATGCAAAAGAACAAAAGACTACTGTTTTTCTCATTGACACACACACACACACACACACACACACACACACACACACACACACACACATATATATATATTACAGACTATCAGATTCTACAAATCTCTCACTAATGTTACAATTAATTGTGACTTTTCCCCCCTGATCTTATTACCAGTGCTTCAAGATGGGGCTTCCTCCTTACAATTCTTTCCAAGTCATGCACAAATAAATACACACAAGAATACCTTTTAGATGCATATGTTCATCTTAGATGTCTCTAAAGTTATTTCTTATAAGAAAAAAAAGTCTCTTAGTTTCTTGATATACCCAGTGTCACCCCATTGGAGAAAACTGATTTTCCCTCTCGTGACAGTTCAGTTGTTAACCTTTACCCTAGTATCTAGGATTTCATTCATTCATTCATTCATTCATTCATTCATTCATTTTGCAATATAATATGATAATATCTAATATGATAAAACAAAAACTATCACAACAATGTTGAACAGAAAGAAAAGAGCCTAAGAGAAGCCATAAGAATCAGAGAACCACTTGTTTACACACTCAGGAAACCCAAATAATAAAATGGAAACCGTAATATACACACAGAGAATATGGTGCACATCCATGGAGGCCCTGTCCATGCTGCTGCAGTCTTTTGAGCTCATATGTGCTTTGATCATGTTGATTTACAGGGTCTAGATTTCTTGGTGTCCTCAATCTCCTTAGGCTCTTAACACTCTTTCTGCTTCCTCTCCCATAGGGTTCCCTGAGGTCTAAGGGTGGGGGCTAAATTTGATGAAAGACATCCTATTTAGGACTGAGTGTTCCAAGGTCTCTCACTCTCTGCTTTATGTCTGGCTGTGAGTCTCCACTTCTGTTCCCTCTGCTTCAGGAGGATGACAGCTGAACAAAGCAGCAATTTATAACAGAATATCACTAGGAGTCATTTTATTGCTGAATTTTCTTTTCTTTTCTTTTCTTTTTGAGCAGTAATATTTAGTTTTATCCTAGGTCTCTGGGCAATCTAGTCCTTTGGTTCTTGGTCATCCAAGCAGTGTCAGGTATGGGTTCCATCTCCTGGAGAGGACATTAAGTCAAATCAGTTATCCGTTGGTTACTCCCACAAGCTTGGTGCCACCATGCTCCGATATATGACAGGGAGTACACCACTGTAGGTCAAAGGATTTGTAGCTGAGTTGGTGTATATGCTTCTCTTTTCGTAGTGTGCAAAGTACCTTCCCGTACTAAAGACACTGGAACATCGGGGTGAAGGCTCTATGTAGGCACCGGCTAAACATCTCCACGCTCAGTGAATTGTGTAGGTGTTGTCTCAGCAACAGGGCCTTCCTGTCAGTGTGAAGAGAGTAAGCTAGAATCTGGCAAAAGCCTGGGATGCTCGGGCATTCCAACTGGGGCCCTTTTATCAACTCTATTACATGTAACTGAGTCCTGGCACTGGAAGCTTTATTTGGTGGCAAGAGATGGCCAGTTGAGACTTTCTCCCCCATTATTTGTCAATTTCATTTAGATTGCCTGTGTGTGTGTGCATGTGCATGTGTGTGTGTGTGTGTGTGTGTGTGTGTGTGTGTGTGTATAAAGAAGTTTCTGCTGTATTAGAGTCCTATGCTACAACTTGAATGACACTTAATTTTAGCTGTTTCCCCTTGTAGTCCCTTCCACAATCCCCTCCCCACTGATCCTCCTGTTCCAGCGCCTGCCCCTCTCCCAAGGAATACATGTCTGTTTTGATAAGACATCCTTCAGGAGCTCGGTCTCATCTCCAGTCACATCCTTACCCTGTGCTTTTACTCATCTTTGCTCCGATGATCACAGCAGTACTGAGAGCTGAGAAGGATTATGCAGACTCAGTAAAAAGTAAACAGGCCACAAAGGAAATACTTAGGCCTTTACAAAAAAGTAGATGCTGAGAGAAATGTTTTTTTATATATTTTCCATTATTATTATTTAATTGCAATCAGGAACACTGAAAAAATTTAGTGAATAAACTAATGTTCTACAAAATAATACTGAGAATTATATTTATTGCACGCAGATTTTATGTGTGTGTGTGCATAAGTACATGAATCCATCAGTTTCTCATCAAAATCTGAGAGCAGCGAGCTTTTTGTGTGTGTTTTTCTATCATTAAAAAAATTATTTGATAAAGGGTCTCACTAGGTAACCTCGGCTGGCCTTAAACTAACTGAGTACACCAACCCTGCCTATACCTAGAGATCTACCTGCCTCAGCCTCTTTTAGCTGGGCTGAAAACATGACACAAATGCCTCTTGTCTGTTACTCCAACAGAAAGAAAGAGGTAAAGGATAAAAAAAATACATCTTGTTTCTCCTATCATGTTTTTCTCAATTTAACACATACTTTAATGCCAAAGAAATTTATGAGGATGGGTGGAATACTAATAGTGTGGTAATACAATATATAATATAACATAACATAACATAACATAATATATAATATAATATAATACAATATAGTAATACAAATACTAACAGTTTGAAACATAAAATATTTTTACCACACAATGCATCAGTCAGTCCACTAAGAGGTCTTGGAAAGATTTTTGCTTGTGGAGTTTTCCTGAAAGAATCTGAAATAGTTGTTCAGTAAACCCTATTGCTATGGCAGTTAATCATATCAGGGTTAAACCTACAATAGGCTATTTTGGGTTAAGGTGGCTCTTTGTTAGCTTAATAAGACCGCAAAATAACTAACAGCTCAAGCATTACCTGCATCATGTTTTCAGACAGCTCATCAATAAATCCCAGTAACTCTTTTAGCATAGGATCTCTCTCTGTCTGTCTCTGTCTCTCTGTGTGTGTGTGTGTGTGTGTGTGTGTGTGTGTGTGTGTGTGTGTGTGTGTTTCTCTGTCCTTCTATCTCCATATATATATTCTCTCAAGGTTTGTCTAAAAAAAAAAATCAGTGTCAGTGGAACAAAAGAAAGATACTGATGTACAACTCTGGCAGACCAGAGTTTATTGACTTCTCATCCTGTCTCTCCATCATAGCACACACTTGCCTCAGATACCACGCAGTATACTCACCTAAGCAGCTTAATTAGAGGCGTGGCTTGTGCCAATTTCTTGTCACTTCATGAGGTAGATGCATTTATCTTTGTGCTCACATTGCTCTTGGGCTTATTTATTATAGCCTATAACTCAATTGCCTTAGCAAATGTTAATATATAGAAAATGGGCTTATTTCTAGTGTGTATTCAAACCTATGTGTTAATCCAGAAACCTTTATTTCTAACCCTTGTCCCCAATCTTTCATTCCAAAATTTTAGTATCACCTTTTCTAGTCAGCTATACGAAGCTTTTGAAAATTAAAGCTTGTACATTCTTTACAACTACATTAATTTTTTTTTTTTCGAGACAGGGTTTCTCTGTGTAGCTTTGGTGCCTGTCCTGGATCTCGCTCTGTAGACCAGACTGGCCTCGAACTCACAGAGATCCACCTGGCTCTGCCTACCGAGTTCTGGGATTAAAGGCGTGAGTGACCACCACCCGGCCACATTAAAATATTTAATTCCACATTAAATAAATGGTTAAATTCACTAAACTAACTCTACTGGGAAGGTATTCCTGTTTAAAAACCTCAGAAGCTACCTACCTCAAGTGAGGTAACAGTATAGGAGCTGTCTTTAGTAACCTTGTCTCAGCAGAACTAACTCTTTATCAAGGAAATTTTTCTTTGTAAAAGACAGAGATTGTTTCAGAAAACCACAATCAATAAAAATACACAGTTGTGAAGCTCAGTTCCAGCAGATACATTTTGCAAATTCCCACAAAGCAGTTCCCACAACTAAGGCTCAGTAACCATTGAGAAACAGTGGGATGGGAAGAAGAGCTAGAGGATAAGGGACTTTGCTGTGAGTTTTTTGTTTCCTGGCAATGTCAGAGGCCACACTCATAAAATCTCACCAACATAATTATATAAACATGAGTCGAACAAGGACAACCAACAATAGCTTTGCTAAATTGGATAATGGAAAGACCAAGAGGACTCAACTATATTCAAAGAACTACAGGAAACCAAGGAATTTTGAAAGTCAGTCAAATAGTCTTCCTTAAAGACCAGAACATCAGTTGGTTATCCCATATCAAATGGTCAGATTGAAAACATACAAGCAAGTAGCATTATACACATTTAGCCGGTTATATGTGTGTATTTAGGAATATACATGTCTATACCTATGTTACATAACAATCAGTGAATATAGTGGCATGAATTTGAGAGAGACCAAAGAGTGCTATATGGGAGGACTTAGAGTGAAGAAAGGGAAGGAGGGAAATGATATAATTATATTATATTATATTATATTATATTATATTATATTCTACTCTACTCTACTCTACTCTACTCTATTCTATTCTATTCTATTATATTATACTGTGAAAAATAAGTAAATAAAAAGAAACAAAATCAAATTGAGTCTGTACTGCATATCATGAGGTCGACCTGAGATAAAGGGAAAAAAGGAGAGAGAGAGAGAGAGAGAGAGAGAGAGAGAGAGAGAGAGAGAGAGAGAAGAAAGAAAGAAGATAAAGTAAATGATAAAGTAACTAAAATTGTGTGATTTTTAATAGAACATGGAAAAAAATTGTCAGTTTAAGAGAGAGACCCCAGAGACGCATTTACAGAAGTATGCCTGGCTGGTTTTGAAAGGGTACAAAGTGACAGGAAAGGATGAGCATTATTTTACATAAATATCTGGAAAAATTGAACACCTACAGATAAAAACTGGGATTCAATCTTTCCAAATTTTTATACAAAATTAACTCAAATGTACCAAAGACTTAAATTTACAATCATTAAAAAAAAAGCAAAATCATCAAGCTATAGGTATGTCAAAAATGTACTTAGATTGGACCATTTTGACGAAAGAATTATTCAGCCAAAAATAACAAGTTTTTATCAACATTATATATTTCTCTTTGAAAGGACCTGGTAAAAAGTATATCTACAAGGCAAGGCACTGCTCACAATAAAAAAGAATAATTCTAAGTATTTCCAGTTAATGCAGTCAATTCAGGAATTCATAAGAAGGAAAATGCCAACAGCAAATATTAAACACCATATGATTTAAAATGTTAAAGTATTAACAATTTATTAGCTGTTTCCAGAGGTTAGGAATGTGAGTGTGAATATTATTGGAGAGAAAGGTATTTTTCTAAAATGACATTAAAAGACAACATTTTGAGCTTTCTTTTGGTATCTGTCTGTGGTATGGAATACAAAAAATCTACATTTGTCACAAGCTACCAAGTACTGTAATTACATTATATAGATACATAATTACATAAATATAGATACAGTAGAATTTTTCTTTTCTTTTTTAATTGTTTAAGATTTTTTCATGTGCATACACAGTGTGTTTTGGTAAGGTCGAATCCCTCACCCCCACCCCACCCCTAGTTTCTCCTACACCCCCCTACCACTGTTTCCTCCCAACTTCATGTGTCCTCTCTTGCTTTAACTCACTGATTCCACTTAGCTCTGCCAGGATGTTTATAGGGTCATCTGCTGGAGCATGGGTGGCCCTCTAGTACCACAGTCTTCAAGAAAACTGGCAGTTGCTCTTCCAGCAGCCTTCAATTGCCTGTAGCTCCTCAGCTACAGATGGGATTTAATGACCGCATTTCCCTCCATACTGATACTGGCTAGGTTATGCACAGATCTTTGGCATGCTGTCACAACTGCTGGGAGCTGATATTTATGATAGCCCTGTTGTGTCTTCAAAAGTGATGTTTTGTTGTAGTCGTGCACCACTCTCCGGATTTTACAATTTTCCCATCCCCTCTTCCACAAGGATACCTGAGCTTTGGCAGAATGAAATGTGATGGAACTGTCCCATTTAGGGCTGAACTTTCCAAAGTCTCTTCTTCTCTGCACATGAACTAGAGCTAGAGACATTTTGTGCTTACATGCAGGTGCAAAAGTTGCTGTTTTGTGTAAAGTCTATAGTACAGTTTAGATTTGTTTGTTGGAATCCTCCACTGTGCTGGAGAGATTGTTCATTGGGTAAAGTGGCTTGTTGACAAACTTGTTAACCTGAATTCATTTACAGAGTCCCAGTAAAGGATAAGACCAAATCCTGCTCTCTCTCTCTCTTTCTGTCTCTCTCTCTGTCTCTCTCTCTGTCTCTCTCTCTCTCTCTCTCTCACACACACACACACACACACACACGCACACACATACACACACAGACAGAGAGAGAGAGAGAGAGAGAGAGAGAGAGAGAGAGAGAGAGAGAGAGAGAGAAGGACAGAGGGAGGGAGAGAGAGAGAGAGAGAGAGGGAGGGAGAGTGGGAGGGAGGGAGGGAGAGAGAGAGAGAGAGAGAGAGAGAGAGAGAGAGAGAGAGAGAGAGAGAGAGGGAGAAAAACAATGTTATATAATTGAAGTATAAAAAGAATATGCCTTTACTGAAAACTAGTCAATTTGGAATAAACAGAATACAAACTCTCTAAGTAATGACAGGATTCACACAGAGACAGAATGTATAGGATCAGCAAATCTCAATGGGTTGAGGAACAGTAATGTTTGCAACCTTGGGCAATTCAGACTATCCGAAGACAACAGCGTTCACCTCAGTGGGGAAGATTTCTTATACATTGTTTCAAATACTGCTAAATATCTATCAAAGAAATCAAATATAGGTTGAATAAGGTACAAAGATTAAGGATAATGTATTTGAAATATGTGATATAGAACATTGAAAATATAAGCATGTTTATATTGTCGCATTTTTTTAATTTTTATTTTTATTTTGCAATACAATTCAGTTCTACATATCAGCCACGGATTCCCTTGTTCTCCCCTCACCTTCCCTCCAGCCCACCCCCCATTCCCACCTCCTCCAGGGCAAAGCCTTCCCCACAGACTGAGGTCAACCTGGTAGACTCAGTCCAGGCAGGTCCAGTCCCTTCCTCCCAGGCCGAGCCAAGCGACCCTGCATAGGCCCCAGGTTTCAAGCAGTCAACTCATGCAATGAGCACAGGACCCAGTCCCACTGCCTGGATGCCTCCCAAACAGATCAAGCCAATCAACTGTCTCACCCACTCAGAGGGCCTGATCCAGTGGGGACCCCTCAGCCATAGGTTCATAGTTCATGTGTTTCCATTCGTTTGGCTATTTGTCCCTGTGCTTTATCCAACCTTGGTCTCAACAATTCTCGCTCATATAAACCCTCCTCATTCTCGCTAATTGGACTCCCAGAGATCTACCCGGGGCCTAGCCATGGATCTCTGCATCCAGATCCCTCAGTCGTTGGATGGGGTTTCTGGTACGACAATTAGGGTGTTTCGCCATCCCATCACCAGAGTAGGTCAGTTCGGGCTGTATCTCGACCATTGCCAGCAGTCTGCATTTTAAGTTAGGAAAATTTCCACATGATGTGGCCATCAGTCCGCAGTGATTCCCATGTTAATTCTGGTTTGTTGGTAACATGGAGATGTGAGTGTATCTCTAAAAGGTCATAACATCTTCTACACTGATTCTATGTCAGTTGTACCAGATTCCTTTTGGAATAATGAATGAAAATACAGTCAGTTACCCAATACCATATGTGTATTATGTTTCATCATAGGTCATCTTGATTTGTCTTTTATTTAGATAAAAATAATACAAATGAGAGCTTATTGTCACTTGCTACTATCTCAAAAACAAGTTAGAAATTAAAAAATCATGTATTCATGAATGGTGGTATTTTTTTAATAATTTTGCTCTGTCTCTATCACATGTAACTAAACCTATTTTGTTGTATACTCTCAGTAAACTTTGGTTGACTTGAAAACCACAGGATATATAATCCCACTGAGCCCTCATGACTTTATCATTATTTTGTTGTTTTCTGATGTCCACAATAAATTTAGACTACATTTGTATATTTAGTTGCCTCAATGAGAAAATTTTATCTATATTTTATAACGATGGCAAACTTGGGTATCTCTGTAACGATTACTGAAGGTAAAATACAGTTCAAAGAAAAAAAGGATGATAAAATGAAAGAATTCCATTTATTTAAAAAATAATAAACTAGTACAAGTCTGTGTATATAGCTTCCAAATAAGCACTAATCATTTTTCAGGTATTACAGTATTTGTTTTATATTTCAGTGAGATAAAATACTTTGCCATCAAATCAGTTAAACTGTCCAATTTAGACAATGATTATAGTTGTTAAGATGTAAAAGTGCAAACATAATAACTTGATATTATTATTTAGCTTAGATTTTAAAGGACTTAACTAAAAAAAAAATCATCATATACTGATGAATCACTAGTTGGTTTTGAAAACTATTCCATTTCCAAAGCAATTTCAGGTGAATATGTGGCTATTAAAGTAATTAAATACAGTGACATGCTAGGAAAATGTGTGGGAGAGAACACCATAAAATATTAATCTCTTCAATGGTGAAATTAAATGATTAAAGTGAATGGACTGGGCCTATGATATTCATTGTGACATATGTCAAATGATCTGAAAGCCTGAATTTTCTTTTATGTGTTGATGTCCTTCTTTTAATTTTAATTTTGGAGTTATAATATAATTATATGATTTATTCCCTTCCTTTCATCACTCTAAACACTCTCATATAACTCTCTTTCAAAATTATTTCCATTTTGCTCATTAATTGTTGTTATAAAAATTTATATATTCCTAAATACTGAAATACAATCCTTTCAGTCTGTAGAATGTTATTTTCAGGACTGACTATTTGGTATGGGATAACCAATTGAGTGCTCTTCTCTGGGGAAGATAATATAGGATATTTCTATGTACCTCATGGTGGATTCAAAATAATCAAACACTGCATTGTATGTTTTATTTAATTTTATTTTTATTGGGGTATAGTTTACAGGCAAAATACTGCACACATTCAAGTGGTACAATTTGGTAAGTTTGAGCACATTCATGTGCACCCAGGACATTATCATCGTAATTAACATATAGAACATGTTCCTCACTCTAAAAAGTTTTCTGTGTCAATTTTGAACACTTTCTTTTTGCTGTAATTATTTTAACTAATTTATGAATGCATAAAAGTGTACTTGTTGATGGAATACCACGTAAGATTTAACATTATACACATAAATTTTGCGTAGTTTAAAGATGGATTAAAACATCGATCTGTTCAAACACATTATTACCTAATTATTATGATTCTAGAACTTGTTATTCTCATCTCTAAGACTATTGAGTTTTGATTTTAAGGGCAGTCATCATTACACTCAGTTACAGTCATCATTTATATACGATATACACATACGTGTGTGTGTGTGTGCGTGCGCGCATGCACACGTGCATGCACAGGTGCATGCATGTGTATTAAAATTATTTCTTCCGGCTTTCATTTGTTCTTTTATATTATTACCTCATGTACAATTACTTTCTTCTATTTTGTTGAAGCTTTAGGTCAGAGAACACTTGCCACAATGATGACATCTGTCAAAATCACTGGCCATCAAAACTCCAGCACCACACATATCTGAATGTACTTCTGACAAGAGTGACTCATTCAGCCTTCTTGTTTATGTTATAGTCTCTTTGAAAAGCCAACCTGAACATTTTCCTATGCTCATTTCTCTCAGAAATGGTGTAAGATGATTTCTTCCTATTCTTAGTCTCACTAAACTGCTTCAACCCAAGATGAATGTGTTTTGAGTTCCTTTTGAATAGTCTGTAGTCAAACAAAAATATTTCAGTCTTCCAACTGATGACCAGAACAAAAATCAGACTTTGGTGATCATGATAAATTTTCTTTCCATACTCTGGATCTTGACTTTTACATTTTCCAAAGAAGCTGAGGTTTAATCTCAAGGGTGATTTTTCCCTATAGGGTTTCTATAAATATCTACTTCTTGTAGGCAACCGTCCTACAGATGGTAAAGCAGAAAGAGAAAGCTCTTTTAGCTTTTGAGACATGTAGTACATTATTGTCATCTGTAGTTACCCTACTGTGTAAATAACACATGGAACTTCTCATTTCTGTGTAAACTGAAATTTGGTAATCATTGTTCAGCACAATTTTAAGAGATAATTACACATGTAATAGAATTTATTGTAATTCATCATAAAAAGACTTCAATGACAGTTGAACGACTTGAAGTTTATAGTACAATGTCATTTGGCAAAGAAAAAACTGTTGATTTTTTAAAAATTTGTGTGTGTGAATTTGTTTGAGTTTTATGTGTGCCATATACTCTCATGTGTCTAGGAAGGCCAGAGATCACTGGATTCTCAGCAACTGGTATTGTAGGAGATCTATGCCTGATGTGGTTGTTGAGAACCAATCCCTGGTCCTCTGCAGATGCAGTGCATGCTCATAACTGCTGAGTCAGCTCTCCAGTATAAAGTATGTATTTTTCTACTCCTACTACTAAAATCAATAGATAAGATGATTCCATCACCTTACACAGTTGTTCCTCAGCCCCTAGGTAGCCATTGACTTCACTCATAACCAATGTTACTGACTAGAAGTATAGGTGTGACTTTCTTTTCTTAGAAAATCATGCAAATATAGTCATGTGATAGTGTGTAGTATGTTGCAATGCACTCTGTTGTAGCTTGAGTTTTCCTGCCTGGCCCTCAGTCAGGACAAATCTCTGACACCCGCCAGTCCCACAGCCACTCAAACCCGACCAAGTAAACACAGAGACTTATATTGGTTACAAACTGTATGGCCGTGGCAGGCTTCTTGCTAACTGTTCTTATATCTTAAATTAACCCATTTCTATAAATCTATACCTTGTCACATGGCTCATGGCTTACTGGCATCTTTACATGCTGTTTCTCATCATGGCGGCTGGCAGTGTCTCTCTGACTCAGCCTTCCACTTCCCAGCTCTATTCTCCTCCTTGTCCCGCCTATACTTCCTGCCTGGCCACTGACCAATCAGTGATTTATTTATTGACCAATCAGCAACACATTTGACATACAGACCATCCCACAGCACTTCCCCTTACTTTTCTTAAAAAGGAAGGTTTTAACCTTTACACATCTCCAAAGTCAGCTTGGTATATTTGGGAATTTGGGCGTAGCTTCTCTTACTACTTCCTGCTGGAGGGGGGCGCTGTATCTTATGGGGACACAAAGAATATTTTAGGATTATGGAGTAGTCCATGAGGGTGTATCGTCTGAGCCAGTTGCCTTGAAACAGTTCTGGATGTTGGATCATCTGGGCCATGGTGTCATCGGAGACCTTTCAGGGGGTCTTGGCTGGTCAAACCTGATGTATCTTAATCTGGAACAAATCCATAGCCTCTGGCTTTCTGTGGAAACAAAAGCAGAGCCTCCTTTCCAAAGCAACATATCCTTACATCCAAATTTTGAAGTCAAGGTACCTTTAAAATATACATTTTGGCATAACTCAACAGCTTTTGTAATCAAATGTTTTTCTTTAGTTACGAATATCAAAGAGAACATAATCCAGATTCTCTGTGTGGTAGCCATCTTTACGTGGCTTATTTTTTTATATCAGCTTGAGCCTATTGCTTTGACTTCAGCCTTCTAAGCCTGAAAAGGTGCTGGCACTGCTGGCTCCACCTGCTTCAGCTTCCCAACATGGCGGTGATACGTTTTCCGCCAGCTCTGGGAGCCATCAACTCTCAGAAATAGTGGGTCTATGCTTCTATCAAAGCAGCATGTAGCCCAGAAACCTCTTTTTTTGTTTTGTTTTGTACTAGCAAAGGCTAAATCCACCACATAGCTTAATGTGCCATTTGCAGAGGCCTCATTCCCGCCATACTGCAGGTCGAGCATGCACGCCAGGAACCCGCCATAGTAGCTCAAATCGGCAGCTACTGCTCATTTGAGAGAGACAATTAGGAAGCTGTTTTTAGCTCCGTTTTAGAATCTTTTTTCTCAGTTTTTAGGTGGAAACTCTTGCCACCATGTTGGACGCCATTTGTAGCTAGAGTTTTCCTGCCTGGCCCACAGTCAGGACAAACTCTCTCACCTGCCAGTCCCACAGTCACTCAGACCTGACCAAGTAAACACAGAGACTTATATTGGTTACAAACTGTATGACTGTGGCAGGCTTCTTGTTAACTGTTCTTACAGCTTAAATTAATCCATTTCTATTAATCTATACCTTGCCACGTGGCTTGTGGCTTACCGGTACTTTACATCTTCCTTGTCCTGATGGCGGCTGGCAGTGTCTCTCTGACTCAGCCTTCCACTTCCCAGTTTTTTCTCCTCCTTGTCCTGCCTATACTTCCTGCCTGGCCACTGACCAATCAGTGATTTATTTATTGACCAATCAGCAACACATTTGACATACAGACCATCCCACAGCACTCTGTTGATGATATTAGTATAGGAGTTTGTTGTTTTGTTAAGAAACATTCACAACATTACTACTTTGCACATTTTATATTGATCCATACTTAATAGATATTAGATTTACTTGTGGTATTTTACTGGTATAAATAGTGAGTACTCTGGTTTTTGTTGGCCTGCTCTTGTTGCTCTCAAGTCTACATGCTCCCTATCTTTTACTACAACCTGGATGAATATTTGTCCAAGATGGGTGACCCATCACACTTGTATCTCAATATTTTGGGATTTCTTTTGTTTGAAAATAACAAAATACCAAACAACTAAAAAGAAAAAAAATAATTCAACAAGCATTGATGACACAATAAAATGGCACGTGTAATTTAAAAAAAAGAATTTATTTCTTGTCTCAAAATGTTCTAACTAATTAATAAAATAAATAAATGTAATAGCATCCAAGGTCCAGAAATTGATGAATAAATATGCTAATCCATTAATTTTTATCTATATCTAAAATCAGTAAGTAATACATTTTAATTATTATACATTTTGAGTAATACTTTCAATTGGGATATTTAAGTATTTCATTGTTCTTTTTGAAGATTATTTTATTTCTCTTTTGTTTTTAATGTTATATATAGTGTGCTTAAAAGTAATGTTTATGTATATACATTTAGAACCCAAAAAACTATTCTTTAATTTTAAATTTATAAAATGTATTACTAAGTAAGAGTTTAAGTAAGTAAGAAGAAAGACTCTAAAACTAAATTTTAACCTTCAGGGAGGAGGATTCCATGCCAGTTCAAATCATATCCTTCACCTCCTGTGTCTAAAGTGTATGCTGTCTTCAGCAAATAGTGACTTGCCTTCAAGTTCTAAAAGGAAACTAATAATATGTTCTAGCAGTAGAACATATTATCTTGGGAGTCTATTGAGACTCCCTTGTCAACAACTTGAAAGGAGAAATGGGTTTTTGATAGTTATGAGTCCAATGTAGAGCATTATCACCCCAAGTGGCATCACATCTTTAAAGAAAGGTGTGTGAGTGTGTGTGTGCACATGTGTGTGTGCACACGTGTGTGTGTCTATGTGTAAACACATATGTACACATGTGCACACACACATGCACACACATATATGGGTATAATATGTATCTATCATATATGTAATTTCTTTTTATTCAGAAAATTTTTTTCATTCATTTTACACATCAATCAAAGTTCCCCATCTTCCTTCCTCCTGGCCCCCCCAGCCTCCCCCTCCCAACCCACACCCACTCCCACCCACAAGAAGGCAAGGCCTCACATGGGGAGGCACATCCAGTAGAGGTAAGTACGAGCCCTTCCCCCTGCCTCAAGGCTGCACAAGGTGTCCCATCATAGGTAGTGGCCTCCAAAAAGCCTGCTCATGCACCAGAGATGGATTCTGATCCTACCGCCAGGGTGCCTCCCAAGTAGATCAAGCTACACAACTGCCTTGCCATGCAGAGGGCCTAGTCCAGTCCCATGTAGGCTCCACAGCCATTGATCCAACTTTCATGAGTTCCCTCTAGTTTGGTTTGGTCATCTCTGCAGGTTTCCCCATCATGATCCTGATGCACTTGCTCATAGAATCCCTCTTCTCTCTCTTTGACTGGACTCCTGGAGCTCTGTCTGGTGATTAGCTGTGGATCTTTACATCTGCTTCCATCAATCATTGGAGAAAAGCTCTGTGATGACAGTTAGGGTATTCACCAGTCTGATCTCTGGGTCAAGCCAGTTCAGTTCAGGCACCCTCTCCACTACTGCTAGTAGCCCAGGCTGGGGTTGTCCTTGGGGCTTCCTGGCAACTTTCCTAGCACCCGGTTTCTCTCTATCCCCATGGTATCTCTCTCTATCATGGTATCTCTTTCATTGCTTTCCCCCTCCCTCCCTGTTCCAGCTCAACCATCCCATTCCCTTATGTTCTCATCTCCTCTCCCCTACCCTCCATTGCCCACCCCTCATCCCCAGTTTACTCATGGAGATCTCATCTATTTCCCCTTCCCAAGGCAGTCCATGTGTCCCTCTTTGGGTCTTCCCTGTTAGTTAGCTCCTCTGGAGTTGTGGGTTGTTTCCTGATTGCCCTTTGCTTTATATCTAGTATCCACTTATGAGTGAGTACATACCATGTTTGTCCTTCTAAGTCTGGGCATATATGTAATTTTTAAGCAAAATAAAATCCTATTTTGCTATAGCCTTTTAGATTATTCTTAGTGGTTTTTTAAATTTTTTTTATCCCATCTCTGTCTCTCTGCATGACCACCCTTCTTTCCTTTCCCCAGTTAACATCCCCTCCCCCATTTTTCACATTTCCTCTTTCCTGGCATCTATGTCCTAACATCCCCACTTCTGGATCCCCCTTCTACACATATACAATAGTCCATTTTTTCTTTTCAGTTTTTGTGATTACTCCAGATATTATATTCTTATCTAAATAGTCAGAGCTAGGATCCAAATACCCAAGAGAACATGCAGTTTTTATCATTCTGAGACTCTATTACCTCACTCAGCACACTTTCTGGTTCTACCCATCTAACTATAAATGTCATGAATTCATTTTTCCTGACAATCAGATAGAATTCTACTTTGTATATGTACCACATTTTCATTATCCATTCATGATTTAAGACATTTAAGTTGTTTCCATTTCATCATTATTATGATGAACTACATTCAACTATACCATCAAATAAAAATGATATATATGTATACGTCTCTAGACAAATATGTGCTAATTATATCATATGTAATTCAGAAACTCTACCAGTTTAATCATTTATTTAGCTAACAATAGATACTATCATAGGTTGCTTATTTTTAAAAAATGCAATTTTGTCATCTTTATTTAGAGGAAGACGCATTTGATTGAAATTAATGAATGAAGTTAAATGAGTTTTACAGAGTATTCATTTTATGATAGAATATTCTGTGGAGTAAACTTAAACTTTATTCTTGATCATATATTTCTATCTGCCAAACTACTAGATAACATACTGAATTTAGTATGGGCATTATTAGTGATCCATTATACATCAAACCAACAGATCTCTATTTGGACTTAAGACCTGCTCAACAAGAATGAAACCATACCTGGTACTGGAAAGCTAGCCAATTATTCAGGGCTAATGAAATCATGGTTCTTGGAAGAGAATGGATAATGAAAATGTGGTACATATACAAATTTACTAAGCCAGCATCATCCCTGACTGCATTCTGAACATTTGCCCTTATACCCACAGATAAGTATAGTCCTCACCCCTCATCAAGGAAATTTCTGCTTGCGTTGTACAGAGCCCCTATTTCAGAAAACCACAACCAATCAAAATTCAGGGTCGTAAATCCCAGTCTCTATGGATACGTGTACAAAAACAAATGTCATACCTAAAGCTCAGGAAACATTTTGGAAAAGGGGGCAGAAAGAGTGTAAGAGTCAAAGGATCAGAGCTTTTATTAAGAGATTGTGTCTGCCGGTAATGTCAGAAGCTACACCCATAAAATATCACTAACATGACTGTCCAAGAATGATCTGAACAAGGACAATAATTGATATGCCTCAATCCCACACAAAGATCTACAGGCAACTAAAGAAAGCTGAGAGACGGAGAAATAGTCTTCTCCAGGGAAGAGCACACTGATTGGTTATCTCGAACTAAATGGTGAGCTCTGAAACCATACATACAAGTAACATTATACAGACTAAGCTAGTTATATTTAGATTTATATGCATATATCATACATACATGCATATAAATACATACGTGTATGTAGCAATAATTAATTAAGAAAAGAGGTCTTGAATTTGAAACGGGGTATATGAGAATGTTTGAGGCTAGGAAAGAGAAGGTATAAATGGCATAAGTATATTATAATCTCAAAAATTAAAGAAAAATGGAAAAAAGAAAAAGGCAATTAGTACTTAGTTATTTAGATATTTATAATTTTAAGTTTTTGTCTTATAGTGTTTTATAATTTTATGTAGTAAAAGTTATTGTCCTTTACCTTTATGTTTTATGATAATCATCAAAAAACTAAAAGTCTTAACCTTTACAATTTTATATTACACTTTCAAGCTTCTAATCTAAAATTTAAGAAAACCATGATGAAAAAAAAACCCCTTGTTTTGTTGTTTTAAGTGGGTAGCTGCTTTCCAAGCACTGTTACTAAATGCTTCATATTCTTTCTGTTCAAAAAGAAGTAACATTTACAGACTGAGCAGGAGATACATACATGCGTGTGTGTGTGTATGTGTGTGTATGTGTGTGTGTGTGTGTGTGTGTGTGTAATAACTGTCAGTTAAAGGGAAAGAGACAATAACTTTGCAGAGAGCATAGGGAAATTACTACAAGGGTGGAGTTTGGAGGGAGGAAAGGGAAAGGGAATATATTTTAATTATATTATAATCTTAGAAATGAAAAAAACTGAAAATAAGAAAGACATGTCTGCCATACATCATAAGCATTTAATGTCTGGATACTTGCTACTAGAAAATAAGTTGTTTACCTGTGCATAGATTCTCATGTGAGTGTTTATTGTAACTTTACCACAAAATTCAAAGTAAAAAAAATTCTTTAGTCAAGTAATAATTAAATAATAGAAAAAATATATCATCTCAGCAACTAAAATTAATTCATGAAATATATAGAAAGAAAGCATTGCTAGCAACAATTTAGAGCAATGTGTAGTATACATTATGTGACTTTATATAAATGTACACAAAATGCTCACAACCATATAAAGACACAAAGAACACAAGCAGTTGTCAGGCAATTGAGCAAGCCGGGCTAAAGGAGGTAATATTTACAAAAGGGAATAAGAAAATGGCATTTTTATGATAATGGATATCTACATTAGCTTGGTTGGAAATGCATATCTCTGCTTGCATGCATGCACATCTATCTCCTCCCCAGTGCTTCTCAGGAACAGGGGTGACAAAATAAATGAGATAAATTAAGTCTGTCTGAATTAGGAAAACAAAAGCTTGCTAAATTCAGCCAGTGCTATTTGTGTTCTAGGAGGAATCAAATGTGGGCTGGTAAGTTTGAAAGATTACAGTGGAAAAGGTAAGGTTTCATGTGAATAGATCAGGGGCATAGGAAGAGAAAAGCCACGACAGTTAAACAAGAGGGTTTAACTATCCCCCAACCCCAACCTGGTTATATGTTGTAAACACAGTCAAAAAGAGGTAAACGCCCAGCTATGCTTCCAGCATTTACCGTCAGATGGTGACTGCTGCAGAGACTGTTTGGTCCACTGCGATGCTTGCTGTAGATTACGGATCTGAGACTGGGTTTTAATATTCTCTTGAACACGGTTGCACATTCAGTGCCTCATATCTCTCTCTTTCCTTCTGTCTCCCTGTCTCTCCACATGTGTGTCTTTCTGTTCTTCAGCTTCTACTTTTTGTATACAAATGCATACATATTTACATGAATATAAATATGTCTTTAGATATGTGAAATTGATGTGTTGAATTTTATATTATAAAAACATGTGATTTATTAGTAAATGCATTTAGATATCAGAAATAGAGGGAAATAAACTTATGCAGGCAGAATCATAATGATCAAGAAAGAAAAAAGCTGAAGACCTTGTCTATTGAGTTAGAAAACTGATAAAGTGCTAGATTTTTGTGACATTTCTTAAAGTTACCTTTTAGCTCTAGACTCTTTCAAAGTCTAACATTAAATTGAAATTTAATTTCTGACCATGACTTTGAATATATCCTTTTACCTTTAAATTTTGTTGCTATTATTGCTAAAGTAATGTTTTAAAATTATACTTTTTTTTTATTTCATTGCAAGGAGATGCTAAAAGATATTTAAGGAGGTTAATACATTTTATTGGGCATAGCAAAATTTTATAGTGTTTAAAATTAAATAAAAATAAGCAGTGGTAAAGAAAACTGGCTTGCTGTAAGGATTATTAGGGGAAATACAGGTGATGTAGTGTTGAAAATAAAGTCACATTACAGCCACACTGGGCATTTAGGAAACAGTTATGGGGTAAAGGAAAGCAAACTATTCAGAACATGTTGCAGGTAATTTCTTAGCTTTAATGGTTTTTAAAATCACATGTGCAAATCCATGAAACCAAATACTGACTTACAACATAAGTTATCTTGCCTGTTGCCTGCTCGACAAGAGAGAATTTATGGCTGATACTGTAAACAGTACACAGAGATAGTGAAGTCATAGATCTCATAATATAACCTACCACCTAAACTTTACCAAACCAGCAGAACCCCCTACGACATTCTAAACATTTGTCTTTTAACCCACAGTTGAGTGTAGTCATTACCACCCATCAAGTAAATTTCTACTTGATAGAGATCACTATGAAAAACCACAACTAACCAAAATGCAGGGGTCTAGAGCTCAGTCCCAATGGAGACATCTACAAAGCAAATGTCACACTTATATCTCAGAAAACATTCTGGAAAGGGGCAGAAGAAAGATTTTAAGAGCCGGAGGATCAGGGATTTTACTGTGAGATTGCATATACCAGTGATTTCTGAAGTCACTCCTCATAAGTTTTACCAACATAACTCCCTGAACTTCAGATGAACAAAGACAACAACAATAGTTATGCTAAAATGGATGAGGAAAGCTCACGAGTTCCCAACCCTATACAAAGAACTACAGACAACTAGGAACACTGAGAGCAGGAGAAATGATCTTTCCTGGAGGAGAGCCACCAACTGGATAACCAACCAGATGGTCATCCTGACAACATTTACATATGAGAAGCATTATATGGACTGAGCAGGCTGTGTTTATATATTTATGAATATACGTATATGCACATACACATATGTATGTAACGGCAGTTAATAAAAATAGAGATTATTAATTTGACAAAGCAATGTAGGATATATGTTATTGTTTGGTGGGAAGAAAGGGAAGATAAAATGTTACAATTACAATCTTAAAAAATAAAAGCAACATTTTTTAAAAGGTGGAAAGTTGTTAAAACATCATCATAGATTAGTTGTAATCTGTCAAGTTGTTTCTGTATATCACTTCCTTTTTTTGTGGCAACAAATATTGCTTTCCTGTATGATGACCTGTAACGAACATCCTGGGTCTAAAATGCTATCCAGTTCATGAATAGAAAGTAACCAATGCCTTTACTCAAACAAATGCTTCTTGCTTAAAAATTATAAATAAATAGTTATTTTTTAATTCTGTATGTCTGAATAAAAGGAAAAATAGGTGATTACTAAATACTGTGATTTCCCAAGATTATATAAGAAATGTAGCAGAATTCCTAATTTATAAATATTTATACATTTTCACATATGGACCTCATTTAGACAATACTTAATATGTTCTTTATTGATTTTATTTTTATTTTTGAGATAGATCTAACTGGGTATAGTTACCTAGCCTGGCATTCACAATGTAGATCAGGCTGGCTTTAAATGCATAGAGATTCATCTGCCTCTCCTCTCTGAGGGCTGGACTTAAAGGTGTGTGCCAACATACCTGTCTTAAATTTATTGTTGCTATTTATTAAGTAAATGAAATATTGAAAACATTTTGACTTCCAAACTAACATATAAATTTTATTTTTGATTGAAAAAACAATGATAGGTTATAATAACAAAGGTATATTTTCAATAATGCTTTTTATGTCATATTGGAATGCTTTATATATCTAAACATTGTTTATATATGACTCACTGTGTCCTGGGAATATTGTTTTCAATTAACACATCTCATTCTAACAGCCAGTCTGTGAGTGGAAATAATTATAATCCCTCCATTATTATGATTCAGAAAATGGAGTCACAGAAAGATGATATGCTAAGAGTCCCATGGAAGGAGAGACAGGCAGTAACTTGTTAGCTGTCTTCCCGCATTCTGCTCTATGTGGCTTGATGAAGACTCCAGTAGATAGCACATGGTTCCTGTCTCATAAAATTTGCCAAAGGTACACATGCGCAGAGATTGACTTGTTGGTTCTTATGGATATAAAACATTTCATGTTAATTGTGTAGTTTGTACTTATAAAATAATGGCTACCACTTTCACTAATATTCGTGGTGAAAATTCATTCAAATACGGTGAAAGTAAATCAAGGCTGAACTATAATATTGAATTTTCATGTGATGACTTTGCTTGAATGAAATTATGTTATATACACATCGATAATGTTCATAATACACAGTATAATTTTTGAATCTTTGAATTCTAACACTTTAGAAGTGAATTAAATTTTGATGTTTTTCTATATGTTTGATCAGTTTATTTGCTGGTGTAATTATTATTGATTGTTTGACTAGGAAAAAAATTAATGCATAGAGCGTTCCAGTATTTGTATACTTTCCCTGGTTAGATCCAATGTGTACTCTGTCTTTTACCAGCCTTGTCACTACTGTACATATGCTATGCAGTACTCCACATATTTGGTCTATCCATTGAATTTTGATATATTTTTAGCTTGACGCCTCTCCTCCTTCATTAGTTCTCATCATACAAATTCAAAACTTTTAATAATGCTTTGTAAAAAAGAAGGGAGGAAGTACAGGAAGAGACAGCTGTAATTTGGGTAGAGGCATTTGGAGGGGGTATGGACATTTAGTGAAGTGGAAACTTCCTGGAATCTATGAAAGCGAACTAATAAGGACTCCGAGTAATGGGGGACACAGATTCTCAACTGGCCATCTCTTATAGCCAGGCAAGTCTTCCCGTGGTGGGACTAGGGCTCATTCAATTGAGTTGTTGGCCAAGAGGGTCCCATAGAAATCCCCAGACAACTCACATTGTTTCTAAGAAAAAAGGCTGATCTCCGCAAACAGGGTGAGGCCTTATCCACACAAGTCACTGAACATGGAGAAGTCCAGCTGATGCCTACATGGAGCCCTTACCCCTACATTCCAGTCTCTTTAGTGTGGGATGATACTTGGCAGAATACCCACGGCCAGACATTATGTAGAAAGACAGTCAAAATGGGAGATCTCCATGAAATCTCTCCCCTCAGAGCTCAAGGAATCCCATAGAAGAGGAGGCAAAAAGATCATAAGAGTGAGGAGGAATGGAGGATGCCAGGAAAACACTTTGAACCAACTAAGCAAGGTGGATGCAAATAAACTTAGTGTTTTTACGGAATTCCTGACTGTGAGAACTACTGGGAGTCTGATTCTTGTGCCTGATCTTGGGACTCTTTTCCTTCTGTGGGTTGCCATGTACAACTTTGATATGATATTTTTTTGCTTCATCTTGTTATATTTTATTTTGCCATGTTTGGTAATTAATTCTTAGAAGCCTGCTTTTCTAATAAGAGACAGAAAAGGAGTGGGTCCAGAAGGGAGGAAAGGTGGGATGAACTGGGAGAAGTAGAGGGAAGCAAAACTATAATCAGGATATATATCATGAGAAAAGAATCTATTTTCAATAAAATAAAAAAAGAGAGAGAAAAGGAAAAACTGTAGCATAAAGAACCTTTCAAGGTTTGTGTACTTAAGTTTGGTTATAGTAAACTGTATTTTATCAGTACTAGAACTTTTATCATTTTAGAGACAAGTTATAAAGGCATATTCTATGCTGAACATTATATATTTTGATATAGTCACTGATTATTATTTTATCTTGATATTTTTGTCTTGATACCTTTCCTATTTTATGAATTCTCATTATAGAAGTTGGGGGAAAAAGAATCAATAAATAATATTCAAGTCTATTGTCAGAAAAAAAACTTAAGACAATCCTCTGAATAAACTCATGATTAAAGTTAAATGAATAGTGGATAAGTTCACCGGTAGATACAATCAGCAGAAAAATGAACCATACAACTAATCAGAAAGTATGTCTGAAGACAAACCAAGAGAAGAATTAGAAAAAATGGGAGCTGTTTCTGCTTCTGCCTGGCTCCCCTAAGTTCATTCTGACATACAGCACAGTCATTGCAGGCTGCTTCTGATTTCAGGCAGCCTTTGTTCTCTTAGCTCATGATACATTGGCTCACTGTGGTTCACAGAAAATAGACTCAAAGCCATCTCAGTCTCTTGCTGCAGATAGATGAGGTACTCAAAAAGGAAACATTGTTTCTCTGGGAAAAAGATAGCAATCTTGCTGCATATGCATATGCTCCTAAAGTGGTAGAAGTCTGTCAACAGATAGGAACTTACAGAGAAACAGACTTGAACATAAAATGCTCAAAAACAGAATAACATAACTTCATCTACCTCATTAGAAGCACACAAGGGTAAACCAAACCCCAACAGGCTAGTAATGTCAGAAATAGCATAAAGGGGGAAATAAAGAATCTCAAGAAAATGATATTCTTCCACTTACAATTTCCTGTGTTTCATGAAAATCTTGAAAACTATATATTTTAGAGAACATTTATGTAATGATGTTTTAAGAATAAATCATATTGAAAGTATAATAAATCTGTAGTTCCCATAGAAAAATATTATTTAAATTATCATATTACATAAATATATAATATATAAATATAAATCATTATATAAATTCTTATTAGAAAAATGCTTAATTGGGCTGGGCAGTGGTGGTGCATGCTTTTAATCCCAGCACTCAGGAGGCAGAGGCAGGCAGATCTCTGTGAGTTCAAGGCCAGTCTGGTCTACAGAGCAAGATCCAGGACAGGCACCAAAACTATACAGAGAAATCCTGTCTCAAAAAATCAAAAAAAAAAAAAAAAAAAAAAAAAAGAAAGAAAGAAAAATGCTTAATTGGTACAACTATGTCCACAAATATGACTTAGAATTGGAAATTTTGTAAGCAGCAGCTGGAGTTCCCAATTCAATAATGACTAATTTTCAAAAGTATAGCTCAGAAGATCAGAAAAAAAATTTATACAAGCTTTGGATCTGTAAATAAAGTAGATGACAACTTAATTTCTGATATTAACTGAAAAATAACATATAAATTTAGAAAGTGGGAATTCTCTATTTATTAAAATATACGCTAAAGGAAACTGAAATAAAACACAAATTTAGTAAACATGTATGTGCATGTTCATTATATATATTGATATATTATTTACATATATAATAAAATTGTTTGTTGAAAGACAGTGTTGCTTTTATTAATGTCTAAATAAAATTTGATTCATTGTGATTGTGAGCCCTAACTACTGAGAAAATCTTACTATGCAAAATAGTAGTTGGAAGTTTCTCTGGTCCCACCCAGTCCCTTGGTCCCATAGCCACTTATAAAATAATCACTCAGAGGCTTATATTAATTACAAACTGTGTGGCCAGTGGCTTATGTTTCTTGCTAGCTAGCTCTGTCATCTTAAATTAACCCACTTCTAGTAATCTATATTTTGCTACATGGCTGTGGGGTTACCAGTCTGCTGGCATGTTGCTCCTTGGGAGGAAAGCTCTCCCGCCTCTGCCTTTCTTCTTCCTGTCTCTCTCTCTTGGATTTCCTGCCTGGCTATAACCTAACTTACCATAGGCCATAGCAGCTTCTTTATTAACCAGTCATAGCAACGCATATTCACAGCATACAGAAAGACCATCCCACAAGCAGAAAATGGCAGGTAAGAACAAATTAGTCCAATGCCAAAAATTTTAAAAATAATTAATTCTTCTGTTTAGATAAATACTTTACTACTTTAATAAGAAACTAAAGGAACAAAACAATGTGGCTATCAGTTTTAAGAGGGAAATTTGGTCAAGGTTTTTGTGTTTTTTCTGCCCTTCACTTTCTGCATTTTTTTGTTTTATTTTTAAATCTACAATAAGTTGGTGAAAGAAGCCCGTCTCTGTGTTACTTTAAACAACAATCAGTCTGTATGTGTTCTTAGAACAAATAATACATTCCCACAAGCCACTTTCCTATAGTGCTGCCTACACAGTGGTGACACAAATGTGCTCTCTTCCTCAGTAGCAGAAAGCTGTCTAAGATCTGCAGGAAGCATTTAGAATTAATCCTAATCTTAAACTTGGTTGTAATTACAACTAAAGCTGTTAATCGCAGATAATTAAATCATTGCAATTTTAAAAACAAGTCTCTGCTAGAGAAGAATCAATATTTCAGAATTGTTGGGAACAATTATATAAAAATTCTCTGGATAGAAAAAGTAGAAACAAAAGGTCCATGCCCCAGGGTTATTAAACTACCATGACTATTTGGAATTGAGCTGAAACAGCTAACATAGATTGAAAAAGAAAGTCTAGATATTTGTTCCAACAGACATCATAGTCTCTTGGCAGTTGACAAACAACTTCTGGTGTAGATAGATCCAGGATGCTGGCATTGAGTCCCTGGGTATCTTTCCACATTAGATTTGGCTCCTAGGCCTGCTGAAGATTCTCCATGACACCTTCCCAGATCTGAGGATGCATTTCTTCCTTGTTGGCCTTCTTCCGAGAATCAAGATACTGACATGTTTATAAAGTTCTAGCACTGTGACAATGACAACTCTCAGATAACAGACACTTAAGAGGGTTTAATCAGAACTCAAAACCCCAAGTCACATGAGCATTTGTAAGGGATTAAAACATAGACTAGATAGAACAGACACAAGAATTTCACAATTCACTGTACCTCTAAAGCAGCAGAAATCTACCCAATACTTTGCAAAGCACTTTAATCTATATAATATCATCTTAACAACTACCATAAATTATGAAATATGGGGAAAGCTCCTTTTCAAATAAGGAAATAAGTAATGGGGACTAGCAATGATGCAGACTCTGACCCTGGCCCCTGCTGCATGCTCCACCATGGAAGAGTAGACTGGTGCTGAAATTTAAACAGAAACCTGGAAAAAAATAAAGTCATAAAAAACAAAAATCAAAATACATCAGAAAACAAAAGATATAAAAACATACATACATATATATTCTTCATGAAAGAAAATAAAGTATTAATAATTATGGATATATTCTAATATCCTCCAAACAGTCTATATACAGATATAGACCAACTGTATGCTACTTGGATATTTTCAAATTGATCATAACGATAGATTCATATACCCCCTCCCCACTGGCATTTTACCGTAAGGAGGAAGCAACTTAGAGCTACTAATATAATTCATTTCAATTTCCCAGTCAAAACAGTCTCATCTGATTCCAACCCAAGTCCATCCCTTTTTGCACTACTGTCTTAGCAAAGGTCTGAACTGGAAGAAAAGGAATTCCATATAAAAACCTGCTGCTTCCTAGTGTTACTCTCCTATTCATTTTTCTTCGGCAAGATAAACTTAAAAAAAAAAAGACTGCGTATGTTCTTCATGTAAAATAAATGATGGCAATGTAGTAATAAGCAATGGCAGAGTGTGTATGCTTGCATATATACACCCCAC
Organism: Peromyscus californicus insignis; assembly: GCF_007827085.1. Lineage (NCBI taxonomy): Eukaryota > Metazoa > Chordata > Mammalia > Rodentia > Cricetidae > Peromyscus > Peromyscus californicus. Next base: position 52,726,112 of record NW_026294514.1, on the reverse strand, counting down.
CACTACACACACGTACACACACATAAAAAGTAATGTCACTTTTTATGACAGATAACAGTGACGATTTCAGCCGTCAACACAATTACTGACTTATCTGTGCTCTGTGTGTGGAAGATGAACTATTTTTCTGGGAACATGAAAACATAATCTTTAATATTATCATAAGAAGCAAGGATGGATTCTAGGACCTGTAAATTTTGCAAGGAAAGCCAGCAGTGTTAGTAGACGATGAGATCCGAGCACATTGTCTTCTAGACCTGCACTTTATGTCTGATCTAAAACACATTGCTCACACAAATTAATTCTTCTCTCTGGTCTTAGGGGATTTCCTTCTGTGTTCTCATTAATAGCTCATGTGTACTCAGCTGAGATCAAACCTAGATTTTCACATACAGTAAAGAACTTCCTGTAACTGAGATAGACTCCTGGCCCCACGTATGTCTTAATCCATGTTGAACTGATTTTTTTTTTTATAGCCTGATTCTAGATGAGAGTGGAATTGCATTCATCTGGATATGGAATCCTAGTTTTTCCAACACCACTTATCTAAGGCTTTGCTTTCCCTCTTGTGTGTCCTTGTCAGTATGTTTGAAGATTAGTTGACATTAAATACTTGAATTTCTTTCTGGGCTTCCAAATCTACTTCACTGATAGTACATCTGCTTGCATCTGTATCATGCTTTTTTTTTTTTTGGGTTTTTGATTTTTCGAGACAGGGTTTCTCTGTGTTGTTTTGGTGCCTGTCCTGGATCTCACTCTGTAGACCAGGCTGGCCTCGAAATCACAGGGATCCGCCTGGCTCTGCCTCCCAAGTGCTGGGATTAAAGGTGTACGTCACCACCACCCAGCTATATCATGCTTTTTGACTACAGTAGTTTTACACTTACTGAAACAAGAAACGTGATGTCTCCAGCCTTGTTTCTTGTACTAAATTGGATTGGCCAATTTAGGGTTTTTTTTCCTTATAAAAGTGTGAGGATCTACTTTTAAATTTTCATGATAAATAACTGTGGACTCTTATAGGAATTTAGTTAAATTTGTGGATATTGACACAATATGCATATTTTAACACTAAATTCTAATCCATGGCCACAAACCATTCTTCCAATTTTCAGTGTCTTGAACACCTTTCTTTCTTCATTGTGTCACATATTTTAGTGTAGAGACCATTTGCTATCTTGTTCACCTTTATTGAAAAGTGTTTTGTGAACAAATGGGATTGTCAAGTGTGAAGCTCCTGGAAACAACATAGGCCGGGCGGTGGTGGCGCACGCCTTTAATCCCAGCACTCGGGAGGCAGAGCCAGGCGGATCTCTGTGAGTTCGAGGCCAGCCTGGTCTCCAAAGCGAGTTCCAGGAAAGGCGCAAAGCTACACAGAGAAACCCTATCTCGAAAAAACCAAAAAAAAAAAAAAAAAAAAAAAAAAGAAACAACATAGTTAAAGAGGCAAGGTCTGGGATGGAACAAAACAGCTGCACCATATACACAACAGGTGTGTATAACTGAAAACAGCTCAACTGACAGGAAACAAATATCTGATTAAAATCAAATACCTAAGCAGGTGTGACTTAAAAGAAGGTACACAAATGCTTTAAAATGTATACAAACTACTTCAAATGCAATCCTGAGGGGGATGAAAATTGAAATCATAATGAAATTCAACCTCACACTTGTCAGAGTGGATACTCCCAAAAAGACCAAGTAAATTTCTGAGAAGAAGCAGAAGAAAAAAATAACACTGTCTCACCATCGCTAAGAAGATAAACCAGTACACATGTGATAAAAGTTCATTATGGAGATACCAGCAAAAAACTAAAAATAGAACTGCCATATGATACAGTAAATCTTCCTGTATGGACAGCCACATGCCCTACTGTAGTGGGTAGCCATTCTAGCTTTGATCTGGAAGTTCCAACACCCACTGAGACTTCAGCAACTGTCAGGCCTACAAGGTGGGGCCAAGGGAGGCGCCTGGAGACCCGAGATCTGGATCGGCGGGCGCTCTCTCGGTTCCAGGATCCTGGATGGTGGAGGTGGGCCAAGCAGAGCTCCAGAGAACACCGCTGGACTGCGATACACCTTCCCCAGACCCCGCGACCTACCTATCCCTTCATTTGTAAGTTACGCCATTAAATAAATCTCCTTTTAACTACGTGGAGTGGCCTTAATAATTTCACCAATATCCTACACATTTTAGTCAGTGACTAACCACGTACATGAGAGTGGTAGAACACAATCCTTTCGCCAGAGGACATTGGGGGTGCCCTAGTGTGATTTTTTTTCCCCACAATTATAAGACGATTTGATTTTCCTTTCTTTGCAAAGTGTCTCCTCTGTTAATTGGGTTTTATCTTCAAAAAAGGTGAAATCGGCGTATAAAAGCACACAGCATTCCCACGTTCATTTCAACATTGTTCACAATATCCAATCTACCATGTACCTTAGGTGTTTGTTCTCAGGCGATTTAATGAAGAAAGTTATTTGTACTCAATTTTTCTCTCACAATCTGTAAGTTCCACATCCAGAAAACAAACTATGAATCAACATAAGTAGCATTTTGCAGTTATTTCCTGAATGGTAAAATATAACACCAAATCATGTAGCAATTAAATCACATCAGGTATTATAAATAATATAAAGCTGATTTAAAGCATTTGTGTGGACTTCTACATTTGTATGTAAACATTATGCCATTTTCTAGAATATAGTTCAGAATCTTTATATTTTGGTACCTGATACTTTCTGGAAAATTTCTCCATTGTGGATGTGAAGGACCAACATTAAAAAATGTATATACAAGTAACATTATACAAACTAAGTACATTTAGGATTACATATATATTATATATGATTATATATATTATGCATGTAACAGGAATTATTTAAAAAGAGGCAATGAATTTTAAAAGAATGCAAGAAGGGGAATATGGGAAGGTTTATAGAAAGGAAAGAGAAAAGGGAAACAATTATATTATAATCTCAAAAATAAAATGAATAATTTTTAAAAATGAAAAATCTGTCATATGTGAATGTGGAAGATTATGTTAAGTGAAATAAGGAAAGCACAAGATTAAAAAAATCCTGTGTAAATTTTATGTTCAATAGATAGATAATAGCTAGGTAGGTAGGTAGGTAGATTGATAGAGTGATAAAGAGAGAAACAATAACATTTAATATGAAAAGAGTAGGAAAGAGAATTCAAAAAGGTGAAGTTGTGGGTATGGATAAAAGGATAATGATGATCAAAATGTATAAAGTTTCAGAATAAAGTAATAAATTTGGATGACCTATTTACTATATGTTGACATTTAAAAGATATCATATATCTAAAACTTGCTAAAATACAATTTTTTATGTTCTCATCACAAAATAGATAACTTGGTTATATGATATATATGGCTAAATTAAATGATTCTACAATGTATCCACACATAAAATCTCACTTTTTATCCAATAATATACATAATTACTGTCAATTAAAAACAAATTCTTCAAATATAAGTATTTAAAATTCTTTACTAACTTAATATGAGTATGAGGGAAAATAATATCCATGATTTTAGTAAAGTTAATGTTTATATCTCATCTCTAAAACATCATTGCTAAAAATGTAATAAGACTCTCAGAACTTTCTCTATTTTAAAAATATCAGTTACTCTGATCATAAAAATAATATTTTTTTTGAAATGACATCAGTAATTTCCTGAGTATCTTAGTTGCTGTGAAGAGACACCATAAACAAGGCAACTCTTAACAAGGAAAGCAGGGCTTGGGTACAGTTTCAGGGCCTAAGTCCATTATCATCATGGTGGGGAACATCAATGTATGTAGGCAGACAGGGCTCTGAAGAAGTGAGAGCTCCTTATCCAGATCAACAGGCAGCAGGCAGGGAGAGAAACACTAAGCCAAAGGGACCTAATGTGGGATTCTTAAAACACTTCCTCCAACAATGCCATGACTATTCCTATTAGGTCATACCTCCTAATCCTTCTAATCCTTCTCAAATGATGCCATTCCCTAGCAACTAAGCATTCAAGTATCTGGGCCTGTGGGTGTCATTATTGTTTAAATCAACGCACTAAGCAGAGTTTTAGCTATGCCTCTCTCATTAGTAGTCAAAAATCTTAAGTATAGCTATTCCTTGTTCATACCATGGGAATTTCCAAGTGACGTGGGTAGTTAACAGAAAGTAAAGTAGAAGGAGCTGTGGTTTAGTTCAAACCTTGCTGAAAACTATGTGGGAGTGGAGGTCTATCCTGGGGTGTTTCTTTTCTACTGAATAGAAGCTCAGAAGGACATGTGATGCTTTGGAATAGTACTGTGACACATGTGCATGAATGCATTTTTTTTTTCCTTTTCCATCTCACTCTAAACCCAGGTATTCAATGACTTAAAAAATTCTTTTAAGTGTGCCTAAATATCAACCTTGGCAATCATTTAAGAAAAATCATTTGTAAACATAATAATACTAGCAAATCAATGAGTACACCAGAATGGAAAAAGAACATGAATGTAACTACATATATTTATACTATGTAAACTTAAGTTTCCTGAAAATGTCACACTTCTGTTAAAGTTTATGCAGATCGATTGATTAGAATTTAGTGGCTATGGAAGGTCACAATGTTATAAATTATTTAGGTCTGTATTTAGTTCTCACAATAGTCGTTTATTACTAACTTCTATCTGACCTAATATCCAGACTCCTGCCAGGTAAAATATTTCAGTATTATTTAAACCATTAACAGAACACCAGCTTCCATTCACCCGAGAACTAAGAATGTCATATGATAGCAACAGAAACCTGCAAACAAGATTTTCCCACTTTTCTGTAACTAACTATCTGCTGTCCCGTCCATATATTCAGTACATGTGCTGATTCGTGACTGCTTTTTGTTTTTCTACTGTCATTGTTCAGTAACTGCATGTCATTTGAGGCTGTCTGAATCCATGTTCCCAGGTCATATTTACCTCAGAATACATGACCTCTATTACCTTTTTAGAAAGAGTTGTACTTTGTAGCTACAATTTTGGAGATTGTTTTAGGGAACCCCCAAGGGTGATCCATTTCTACTGGAAAAGCCATGAGGACTGGTGCCATATTACTGGTCCTTTGTGCTGAGCTGCTCATGCCATCTTATGTGTTTGTGAGTTCTTTCAGGTGCCTGGGCTTCCCCTTTGGTTATTTATTGTTGTGTTAGCTTAATCCAAACTGGTTTTTGGTATCATATTGTTCATTTCAGAGTATTTCAATTACAATATGAAGTGGTATTTGCTCCTTAGGGCTATACGGCCCTAAGGAGGTGGTGTTTCCTGCCATTGTACTGTGACCTCTTATAAGGAGTTGGAGAAGGGTCACCTGCACCTTCTCCCTGCTCCTGCCTGGGAGGTGGATTCACTCCCAGTCAGATCAGAAGACAATTTCAGCTGCCTACTCCATTCTGTATTCATGAGCGCTTAATAAATTCTTTTGCCCATTTAATAGACTCATGTGGATTGATCATAATAACAGTATTTGCCAAAACTTAGTTTTCTAGTATTCAACATTTTTTTCTTTTACTACTACTCCAATGTCCAACTCTTCACATTTTCTATCTCCTTTCTTATTTACTGCAAATTTTCCTCCTTTAGTTTTTAAATTGTATCAGTGCCTGACTATAAATAAGTTGATGAGTTACTCACTTCCCCAACCAAGCTCAACATGGAAGAAATATCAGGGACAACCCCCAAGAATGTAATAACTTTACAGGGAAGTTCTGAGAGAAAAGAATACATTCTTTGTTTGAAATCAATCTTATTGTCTCCAACATGTACCTACACACAAGGCATGATCACTTAGTGTACTGAGTCTCTTACATTCTCCACTGTTTCTGAAGGATAAACTCAAGAAGGAGTTGGATGAATTGACTTGAGGTTGAAACCTTAAGTGGCTTCTTGCCCAAACCACCCCTAACTGATACAAAATACAAATCTCACCAACTGGCACAGAAATTAGCAATTTTCATTTTTAAAAAAGGTGGAGGAGGCCGGGCTGTGGTGGCGCATGCCTTTAATCCCAGCACTCGGGAGGCAGAGCCAGGCGGATCTCTGTGAGTTCGAGGCCAGCCTGGTCTCCAAAGCGAGTTCCAGGAGAGGCGCAAAGCTACACAGAGAAACCCTGTCTCGAAAAACCAAAAAAAAAAGGTGGAGGAGGACACTAAAATGGGAAATAGAAATTCAAGAAAGTAGGAAAAATATTAAGAGAAAAACTGCTGTGTGGTATTCCAGATGCTTCTGTGTTTGATAATTGTGGAAATTCAACTTGCAACTATTAGTGAACATGTAATACTCTTAAATTCTATTTTTTTTTTTTTTTTGGTTTTTTCGAGACAGGGTTTCTCTGTGTAGCTTTGCGCCTTTCCTGGAACTCACTCTGTAACCCAGGCTGGCCTCGAACTCTCAGAGATCTGCCTGGCTCTGCCTCCCGAGTGCTGGGATTAAAGGCATGTGCCACCACTGCCTGGCCTTAAATTCTACTTTTTTTCTTTTGTCTTTGTTAGACATGCTAATCTAGAAATCCTAAGCAGAAGAACTAAATAGGCCAACATATTTTAATTGGAGTTTTAAAGGAATGATAAAATTTCTGAGAAATTAACAAAATAATTTTAGAAAATCCATGAAAATTAAGAAGTTAAAACTAGAAAATTGGTAAGAATGATTTACATTTTGATGTAAAGATGGGATTTAAAGACTCTTCCTTTCTTCAACCACTTGCAGACTTGCAGGCATCTATCCTCACATCTTCCACCTTCCTTATTCCCTCTGCTCATTCTCTAGTAATTTCCAATAGAACAGAAATCTATATCAAAGGAAGACATTGTTATGACCTCTTTTAGGATATAATCTAGAAAGAGAAGTGGGTCTGATGTGATGTGCACTCCCTGAACAAAAGCAAATCTACAACATTTTTCTCATTTTATTCTTTGAGAATTGGATACATGTATGCAATCTATTTTGATCAAATCCACCCTCTCCATTTCATCCCTTCAGCTCATCCTCTGTTGTTCCAAAGACTTTACCCTTCCAACTTCATGTGCCCTAGAAAGAAAAGGAAAAAACCAACTTGGTGCTAATTGTATGAACATTAGTAATATAATTTGAGAGAGTAGTTGTCATATCTTTGAAGAAGACTGGCTCTCCTTCCCCCAGCAGCTAGCAGCTCCTCAGATGTTGTTGAAATTTCATACTCATTCATAATGAGAGTAGAAGCAGAAGGATCAGGAGTTTAAAGTCATCATTGGTCATAAATTGAGTTTCAGGATAGCCTAGGCTATATGAGACTCTGTCTTAAACAAACAAGCAAACAAACAAACAAAAAATCTACCACACAAAAGGCCATTTTTCTATCAGCTTACTGAGGCTCATGATTATAAGCAACTAATATAAAAAAATAGGGATTTTGTTTATTTTACATGTAATTTCATTTACATGAAAAAATGAGAAATAAAGAATTCATGTTTTTATAGTCTCTTTATGAGCTAGATAAATTGCATCTTAGAAGTTTAATTCTGTTTAATGCAGAAATGGAAAAATGCTTATGTATAAAATGATTATATATATATATATATATATATATATATATATATGTATATATATGCTCCTTTATCTTGAAAATATTTTGCTCATTTCACAATGTATGAAATTCCAAATCATAATATAACTCATCTAGTAGAATAGAAAAAGAAAGCATGATTTTGAAAGTACTTTATGAATACAATATTTTTCACTTCAACTAGTTTATTCCACTATTAGCATTTATATCACAAGCTTCACTTTTAAATTATGTCTAAAATATGTAATTAAATATAGGAAATGAGGTAAGAGTTTATGTTATTTTATACTATATTATAGAAGAAATATTTGTTTCCAGGAAATGCAGATGTTAATATATGTTTAACAAAGCACAAATGGTGTTTTTACATTTTATAAAACAAACACATTTGAATTGTTCAACTTCAATTGATAAATTTCCTAGAAAATCAGCAATCCATTTGTTTCCAAAATTCACTTCATCAAAGAGACAACAGATTCTCAGACATCTACTAAATGGAAGAAATTCTATATCTTTTAACCAGAAGCTACTGTGCTGTCATTTATATTGTCTTGCATGGTGATCCAAATGTATTTATTGTAGTTGAAGTAAAGTTGGCATGACTTTGAGTAGCAGAAAATGTTTGCAGTAGAATTTCTCATACATGACATTAAACAGGGGTTCTTTCAAAAAAAATAAAATAAAATATGAGTTATAAATAACAACTGAATGAATTAAACAAGAATTAAAATCAGCCTGTGGTGGGAGAGGGAGCTGACCCCCCCCCCACCTTAACAGCTGCAGCACTCTGGAAGTGGGCCTTGCACCTTACCTGGGCAGCCCAACAGAACTGACCCTGTAGACAGGGGTGCAGGTGCCCAGCAACTGTTGCTTGAGTCCAAATGGTTTCCTCTGACAGTGCCTGTTGCTAGGCCCTCAGACAGACTCCAGGTTGGCTCATAAGGAATTACATTATATGCATGTCTTGGCAACTGGTTTGAGCATTATCTTCCTGCATACAACTACCAAGGTCCAGAACTAGAGTTATGAGTAGGCCCATCCCAACATCTACCTCATCCATGATCTGCAGGAGCACATGAAAGGGATGAAGGGGACAATCACACAGACCCAAGGCTTCAGGATCTCCATGACACAGGGCAACAGTAGGATATCAAAGGGGAGTCCCACTCAAGTCCCAGGATCAATAGTGTAGCAGAAACCAGAGGCCTCAAGCCATACCAATGGCTCTGCAATGAACACTTGCAAATAAAAATATATGGACAACAGGATTTACTGTGTGACTCACTATGTCACACTATAGCTTTCATGATGAGATTTTTTTTCCTTTTTTCTTTTCTTTTTTCTTCTTTTCTCTTAAAATTTATTTTATTTGGGGGAGAGAGGTTGCAAGGGCAGAGGGTGGATACAAAGGGATAGGATCCTTGAATGTGAATGAGATGCATGATATGAAAGACACAAAGAATAAATAAAAGGAAAGCTTTAAAATAACAATAATTTAAAAGATTTAAAATCAGACCAGCCTTGCACCAGTATTGTTTCACTACTTCTCTTATAAAAAAAGTTTTTAGTTGGGATGATTTGTACTATATAAAGTGAGTACTGATTGAGTCCCAGGTGAGAGTTGTTTATTTATGATTTATGAGATTCATTTAATTTTTAACATAGCACCGTGAGGAATCATATTTATTCTTATATGTTAAAAAATATCCTAAGGCATAAGAGCAGATGAATTTTCCAAGGTCATATAGTAAGCTGTAGCCTATGTTTAATAGTTTGCAGTTGTACAACACATCTTTCTAATATGGCATGATATTGCCTCTAAGATAATACGGTTCATAGCAATATTTTACCAATGATTCGTAAGCAGAGATACAAATTGAAGCAATATGTCATTGTAGGATAATATATAAAATATGATATTTATAACCTGTGAAGGGAGGAAAATTTCTCCTCTATTCTTTAAGCTTTGTGAATGAAACCTGTAAACTAAACTAACCAAGCCAAACTGCGGATAGGGCATAATACTTTGATGATAATATTTCAATTTCATCTTCTCTGGATTGCACATATAACACTAGTCAAGACCCCAAAAAAGATAAACTCAGAAAGTTCATAAATAATCTTAACAAATGATAGTATTATATAAGTGATAACATTAAAAAATGGTTCCAGGCATCTTGGGACAGTAAATTATGGAAGATTAATATGCAGGGATAGATACCACTAGAAGATAAGATTACTTAATTAGATCACTTTTATCCAGATTAATGACAGCACTAGATTACTCACTCATGAGAAGACACTTTCGCCTTTCCTGAAATGATAAATAGGATGAAAGAAAAGAATGTGTGTTCTGCTTTCATTGGAAATGTAGCTTTTCATACCTCCTTAGTCTCAATTACCTTAGCTAAATATAATCCCCATAAAAATCCCTATTTGTGGATAGGATGTTTTTATGTTCTTCACATGAAAAATGAGATCAAACTATTTCAAAATAAAAGCAATGTTTGTGAAATAGCAGATAGCAAAAACCAGCAGTTAATAAAACTGAAAGCCTGGTTTCAGAGGGGTGTGTGTGTGTGTGTGTGTGTGTGTGTGTGTGTGTGTGTGTGTGTCTTGAAACCTATTGTCAGTAATCAGAAAATGTCTTTCCTATTAGTCAGGAAAAAATGTGGTGAAATCAAGTTCCAAAGAGTTGTTCTCTGTTGTGCTGATTGTAATATAGGTTTGAGACTGAGAGTAAAGAGCTTGTTATTGCTTATTGTTATCCCCAACATAAGAGCTGTGAAAACTACACGAGTTAGACAAGATGAAGAGTGAAAAACACTCAGGTTGTACAGCAGACAACTTAAGAAACCTAAGTGCCATTTTGATTTGCATTTCCCTGTGGGGCTTCTGGGCTATGGGACCAGGACTTATCCCAGGTACATAAACTGGCTTTTTAGAGCCCATTCCTGGTGGTGCGATGCCTTACTCAGCCTTGATGCGGTGGGGAGAGGCTTGGTCCTGCCCCAACTTGGTATGCCAGCCTGTGTTGAATAACCAAGGGAGGCCTTACATCCTATGAGGACTGGATGGGGGTAGGATGGGGGGAGGTGAATGGGGAGCAGGAGAAGGGGAGGGAGGGGCAATATCAGTTGGTACGTAAAATGAAAAAAAATTAAATAAATAAATAAGAAATCTAAGTGCATATATGGATAAGGAATCATAAAGACAGCAACATCTGTCACTATTTTATAGGGTGTCATCTGGAAGAACAGTGAGTTTAGGAAATACAGCAACCCACAGAAATTAGTCAGGGTTGGCTTCCCTTTGTGGTCAGAATGTTGCCAGTGGCATATGTGTTTACTGAAGAGGCACAAGTCACTGTAGAAGAGAAAGACTTCTGGGATCCTCGGTGTAAAGTTGCAGATAATACCTGGGATGTCATTCATAGAGTAAAGTAAGTGATTGTAAAATAGTTATTTAATAGACATCCTAATTTTCATTTAACTGGCTTATGCATTTAAACATTACTCTCTAGACTGCCCAGGCACACTGACTCTTTAGATGACCTCACAATTCTCTGTCCAACAGAATATTTGTATACCTTCAATTAAGAGCAGCATTAAAAGCTGTTGTTGGGTTTTTTTTTTTTTTTTGCTACATTGACTGTTATAAATGTATTTTCTTTGTAAATGCTGTCAAGATAGTATTTTTATTTGGATTTTATATTTTGAGATCTTATAAATCATTCAATATTTTTTTGAGACAGGATGTCTCCATGTAGTCATAACTGTTCATGAACTTACTTTGTAGACAAGACTGGCCTTGAACTCACAGCTGTCCACCTGCCTCTGCCTCCAGTGTTCTGGGATTAAAGGTGAGCACTACCACTCCCAGCAAATAAATATTTTTCAATGTATATTTTAATTAATATATTTTATATAACATGAGTTATTCCTTAGTTTATCACGTTCTTACTGTGTATACACATTTATTTTCTAGTCTGGTGTACATCCAGCATTTCTTTTCAAATGTCATAGATATCACTTTCATATGAATTATTCATTTAAAATGGAAAACATGACTTCGCCTTCCAGAAAAAACAATTAAATTTATGCAAGTTACAAATGGCTAGCTGTTCATTTTTTGAGCGTTATAAAATATAAATCATATATCTCAAAACTGTTAATGTGCAAAAAATGTGTTGAAAGTACCTATACCAGCATAATTCCTATACTAATAATTCATGAAAATCGTAGCCTCTCTGCTTTGCAACCATTTCATGTTGATTTTCCTGTATCAGACAAACTGACTACAGGCATTTAAAATTTTTCATACTTAAAATTTGTGATGTTTGCTGTAATTTCCTACTTTTGTTATTGTTACCAGTCATCCAACCGGAAAAACTAATTCAAACCATAGTTATTTTAGAGGAACATGTTTCAATCATATCCACTTTGTGTCAGAAGAACAAGGCACCTTTAATTGTATGAAAACACAGCAGAGCCAAAAGAAAATCTCAATCTGGAAAATTAAATCTACTTTACCAGGTCTCCAAGGCAGAATGTGACATGTTATTATGACCTGCAACTTCTGTTTTAGAGCACATTCTCTTTCAACAGCTCCCAGAAGTTATTACATGGGAAAAACTTCATCAAAATATAGTGAAACTTCATCACTTCAAGATGATATTCAGAAACTAATATGAAGTACATGTTTATTCCCATTTCATGTACAAATATCATTATATTCTTTTATGTCTACCTATGCACATATATTTTTTACATGAAATATAAATATTTAAATGATTTCACTTACCAGATATATTTAAAGTATTCATATTACATCAGTATAATTAATATATATTTTCATTCTGCATGTTTAAAATACAGCACAATTTTATTTCAAATTTGAAAATTTGCAAGACACTTGATAGAAAGCTTATGATTGTCTTGTCCAAGATTTGTTATTCTATATAAATGTTACATATTTTTTCCTATTGAGTTATTTGATTGGCATTCTTCCCTAGTATACAATTAGAGATAAAATACGATTAAATGTTATGAACATTTATCAGCAAAGCATATATAAATGTGAATAATTAAGTATTTTAAAGGGGCTGAAAATTGATTTTTAAATTGTGAATAGGCAATGGAGAACTATTTTTCTTGTTGCTTTGGAACCCACAGTAAAGTGTTGGGCAATTATGTTACCCTATAATGTAGGACCAACAACCATATCCTCGATGGAAGAACTATATAGGTCAACAAAGATCAGAAGGCCTGGATCTGGAGAGGTGTAGGCAATCATACAAAAGTGTTTAACAATGTTTACAATCAGAAATCACAGACTTATGTTCCCCACAATATATGTAGGCACTTAGGCCTATTCCTCTGCACAGGACAACTGAAATCCTTGGACAGTGTTGAAAATATCAACATCATGATTTAAAATGTGGAGAGACAAGGCAGACTAGTACACACCTCATGATATGGCAGACACTTCCCTAATGGCCTTGTTTGTTTATATATGTTTCTTTTTATTTCATATATTTTGTACTTATAGAAAGGTACAGCAAAAAGTAATAATAATAGACAAAAAATTAAGTAAAGTACAAAATACCCACAAAAGAGCCATATCTCAAAAGAACTGATTTGTCTAGACAAGAAAATTAATTTAGAAAGACAGGGAAAAAATTAGTAAATTAGTAATCTCCTTCAGAAAAAAAAGGAAGAAAACACAGTGAGGCAATTCCACATAGTCCAATGTGGGGAGCCTGGTTTTACCTTCTCTGGGGAGAAAACGACAGCTCTAGGACACAGCAAACCCTTTCTGTGGATTCTGGGCTTTCATTGTTTCTTGATGATGACAAGGATAGTAAGGAGTGAACAATAGAGAGCTAGTAATTTTAGGATCATCTGATATTCTGAGATATGTGCCTCCCCTGTAGGGCCAAGTGAGTATCACTATTAGCCAGGGCATCCATCCTTAGCCAGGAAGGACCAAACACTGTGTGGAGAAAATATTGTTAGCTTAGCTGAGAAACAAATAAATGGTCCCAATACTGATCAGATATAAATGAGAGCAAAATAGGAAATGTAAGCATCAATTCCCACCTGGCAATTCTCTCCAATAAAAATTGAGTGAGTTTGGAAAAAGTTCACAGAAAGAGAGCTAAAATAGATAATTTAGATATGATGCCAACTGTCATAATAAGTAAATTTAGAAGAAACTATATTCCAAACAAGAGACAGAAAATACCAGACTGTGGGGAAGAAAAGGTCATGAAAATATATCATCCCTGTTATAAAAGAAATGTTAGAAATCTCTGATGAAGATTTTAAAGCAGCCATCAATATACACTTACAACAAAGAAAGATAATAAATGAGCAAGGAACTCAATGGAAATTTTAGAATTGATCCAAAAGTCTTATCTAGCTTTAAGCCCAGCTAGTGATAATAATGATCAGTCTGACAAGACATGGCTACTGGTGCATAATGGCACATATTGGTGCCAAGAATCTGTGGATAGAATGACTCTACAGGGCCATTATTATTTACCCTTTACTTATTGCTATTTCTTGGCTAAGTAGGCATACCGTCAAACCAACTCTTAATGACTTACTCTCATTATACCCATAGATTAATGCGTGTCTCAACCCTCAACAGAGAAGCTTCTTTATTCAGTAGGTAGGTAGGTGATGGTTAATAGAGATCCATGATTGGTCAAGTATAAAGAATGTGCACTGTAGAATATATACTATAACTGCTTTATAAACATAATGAAGTACTTTATGAATTATTAATCATCATAAAATAAGAACTCAAAAACTATGCAAAGCAGTGATCATTTAAGATGGGTGGTCAGAGGGATTATAAGAGTCAGAGGTGGTCGTGATAACTATAAGGAAACAGTGCTTGGATATAGTGGGGAAGTTGTACATATGCTGTCATACTGGCTATGACAGTGTCTTAGTTAGGGTTTTATTGATGTGGAGGGACACCATGACCACTGCAACTCTTGTAAAAGAAAACATTTAATTGGGGCTAGCTTACAGTTCAGAGATTTAGCCCATTACCATCATGGCGGGGAGCATGGCAATACATAGGCAGACATGGTACTGGAGATGTAGCTGAGAATTATACGTCTCTATCAGCAGGCAACAAGGAGAGTGCCTCTGGGCAGGAGTTGGGCTTCTGAAACCCCAAAGCCCACTCCCAGTGACATATCCTCCTAACAAATCTACACCTTCCAATAGAGCCCATGGGGACCATTTTCATTCAAACCACCCCAGACAGCATGCACAAATCTTCCACAAGCTCAAGTCAGACAAAAATCCCAGGATGGAGAGGGAATTTGGTCACAAAGTCCCAGTACTGAACAAGGACCTATTGACAATTAAAAACTGCGGAAAGAGGGAGAGCCAGTTTTTTTTAAGGTGCGCTCCCGGGTAGGGCAACCATACTCTGGTGGATGGTAACACATTCAACAGTATTTGTCAACACAAGTTGGGGTCAAAGCATTTATAGCCAAAGAGAGAACACTAAATTGAGTGGGAGGGGAAGGGGACCTTAGGCTGAGGGAAAAAGCTAATAAAATGAGAAACATTTATGTCTGGATATTATAATAAACTTTGGTTTATTAAAATAGTAAGAAAACAAACTAGCTGAATACATGGATAAACACCACTAAGATTTATTCTCTATTTTGTTTTCCAAATTATGAGTTAAAATATAAATAATAATTATTAACACTTCCTGATATGGTCCAAGGTGTATATTGAGGAAATATTTAACACAATTATAAATAATAGAGAGAAAGTATAAGTCATGAAATGAAGACAGGATCTTTCTTCTGACAACTCTCATGTTCAGACTTGTATTTGTTCCCTGCAATAACTTTTCAGAATTTCATACTGGTAGACAACCAGCTATGTTTTAAAGAAAGTATTTTTAAATTTAAGAAATAATTATAGCTGACTGATTTAAGGTCTCATTCCTCCCCTTAGCATCCCTCCATGTAGTGGAAGTTCAATCAAAACAAAGAAGCCTGACTATGTGACCCTCAATTGCTAAAATGCAAAATTAACAAAGGAAAACTGAAACATGTTGTACCTCTTTGACAGAGTTCTGTTCTAAGAGCAGGGATGCTGATGTATGGGAATGTTTCCTAGAAGAGATAAGAGCAAAAGAAACCTGCTCTTGCTAACACCTTTTCAGTTTCACTCTATAAAACTAACCAAGTGACAAGAAAAGGCAAGTATATTAAAAAGAAAAATATCTGCCTTGCACATGAAATCATTTTGTATAAAACAGGTTTTTTAACTCTACTACTTGTTAAAATTAACAAACCATCAAATTTTCTGGATAATAAAATATCAATATATAAAATTATTTGCATATATTCTACCAGTTATTGGTTTAAATTGTGTTTGAGAAAACAATGATATTTTCAGTAGCATAGAAAATAGAATTAAATAACCTAGAAAATAATTTAACAAACAGTTGTACAAAACACATTAGCCAGTGATAAAGCAATGTTTATATAAATAATAAATAGAAAGATATTATCTATACATTGATTGAGAGACTTAATATGGTTAAGATGGTAATACCTATAATAAAACTCATATATAAAATCAGCAGTGTTTCTATCAAATTTCCAGTTACCTTTTGAACAAGAATTATGAGAAGCAAAAGTCACATTTAAATAAGGAAAATTCATAAATATTTACAAAAAAAGAGGAATGTTGTCACAACTATAGAGCAAGTCAAAAAGGAGGGTAGCAAGATTTTAAGATACACTGTGCTATATAGCATGACTTTATTGGAGAAGAGAAAGAGAAGGAACAAGAATGTGAACAAGAGAAAAAGAAGAAGAGAGAAAGAAGGACAGAGTGACACAAAGAATGAGTAAGAGGGACAGAAACCTAGAATAAGAGAAATAGCCCAGGTGCATGCAGGAGGGGTAATCTTAGACTGAGAACAAGAGCAGAGAGAGACAGGAATGGGGGGAAGAATGGTAACGTAGGGGATTATTCTTCAACTCACAGAGAATAATAACTATAGTGCTGAATCCTTTCCCCTCATTTTACTTCATAGTGTTATAAAAGCAGTACACTGCTGTGGAATATTTCTTTACACTGTGTGACTATATGTGCAGTGATTGGTTTAATAATGAAGCTGACTAGCCAATAGCTGAACAGAATAAGGTTAGGCAAGAGAGTCAGATTAGGAGAATGCTAAGAGGAAGAAGGGCAGAGTTGGAGTTACCAGCCAGATGCACAGAGAGCAGGAGATGAACATGCCATGCTAATAAGGGTAGAGCATTAATAAAGAATATAGATTAACTTAAAATGTAAGCACTAGTTACTAATAAGCCTGAGCTATTGGCTGAGTATTTATAATTTATATAAGCTTCAGTGTGTTTATTTGAGAGCGGCTATGAAACAATATTTGGCAAGAATATCCACATAAAACCTGAAAAAGCTTTAAAAAGGTTCTAAATGCATAAAAACAGAGACAAATGCGTCTTCCTAGTCTCACAGTCTCATGCGAACTGCAATGCAGAGACACGTCTCCTGACAGCTGCCTGGAGATAAAGCCAGCCACCAACTGTCATGAGCTAAGTGGTGTGTTGGGTTCCCTCAGTCTCTCACATGGGCTGTACTACAGAGAGGCACCAGCTTTCATTATAGATGGTTGTGAGCCACCATGTGGTTGCTGGGAATTGAACTAAGGACCTTTGGAAGAGCAGTCAGTGCTCTTAACCTCAGAGCCATCTCTCTAGCCCCTAGATATTCATTTTAGAAGATTGCTTTCAACTTCTGTTTTTCCTGCATTCAGCAAATGATACATGTGCATTCTTCTGGGTCAGGGGCATCGAAGAGTACATTAATTTAAGATTACATCCTTGCATTATCTTAGGTTTTAAAAGTTGATTACATGAAAAATCCAAGGCAAGTAAGGTTGATTTTTACATTGTACTCTTAAAAGTAGGTTAAACAAAAAGGCTGAGTACACAGTGGGCTAGCAGTCTGAAGTCTTAAGTGACTTTAAAGTGTGTTATTAACTCTGGGTGTGAGGACTAGCAAAAGTTCCAGTCTCTTAGATTATAAGAGATGTTTACATAATATTGTGTTGCTACAGCTAAAGTTTAAAAGGGAGTGTTTTCTTATGTTTACTATTATATTATAAAGGCTACCAAAATAACACAAATGGATAGATGAACAAGAATACAGAGTGATATCACCAATAGCCTAAAGAGTGGTCTCTCAGCCTTCTTAATGCTGCAACCCTTTAATACAGTTGCTCATGCTTTGGTGACCACCAATCATAAATTTTTTTGTTGATACTTCATAACTGTAATTATCCTATTGTTATGAATCATAATGTAAGTATCTGTGTTTTCCAGTGGTCTTAGTTGACCCCAGTGAAAGAGTCATTTAACCCCCAGGTTGATAACCCCTGATCTAAAGCATACGATCCCCTATTTCCATGGAGTTATACTGTGATATTTGATGGGGACACATACCCCAAACTCAAAACTCTTTAAGCCTTGTCATTTAGAATTTTACCTGTTGGTTCTAGTTATTGAGAATATATGGGTGGGATTTTAAGATTCATGGCTTAGGAACTTAGAGACTTTTGAGGGTTCAAAAGAAGAAGAAAAGAAAATTTAAAACAAACAAATAAAAAACCTACCTCTAATCTTCTTAGTGAATATGGGGTTAGATATCTACATTATTATGCTAAGTGAGAAAAGACACAATGAAAATAAAAGAATTGTGATCTTTCTTCTGTGGTGGTATTATGTTCCCCAAAATATTGTGTACCCTAATAAACTTATCTGGTGTCAGAGAACAGAAAAACCACAAGATACTTAGGCTAGAAATGTTAGCACACGCCTTAAATCCTAGCATTCCAGAGGCAGAAATCCATCTGTTCAAGGATACAGCTAAGCATGGTGACTCACGCCTTTAATCCCAGAAAGCGAGCCTTTAATCCCAGGGAGTGATGGTAGAAGGCAGAAAGGTATATAAGGTGTGAGGACCAGAAACTAGAAGCATTTGGCTGGTTAAGCATTTGGCTCGTTAAGCATTTGGCTGGTTAAGCTTTTAGGTTTTGAGCAGCACAGTTCAGCTGAGAGCCATTCGGATATGAGGACACAGAGGCTTCCAGTCTGAGGAAACAAGACCAGCTGAGAAGTTGGCCAGGTGAGGTTGGCTGTGGCTTGTTCTGTCTCTCTGATCTTCCAGTATTTCACCCCAATACCTGGCCCCGGGTTTGATTTTATTAATAAGAACTGTTAAGATTACTGTTACATTCTTCTAAAATGGCAAACTAATTGGATAGATTGGGTTAAGGTCCCAGTATATATCTATATATCTTGGCGGGAAAATCTCTAAGCAAAGCTGTAAACATTCTGGTGTAGCTTCTCTTGAGTGCTTAAAATAAAATGGGAGACAAAAGAAATGAGTTAAAAGACAAAGCAAATGGAATGAGTTTAAAAAAAGGGAATCAAATCATAAAAATATAGAACTCATTCCATCCCACATGTGGTAGAAACATGAAAATAAGTATTTTTGAGAGAAAATATTAAGGGTTTGGGAAAGCTATTGCTTAATACATACATTGTCAGCATTAATAGATGGATAAAAGTTGGATAATATTCATGAAGAAGTGGAAAAATGTCTTGAAAATCATTTTGAAAATATTAAGAGGTCCCTCTCAAAGATGCAGATTCCAGGGCATTGACAGCAAGACTTTTGTTTTGGGAAAATGTCACACTCATAATACTGAAATATTGGTTCTACTACATGTGTACTGTAGGCAGAGTTTTCCTGTCCCACAGCCACTCTCAAATAAACACACCAAGGCTTATATTAATTATAAATGCTCTGCCTATAGCCCAAGCTTTTTTTTTTACTAACTAGATCTTACAACTTAACCCATTTCTATTAGTCGATGTGCTTCCCTGAGGCTTATGGCTTTTACCTCTATCCTATTTTGTGTGTCTGACTTGTTCTCCATCTGGCTGGCAATTCTTGACTGACTCCACCTTCTTCTTCCCATCATTCTCTGTTGGGCTTTCCTGCCTAACTTTACCGTTTGGCTATTGGCCAGTCAGCTTGTTTATTAAACTAATCATTGTGACAGGGTAAAGGAATATTCCACAGCATTGGTTGATAAATGGTATTTGTAGTACCATTTGTTCTCTGGTGGTCAGTTGGGATCAGTGAAAGCCAATGACTTTGTAAAACTGTTTTACAGATGTAAAGTAACCCTCATTTCTTTCCCATGTGATATATTCTATGTAGTTTAATAAAAGATAGAGTGAAGCTCTTTGTTAGGGGCAGATACACACAGTCACACACAGTGGCACATTCACAAGACAATCTTGAAGGAAGCACAGATTTAGCTTATGCAACAGATAAATAGAAGACTGAAGACATCAGGAGCATAAAAAAAAAGAATTTAAAACACAATTTGCTCTTGTTTAAGTGACTCAAAGGTGTTTTTTTTTCTTTCTTTAATGTAACACTGATGCATTATTGGTGATTCAGAGTCATTAATGCATTTAAGCTATACAAGAAGTTATTCTAGAACATCATTATTAACCTTAAGAACAAATTATGGAAGTGGCTCAGAATTGCAGATGCCCTAGACTTCCTAATGGTATTTTGAGGTACACTCATTTTCGGTATATTTGTGGTTGTATATATGTTGGCAAGTTTGTGTGCATATGTGTTAATATCTGTGTGAAAGAAAAAAAAGACAATTGATATTGTTATTTTCCTAAAGGTGTTATCTAGCATGCTTTTTGAGAAAAATCTTCTCACTGAGACCTGAGATTAGCAAATTAAGTGAGGTTGGCTGGCCAATGATCTCCAAGAAGCCATGCATCTCTGAAACTCAACTATTGGATTACAAGGTGTCATTACTCTGCCTGGCTTTTTATATATGTGCTGAGAATAGAGTTTAGATCATCATGTTTGTGTGACAAGCATTTTGCTTCTTATACTATATGCCCAGCATCCAGCCCTGCATAGTTAGTCTGTTGGGACAGAGCCCTTAACAAATTGTCTGTGCCAATATGAGGTAGATAGTATCAAATCTGAATTGATCTTTCTGTACTAAATTAAACTATTTGATATCCAAAGCATTTAAAAATTCATTTCAAGGGGAGAAATTTCCTAAATACTTAATATTAGAGGTATTATGTATGAGTCGAGGCACAATTTTCTGTTAACACAAAACTAGGAAAGAAATAGACAACCTGGTTCATTAGTATATGAGGTTTTTCTTTTTTTGGTTGTTGTTGTTGTTTTGTGTTTTGAGACAGGGTCTCTCTACAGAGCTCTGAATATTCTGGAACTTACGATGATACCAGGCTATCCTTGAACTCACAGAGATCTGCCTGCCTCTGCCCCCAGAATGTTGGGTTTAAAGTTTGTGACACCAGGCCAGGCTCATAAGAGAAATAAAAATCGATGGCCAGTCAATATGAAAAGTCATTTAGGGTTTTCTTAAAAGAATAAATATAGATCTACTTTAGAATAGCAGTTAAAAATCTATTTATGTCATAGAAAAATGAGTATTACAAACTTACCAACTGTGTGAGAAGATTAAAATACTTTATAATAATAAAATGTTATTATTATAAAGTATTATATTTATAGACTTTATTATTATAAAGTATTATAAATACAGGACTTGGAGGCAGAGCAAATATCTTTCTAGAGTTAAATCATTTGTTTATAATGTAGTTGTGCCATGGAAAACTAGCCTTCACAGAATTGTTTCACACTATATGATTTTACAAAAAATTCTGTTGTTGATTCTATAGGAATATTCAGGCAGAGCCAAACTGCTCTGTCCTCCTTGTCATTTTTATTTCTACATTGTCTACATTTATTTCCTTGAGGACAAAAGAAGTTTTGCTTTGTTTTGTTTGATTTTTGAAACTAGGAAAGGGAAAAGTGACCATTGCTGGGGTAAGATGGTTGAAGAGAAATTGAGGGATGAATGAAAGGGCACAAGTGATTAAAAACAAGGATATAAGAAAAGAGTTCTTCCTTTAGGGAGGATGGAAAAAGTGGTCGAGGGAGGCAAATACAGAAGGAGGGAGGAGGAGGATAAGGTAACGGCAAGGATGTCTAAAAATCATGAGGAATCATACCATTAACTGTTTATTTAAAGAAGCTGTAACACATATTTCTGTGCATAAATGTAATTAGATATAGTTCAGATGAAATTTTTTTCATCTGGGCTGACAATGTTCCCTGTAAGAGACAAAGACTGCTTAACAAAAAGCCGATGTCAAGCACGAGAAGCACTCTTTTGAGATGTTGGTAAGATTTGTCCCAGAGACTCACAGAGTGTACAGCATGTTGCTGCTGGCCTTGGTGGCATCCAAGAGATGGAAAGTAAGTCCTTATTGCTGAAGATACCATGTCCTTCAATCACAGGTCCCAGAGGTCCCTGAGCCGAAACTGACCTTAATGTCCCCTCCCTAAGGACTAGCTTTCCTTGTATCAGAAAATGCCATCTAAACTTCCAAAGGAAGGAAGCAGCCAACAGTCCTACCCAGCTATGACACCTATGAATCACAGCAATGACCATCATGGCACAATAACCTCCAATTGTGCAGAAGTGGCACACATACATTGATCTTAACCAACAGCTCTCTGATTGGATTTAAGAACCATTCAGTAAGAGGGAAACTATGCCTGGTACTAGAAACCTAGCCAATTACTCAGGGCTAATAAAAAACCTACAACCACTATTTTACTAAACTAACATGACTGCTGGGGATGCTGTGAATGTGTTGCTCTGATTGACTGATAAATAAATGTTAATTGGCCAGTAGCCAGGCAGGAAGCATAGTGTAGGCAGGATAAGGAGAGAGGAGAATTCTGGGAGGTGGAAGGCTGAGGCAGGGAGACACTGCCAGCCGCTATGAGGAGAAAGTGCTAGAGAGGTCCACAGAAATCCACAAAGATACCCCCACAATAGACTACTAGCAATGGTCGAGAGTCAGCCCGAACTGACCTACTCTGGTGATAGGATGGCCAAACACCCTAATTGTCGTCCTAGAAACCCCATCCAATGACTGAGGGAACCGGATGCAGAGATCCACGGCCAGGCCCCAGGTGGAACTCCAGGACTCCAATTGGTGAGAAAGAGGAGGGAAACCCCATCCAATGACTGAGGGAACCGGATGTAGAGATCCACAGCCAGGCCCCAGGTGGAGCTCCAGGAGTCCAATTGGCGAGAAAGAGGAGGGTTTGTATGAGCGACAATTGTTGAGACCAAGGTTGGAAAAACAGAGGGACAAATAGCCAAACACATGGAAACACATGAACTATGAACCAATAGCTGAGGAGCCCCCAACTGGATTAGGCCCTCTGGATAAGTGAGACAGTTGATTAGCTTGATATGTTTGGGAGGCATCCAGGCAGTGGGACCGGGACCTGTCCTCAGTGCATGAGTTGGCTGTTTGAAACCTGGGGCTTATACAGGGACACTTGGCTCAGCCTGGGAGGAGGGGACTGGACCTGCCTTGACTGAATCTACCAGGTTGAACTCAATCCTCAGGGAAGTCTTTGCCCTGGAGGAGGTGGGAATGGGGGGTGGGCTGGGGGGAAGGCGGGATTGGGGGGTGGGTGGGAGGGGGGAGAACAAGGAAATCCGTGGCTGATATGTAAAATTAAATTAAATTATAAAATAAAAAAAAAGATACCGGTAAGCCACGAGCCATGTGGCAAGGTATAGATTTATAGAAATGGGTTAATTTAAAATATAAGAACAGATAGCAAGAAGCCTGCCACAGCCATACAGTTTATAAGTAATATAAGTCTCTGTGTGTTTACTTGGGAGAAGCAAGTGGGAGAGATTTGGCGCAACTGCCAGCAGGCTGAGACACAGGAAAACTTTAGCTACACATGACCCTTACCTACATTCTCGTATTTATTCTTATAACAATAGATAATTTTAATCCTCACCCCTACTCAGGGAAGCATCTCATTACAATACACAGAGAACATTATAGAAAACCACAATCAATCAAAATGCAAAGTTATGAATCCCCATCCTAATAGATGCATCTTTGAAGCACTCCAGAACTCAAGGCTCAGGGAGCATTTCAGAAGAGGGTCTGGAAATATTGTTAAGAATTACAGGAGTAGGGAGTTTGCCATGAGATTATGTCTCCTGTGAGCATCATAAGCTATACCCATGGCTGCTGAAATGTGAGCTGAACAAAGACAAGAAAAATAGACATGTTAAAGTGCACAAGTAAGGCCCACAGAGCCTCCACCCTACACAAAGAACCACAGGCAACAAATGAATTCTAAGAGTGGGAAAGACAGTCTTCCCCAGGGAAGAACACATCAATTGGTTATCCAATACCGAAAGTCAGCCTGAAAACATGCATAAAAGTAACATTGTGCAGACTGAGCAGATTTATATAACAACTAATGAAAAAAGAAATAGGCCACAAATTTGCAAGAGAGCAAGGAGACTATATAGGAGGTTTAGGAGAGAGAAACAGGAAGGGAGAAATGACATAATTATAGTCTCAAAAATAAAAGAAAAACTGAAGAAAATATCTTATTCATATTTCTAGATGGAATCTCTAGAAAATATCTACTGATACATATATTTTCTTTTTGCTCAAGTAATCCATGTACTTTGGTTTAGAACATTTACATATATTTTGTAAACTAATAGCAATAACATTCTTTTAGAATTATAAAATGTGATCACACTAGTTTGTAAGTATAAGCTATTACTGGTACAGAATTCACAGAATCAGCCATACATAGACTATGTTCTATGCCACAAGGGTGTTTTAAGATAATCATAAATACAAAATGCAGCTCAAGTAAAGTTCTGTTATAAGCAAAACAATTTGTTTTTGACATTTGACAATAGGATGTCAAGCTTGGGATCCATCTATATCCTACAATGCACTGATCTGAAGACCAGTCACTCATAATACTATACAATTCTCACATTCTCAGATTTTTTTCACAGATTCAACTGATTTTTGTTTTGGTTCCTTTAAATTTTATTTTTAGGATTATAACATAAATAAAAAACATTTCCTTACCTTTTCTCCCTTCCAAGTCCTCCCATATGCCCTTTCCCACTTTCTTTGAAATTCATGGCATCTTTTTTCACTAATTATCATTGAATGCATATATGTATATGTGTATATATTCATGTTTAGTTCATGAATGTTACTTATACATATGTTTTCATGGCTGACCATTTGGCAAAGGACAAGCAGGTGTGTTCTTCCCAGAACTTCCTCCCGTCCTCTTAACTTTTCTAAGGTGACAGTAGTTCTTTGGTTAGGGTTGAGACCTTGAGGACTTTTCCCATTCACTTTGGCAAGTCCATTGGTGTCAACCTTGTTCATTTAACATTTGTGGAGTCAGGTTAATGATACTTTATGGTTGTAGCTTCTGATGTTACAAGGAGATAGAATCTCACAGCAAACTCCCAGATCCTCTGGCTCTTAATCTTTTTGTCCCCTCTTCTGCAATGTTCTCTGAGTCTTACGTGCTGGGGTGGTTTTTAGATGTTTCCATTGGCGATGAGCTCCATAACTCTACATTTTGATTTGTTGTGTTTTCCTGAAGTGGTCTCAGTTTTTTGCAAAGAAGTTTCCTTGATTAGGAGTGAAGACTACATTTTTCTGTGGGTATAATGACTCAAGGTGCTGTAATGACACACGTAACTAAGAGATCTCTAATTGGACACAAGACCCACTTAACAAGAGGAAAACCATGCCTGGTACTAGGAACCTAGCTAACTCCTTAGTGCTAATGAAGTCATGGTTATTGTAGAAGAATCCACAACCACCTAACATGATCTAGTTGTCTTGTCTCTTCTTGCTCCTTTGTTTTGTGATATCTGTACACGCCTTTTGCTTTAAAACCAAATATCTGCCTGTTATATGCATTTGTAACTGACATTTGTTTCAGAAGGAACATAAACTGCTAAATTCATCTAACTTAAAATTCACCTCAGTTTGCCTCAAGTAGCTCTGATATCCCCAGTCATCTCATCTCATTCCGTTCTCTACTAGATCTACTAGTCTCTAGGTCAAATCTTGCACATTTGCCCTGACTTTTCTCTTTTATTCATGTGCTTGGCTTTTATCTCACAGAGAAAAGTGGAAATACTCTAAGAATTACTTTCATAATCACATATTTACCCATATAAACGATTGTGTTTACTTTAAATAATTGTCTTCTTGTAATGATTTTGCAAGTTGACTTGTAATTTACTTACTTTCATTAGCTTTAGTTTGACTTCAATATTTACAAAATCCAGGACATATAAAATTTTAATAAGATTTTTATACTGAGGCAATTACAGATTCACATGCTAAAATCACATAGTGTCTTGCAAACCTTTAGGCAGATTGTACATTGAGCATATGGATATAAATACAGTTAAGATTCAGAACAACTCCTTCTCCAGTACTTTTTCTATACAATAACAATCACACTCATCTCTCCCTATCTTTGGCAACTTTTAATTCACTCCAATTTTCTGTCAACATAATTTCTGTTATCATTGTTACCTTTCTGTGTAATAATAATTTCTTTTCTTTTATTCCTGAGTATATTCTAAGATATGGTGTAGCATAGCTATTCAATGAATAATTTCAGTCATATAGAATGCCAAACTACTCATAACGATAAAAGCACAATAACTGGTGTTTATTAACATGTTTTAAATGGGTTATATATATTTGTAATAGACTTAAAATACAACAACTTAGATTTACAGAAACATTAAGAACGTTGACATAGAATCACAATATACAATAAGGATTTTCTGTTACTGACATTAAATCATTAAGTGATTTAATATGGTAAATCTGCCCAAAAAGGAAGCCAATATCAATCTGCTATTGATGACTAATGTCCACAAGCAGACTTCATATTTCTATTAAAATTTTCTTCTTCTTTTTCAAGAATTCACTGTTGTGGAAATTTGCTCCGCCAATGACCTTGGGGTGTCCGGCCTGATAGAGGCATAGTTTTCTCTGGGTTCGTGACTGCTTAAAACTGAGGAGAAGGCATGTACTCACTCTCTCTTGTGGTGGTTGGAGACCAGATTGCTGGTTCTATTCATCCTTGGGCAAAAATGGAAGGACTCTGCAAATGGATATACCTTGTCCTGTATCCGTGAGTCTGTTTTCCCCATAGAACCCATTTATATATATATATATATATATATATATTCATCTATAAATCTTTCTGCTCTCATTTCAATTTACTCATGGTTCCTGTGGTAGTTTGAGTGTAATTGGCCTGCATAATCTCACAGGGAGTGGTACTATTAGGAAGTGTGACTTTGCTGGAAGAAGTGTGTTACCATGGTGGTTTGAGGTTTCCTAGGTTCAGAATACCACCCCAGTGTCTTAGTCGACTTCCTGCTGTCTCCTGGTCAGGGTGTAGCCAGCATCACATTTGCCTGAATGCTGCCATGCTCTTTTTCATGACGATAGGGACTGGGCCTCTGAAACTGTGAGATACCCCATTAAATGTTTTCTTTATAAGTGTTCCATGATCATGGTGTCTCTTCAGAGTAAGAAAATCCCAACAAAGACAGTACCACATTGCCATCATTTGTCATGAATCATAGAATTTCTCCAAAATATGCCAGTTTTGCAGACTGAGCTCTGCATTGTGTCCCTGGATATTTATAATGTGCCTCATATGAAATTTGCTGTAGTTTTTGCCATGAGTATACTAGAGTAATAGGGTTTTAATAGGAAGGTCACAGGAATATATCTAGGGAGCATATTATTACTATGATTTCTCCACTGTCAATATTAACTTTGAACATACAATTCAGAGTGTTTTAAATTTTAAAATTGTGATTTACTCCTCTCTGAAACATAAAAAATTTTCTTTGGAACACTGTGATCTACCTACACATGAAGGATGAACAGTTAAAGTCATCTTTTTTTTTTTTTTTTTTTTTTTTTTTTTTTTTTTTTTTTTTGGTTTTTCGAGACAGGGTCTCTCTGTGTAGCTTTGCGCCTTTCCTGGAACTCACTTGGTAGTCCAGGCTGGCCTCGAACTCACAGAGATCCGCCTGGCTCTGCCTCCCGAGTGCTGGGATTAAAGGCGTGCGCCACCACCGCCCGGCCTGTTAAAGTCATCTTTAAGGTGAAAATAGATGTATAGAGGTTTTTTTCTCTTACTCTATTATCATTTTTATGTGAAAATAGTTTATGTCATTTTACAAACAAGAAAAATTTGCAGGTCCATTTCAACTTTGATTTAAGTGGTGTTTAATATTAGTATAATTTAAGGATATGTTTTCATATTTTAATTATAATTGATATAAATTTATTTATTTATTGCTATAAATTATAATAGAAATGGAAATCAGTAGTTGATTCATCCATTTGATATAATTATATCAAATTTCATTTTGTTTGGTTTCTTTCACTGCCTTCATCACTGAAGTAGGTGTCGGCTCGTTCCATGTATTTGCTGATGCAATACCACAATCCATCATCTCTTCAAGGGACCTTAGTTTATTTTATTGAATAATGATATTATAAACAAACATCTATCTGAATACAATAACAGATATCTTTGCTTCCTGATTTTCTCATCCAAAAGAACAAGAAAATATATGTGTGTGGGTACTGGCAGTCCATATAGTCTTATTTTAATAAATAGTTCCACATAGGGCAGGAAAATAGAGCTCAGATTAAAGAATGTTTACCTAGCATGTACAAAGCCTTAAATTCAATCCCCGGCATTGTATTACACCAGGTGTGGTTGATCACATCTGAAATCCTAACACTTTGGAAGCAGAGGCAGAAATATCAAAGTCCAAGATCATTCTTAACTGCATGGGAGCTTCAAGTCCAGACTCATAGTATGTTCCTTATATAACAATTATATGTACATTAAAAACAACTTCCAATGGATGTCAATACCTGTAGCATATGAATATGTGTATCATATGAGATTTGTCCCCACTAAAACCCCTGCTTGTCTGTTGCTTTCCAACAATGAGAACATTGGCCCCCATCACTCACTACCTAGTACACATACTGATTCTAAGATTCAGTTATATAAATATATATTATATGTGTGTGTATATATATATATATATATATATATATATAAATGTATCACATATTAAAGTTTTCAGAGAGTTAGCTCAAGCCCTACAGTGATCAACCTTACTTATTAGCATGTATGTGTGTAATTGCTTTTACTCTTATTATTAACAGTCTTCTAACATTTCTAATGTTCTTCATGGTCAAGCATTTTCGAAGAGATGATAGTTCATTCATTTCTAGTAAACTTGTTAAAGTCTACATTTCATCCTGAGATCTCCACATATCTTAAATGTTTTTCTTTTCTTAAATGTGTGTGTGTATTGGCAGTGTGTGTGTATGTGTGTGTGTGTGTGTGTGTGTGTGTGTGTGTGTGTGTGTGTGTGTGTGTGTTTGTGAATGTGTGTCCCTACAGGTGTCATGGCCAGCAACAAAATGCTCTGAGAAGAGGTGAGAATGATAAATTGCTTCAGACCGATTTAGTCAGTCTGGATGAATGAAACTTCTAGATAGTCTGATTTCAAGAGATTTATTGCCAGCATATTTAAACACAGTATAACTGGGAAAAAAAAAGTTTCCTAGTTGTCTTAGAGTTTCTATTGCTGTGAAGAGACACCATGACCACCACAACTCTTATCAAGGAAAACATTCAACTGGGGCTGGCTCACAGCTGCAGAGGTTTAGCCCATTGTGCTCATGGCAGAAAGCATGACAGCATGCAGGCAGACACGGTGCTGAAGAAGGAGCTGATAGTTCTACATTTTGATCGCCAGGCAATAAGAAGTGAATTGTGTGCCACACTGGGCATAGCTTGAGCATAGAAGACTCCAAGGGCACTCCACAGTGACACACCTTCTTAAACAAGGCTACACCTACTCCAATAAGGCCATACCTCCTAATAGTGCACTATCTATAGACCAAGCATGCAAACACATTAGTTTATGGGAACCATACCTATTTAAACAAACCCACTGATATTATAGAATCCCTAGTAGACAAGGAGGTGTAATTACATCAAAACTTAACTCAAAGTACATGTCATTTCCTCCAAGAAGATGGGTTCTAGTGGTAGGTTACATGTATTAGCTTAATTGGCTAGGAAGGATCTGGTGTGGTCTTGATCATACAGAGAGGTCTTGATCATGTAGAGGTCATTTGGGCTATTTGCTCATCCTGGTTGTGGGAGGTTGGGGAAGGCCCTGGGTATGCCACCTTTGGTCCCAGCCTGGTCTAACAGATAATGCAGATCACCAGACTATTAATCATCATCAATTTCCAGCTTTCTAGGTGGGAAAACAGGTTTTACATCCTTTCCTTTGAAAGGATAATCCTGCATGCTTAACATTCCTGGTTTCCCTGCTGGACTCAAGGACTTTCCTGCTCCCAACAAATGTGTGTATTATTTTATTTTATTTTATTTATTTATTTATTTATTTATTTATTTATTTATTTATTTTTTTTTTTGGTTTTTCGAGACAGGGTTTCTCTGTGTAGCTTTGCGCCTTTTCCTGGAACTCACTTGGTAGCCCAGGCTGGCCTTGAACTCACAGAGATCCACCTGGCTCTGCCTCCCGAGTGCTGGGATTAAAGGCGTGCGCCACCAACGCCCGGCTGTGTGTATTATTTTAAGTAAAAGTCTTCAAATGGTTTTCAACTGTGATCTTGTAAATAATTAAGTATTCCTTCTGTGGTATTCAGAGATTGCAATGAATCTGAAATTCTACATTCTTAAATTTTTACTAAAATTTATAATTTTTTTTCCCGTAAAAATCACAATAGAATTCTCTACCTGAGCCTGGTGTATTCCTATTTGAAAAGCCACTGATTTCATTTTTTTTTATATATAATAGAAATCAGGAACTTAAGCATATCTAACTCTCCTTGCACACATTTGGAAGTGTTGCGCCCATTTTGCAAAACCCACATAGACCACCAAGGAGCTGGTTTCCAATGCAGGCACATAAAGGTCCTTTTATTCAGGTTCAATCTGGGAAATGTGGTGGTGGCCATGAGCCCAGGTGTAGAGAGTTTTTATAGGGGAAAAACCACAAGTCAGGAATTGGCAACTTGGGACTGGGTAGAAGGGATATGGGGCAAGGTGATTTTTTGAAACTATTAGTCTAGACTTTCAGCACAAAGCCACATTTGAAACCATTGGGTTAGAGTTTTGGCAGGGAACCACAACCCACTGAACAGGATTATTTGGATTGCTCAGCAGGATTATCTAGATATCTTCAAGGGCCATAAACCACAGACTGGATGTTTGCAGGATACTGCTCTGTATCCATTTGAGTTGTCATGGCACATCCAATTCTTGGAACTGAGTACAGCAGGTGGTCTGAGATGGTGGCCCTTTTCCTAAGTGGAGTCTGTAAAGTCAAGTCTAGGCCTTCACAGTAGTATGCATCTTTCAAGGAATTGACCCATTCTATATAAGTCATCGAAGTGGTGGTATGCAGGTATCTATGTCATCCCATATTATCCTTTCTGTGTCCTTGGGGAAAGCAGTGATGATTTGTCTTTCATTATGATACTGACTATCAATACTATCAATATGCATTCTTCTTCAAGAGCCTCAAGAGAAAAACTTTTGCATTAGCCAATTTTTTCCGTTACTTTGCTGTGTTTGTATCATAATTTAAATTTTGTCAATGATTGTTGTAATTCTAAATTCTTCTCATAGTTTTGCTAATATTTATCTTTCTTTTTTCAACATATAAGTGAATAAATTTAGAGCATGCTTATTATACAAAATATAATAGTTTTATAGTAGAAATATCTGCCCAACTTCTATTCTGGCTATAACATAAAGAAAAACCTCAATTCTATTCCAATATTTATTTAAATTAAACTACTTAAAATTACTTTTAAGCTATGATTCTTTTAGAAATGTTTGTTCAGTCTGCATTTGATGATTATCCCACTGTCATTAATTTTATTTTGATTGCATTTTTGGTTTAAGAATTTATTTTATGTGATTTCTAGTCTTTAATCTTATGACATTTTATTTAATGATGTAAGATATAGCCCAGCTGATACTGAGAAATGTTATCTGTACCTAAACAAGAATATGCATTCTACTGTTGCATTTCCCCCCCAGTGATATGTCCATATCAATTCAGTTAGTTTGTCACCAGTCTATCTGAAATTATAAGTCCTTGAAATATGCCTTCCTTTGTGAGCTTGAAATATATTCAGAACTGTACAGATATGTTGAACAACAGAAAGAAAGACACCTAAGGAATTTGTGTTAGTTAACTTCTTGTTACTTACAAATGGCACTTTTATTAAACATTCCTTTTCCAATCATACCTTTTACAACTGAAATGACTTATTTTTATTTAATCCAAACAACATTTAAAATTATGAATTAGTTAATTATCATGACAGGATCTTCTGTATTCCGGACTTGGCTTGAACATGCTATGCAGCCAAGCCTAGCCCTTCTGAACACCTGATCTTCCTGCCCTTCCCTCATAAGACTTGAGTTATTGGCATCTATCACTACAACTGACTTGAACATTTGCTTTTAAACACAAACAAACAAGCAAAGAACAGATGCCATCACATAAAGAAACTGTCATTATG
This sequence comes from Peromyscus californicus insignis, assembly GCF_007827085.1. Lineage (NCBI taxonomy): Eukaryota > Metazoa > Chordata > Mammalia > Rodentia > Cricetidae > Peromyscus > Peromyscus californicus. The sequence goes on along the minus strand of NW_026294514.1, from coordinate 52,693,836 downwards.
ATGCTATCTTCAGTATCTTAGGAAGTAATTTATTTAAATAACTATAATGAAAATTAATTAACACACCTCCATGCCATGAGTAAACAAATTTTCCCCAATATGCCCTTTCAATGAGATCTGAACATCATATTTCAAGTTCTGAGGGAGGAAAAACCTTTTATCCACTCTAGATGTTGCTATTATTATGACTCAGGTTTTTCCAGCAGCATTTCAAGGAGAATAATTAATCAGAAGCCACACAAACATAAATGGTAACAATAGAAGCCTTAGCAGTCTTAAGAAAACATGTGGGGAAACTATAGGAAATTTTATAATGTTTGTGGTTTTTGAAATCCTGTTATTCTTGGCTTCCAACTGTGCCTTGCAAGTGCCTACTTTTCATAGTGAGTTGTTCCCAGCAGGAGAGCTAGCCAGGGAAAGATTTAATAAGCAGAAATGGCCTGGCACATAAGGGACTACATTCTCTAAGCATTGTAAACAGTGACTATTTCTGTGTTAGGTTCTGTAAATATGCTCAGATTTTTCAAAATTTCATAAATGAGAGTAGAAACATTGAGGACTGATTTACAACCAATCAGAAAGCACTTAGGTTTTGGCTTTAAACCCAGCTTTCAACCACATTATCTCTAGCCTTTTGCTGTAGCTAAAAGTCATGATAGACATTTACATGAAATAAACCATTTCTACTGTGACAAATGGACGTGGGTGTTAGCAATGTCTCTTGTTCTGCTTAGCACTGCATTCTGTCATGACTCATACATAATTTTCTTTGACATATGTGAAAGGATCTGTGTATAGGAAAATCGTAACTGCCATCTATGTGTTTACACAAATGCACTAGTGGATGTTTTTCTAAATCTAAAGTTTTATATAAAAGTAATAAAACATTTTATTGTTTCGGGGAAATCTAGGAAGAGGTTTTGGGGAAATACAGTAACGTATTTTCTTAATGTAATGCGAAGAGGATTAATAAGAACGAAGACATGGGTGAGACAGTTGATCGGCTTGATCTGTTTGAGAGGCATCCAGACAGTGGGACCGGGTCCTGTGCTCATTGCATGAGTTGGCTGTTTGAAACCTGGGGCTTATGCAGGATCGCTTGGCTCGGCCTGGGAGGAGGGGACTGGACCTGCCTGGACTGAGTCTACCAGGTTGATCTCAATCCTGGGGGGAGGCTTTCCCCTGGAGGAGGTGGGAATGGGAAGTGGGCTGGGGGGAAGATGAAGGGGGCGGGAGGCGGGAGAACAAGGGAATCCGTGACTGATATGTAGAACTGAATTGTATTGTAAAATAAAATAAAATAAAAGCATAGACAAGTCTTTTCAAAATTAAAGTGAAGTGAACATATTTGCTAATTTTGAACTTAAAAAATTATTCTGTGCTTAAATACCAACCTTCTGTTTCTAATTAAGGTATAATCAAAAGTAATTAGTAATTACATGTGAAAGTTCAAATCTTCAAGTAAACAAAGAACACCAGGTGCCATGAGTAGTTAAGAGATTAAATCTTTATTTCAATTGAGAATATGCTTACCCTGTTGTGATATCTGTAGTTGGTTTTCTGGTTTCTTTAGCAGGAGCCTCAATACTAAGCAGTCAAACTGGTAGAGATTCTCAAACATTCTTTTAAAATTCAGATGCATTTTGAGCGTACTTTAGGTTTTACTTGTCTTTTACCTTCAAGGGTCTTTGGCATTATGCCACATGTTACTATGTGTAGTTTTTTATTAATCTCTTATCAAGAGAGTGTATTGATGTTTCTCTAAAAGAACAGAACTGATATAATGACTATAAGGTATGTATCTGTACATATGTATATATTGAATGGATACTGTAGTGGTTTGAATGAAAATGGCCACCACAGACCCATATTAGGAGATGAGGCCTGTTGGAGTAGGTGTGACTTGAAGGAAGTGTATCACTGGGGGGTGTTCTTTGAGATTCAGAAGCTCAAGCCAGGCCTAGTGATTTATTCTCTCTTCCTCCTGCCTACTGAGCCAGATGTAGAACTCTTGACTCCTTCTCCAGCACCAAGTCTGCCTGTGTGCCGTCATGCTTTCTGCCTGGATGACGATGGACTAAACCTCTGTACTGTAAGCCAGCCCCAATTAAAGGTTTAAATAAGAGTGACTGTGGTCATTCCTTCACAGCAATAAAACTTTAACAAAGACAAACACATTATATATATATATATATATATATATATATATATATATATATATATATATATTCCAAAAATGACTGTCTACAAGTCAAAAATCTATGAATCCAGTAGTTGTTCAGTCCATAATGTTAGGTGTTTAAGTTGGTTGCCAGTATACGTTGGAATCCAGAAAAAGGCTCTAATACAGTGAAAGGATGAATTTACCATAGTGAGTGAAGACAAGCAGGTAAAGAACAAGTGCTTCCTTCTTCCATGTCCTTTATATAGGTTACCATCAGAATGTGTGGCCAAGATTTAAGGTGGATCTTCCCACCTCAAAAGATCTGGATTTAAGGTTGGTCTTCCCACTTCAAATGGTTTAATGAGTAAAAATCTCTCATAGATATACTCAGCTGCTTGGGTCTTAGTGAATTCCATATGTAGTCAAGTTGAAAACCAAAAATATCCACCACAGAGGGTCATCAGTAAAATTAAAAATTAAAAATCACAGAACTGAAAAGTACAGATCTTTAGATTGGTTCAGTATCCTGAGAGATCCTCTACTTCCTGAACGTGTCAGAGAGTTCTCTAAAACAGACTCATACAAGCATGTATATTTAAGTGTTACATAATAGATAATTTTAGGTAAAATTTCTGAGAATGTTATTGACTAGATAAAATACATTAAGTAGCCATTGAGTATATTTCATAGATACTTTGTGCAAAAGTTTTATAAGTGTTTTTCCTAGTGATAGAGCAAGTGCTAATGCAAAGACAAAAAAGCTTCTTAATGTACAGATCAAGTCTTTGCACAGTATTGAAAAAATACTCATTTGAATAAACAGTGGGAAAATATAGTATAATTGTTGAGGTTTGTTTAAGCCAAGAATCCTGTAATCCTCAGAGTATAAGTATGTACATTTTAAAATGGATACACCATCCTCAGTGCTTCCCTTTTCCCTAACAGCTTGTTTTCTGTCCATCAATATTGTCATAGTTTCACAATTTGGTTGACACTTCAAGAGACAAAAATACAGGTCCCATAAATGAACCTCTCAAAAACAAATTTAATAAAGACAAGCAGCGGCTTCATGAATGAATTTGGTAACATTCATCATTCAATGGTTCTCTTCTTAAAACAGCAATTCAGCTTTGAATTCTTTGTCACAATATCTTTCTCAACCCGAAAAATAACTAGCCACATCCTGTGTCCATGAGAACATGAACAACAGTTGATACTGCTCAAACTAAATACCCTCACTTAATAATGTGGGCTTAGACTCAGACTTCTCAAACAGAAACACATTTTAGAACAAAATAAAAACAAAACTGAGTCTATGCATGTAAATTTTAAAAAGTAGTATAAGGAGGAACACATTAGGCAAGATGACAAGGGATGTTCATTGGCTCTGCGTGTTCCTGGGCCTGCTGCTTCTACTCTGCTGCCATTTTGACTTTCTTATTTACAAATTAAAATAGTGCTGTAAATGTATACATATGTATGTGGCCATCAGTCGGATCATGAAAAACCTACCAGTAGCCACACTCGCAGTGACAAATGATGTTTCCTTCACTCTCAACTTTATCTGAGTGGGAATTTTGGTTGGTTTGCACTCATGTACGTCTTGCACAGGTAACCACAACTGTTGTGAGTTTAGGAAAGCAGTAGTCACATTATATCCAGAAGACAGAATTTCACAGCATATGTCACCATCCATCAGTTATTATATTCTTTTAACTTCTTCTGCAGTTTTTTCTGATTCTTGGCTGAAGGGTTGATAAAGATATTCTATTTTGGGCTGAACACTTCTTCTCTTCTAAGCCTTTGTGTGTGTGTTCCCACAATGACTGCTGCATATTACAAAATGAAGCTTCTCCAATAAAGGTTGAAGGAAGCCTGGTCTATGGTTATAAATATAAACATTTAGAAGGCGATATGAAAACATGCCCACTTAACAAAATAACAATAGCAAATTCTCCCTGTAGGACTTTGGCTAGTTTTACATTACCAGGCACGGAATTTCCTACCGTACGGAAGGCCTCAACTCTAATTAGAAAGTGGTTAATTAGTACTTAACAGTCATGCCAATATTGCATTAGGTGGTACATCATTCATGGCATGTTAATATTGTTGCACACAGGGTGCTGTACTGGGAAAGAAAGTTCATGTTTTTTCTAACAGAACAGGCTGCAGAACACCTTCAAACACTGTGAAAGATAGCCTATATGAAAGAGGTTCTGTGGTCAGTTTGAGATTGATTTTTCCATGTCCTCTAACCAAAGTGTGTGGTATCATTGGCAACGGGGTCTTAACATGGAGTCATGGTAAGTAACCAAGGACAATAACAGTAGCGTGACCTCTAGGGCATATCTGACGACTAACTCATAAGAAAATAACCCAAAACACTCATTGAAATTTTCATTTAATAGTCATGTGTTGTGGGATCAGCACTATATACCCATGCAGGATATCTCCATTCATACTAATTTAAAGCATATTTTAATATGAGTTTATTAACTAGTAGGTTTTTCTGAAGCATGCTTATACATCCTTAGTTTTGGTTAACCTACCATTTTTCTTTCATGTCAGTATTCTATTGTGCTCAATTATATTTTTAATTGGGTTGTGAGATAGCAGGTTTTTCTGTGGTATTTTTATAGACTTATTACTTATTTTGGGTTATTTGTCTGCACTACTACCCGATTTACCCTAGAATCCTATGCCCTTTTGTGTTTAAGCTTTGTGACCCTAAGTACTTGACTTCCTTATTTTCATTTTACCTGTAATCTACATCATCCCCTCTCAACAAATCCCATAAATGTCGCCCTTTCTAGTTGCCTGGATTTCATAGGTGCTTTAAGATCTGAAAATAGGAATAACATCTGAGAGAGAATATGGAACATTTGTCTTTCTGAGTTACCTGACTCTATATATTTTTCCAGACTCAATCACTTACCTTCAACATTCACTATTTTATTTTTTTTAAACCTGAAAAGTAGCCCATTATGGATGCACTATATTTTTTCTTCATATTCATTCATGTGCTGAAGAACATCTAGTATGATTCAATATCCTAGATACGTGAACAGAGTGGCAATGATGTGTATGTGCAAGCATCTTTGTAGTAGGACATAAAATCATTTGGGAATGTTTTAAGGAGTAGTCTGGCTGAGTAATAGAATAGTTCAATTTCTAGTTTTTCTTGAGAAACCTCCAAGCTGATTTCTCAAACAGCTGAATAAGTTTTTTTTGCCATCCCAACATGAGTCTATTAGAGTCCCTTTTGCATAACTCTGAAAGCATTTGGTGCCATTTGTATACTTTCTTATAGTCATTCTGACTGGAATAAGAAATAAATTTAATCTTCACATCCTTGACCACTAATGTTTAATGTTGAACAATTTTAAAGTGTTTTCTTTCCATTTGTACTTTTCCTTCAGAAAATTTTATTTTCAGTGCCCTAGTCCATTTTTAATTGAGTTATTTATTTTTATAATAATTAGTTTTTGGGGTTCTTTGTATATTTTTAGACATTAATCATTTGTCAGATGCATAGCTGGCCAAGATTTTTCCTTAGTCTTTATTCTGTCTTTCTATTCCATTCACAGATTCCTTCATTATACAGATGCTGTAAGGTCATGAAACACTATTTGTCAATGGTTTACTTTTCCAATGATGTCTCAGTTTTATTTGGAAAACTCTTAGCTGTGCCTATAAATTGGGGTATAATCCCAATTTTTCCTTCTAACAGTTAAGTTGTATGAGGTTTTATGTTGAGTTGATCTATTTGGAGTTTAGTTTTATATAGGGTGAGAGATGGGATATGGCTTCTTTTTCTGAATGGTCAACTTCAGTTTTCTCAGCACCATTTGTTGAAAATGCTGACTTTTCCCCAATGTGCTGTTTCTTTCTCTTCCTCTCTCTTTTTTTTTAACGTCTTTGTCAGAACTCAGGTAACTAAATGTGTGAACTTGCTTCTAGTTCCTCAGTTACACTGATCTGTGTATCTAATTTTGTGCCGTACCACAATGTTCTTTTATTGATATGGCTCTGTAGTATATTTTAAAACAAATGGGTTGACATCTCTAGCGGTATTCCTTTTGTTCAGGATTGCTTTGGTTATCTTTGGTCATTTATGCCTCCTTATAAATTTTTGAATGATTTTTTTTCTGTCTCTTATGGATAGTTTAAGAATTTTGATCGGGATTGTATTGAATCTGTAGATTGTTTTTGGTAAGATGTTCATTTTTACAATATTGGTTTTTCCAATCCGTGAGGATGAGATGACTTTTCATCTTTTAATGACATTCTATCAATTTTCTTTCTTAAGGTATACATATTAAAAATGCTTTTCAAGTAGTTCTATTACTAAGTGATGCAGAAATTAAGATCTATGTACCATAATTTTTATTATGGGTTTGCATATAAATTATATGAAGACCTTTAAATGTATAATTTTTTTTTAGATTTACTCTTTTATTTAATATAAATGTATTAATGTTCTGGTTACAGATATATATGTGTATTACACATGCACCTCTTATTCACTGTGGTCAGAAGAGGGCAACTAATTCCATGGAACTGGAGTTACAAATGGTTCTGAGCCATCACATTGGTACTGAAAATACATCCATGATCCTTGCTATATACACATACACACATGCTACACACACAAACATACACACACACACGTATGTGTGTATATATATATATGTGTGTGTATGTATGTATGTATAATGTATATGCATACACATATTTTTTCAATGCTTTCAATCAAATTATCAAGTACTTTGTTAATTTTCTTTGTGGAATGCAATATTTATTTTTGTCTATTTGCTGCTCCATTATTAAAATATCAGATATACTTACCATATTCAGTATATATTTTTCTCACTATATGATTTGTACATGTTTCCTGGTATGATCATGAAAAGCATCTCAAGTAAATATTATTTAAATGCTTATATTGCTATCTATTAGCCAATAATTCTGCATGTCTATGTACCTGTATGTGCAAGTATGCATGCGTGTGTATGGTCTGTGCTTCAAAATCAACACATTTCCCTTTTGAATAAATTTTCAGACTTGCTTATTTCATGTCTTCACATTAAAGGGATGATACATGGATTGCTTTAAAGTATATTAAATGAAAATTTAGGATCACTAACCTGTTTTAAAATTTTTGCTCATCCTCACTACCAGTTTCACTGAGGAACATCTTAGGCTGAAGGGTAAGGTCAAGGTCACCTTTCATGTGGAACTGATGATTTTCTCAGCCATTTGCTCACTGATGCCTCTCCATCAAAATACTAAACTTAGTGTGCCCCAGAACTCAGCCGGGGTCCTTCTACATCAAAAGCAAGATTCCAGGCCAGGTATCAGTAAAATTTATTCTGTGAAGGAGCTGATAAAAACATTTTAGGTTTGCAGGGTTTATGGCCTCTGCTGGAGCTACTCTTGTTAGTAGAATCAATGCAGCCATGAGCAATATCTAAATTACCAGACAGTGAAGTTATTTACAAAAGCTTTATTTGTAAAACCGGGGAGGGACAGAGTAGGATTTGGCATTTGGGACTTCATTTGACAACCCAATCCTAGGGAGTTATTTCCAATACTGCCTCTTTAAAAAAATGGTTTTCATCTTTTTGCTTGAATAAACACCATACAATGTATATAATCAGATAAATTAGTTTTTTTCCATGTTTTTGTTACATATATACATATTTATAGAAAAATGCGTGTGTGTACTATAGAGACACCTCTTCCTATAAATACACATTTATGTTATGTCAGTGCTTCTATACATATTGATATGTATTTGCATATCAATATAGGGAGAGAACAGTCACATTTTTAATACTGTGTATTTTTCATATTAGTAATTTTTATAATAGCTTACCTTATATTTTGAGTAAATCAAAATTATTCAGAATTATTCATCTATGTAAGGCAATATCTGCAGATTTCCTCTGCTCTGAACCTAACATAAAGTTCTTTAAATAAATATCTTAAAAAGGAGTATATTCTCAACACAAACATTCTATTACTTCTATACTTCTTTAGTCTCTTCATTTTATACACAATTGATTATGTTCGAAAGAATGTCAAATATTACTGTGAGAAATGTCAAACTGAAATTGTCTTTATTATTGTTTATGCATTATATTACTAAATGGAAGACATTTACCTTAATTTTTTTTACTAATTAATGAATCTGTCTCCATAGACTCATAAATCCATGTTCTAACTACTTTCTATGTAATTCTTTGTCTGTACAACATGGAATTTTCATGTTTTAAAATTTATATTCAATAGCTAGCCATTTAAATCCTTTGCTAAAGTATAAAACATCTGAGTTTCCTGCTTCTCCCCTCCTCTCTCTTTCTCTCTCTCGCACATATTACTGTCACACCATGTACCCTAGACTTGCCTCAAATCCCTGATTTTCCTGTTTCAGTTTCTTACACCCTGGAATTAGAATTCTGTATCACCATCACCTGCTTTCATCGTATTTTTCTATTCTTTTGTAATATGCCTTTTCGGCCATATCAATACCGTGTTGCTGTTTATATTTTTCAGTAAAGTAACTAAAATGCTAGTAAATGGATTTTCCTCTAAAAGCTTGTTTTTAAGCTGTTGACTATACCTAGAATTGTAAAGGAACATCTTCTCATTCTAGGTGGCCTGTTGCTAATGTGTTTATCACTGTGCAGTCATTAGAATTTGGCATTCTCCTCTTAAATCTCAAAAACTTAAAATGAAAAAATAAAGTGTAGATGATAGTTGTATGTATATAAACTATTAGTTGGCTCAGAATGCAAGCACAAATAAGCATCGATTTTGTTTTTATAGGCAGTTTCCGTTTTCCTGTATCTTCTCCCAAATTTGATTTACTCAGTAGTCCCTGTAGTAATTCTGCCTTTACTTTGCTAACCAAGTTGATCCTGCTTTGTTAAGTTTCTTTTTGCCTATGAAAAATTTTTGCAGAACTTAAAGGCAGGAGTAGAGATTAATGAGTAATAGACAATTTTTATTTGATTGGCCTAAAGGCCAACCACTTTTTGTACTCTTCTGTGCAGCCCTGCAATTGTTATTTAGAATAAAAATCCAACTACGCATGTGTTTGCATCAAATACACATAGCTCTGCTGTGGAATTGGAAATGGATCTAGTTTTTTAAAAACTAAGAATTAGGAATTATTTTATAAAGGTTAAAAAAACTGGAATAAAGAAAGAAATCATATAGTATTTATCATAAGAAGGAAAAAGACAGAGCGACATAGATGTTTCTTTTATTTTCTACTACATTTCAGGGAACACAATATCTCTCCAAGAGAGAAAAACATCCCAGGACATATCTCTCTCTTTTTTTTGTTTTGTTTGTTTGTTTGTTTTGTTTTTTCGAGACAGAGTTTCTCTGTGTAGCTTTGTGCTTTCCTGGATCTCGCTCTGTAGACCAGGCTGGCCTCGAACTCACAAAGATCCGCCTGCTTTTGCCTCCCGAGTTCTGGGATTAAAGACATGTGCTACCACCGCCTGGCAGGACATATCTCTTTAGTCAAGATGAATTAGAATGAGCTTTAAAAAGTTGAACAGAGAAAGTAAACACAATTTCAAAGAGCATATTCTAAGAAAAACATGAAAATAGATTAAACACACTGAAAAACAGAATTTAAAGGCAAGCAACAGAAAAACAAAAAGCTTCCAAATATGCTGTGCTGGTTTTGGAATGTTCTACCAGAAGAGAACAAAACTGGAGATTTCAGAAAAACAGAAAGAAAAGATATGCAATAAGCGTTTTCTAAAACTTTTGGTTTTAGCAATTGTGAGCATACTTGGTTATAAGTGTGTTCACAATCTGTAATTTATAATTGTGAACACTATAAAGATTAGAAGACAAGTAGTAGAGAAAAGTGAGAATAATCAGACAGCATAAAAGCAAAAGAATTGAAGTTACAAAGATTTGATCCTATAAAAAGACTTAAAACTATAAATTTCTACAAATATTTTTCCAACAGATATGCATAGCTTTTCGTGTTCATACTGAAACATAAGAATTAAGTTCACAGTCATGTGAGATAGTTTAGCTGGTAAAAGGCACCTACTACCGAGTCCAGTAACTTGATTTGGATATCTGGGACCCACATATTTGAAGAAGCAAGCGTACTACCCCAAGTTGTCATCTGACTTCCACGTGGGGTGGTATGCATGCACACACACACACACACACACACACACACACACACACACACACACGTACACGGGGAGAGAGAGAGACAGAGACAGAGGCAGAGACAGACAGAGACAGAGAGACAGAATAAATTAAAATGTAAACAAAAATTAAATAGAAATAGCTAAGATCATATGTTCACATTAGATCACATTACTCAAGAACCCAAAATATCCCTAATAGTACAATAGTCACATTCATATCTTGGCAGCAACAAACTTCTGTTTTACTGGATTTAAGGCCTATTCAGTTTAAGAGAAATCACACCTGGTACTAGAAACCTAGCCACCTAACCCAACTAATGAGATCGTGCTTCTTCGAAAAGAACCTACTAACATCATCTTACTAAACCACCACAATTCTAACTTAATGCTAAAATATATCCAAATACTCAATTAGTTTAGCTTTTACCCTTCATGAAAGAAACTTCTTTACAGCAAATGGACACCCTTACAGGAAACCACTACAGGTCATAATGCAGAGATCAACAACTTCATGAAAGCGCATCCCAACCTATGCATCTGCAAATATAACTCATGCACCCAAGGCACGTGAAACTTCTTGGAAGAAGCAAAATGATTGTTAGAGCCAGAGATCTAGGAAGTCTGCTGCGAGAGTACGTCTCTTAGAAATGATGGTGAAGATTCACCTATGATATTTCAGCAAGCCTAAACAAGACATCAGCCATGACAATATCAGTAGACATGTTAAGGAGGAAGGGGCAATCTCATGGGGTCTCACCACTAGGCTAATAACACAAAGAAGCTGATGACTGTTGAGAGAGGCAGAATGAGTCTCTTTCCCAGATCAGCCTGATCAACCCTAAAATCATATACAAAAAGCTACACGATATGTTACAATAAAAATAAAAAAGAGGCCATCAATGTGAGAGGGGATGGGAGGGACGTAAGAGGAGTTGGAGGAAAGACAAGGAAGGAGAAAAGTGAAGTAACTGTATTTTAATTCTAAAAGTTAATAAGTTTTTAAAAATATTGAAAATATAATGAACTCAGTGATGCCTAAATATGCAGAAAACCAAAATAGCAGGCATTTAGCTTATCTTGTGAATTGAAGATGAAACACTTGTGATTTTGATTACACAGTGGGATAAACGTAAAAAGCTTTGAAAAGTAAAGACATGAAGTTTTGTACAGGAATGTACAAAACTTGTGATTCATTGAAAATATTTGGTATAAATATTACACTTTAATAAAGCAAGTTAAATGAGATGAATTGAATAGTATCTGATTAGTATTTATGAATGGAGCAGTAACTAGAATATATTAAGTAAAATACTTTAATACAATAAAAATTTAAGTCTATCTCAATAAAGTGTTGTATATAAACATATACGTATGGCATATAGAATTTTGCCTAGTAATATATACAATAGTTACAATAAATATAAATAATAAAATACTAACCAGATGTCCACTGCATAATGGATTATATATACAAACAATTCTATATAGTATTTCACATGTAAAAGTAAAAGAATAGGACAAACATTTTATTTATGAATTAAGTTATTCATTTTCTTTCAAATCTAGAATAAAAATTAAATGTAAAAATCTATACATATATGACATAAAATATCAGAGACCAAAGCTGAGGGTGGAAGAATTCTGAAAGGAAGGGGAAATTAAGAATAAGAGACAGTGTAAAAGAGAGAAGAAAAAGAAAATATCACTTTCTTCTCATATGCAAAATCAAATACACATACACATACACACTTGTATTTGTGATGTGAAAACAGAGGGGGAACTATTTTGGCAAAGGAAGGGTTCTAGAAATAGTAAGCAGTAAAGATGAAAGGGGCATTTGAACGTGAGTCAGAACAATATAAAATGATATATATCTATGAAAATATCATCATGAGATCTATTATTCTGTTTACTAGCTTAAAGGTGAAAAGATTTGAGTCAATATTGTACATCCACTTTACATATGGATATAGGCTACCTACGTGTAAGATACAGAACCCCTGGCAGATCAAAGCTTTAAGAATGCACGTCTCGACAGTTCAACCTCACATTGGGTGAGAGCAGTCCATGTACCAGAAACACCTGAATTCCACTAGTGTCATGTCATGACTCAGGATTTTAAATTCTGGAAATTGTTGTTGATTTTTTAATTCAGCTGTCCATTCTTGGCTGTGTATATATGGCTTCATCTTAACATCCCGTTCTTCTCCACATCCCTCTGTCAAATGCCAGTTTACTATTGCGAGGCGTGAGCTTAGTTACTCTTCAAGAATAACTGTTTCAGCTGCTGTTCCATTGCACATCAGAAGCCATCGGCCCACTGCGACCTTGTGTACATCCTACCTCACAAATGAGTCTGTCAGATATGCTAAGCCTATAGGCTGAAGATGATGCCCCAACACTGTGGAGAAACCTCAGGTGACTGTCCAGGCAGCTGGCTGTTTCTGTCAACTCACAAATTTTTTGGAAGTTGCTTGCATGCACTTTCTGTTTTTATTTTTGTTAGCTAATATTATTTCCTTCTTGGGTCTCTGAGGGTGTTGAAGATTAGTTAGTTATAGTTGAAGGTTAGTTAGTTATAGTTGAAGATTAATTAGGATAGAAAGTGAATTAGATACATTTTGGACTTAACAAAATAGGATAGATAATGAAATTATTTTCTCTGAATTTGTCAAATACAAATGGACTAGACATTGTTTAGACATTTATTACTTGTATATATTGTATATAGTCATTGTACTTTTGTATATAATTTTTCTTTTGTTAGTTATAACCTTTTTCTTTTTTTTCCTTTTTATTAAAATAGAAAAGGGGAAAAAAAAAATAAATAAATTTTAAGATTGAAAAAAAAAAAAAAAAAAAAAAAAAAAAAAAAAAAAAAAAGAATGCACGTCTCTAAAGCCTAATGAATGAAAAGTCAGAGAATGAGCCACTGTAACATGGAGTAATAAGTCAGCAAGCTTTTTAGAAGAGTTTGTAAGAACTCGTAAGGGATGATCAATTCCAAATGTCTAAGCTTGTAACAATAAGACAATTTTCCGGCAATAATTGTTTTGTATAAATTGCATGAAGAGGGAATCATTCAGGAGATGATCTTTTGCATTCTTTTAAAGCTTATTTTCTTAGGTTTAAAAGATAATACCCTAGCTACATAAATTACCATTATCTAATGTTGATCTTGAAAATAAATTTGTGTGAAAATGTTCTTGATTCTGCAGTTCTGGAATAGCCCTGAGCAAATGGATTGAAAATGGCAGTATTGGCCATTGGTATTCACTAACACTCAAGGATAGAAATGCTTATGCCTAAGGCTCCAGGTGTTAAGATAACTGAGTTCAATGTCCCTGTGCCTGGTGTCTGCCAAGCTAGAAAAACAGACTCCATTCTGTGCTGGATAATTTCTCATTCTGAGAAAAATAACTTCTATGAAAAAGTTTAGAGATTATAGGTTAATAACTGAACAAAATTAAACATGAAACACAACTCAGAGGAACAGGATTATGTTATATGAAACTTGGCTTGAGGGTTAAAAACAAGAAATGTAAATAATAAAATCAACCAAAAAATGCAACTCAGACTTACATCATCTGGGCCATTAGCTAATGCCTTACTTTGCAAAGGCCTTGAGTCTTTTCTATATGTTTCTTTTTTTCATAAAGGTCAGAGGGCACATTAGCCTCTCTATCCATTTGTGCCTGCACTGGCATAGCCCTGAGAATGCTGCTCCTGCCTTTGGTATGAAGTTTTTCACTTAGGACTGAAGCCAAGCCATTTTGTTTCCCTCTCCTCTTAGAAGTAACTTTATTAGCATCTTGAATTTATTTCTCCTAAAATACTTTAATTGGAAGTCAAAATAAATTTTTCAAGGCTTAAAAAAGAGTGAGGATAGAGTCATCCAATCCCTCTCGCTCTTATGACTTTCTGCCTCCTCTTTCACATAGCTCTCTGAACCCTGAAGGAAGAGATTTGATGAAAACATGACATTCAGGTCTCTAACTCTCTGTGCATTGTTCTGTTTCGAGTCTCTGTGTTAATTGCTCTCTGATGCAAGAAGAAACGTCTCTGATGATGACTAGTGAGTCACTGGTCTATGGGTAGAGCAGAATGTTATTAGTAGTCATTTTATTGTTATGTTCCTTTACTAAAGCAATAATATTTAATTTTGCCCTGGGGCCATGTCTTATTCAGTCTATGGTTCATGACCGCCTGGGCAGTGTAAGGCATGGGTTCCATCTCTTGGAGTGGACCTTAAATCCAGTCAGCAAGTGGTTGATTACTCCCACAATATGGGTGCCAATGTACTGATGTACAAATAAACTAACAGAGACTGTGGAAGCACACACAGGGTCCATACAATTGCAAGCCATATGGTATTCCAGTGTTGAGAGGGAGAAGTGGACTTTGGCTCCAATGTCTAATCAGGAAGCTATCTGCAATTGACACCCACTTGTGAAGAAAAAAGAAGTTTTCTCTACTAGAGTCTCATTGGGCATATTAATCACACTTCAAGTAGGCCTCTGGTCCAACAGTAGATAGCCAAAACAAAATGAACTCAACAATATGTTTAGATATTTGTCACATATTGCTAGTTTGCATGTGTGTGTGTGTGTGTGTGTGTGTGTGTGTGTGTGTGTGTGTGTGTGTGTGTGTGTGGCTTGTTTTCACTTTTTCCTATTCTGTTTTATTTGCCTGTTTCTTTGCTTTCTAAATTGAGAAAGAAATTATAAGGGAGGGATCCTATGTTGCTAGAGTTTTTCTGCCTGGCCCATAGTCAGGGCAAATCTCTCTCACCCGCCAGTCCCAAGCCGCTCAAACCTGATCAAGTAAACACAGAGACTTATATTGGTTTCAAACTGTATGGCCGTGGCAGGCTTCTTGCTAACTGTTCTTACAGCTTAAATTAATCCATTTCTATTAATCTATACCTTGCCACGTGGCTTGTGGCTTACCGGTACTTTACATCTTCCTTGTCCTGATGGCGGCTGGCAGTCTCTCCCCTCCCAGCTTCCTGTTCTTTCAATTTTCCTCTCTGTTAGTCCCGCCTATACTTCCTGCCTGGCCACTGCCAATCAGTGATTTATTCATTGACCAATCAGCAACACATTTGACATACAGACCATCCCACAGCACCTCCCCTTTTCTTTTCTTAAAAAGGAAGGTTTTAACCTTTATACATCTCCAAAGTCAGCTTGGTATATTTGGGAATTTGGGTGTAGCTTCTCTTACTACTTCCTGCTGGAGGGGGGCACTGTATCTTCTGGGGAAACAAAGAAAATTTTAGGATCATGGAGTAGTCCATGAGGCTGTATCATCTGAGCCAGTTGCCTTGAAACGGTTCTGGATGTTGGATCATCTGGGCCATGGTGTCATCGGAGACCTTTCAGGTGGTCTTGGCTGGTCAAACCTGATGTGTCTTAATCTGGAACAAATCCATAGCCTCTTGCTTTCTGTGGAAACAAAAGAGACTCTTTTCCAAAGCAACATATCCTTACATCCAAATTTTGAAGTCAAAGTATCTTTAAAATATACATACTGGTTTAACTCAGCTTCCTTTACAATCAAATATCTCTCTATAGTTAAGAATCCCAAAGACAACACAATCCAGACTCTCTGTGTAATAGTCATCTCTACGTGGCTTATTTTTTATATTAATTTTACTGTCTCTTTAAAGACTTTATTTTTTAAAACCATGTATTTCTATACTGTATATATCACCTTTTTTTGTCTCTTTTAAGCCTATGTATATTTTACACACATTTTAAACTATTACATCTGAATCTGTCTTATTGTGAATCTATTGCTTTAAGCTGCAGCAGCTGTGGCTGCTGGCTCCGCCCACCTCAGCTTCCCAACTTGGCGTGGTACTTTACCACCAGCTCTGGGAGCTATCGTGGGTGTATGGTTTTATCCAAGCAGCGTGTAGCCCAGAAACCTCTTTTGTTTTGTACTAGCAAAGGCTAAATCCACAATGTAGCTTAATGTGCCACTTGCAGAGGCCTCATTCCTGCCATACTGCAGGTCGAGCGCGCACGCCAGCAACCCGCCAGTAGCTCAAACCGGCAGCTGCCGCTCATTTGAGAGAGACAATTAGGAAGCTGTTTTTAGCTCCGTTTTAGAATCTTTTTTTTTAGGTTTTAGGTGGAAACTCTTGCCACCACGTTGGACGCCATTTGTTGCTAGAGTTTTTCTGCCTGGCCCACAGTCAGGGCAAATCTCTCTCACCCGCCAGTCCCAAGCTGCTCAAACCTGATCAAGTAAACACAGAGACTTATATTGGTTTCAAACTGTATGGCCGTGGCAGGCTTCTTGCTAACTGTTCTTACAGCTTAAATTAATCCATTTCTATTAATCTATACCTTGCCACGTGGCTTGTGGCTTACCGGTACTTTACATCTTCCTTGTCCTGATGGCGGCTGGCAGTCTCTCCCCTCCCAGCTTCCTGTTCTCTCAATTTTCCTCTCTGTTAGTCCCGCCTATACTTCCTGCCTGGCCACTGCCAATCAGTGATTTATTCATTGACCAATCAGCAACACACTTGACATACAGACCATCCCACAGCAATCCTACATAGTAAAGAAACTGCTGACGTGATGATCACACCATGATATGGTTAAGGTTATTTTTACTGTATATATGAGAGAGATAATAGACAGATACATTAGAAGGAACTCAGAGCCGAGAGAAACTGAAGTCAGCCGAACATGGCCAAATGACAAAGATGTGGCTGGGACTAGGGAAGCAGAAGAGTAAGAAAGAATAGTGGAGGTAGTGAGATAGCAGAGTGAGAAGATAAGAAGGGAATGAGAGAGAGAGAGAGAACTAGGAATAGCAGGCACAGGAAGAGAAACCTTACCCTTATAAAGATCACAAATAGGCATCTGGGAGAAAGGAAGCATGAGGACCTGAGAAGGGCTAAGATACTAGCTGTGGACTTTGAAATACATAACAGGTACTTGTGACACTGAGGCAGCCTGGAGACTGGCATGGACTTTAGTACACAACCACAGGTAGTAATTTGTCCCTTCAGCCAGAGGTAAGAGAAATGACTCTTTGGGCAGATGGGGACTGGTTTCACATGTTCCTGAGGAAGGCTGACTTTTATCTAACCACCAGAAATCCTCCTAAAGTCCAGGTTTGATCTCCTTTCTGGATATTTCGACAGCCCATGAAACCTAAAAGAAAGGGCATGGAGTTGGTTGAATGGGGCGGTACGAAGAAGCTGAGAGGAGTTTGCAGATGGAAAGTTGTTTTCAGAATACATTGTATGAAAACGTTTTTCAATAAAAATAACGTATAGTGTCTTTTTTCCACACAGATTCTGATACTGAGCACATCTCTTAAAAGAAGATATGAATTCACAAAACTGAATACAATGTTATTTATATGGAATGGAAAAATTTGAGAAAAATCTGTAATGACTCTAGCCAATGACCAAAATACCCTAAATAGTAGCAACTGACATTGCAGAACGGTGCTAACTACCTTCCCCCCAACTCCTGCCCACTAATAACTAAGGCCGATGGAACAACTCCTCCAGGAAATGTCAACCATTTGTTTTATAGTTTGGTGAAGTGGTGTCTCAATTCTTTCCTCTGCTAGAAGTACCTGTGGCTCAAGCTGCAGGTAAGGCAATGAAAATGTAGACTGGTGAGTGGGTCTCATGAAGTATCACCATATATTCTCATTTCCAAAAGCAATAGTTATTAAAATGAAGCAGTCTTTGCTTAGTAGGAGATCTTTCATAAGGCAAGCATTAAAAAAAAAAAATGTTGGCTTAAAGCCTTGGGACAAAATGAAGATTTCAAAGACACAATCAAAAAGAAATATAAGGCAGATATTGACAACGAAAACCTTCTCTTTCATAGACTTTCTTTTTTTTTTTTTTTTTTTTTTTTGGTTTTTTTTTTCAAGACAGGGTTTCTCTGTGTAGCTTTGCGCCTTTTCCTGGAACTCACTTGGTAGCCCAGGCTGGCCTCGAACTCACAGAGATCCGCCTGGCTCTGCCTCCCGAGTGCTGGGATTAAAGGCGTGCGCCACCACTGCCTGGCTTTTTTTTTTTTTTTGACTTTCTTTTTAAAATATAAGTAATTACACAGAAAAATAAATACCATAGGAGCAATAAGCCCATCATAATAAGTTTATGAAATAATAAATTTATGGAAGATGATTAGTACTAATTAGTATTAGAACTAACTATAACAAAGACAATTTTATAAGTGATAGCTTCAAATATACTTGCTTCCAAATCCCATAACAATGAAAGATTAGCCATAATCTCTTCATGAATAAAAGGTCTCTCAAATGGGTTCAAAATTGCTATAGTCTATGTAGATTTAATACATTAGCAATTCCTCACATGAGCTACCAAAATGTGTCCATTTGAATGCATTAATGATAAACTTGGAGTTACCAATAATTCATCACTATTGCACTGAGAAAATACATTAAAAAGCTTTTCACCTGGTGTAATTTAACCAAGAGGATATGCAGAGTTCTCTCTTTCTCTTTCTTTGTGTCTTCTGCCATTTCCTGTCTGTTACATGAGTCTTAATCTATGCTGGCCTGCATGCTTTCTTGTGAATCTGTCCTTATTTCTGTAGCTATAGCTGTGTGTGTCTGTTTGTCCCAAGGAGAGGGGTTTGCTCTCACTTTTATTGAGCAGCACAGAGAGCAGCACATGAGGGAAGAAACGAGGAATACTTTATAGAACTCTTTAACAGAGTTTTACAAGCGATTAAGTTGCCTACTCCAACTGACCTCAACTGACCCAGATAACAAACACATCAATGCTACCAAGCACTATCTGCATGTTGCATTGAATGTTTATGGTAGATACACATTTTATAAGACTACTTTCATTCTATTTTCTGCTTTCAGCACATACACATGCATTACACATGGGTCAGGGGCATGGAAGAGCACATAATTTAAGATTACAACTATGTGTTATCGTAATTGTAAAAGTTGACTATGGTAAGAAAAACAAGACAAGTAAGGTTAATTGATCTCTTAAGGCAGGTTAAGACAAAAACAAAACAAAACCGGCTGAGTACACAATAGGATAGTAGTCTTAAGTTTTAAGTGATCTCAAGATATACTATTGACTCTGCTTGTGAGGTCCAGCAGAAGTTTCAGTCTCTTAAAATACACGAGATATTTTTATAATAATGCATTCCCATAATACTCAACTCTTGTTTTAATTGAAGCACGGCAGTCTTCTTCTTGATTTGTATGTAACAATAATAAAAGTGTGTGTGTGCATACATAAAACAAAGACATTTGTAGTAGAGTATTCTACTTAGAATATACCAACATTGATATTATTGCCTTATTTTTATTAGTTAACAGCTAAAATTAAATTTTAATTTTCATTAAAATTTATAACCCAAAAGATGCTAAACTTTGAGATATATGCAACACAAAATTTTCACCCAAATGATCTAAATATGAATTCACTCTTAAGAAAATGAAAAACTCAGCCGGGCGGTGGTGGCGCACGCCTTTAATCCCAGCACTTGGGAGGCAGAGCCAGGTGGATCTCTGTGAGTTCGAGGCCAGCCTGGGCTACCAAGTGAGTCCCAGGAAAGGCGCAAAGCTACACAGAGAAACCCTGTCTCGAAAAACCAAAAAAAAAAAAAAAAAAAAAAAAGAAAATGAAAAACTTTATGTGGCTTAAAAATGTAACATTTGTTTTCCCCTTCTGACTCCCTAGTCAAATAAAAAATGCCTACTGTAATGTCGAGAAGTATGCTTATGGTATACTTCGTAAGAGCAGCAGGACGCATTATATGCATGAAGGAGTAAGATGAAGTTGTATTTATTTTTTCATTCCTAAGTGCAGAGTTGGAGAATTACTCAGAAATGACTCATATGGATGTTGTAGTCCACTAGGTTTCCTAGTAGCTGTACCCAGCAGAACTGCATAAGAGGTTGATTGGACCACAGGCCTGAGTATCAGGAGTTTGTAAGGGTCTACACTTGAGTGTAACTGGCTGGGGGGGGTCTTTTACTCCACCCTTTGGCATTGATATATATGTATATGTATATATATATATATATATATATATATATATATATATATATATATATATACAGTTTTATGGGATAAAGGATATATACGTATATATATCCTTTATCCCATAAAACTGTATTTTTTCTTGCCTTTAAATAAATTTATAATTTTTCCTTTTTTTATTGAAAATAGATTTTTTTTCTCATATAGTAAATCCTGGTTGCTATTCCCACACCCTTTACTCCTCCATGTACCTCTATACCTCCCTTCCTATCTGGATCCACCCTCTTTCTGTCTTTCCCTAGGGGGAAAAAAAGAAAAAAACAGGCTTCTGAATAATAAAATAAAATAAGGCTGAGTGGTGATCACACATGCTTTTGTTCCCAGCACTTGGAGGCACAGGCAGGTGTATCTCTGAATTTGAGGTCAACCTGGCCTACAGAGCAAATTCCAGGAGCCATGGATAAACAGAGAAGCCTTTTCTTGAAAAAAAATTCATATATATTACATACATATATGTATATATATACATACATAAATATATATTGAAAAAACAGCAAATATATATTTGTACACACACACACACATATATATATATATACACACTAACGCATTGTAACAGGACAAAAAAAAATACAGAAGAAAAAGAGCCCAAGAAAAGGCTCAAGAAAGAGATGTAGACTCAGAGACCGAGTCACACACTCAGGAATCAAATAAAAATACAAAACTGGGAGTCATAATATATATGCAAAAATCATAGTGTAAAATAAGAAAAATATATATCATAAAATAATAAATAAAACTAAAAAATGAAAAATAACTAATAAAAATAGCTATGACACACTTTTATGACACCAAAAATCTCCAAAGGTGTTAGTGAACTACTGCTGTGAAGAGACACCATGATCATAGCCACAGCAACTCTTAGAAAAAGAAAACATTTAATTGGGGCTTGTTTACAGTTTCAGAGGTTTAATCTATTTTCATCATGTTAGGGGAACATGGTAGTATGCAGGGCAGACAAGGTTCTGGAAAAGCCTCTAAGAGTTTTATATCTAGATCCAAAGACAGCAAGAAGAGAGACTCTCAGTTATGAATGGGCTTTTTGAAACCTCAAGGCCCACCCACCAGTGACACAATTCCTCCAACAAAACTGCACCTCCTGATCCTTTCCAACAGTGCCGTTTACTGATGAACCAGCTATTCAAATCTATAAGCTTTAGGGGCCTTTCTCGTTCAAGCAACCACATAAGTTCTTGACATTCATTTGTTTGCAGTTAGCAATCTATTGCTGGGCATGCAACTTCACCTTAAGAGCAGTTTGTTTCCCTGGTGAGAACACCTTGGAAAAAGTAAATTTTCATTTGTAAGTGGTTATCTACTGAAGATTGCTTCTGGGTTAAGGATGGGGGCAAGTGTCCACTTCTTTCAGCTCTAGGACCCCATCTGGTACAGATGAGTACAGGTTTTGTCTCTGTGCATTTATGTGTGCCTTGACTCTATTGATTTAGAGGGTCTAGGTTCCTTGGTCTCCTCTATCCCTTCTGGCTCATACACTGTTTCTCACCCCTCTTCCACAGGTTTTCCTAAGTCCCAAGGGGAGGAAGTTGACGAGGACTTGCCATTTAGGGCTGAGTATTACTAGGTCTCTCACTCTCTGCTTAATAATGCCTCACTGTAGGTTTTTTGTTTTGTTTTGTTTTTTAATTTATTAATTCTCATTTGCGGCAGGAGGAAGCATCTCTGACTACAGCTGAATGTCTTTTTAGGGTTTCTATTGCTATGAACAGACACCATGATCATGGCAACTCTTATAAAGGAAAACCTTTAATTGGAGTGACTCCCTTACAGTTTAAGAGGTTCAGTCTGTTATCATCACGACAAGGAGCATGGTGGGGAGCATGGCAGATGTGATGCTGGTTACATCTTGATCAGAAGGCAACAGGAAGTAGAGTGATACACTGGGTAGTGTCCTGAGCATAGGAAACCCCACAATGACACACTTCATCCAACAAGGCCATACCCACTCCAACAAAGCCACACCTTCTAATAGTGCCACTCCTTATTAGATTATGGGGACCAATTACATTCAAAACAACACCTTCCATTCCCTGGTCCCCATAAGCTTGTAACAATATCATAACGCAATTTGCACTTATTCCAACTTTGAAAGTCCCCACAGTCTATCACAGTCTCAACAATGTTATAAAGTCCAAAGTTCAAAGTCTCTTCTGAGATTCATGTAATCATTTAACTGTAATCATCTGTAAAAATCAGAATCAAAAGGCAGATCACATACGTCCAAAAAATAGTGGCATAGAATATATGATACAGTTCCAAAACACAGGGAGGGGAGCATGAAGAACCAAAACACCCCCATTTCAAGCAAGCTCCTCACCCCAGCTTGAAGTAGGCCTGAGTTTTGAAATTCTCAGAGCTGCTGTAGGTCCCAGGAATTCAAAAGTACAAAGTCAGGATGTTTGAAGGGCCATCTGGTAACAACTGATTAACCACAGAATACCCCAGTGCCATAGATAGTTTATAAAGTTTGACAAACAACAGGTCAAAACTGCAAAGTAAGATAACACAGAAATTTAGGAAGCCCCTAAAACTTGAGCCAATCAGAATTGTACCCGTACTAGCATCTCCTAACTGATGTAACCTTATGGGTTTTGCCTTTAAAAACTGAGCTTGCAGAGGGATGGGCACCTCTCCAGCCTCTATGGTGTTGGATGGCTGGACGAGGTCCCTGCGCACTGCTTGAACTGCTCCAATAAACCTTGCTTTTGCATTTCGGTGAGTTTGTGTTTCTGGTGGTCTCTTTGTGGGTCTTGTACCCAGGGCACAACAGAGCATAGTGAGGAAATACTGGACCAAAGCAAGACCAAACACCAGTTGGGCAAATTCCAAACTCTGCATCTCCATGTTTGATGTCAAAACACTCTTCAAATCTCCAACACTGTACAGTTTTGTTGACTGAAGCACACTTCTCTCTCTTGGGATGGTTCTACTCTCTTTTAGCAGCTTTCCTCCACAGGTATTCCAAGGCTCTGACATCTCTAAAATCTTAGGGTCTCCAAGGCAATCCAAGCTTCAACTTTACAGTTTCATGCAATTGACCTATCTAGGCCTCCACTAAGGGACAAACGTGACACATGCCTGGCCTCAATGGCTTTCCTTAGGGGCAAATTCCATAACCCCTTTCCTCTATCCTTAACTCCAGAAACACGTGGCAAAAGTTGCCAAATTCTGCTGCTTATTGGATCTGGAACATAATCCCCTTGTTCAAGTACATATTCAACAGTTTCCTGTCCCTCACTACCTAAGTTTGACTGTTCTGAAACTGAATCTCTAGACCAGGCTGGCCTAGAACTCAGAGATCCACCAGCCTCTATCTTCCCAGTGCTGGAATTAAAGGTGTGTACCATCATACTTGGCTATAAAATTTTCTTTAATTCCTTTTCACAAATTGGAAACTTAGCTGGGTGGGATCTTGCCCTGAGGTCACCACTCCCTTTATTTAATTTCTTAATGTGTTTATCTCCTTGAACACAGGATTTAGCTCCATTCCACTTCCTGGTGCTCCTTTTCTCCTCAAAATTTACTTTTTGTAATTTATTCTGTTCCGCTTGCTTATATATATATATGTATAGGCATCAACAATAGTAGCCACACAACAGAGTCTATACTAGGCTGTTTTGAGATTTCCTCTGCCAACTGAATCAAGCCAAAACTCTCTTTAGCCTCAGGCAGACTCTTTGAAAAAGGGAAAAAAAAAAAAAAAAAAAAACAGCCTCTTCACCAAAATATCACAACAACAGTCTCCGGGTCACACGTGAACATTCTTCTCTGAGGCCTCTTGATCCCCACAGTTCATTAAATCATATTCAGCACCACTGTCTTCCATGCTGCTAGTAGTATGGCCCACTAAACAGTACTTTCCACATTCCACTGCTTTCCTAACCCAAACTCTGGAAGTCTATATTACTCCAAACAATAATATGGTCAGACATATCACAACAATACCCCAGTCCCTGGTAGCAAGTTATGTCTTAAGTATGGTTTCTGTTGCTGTGAAAAGACTCCATGACCATGCAACCCTTATAAAGGAAAACATCTAATTGAGGGGCCTCACTCACAGTTTCAAAGGTTCAGTCCATTAGCATCATGGACACTACTGTAGATCAGAGGGTTTGAAGCTCGGTTGATGTTTACATTTCTACATGTTTACATGTCCATCTTGCCAATTTTCTTAAAGAACCAACTTTTTGTTTTATTGAACTTTTGTATTGATTTATTATTGTTGTTTGTTTGCTTCTGTTTTGATTTCAGCCTTTTTTATTGTTTCTTGCAATTGACTCCTTTTGGTTGTGATTTATCCTTTTTGTTATAGAGCTTTCTGGTATGCTGTTAAGTTTACTAGAATCAGATCTCCCTAATATTTTTATAAAAGCATTTAGTGCTGTGAATTTGCCATTTAGAAGTATCTTTTTTTGTGGTTTACATAAGGTTGGGTACATTGTGTATTCACTTTCATTCTATTTCAAAAGTCTTTTAATTTCTTTCTCAGTTTCGATCTTGATTATTCAGTAGGAAGTGTTTAGTTTCCATGAGTTTGTAAGCTTTTTGTTGTTCATATCCAGCTTTAATTCATGGTGGTCAGATAGGATGATTTCAATTATCTTATATATGTTAAGACTTACTTTTTGTCTAAAGTTTTGGAGACATTTCCAGGAGGTGCCAAGAAGAAGGCATATTCTTTTGTGTTTGGGTGAAATGTTCTGTAAATATCTGATAGGTCCCTTTGTTTTATGATGTCATTCTCAAACATTTCTATGTTTAGTTTTTGTCTGGATAGTCTGTCTATTGGCAAGAGTGTTGTATTAAAGTCACTGTCTAAATGTGTGAGAGTCAAATCGTGATTTAATCTGTAGTAGTGATTTTTTTTTTATGAACTTGGGTACCCTTTTGTTTGGGGCATAGATGTTAAGACTTGTGGAGTCCTATTGTAGATTTTTCCACTGAAGATTATGTAGTGTCCTTTTCTATCTCTTAAGAACAATTGTGGTTTGAAGTCTAGTTTTCAGATATTAAAATGACTACACCATCTTATTTCTTGGGTCCATTTGCTTAGAACATATTTTTCCACTCTTTCACCCTGAGATGATGTCTAGTCTTGAAGTTAAGGTGTGTTTCTTGGATGCAGCAGTAGGATTGATCCATTTCCACATCTGTTCTGTTAGTCTGTCTTGAAATCATTAGGGTTGAGAGATATCAAAGAGTAATGTTATTTGATAACACCTGTTATTTTGTTTTTGTTAGTGTGCGTGTGCGTGTGCGTGTGCGTGTGTGTGTGTGTATGTGTGTGTGTGTGTGTGTGTGTGTGTGTGTGTGTGTGTGTGTGTGTGTGTGTTGTGTTTCCCCTCTTGTTTTGCTGGTCTGGAATAATTCATCTGTACTTTTGGGTGTGATTAGTCTCTTTTGGCTGAAGTTTTCTTGTAGCACCTTCTTTAGGGCTGGATTTTTAGATAGATATTTCTAAAATATGGTTTTATCATTGAATGGTTTTTCCATCTGTTGTGATTGAATTTTTGCTGAATATTGTAGTCTGGGCTGACATCTCTAGTGTTTTATAGTTTGTAGAACATCTCTCCAGTATCTTCTGTCTCTGAGTCTCCTTTGAGAAGTTAGATGACATTCTATGTATTATTTTTAATTGTACTTTTTCAAACTTTTAAATTTTTATCTAAAATATAATTACATCATTTCCCTTTACTCCTTTCAACTTTTCTCATCATTATTTTTTCTCTCTCAAATTCATGATTTCCTTTTCTTTATTATTGTGACATATATTTATAAAATAATAATAATCTTCTCCATGGATGGGTCACCTAATTGGTTCTTCAATACCAAGTGGCCATCCATGAAATCATATGCAGACAAGTAAGACTAAACATGCTTATTTAGCAGTTTGTACTTAAAGTTTATATTCTTGAGGACCTGAAGAGTGAATTTAAATGTCTGTTAGAAAATTGACAGTAAAGGTCAAAGCATTCCCAGAGATGGTACACAACTGCTGCTTTCCTACTTCAAACTACAGTCCTTATTAAGAAGTTATCAAATGCGTGCATTCTGTTTTTCATAGTGTATTGATAATTTACCTGTACTTAGCCATCATAATTGGTCTAGTAATCTCAAATCTGAGATGTAAGTAACACATCCCCTTGGAGTTGAAATTTATTTTGACTCCTCAGTTGTAAAGCAAAGGAACAATGCTAGATTGTATTTATCGTGATCATCAATCTTGACAGCAAAGAATGTGCATATGTTCTACTATTTCCTAGTGTACATTTTACTGAATCCACAGTATTAAGTTTCCTGAAACTCAGATATATTTTGAATAATCTTACCAAACAGACAGACAGTGTTTTGTCCTACAAACTTTGGGGCAACTGAAGCAGAGGAGGTAAGCTAAGTAATAATAAAAATCAAGATAAAAAACAACAACAAAACTTTCTTACATCACATAGAGAATCTTACAGAACAAGCTTTTTTTGTTTACATCTGACAAATGTGTAGCCTCACAGTGCAGTCATGGTACAAAGCTCAGAAATATCCTACTCAGTAATGTGGATATTGCCTATTGGTTCTATCTCAAATTACTTAATGTGAAAATGCAGTCATTGATAAGTTGTTTATCCTGAGGAGCTTTAAATCTAGCCTGTAAGTAGAAAAATGGTTATCAAAGAGCTTTCTGGAACTCTGGGGAGTTTGTCGAATAAAGAATCACATAGAGTCTTCTATAAACCAGTGTCTATACAACACCCCAATCCAGAAGTATCAGGAAGAAACAGAAGACAGCACAACTGCCAGTGTTTCAAACCACAAACCATTCACCAGTGGTGACTTTGGAGGAACAAAATGGAGACTGAGACTTCTCTTATAAAAGTGATGACTTGAATATAATAAATATAATATAATGTAATAATGATGTATTGTTCCTGAAAAATAGATAAGAATTTTAAGGATTCAGAAACTGAAATTTTTGTGAATCTTTTCATCCATACAATACAATATCCAGCTGCACTGCGACAAAGTTATATGGAAAGATTCAGTTTTCTTTATAATTACCTTATAATTTCATCTGTAATACAGTAATTGAATTATTAAACAATGAGATTATCAACCTCATCAGATCTTTTACAGGAAAAAAACCAAGAAAATAATATATGTGCAGTAAGTGTGCTAATTTTGGTACAACCATTGCTAAATGTTAAAGTTATTATTCACATGCTGTTTCACAGATTTCCTCTCCAAATATTTATGAACTAAGCTAGTAGGACAAAGAAAACTGAATGGTTAAAAGTCAGTTTTATTTCTATATAAACATCCTAAAATTAATATTGTCAACTTTCTAGGATATCATGTATTGGGGATAAGCCAACTTGCACATACTCAACACTAGAGCCCCAAAGTATTTTAGAATGCACAAATATGAAGGCTGGAGTCAGGTCATTACATGTACCCTGTGTTTAGTAAATTTATAATTTTTCCCCACTCTTAAATCTATATTAATTTAATTTAATTTAAATTTGCAAATTTCACAGTTTAATAAAATGGCAGTGTAAGCATATTAAAATATGGAATCACAGAATATGCAAAAGATCCAAGTTGTCTGGTACCCTTGCGACCACAATGAGGTATTTACCTGAGATAGAATTGGTACCTGATTTGATATCAGAATATCTATGATTTAATCACTGATTTTGTAGAAGTCAACCATTTTGTGGTTTTGGCCAAATATTTTATGAATTTTATCATATATTTCTACAACATATGCCAATTAATTGATTGCCAGTTTGTTTTTGTTATACATCCAGGTGTCTCTCTGGTTGTTGAGGGGAAGAAGAATCCTTATCCAAAGGTAAATCAGATGGCTGTGATGAGAAAAGACTGCCAGTTCTGTGCTCAGGATAATTGGGCAACCCTTAGAAGCCTTAAAACCAGATTCACACTTTGCTGACCAAGTTTTTCAATTAGTAGATCACTCAGTGATGAAGAAAAGTCCCATTTTGTCATTCTGTGTAATTCATAAGAATAGTAGAAAGAATTGAAACTTCATCTTGATGGATCTTTCCTGTGATGAGTATGTAATGTTCTTCTGGACCTCTTTTGATTGATTTTAGTTTGAAGTCTATTTTGTTAGATATTAGGATAGCTACTCCAGCTTGTTTCTTAAGTCCATTTGATTGGAAAGTTTATTTTTCCCAGCCTTTTGCTCTGAGGTAGTGTCTGTCTTTGAGATCTTCATGGGTAAACTGGGGATGATGGGTGGACATTGGAGGGTAGTGGATAGAGGATGAGAATAAAAGGGAAAGGGATGGCTGAGCTGGAACAGGGATGGAGTGGGAAAGCAATGAAAGAGATACCATGATAGAGAGAGATATCATGGGGATAGAGAGAAACCTGATGCTAGGGAAGTTGCCTGCGAGAAACTCCAAGAATGACCCCAGCCTGGACTACTAGCAATAGCAGAGAGGGTGCCTGAACTGAACTGGCTTACCCAGTGATCAGATTGGTGAATACCCTAACTGTCATCACAGAGCTTTTCTCCAGTGACTGATGGTGGCAGATGCAGAGGTCCACAGCCAAACACCAAGTAGTCCAATCAAAGAGAGAGAAGAGGGATTCTATGAACAAGTGCATCAGGATCATGATGGGGAAACCTGCAGAGACGACCAAACCAAACTAGTGGGAACTTATGAAAGTTGGATCAATGGCTGTGGGGCCTGCATGGGACTGGACTAAGCCCTCTGCAAGGGAGACAGTTGTGTAGCTTGATCTACTTGGGGCCTCCCCCCTGGTAGTAGGATCAGAATCCATCCCTGGTGCATGAGCAGACTTTTTGGAGCCCACTACCTATGATGGGACACCTTGTGCAGCCTTGAGGCAGGGGGAAGGGCTTGAACTTGCCTCTACTGGATGTACCTCCCCATGGGAGGTCTTGCCTTCTTGTAGGGGGGTTGGGAGGGGGGCTGGAGGGGGAAGGAGGAGGGAAGAGGGGGATCTTTGATTGGTGTGTAAAATGAATAAAAAAATTTCTTTATGAAAAAAGAATACTAGACAGGCACTAACTTGAGAGGTAACTTACTGTTTAAAATTGAGCTGCCTCCGATTAGGGAAGAAGAAATAGTTACTAGTCAGAGAACATAAAATCAACCTGCCATGGCCCCAGGATGAGAAGTTTTCCTAGAAGACAATCATGGAGAGCAGGGGAATGGAAACTCCAGTTCAAAAAGTATAGACAGTGTGAATTTCAGCTCAGATAGAGAGGTGCTGAGGGAAAGATCACTCACTCACAGAAGTCAAGGGCAGAGTATGAGAAAACTCTGGAGTTGGATAACACTGAGCCTAGAGATTAATAGATAGCTAGGAGCCTTCAGCCAACCAGCTGCTATTTGGTGCTATAAAGCTGGTAACACTGAAACTCCAGTAGAAATTTTAATGCACATAAATATATCCTCCCAGCAAAATGATCAATAATTACAGGGTTTGGAAATTACAAAGCCAAGTCCTCCACCTGTGCAGATCTTTGTGTTTTGTTTATTTTGCCCATCCCAATGCTCACAGTATACATCACACTCTACCCACCAAGAACATGAGCTGCTCCAGGAAATATGATCTGGAAAATGTCAAAAGAGTCTGAGACTAGCTCTCAGACTACAAAGGTAAGTGTGGCCAACAGAGGCTCCTAACATGCAAGGCAGGAAAGCAGTGGAGATACTAAAGTAGAGATGGATGTAGTTCACATAGGCATTTGTTCAATGCCGGATCAGGGCCAGCCTGGACCATAGGAAACAGGGCCCATGAGTACATTCAAACTTCTTCCTTCTGCATATGGAGTGGCAATCTTAGCTCTGTCTGTGTGTCTGTCTGTATCTCTCTTTTCTCCCCACTCTGTATTCTTTTCTCTGTGTTTCTCTGTCTCTGTCTTTCTCCCTTTATCTCTCTGTGTGTATTTTCCTCTTTCTCTCTCTCCTTGCCCTCCACCTCACCCCATTTTTTTCTGTTTGACAATTTTAATGATGTTTTCCAATTTGTTGTATTTTTTAAAAATCCTATTTTACTTCTTATTCTCCTTAAATTTATTTAATCTTGTCATCAAACTCTCTCATTATTTGTGGGTAATTTTTATTTGGATTTGTTTTCCTTTTTATTTTCTCTCTCTTGTTCTTTTTCTCTTTCACTTTACCACATTAATCTCCATTTTCCTCACTTTTCTTTTCATTGGTATAATCTTGCTTCTCTATTTTCCTCTTTCTCTGCCTCTTTCTTTTATGCCATCTATTTACTATTTCTACATTTCTCCTAAATAATTTTAAGTTCATAGAAAATTCTATTCTAGTTTTGCTATTTTCAACATTATGGCCACTATCTCTGATTAATTAATTTTAAATATATTCCTATACTTTTTATGATTTGAGTAGTTATAGGGTTTGAGCTCTGAACAAAAGCTCTCTAAATAAGAATATATATAAAAATATTTAAGAATATATATATATATATATATGTATATATATATATTTGTGTGTGTGTGTATATAAATAGCATCACAGAAACATAAAAACAAGAAAGAAAAAGGCAACATGATGCTGGGGATGCTGTGAATGTGTTGCTCTGATTGATTGATAAAAAAAAATGCTGATTGGCCAGTAGCCAGGCAGGAAGTATAGTGTAGGCAGGATAAGGAGAGAGGAGAATTCTGGGAGGTGGAAGGCTGAGTCAGGAGATGTTGCCAGCCGCTGCCGCCATGAGAAGCAAGATGTAAGGTACCAATAAGTCACAAGCCACATGGCAACTTATAGACTAATAGAAATGGGTTAATTTAAGATATAAGAACTAGATAGCAAGAAGCCTGAGCCATTAGGCCAAACATTTTAAATAATATAAGCATCTATGTGTTTATTTGGGTTTAAGTGCCTGTGAGTCTGAGCGGAAATGGAGATAACTCCAGTTATAACATGACTGTACCAAAACATAAATCTT
The DNA here is from genome assembly GCF_007827085.1 of Peromyscus californicus insignis. Lineage (NCBI taxonomy): Eukaryota > Metazoa > Chordata > Mammalia > Rodentia > Cricetidae > Peromyscus > Peromyscus californicus. The sequence goes on along the minus strand of NW_026294514.1, from coordinate 52,662,422 downwards.
TAATTGCTGGGCTCAAAGATGCTGAAGTAGGTAAAATGTCAGATGAAGGCAATTAATAAAGATCAACCTCCCTTCTTCATAAATGAAATTTGGAAGAGAAGGAAGTCACGGGCTAGCAAGATGGTTCAATAGATTAAGGCACTTGCTACCATTACTGACAATCTGAATTCAAGCCAGAGAGTTCAAATGGTGTAAGGAAAGAATTGTTTTTGTTTTTTTGTTTTAATGTTGACCTCTTATTGTCTTATATATGTCTCAGCATAGGCATGAATGCACATACTATCCACCCTCAACAATAATAAATAAAATAAATGTTTAAAAAAATTTAATGTAGGAACATATCTCAACAAAGTCTGTATAAGATAAACACAAAGTCAGTATTAAACTAAAGAGGGGAAACCAAATTATTGATTCTAAAATTAAAAAATAAGACAACGGTACCTAATCTCATTGTTCTTATTCAAAATAGTGCTCACATCTTTGATCTAGTACTAAAACAAAAGAAAGAGCAACAGGATATCAATTAGGAAAGGAAGAAACAAAATGTCTTTCATTGTGACCAACATGGTCATCCTTGAGACCCTCAAGACCAGATATGAAATATAAACAGCAAGATCTCATGAGAAAACAATTAGGCCTAATAAAGTGTTAATCAAGTAACAGACTATAAAATATACAACATACAAAAATTAGTAGCTTTTCCAGATAGCAATAACAAACTTGCAGAAAAAGAAATTGGGAGCTGGATGGGGTGGCGCATGCCTTTAATCTCAGCACTGGGGAGGCAGAGGCAGGTGGATCTCTGTGAGTCCCAGCACAGCCAGGGCTGCTATACAGAGAAACCCTGCCTTGAAAAAATAGAAACTAAGAAGAAGACATTGGAGGAAAATTCCTTTCACAACACTTTCTCATTGAAAACACGATTCTTTCATTTTATTTAATTCTTTACTAGGAGGACACAAGCGTGTGTTGTTGTTGGTGGTGGTGGTGGTGGTGGATGTCCAGTTTGTGTGTCTCAGTGAAGCATCTGAAGGAGTTTGTTCTCTCCTTCCACCATGTAGGAATCAGATAATCAGGTAAGTGGCAGATGCTTTTATCCATCGAGTCACCACAATAATGAAACAACAACCAAACCCTTGAAAAGAATGAACCACGCATGCAAAAGTGGAAAGATTCCTACAGTGAAAATTTAAGACACTGAAAATATATAGCAGAGCAACACGAGAAGGCAGAATGACCGCCCATGCCCATGGATTAGCAGAAATAATACCGTGAAATGGCTGTATTATAAAGCATGAGCTAAGAGGTTTGACAACATACACCATCAAAACTCAATGTCATTCTTCACAGAACTAGAAAAAAATAATCCTAAATTCCATATAGAATCACAGAGACCATCAAGTGGCAAAAATACAGGTATGCATGAAATGTCATAATAAAATTTATGATTTTGTGTACTATTTTTTTATCTGAAGGCATTTAGATAAGTGGGGGATTTTTTTTTCAGTATTTGCTTCAATGATATAACTTTTACAATGTTAGTCTCATAATATTTAAATAGAGAAAAACTTATTTCTATAATAAGATAAGTGGATCATTTAATGTTCAACATATGAATTTGATATAACCCCTTTCTCCATTTGAATGTTCTTTATGTATTTCTTCTTTTCCTTTAGAATGCCTCATGCTGCTTTCTGTGGTGGTTGAAGAAGTAGCAGGGTGGGTTTGTCATACCATGTATGGAGTGCTAACAATAGGGGAAAGATGTATATCAAAGAAAAATTCCTATTGAGAACCCATGAGTCTTTGCTTTCTTCCTAATATTCTATTCAACATTGTTCCCCAGGTATAAGGACATTTTTATTGTCTGCAAGTGCAAGACTGTGAGAGTTATGCTGCTGTTCACTTTAGAGCAAGAAAATAAAACCATGCAGGTTTGCGTGAGATGTGTTCAAGGACAAGCTTCACATGGCCACTCTCCCCTTTATTCTTCTTGACACCAATTTATTTCACAACACAGTGATTTCTTGCAAATTGTTTTGCTGGATTATGCAGAGAATTTTGAAGAAACTGGGAAAGCAACTTTGTGTGACATGAATTTTGCCAGTGTGTGCTCTTTATTCAAATCTCATCTTATAGGTACACTATTCTATACTCTAGCTAAGGTACCTGTAAAAATGGAAACTGAAATTTTTTCACCTTTCTCTCAGATTTTTTTTTGTTGTTATTTTATTACACTCACAAACAACCAGATGTGATTCATTCTTCCAAGGCTAGTTTGGAATATTCAACACTTGTTTTCCTGAACAATTTAGGTTCAATGATCTCCGGTCTCCCCATGTAGTCTAAAACATAACGATCTGAACTTAATTGTCTACTGCTGTGAAATTTTTTGAATAATCACTACAAGGAGCTATTTTAGTCATTTTGCACTGATAAGAATATAGGTTAGCTTGGATTTTTAAAATTCATTATCTTATTATTATTTTTAAGTATTATTATTGTTATTTCTAGGTTGACCTAGAAATTGAACCTAGGTTTCAAGCACTCCACCTCTGTGTCACCACAGCTCTTTGAAGATATCAGCTTCAAGCCCCACCATAGCGGTGTGCATGAATAAAGTGAAGACAATGAGTAAGATGATACTCTCTTAGCAAAGCCCACATTTGTGCTTTCATGTTTCTTAACTTTCTAAGTGCCTTGCCCTTTCTTTTAAGCATCTTGTTTAAAAATCTATATTTAAGAAGGTCTTTGGGGGCTTGGTAGATGACTCAAGGGGAATAGTTCTTAAACTGCAACCATGAGGACCAGAGTTCAAATCCCCAAGTAGTCATGGCTTCCTGGCCTGTATCCTGAGAATTGGAGGAAGAGGGTAGACACAAGTAGACCTCTGGAGCGTGGAGACTAGTCAGCCTAGTCCAGATGGTGAATATTTGCTTCAGGGGGAGACACTTTCTCAAATGTTGGGGAGCAGTAGAGGATCACAGCTCATTTTTTCTTCTGGCCTTTGAATGAGTATCCATGGATGTATACACACGAAATCATGTACATGCACAATACATGCATTTACAGCATAACAGCATATAACACAGATGCACACAACGTGTTTTAATAAAATACTCACTGAAACTGAACAGATTCACTAGTCCCATCCTTCCCCAAGCATATAAAAGTGCATGGATTAATGAAAGACACTGTTAGATACAGAGAGTTGCTTAGAGAAAGCAGACACCAGCTGAGCTGTCTGAAAGAGGCTCAGACCAACTAAGTTACCTGGAAATGGCACTGCCCAGCCTCCTGAGCTGGCTGCAGTCTATGCACAGCACTCCAGGTCCCCAGCTTTCATGAGCTATCATCCGCTGGGATGGACTCTGGTGATGGAGCTGTCCTGGAGTAATTGCCATCCTGAAAGGATCCCCTCACCCACATCCTGTTAGTGACTCCAATAAAATGTTTCAATAAAATGGTTCGCCTTGGTGATATTCTTACTTCCTCTTGTCATAAGTTCCCTCTCTGAGTTGAGTAGACGTTTCCCCATGAATAGTGCCTCTCAATGACTACCAATATTTCTACTTGAACATGTTACTGTTTAATGCTCTCTAGGCTTACTGTAGTCCATCCTTCTAAAGATTTTATCCATAAAATTGCATTCTATATTTTATGCAGCCACATACTTTATACATATATACTTAATCTCAATAATATGATCTCCTTAAAACAGTATTAGGTGACCTTAATGACTTTTTCTTAATTGATTACATTTAGAAAGCTTTAAATAAGAGAAGAAATGTCTAACTTCAGAAAGAAAGGATATCATTACATAAATTCTAATTTGTTTCAAGTTTAGAATGGAAGCACACATTCCATTTTATTCTTTTTTATTGTAACTTATTTATTTCTTCAACAGTAAATAAAACATATAGAAGATTTTTATTAAATCAATATTTTAATAGTTGTGGGATAAAATTTATAAATTTTGAACAAGAACTAGATAAAGCAACTATAGTCATCTTAGAATTAGACATTACATTATAAAATCAAAATATCTACATCTTAGAGATGGAGATAAAAAATGAACAACAAAACCAACAAGCCCCATAATGTCTCATTTTCACAGCAAGACTACCTCTACCTGGTCAGCATGGTATCTCTTTTATCTCAGTTATTTAAATTTTTTTTTTTCTTTTACAAGCTGTTTGAATTTTCAAAGACACTTTCTAATCATAGCAGGGATATATAAGTATCTTTTCTAAAGCTGACCCTTACTCTGAAGTATGAATAAAAGAAAACAATGCATACAGACATATCTCTTTGTCTTTGAATGGGTGTGACTTTGCAGAAAAGAAGGCCTGCAATATTAGAGATAACCTTTTCCAGCTTTCTGTGTATCATTCACAGCATAAGCAGGATAAAATGTTGTCAGAATAAGCCTCGAGCTCACAGGCCTAGATAAAATGCAGTCATCTTTTTTTCTAAAGGGGAATCCTCTAAGGGCCAGAAAACTCTCATGAAGTTGCTGTCCGGTGTAGGAGTTCCCGAGGTTAGAAAAACTGAAGACTGAAATACTACAGGACTGGGCCTGTCTTTAGAAAATAAAATGACTGTCTTCCTTCCTTCCTCCCTTCCTTCTTTCCTCTACTTTATCTCCCTTTATAATCAGTAATATGGCAAATTCATTCAAAGTCCTAACCTTGCAAGTATGAAGATACATGAAGGGCTACTCTTTAAAACACAAAGTCATAGGATTACTTCATTGATACATATGCAAAATGTTATTATTGGTAATTGTTTTTGTTTTCATATAGCTTTAAGTATACAGATAAATATATTTTTAGTTGCACAAATATTTATTTGCTCGTTGTTTGTTGTTTGTTTGTTGACAGGGTCTCATATAACTCAGTATAGCCTTGAGGCTACTGGGCAGCTGAGGCTGGTCTTGAACTCTTGATCTTCTCACCTGTTCCTCCTTCCAATAATATGAATATTATTAAATATGAAAATAAATAACCAGTATGTGTCACATTTTGGGGCATGTTATCACATTTTTATACAGACAACACACAAAATGGATGATTTAAGAAATGCAATATTATCTTTTATAGTAATTCAGTTCACAATATTATCAGCTGCAAACCTCACAATCTTTTTATTATACATGGACACAGGAAGCCAATATTTAAAACCCCCTTTCTCTTAAGTGACACAGGACAATAAAAAACTGTCCTGATACTGAAAAAATAATGAAAGAAGCCCTCCTGAAATGATCATGAAGCAAAAGCTTTCACAGAAGTGAGCAACACCCATGGGCATGGAAAAATATAACTTAATGGGCATAGAATTTCCATTCCCAGATCAAAATTTTCAGTCATAAAAACAATCTAAGAGCTAATTTTATTTTTTCTGAAGTATTTTTGCTGAAAATAATGAAAACACATTTGAACAGAAGTTTAGAACTCATAAACATCAGTTGAATGACATAATATGTACATTATCAGATTTCAGTTAACTGATTTTATTGTTATTTCTCCTCCTTTCTGAATTTTGAAACTAGAGTTCTAATTATCAATATTCATTCATTAATAACTTTTCTGGAACTTTATATCCAGTATATGAATCCTGCCTATTAACACAAGTTTCAACTCACACTGCTTGTTAGTCAAGCTCAAAATAAATGTGAATTCTAAAATTGTGAACAAGCTAGGTATCATAATAGCTCATGACTTAAAAAAAATAAAACCTGTTCTAATAATACGTATTTGTGTAACACAAATTTTAAGAGCATGCATGCTGAGTGTGAAGTCTTAAAGACGTGGGTTCCTGGTATTACAGTAAAAGCAATATTATTATTATTATTTTTACTTTTAGATATGCAGAAGACTGCGAAAAGCAGGTTTATAAACAGATAACCATAACACATTACGATGATGCTACTCCAGAGAGGTGTATATGTGTGAAGATGACTGAATGATTAGTCAATTCACCAGTGAAGGGAATAAAGTGGACTTTATGAATGACTAAAATATCACTAATTAAATTAAAGTGATTTGGCCACAGGAAAAATATACTTAGACTATCTAACAGATATGATAATACTATGGGACTATTGGATTTTAGATTATCTGATATCATTAAGTAAAGGGAAAACACAAAGATCATGTGTTTACAGAAAGCTGAAGCAAATAAGAACCAGATTGTGAATATGATTTAACAAACAATAAAATGTAAAAGAAAAACCACCCACCTCCCCTACAAAAAACAAAGCAAACAAACACCAGCAAAAACAAGAAAACCTAGAGATTTGAGGGAGACCATTGAGTGGGGTAGGGATTAACAAAAATTAAGGATGTATAGAAGTCTTATGAATACTCACTACTTTGTAAATTAATTTAAATTTATAATTACCAAAAAAATGTATTTGGACAGAGTTACTCTGCATAAGTCAATGATGATGCTACCTACTGTAAACAATCATTTCTTAAAATGAAATCCTAAATCTAGGTGTGGGACATTACCTTATTAACTGTTGGCCAAGAAGGCCATAGAGGTTTCCAAAAACAATATAAGCTGTTGCCATTGCTCAGGGTTGTTAACTAGGTGGTAAGACTCTATTGCTGAAAACAGCACAAACTTTGGTTGCAGGGCATACAGAAATTAAGCTGGAAGTTAACTGGATACTTCTTCCTGGATGACCAGATTTTATAGTGTGAGAGATGCTATCAAAGGAGCTCTGAGGAACAAAAAAAACTTTGGTGGCCTCATCTAGTGGTATGTCCTACACAATATAATATTGACCTGCTAGGCAAGATGCTCCCAATGGCATAATTATGGCACAAATGTTTCTAGTATAACTTGACTGCTTTCTGATTGTATTTGAAGTCCAGTCTGCAGAAGGTCATTCATGCCTGGTACTGTAAACCTATTCAAAGGAACATGGCCAGGGAGATACTTGACCCTGTAACAGAACTTACTGATATTGTAGGTTATTTGATGGCACTGTGAAATTCCAAGACTGCATTAATAAAATTAACCTTGGATTAGGTGGTGGAGCCAGCACCTAGTTCACAAGAATTAGCCATAGAGAGGACAGAGGAACTAGGAATATGGATAGAGAGACTCACAGGAAGGCATAGGGAGGGACTTAGAGATTCACAGCCTTTGTGGTTTGGGATGAGTGGAGAGATGCTTCTTTTGTTGGGTCTCTGGCCAAAAAGGAAGGTCAGCTGGTTGCTTCTCAGCTTCTCTTTTCTAGAAGGTTTTCACCCCAACGTGTGACTCTCCAGTCTTTATTAGTAAATAGAATGATAGAGATTTAGTTAAAACCTACATTTGGCAGCCTTGGCCAAACCAGGACTCATACAGAAATCCTTCCAGGCTGCATTCTGAATGGAGGGATGCTGACTATGGGGCAGCAGGGTGCAGACTGTAGGTAAAACATCAGTAGATTCAGATGCAGCCAGTAAGCTGACAGAAAAACAACATTTACTGCCCAATGTGGGATATGACTACTGTAGCTGGAGTTTTCCTGCCTGGCCCACAGTCAGGACAAATCTCTCTCACCCGCCAGTCCCAAGCCGCTCAAACCCGATCAAGTAAACACAGACACTTATATTGGTTACAAACTGTATGGCCGTGGCAGGCTTCTTGCTAACTGTTCTTACAGCTTAAATTAATCCATTTCTATTAATCTATACTTTGCCACGTGGCTTGTGGCTTACCGGTACTTTACATCTTCCTTGTCCTGATGGCGGCTGGCAGTGTCTCCTCCACCAGCTTCCTGTTCTCTCAATTTTCCTCTCTGTTAGTCCTGCCTATACTTCCTGCCTGGCCACTGCCAATCAGTGATTTATTCATTGACCAATCAGCAACACATTTGACATACAGACCATCCCACAGCACCTCCCCTTTTCTTTTCTTAAAAAGGAAGGTTTTAACCTTTACACATCTCCAAAGTCAGCTTGGTATATTTGGGAATTTGGGCGTAGCTTCTCTTACTACTTCCTGCTGGAGGGGGGCGCTGTATCTTCTGGGGAAACAAAGAAAATTTTAGGATCATGGAGTAGTCCGTGAGACTGTATCATCTGAGCCAGTTGTCTTGAAATGGTTCTGGATGTTGGATCATCTGGGCCATGGTGTCATCGGAGACCTTTCAGGGGGTCTTGGCTGGTCAAACCTGATGTATCTTACTCTGGAACAAATCCATAGCCTCTTGCTTTCTGTGGAAACAAAAGAGACTCTTTTCCAAAGCAACATATCCTTACATCCAAATTTTGAAGTCAAAGTATCTTTAAAATATACATACTGGTTTAACTCAGCTTCCTTTACAATCAAATATCTCTCTGTAGTTAAGAATCCCAAAGACAACACAATCCAGACTGTCTGTGTAATAGTCATCTCTACGTGGCTTATTTTTTATATTAATTTTACTGTCTCTTTAAAGACTTTATTTTTTAAAACCATGTATTTGTTTTTATACTGTATATATCACTTTTTTTTTCTCTTTCAAGCCTACGTATATTTTACACACATTTTAAACTATTACATCTGAATCTGTCTTATTGTGAATCTATTGCTTTAAGCTGCAGCAGCTGTGGCTGCTGGCTCCGCCCACCTCAGCTTCCCAACATGGCGTGGTACTTTACCGCCAGCTCTGGGAGCTATCGTGGGTCTATGCTTTTATCCAAGCAGCGTGTAGCCCAGAAACCTCTTTTTTTGTTTTGTACTAGCAAAGGCTAAATCCACAATGTAGCTTAATGTGCCACTTGCAGAGGCCTCATTCCCGCCAAACTGCAGATCGAGCACACACGCTAGGAACCCGCCAGTAGCTCAAACCGGCAGCTGCTGCTCATTTGAGAGAGACAATTAGGAAGCTGTTTTTAGCTCCGTTTTAGAATCTTTTTTCTCAGTTTTTAGGTGGAAACTCGTGCCCCACGTTGGGCGCCATTTGTAGCTGGAGTTTTCCTGCCTGGCCCACAGTCAGGACAAATCTCTCTCACCCGCCAGTCCCAAACCGCTCAAACCCGATCAAGTAAACACAGACACTTATATTGGTTACAAACTGTATGGCCGTGGCAGGCTTCTTGCTAACTGTTCTTACAGTTTAAATTAATCCATTTCTATTAATCTATACTTTGCCACGTGGCTTGTGGCTTACCGGTACTTTACATCTTCCTTGTCCTGATGGCGGCTGGCAGTGTCTCCTCCACCAGCTTCCTGTTCTCTCAATTTTCCTCTCTGTTAGTCCCGCCTATACTTCCTGCCTGGCCACCACCAATCAGTGATTTATTCATTGACCAATCAGCAACACATTTGACATACAGACCATCCATGCCAGCCAGCACTACCACAGTCAGCTAATATCCTTGCAAGGCTGAGCTCCAGCAGCCAACACTGCTCATGGGGGCCCCTCACAGAGACTATGAAGGGTAGGTTCAAGTTCAGGAATTGTGGAAGGGACCCCAAGGTCACTACTAAAGTCACTGCTGAAGTCAGCAGATTTTGTGAGACACCAGGGAAATTCTTAAGGAGAGAGGTAAGTAATATTAAAAAAAAAAGAAAGAAAGAAAAGAAACATCTTTCCAATATTAAAAATGGGAAATATCACAGTGCAGAGAGCTAGGACTCTGTATGGTGCTACTATGGATGGCTTGAAAATGAAAAAGAAAAAGAAGATATAACCAATTTAATGGGATTGACATAATGGCAATTTTAGTTGAGGTTGACATAATGCTGATTATAATTACTATCAGTTTGATAATTTATATTTTATCCTTAAAAAGTGGTTAATAACTGTACCAAATATGAAAATTCATTGATAAGATACAAGTTTTAGAAAGGTTTACTATTGAAAAGACACAAGCCTTAGAAAGACCTACTAATGAAAATAAGAGAAATCCTCAGACACAGACAAAAGAATTTAGACAATACCACACCACTGCACAATGAAATTGAAGAGGGCAGCCCAAGGTTGTTAGAACACCAACTTTACTTTATGTACTTACATACAAGAACAACCAACAGATGAGAGGCACATGTGAAGTTATGCAGAAATTAAATGGAATTCTATAGAAATATTAGATTTGAGGAGATATAAGGAAGCAGCCACTTCATATGGTTTGTATTCACCCTATGTAAAGCAGGTATTAAATTCATGGACATCTTAGAATAGAATTATCCTCCAAGACTAGAAAGATTTAGCTACAGCATATTGGAAGTTGTTCCTCAGTTACAATGGTTAACAAAGTAGAAAGAGGAGGGTGGGGTCATAGAACAATGAAATAGGGCTAGAGGTACTGATAATTCCCAAGACCAGTTTTCTCAGTAAAGGTATGCTGAATTGCAAAGATAAATTTGAATTTTATGATCACACCTTGGCCCTATGTCATTTAGCAACTTTGAGTGACTGGGACAGTGTTGAAGAATCAGGAAAGACATCTGAGTCATTTACTGAAATTAAAGAAAACCCAAAAGAAGCCTTCACTGATTTTTTTTTTGCAAAGATTGTTTTCAGCTGTTAATAGAATAGTAACAGATCCAGAATTCAGACAAATATTAATTGAGTCTTTGGATTTTTTGAACATGCTAATTCAGAATGTAAGAGGGTGATTATGCCTTTAAAGGCAAAATCAGCACCAATAGATGAATGGATTAGAAATACAGCTGATATTGGATCTCAAATTTATGATGCTACTTTGATAGGAGCAGTAATTTCTAAAACCTTTAAGAAAAATTAAAATGTCAGTTGTTATAATTGTGGTGAACAAGGTCATTTGAAAAGAGGTTGTAGGCAAGACACTCCTAGAACCATTTTTTTTTCTATAGATAATCCAAACAGAAGGCCATAGCTTTCTGGAATAAGCAGAAGGTGTGGCAAAGGCTTGCATTGGACCAATGAATGCAGATCAACAAGGGACAAACAAGGTTACCCTTTGCCATCGGGAAATGCCTTAGGGTGTCTCTTCCAGGCCCCAATATTAATTTTGGTTCAATCATTCCCTGCCAGGATAGAGAAACTCATTCCCAAAGCCATTAAAAGACTTAATGCCTGTTGTTAAAAACCATACTGATCTGGATGTGATCAAGGACAGAACAACTTCTGTAGATAAAACAAAAATTTCAGGGGAGACCAAAAAACAAGTATATTTGGCAAACTGCTATAAATGATCAGAGGCCAAAATTAAAAGTGCAAATAAATGGCATTGAAATTATAGGTTTATTGGTCACAGGAACAGATATAACAATAATTCCACCAAAATCTTGGCATCTAGATTGTCCTCTTCAGGAGGTAAATATTCAGCTTCTAGGGATTGGAACTTTATCGCAGATAATACAAAGTACAAGATACGTTGAGTGTATAGGACCAGAATGACAGATAGGAAAATTAAAGTTGTATGTGGCTGACATAGGAATGAATTTATGGGGACATGATTTGTTTCAGCAATGGAAAACACAGATTAACATTCCTCCAATCTCAGCAACAAATCCTAAAGAATGCTTCTGAGAGAAATATTAAAAGGTATTATCAAGAATAGTTAAAGACTGTTCAGATTGTACATAAGCAGGGCACAGCAGCTGTTGGTCTTTCAAAGGTACCAACAGCCCTACCTATAAAATGGTTGGCTGACAAAACTGTGTAGGTGGAACAATGGCCTATGACATCAGAAAAATTACAGACACTAGAGTAGTTGGTACAGGAGCAGCTAAATACTCAACACATTGAAGAATCCACCAGTCCATGGAATTCTTTTATGGAGACTAGTAACAGATCTGAGAGCTATTAAAAAGGCCGTCCAGGCATAGGGCTCTTTACAGCTTGGGATTCCTTATTGCCAAAGGAATAGACTACTATAGTGATTGATTTAAAAGACTGCTTTTTTATCATATCTTTACAAGAGCAGGATAGAAAAAAGTTTGCCTTCATGGTGCCACTTACAGTAATTCTAAACCTAGTAGAAGATACCAGTGGAGGGTCTTGCCCCAAGGTATGTTAAACACCCCCACTTTGGGTGTCAAATGTTGTTTTTCTGTCAGCTTAGTGGCTGCACCTGAATCTATTGATATTTTAACTACTGTCTGTCTGTGCCCCACCACCCGGCAGTCAACACCCCACAGTTCAGACCATGGCCTGGTGAAATTTCTGGTCATTTTGGCACTGGCTTGGAGGAGGCCACCAAATGTAAGTTTTAACTAAGTCTGTATTGTTCTATTTACTAATAAAGACTCAGGAGTCAAATGTTGGGAGAAAAACTGCTAGATCAGAGAAGCAGAAAAGCAACCAACTGACCTTCGTTTTTGGCCAGAGACCCAACAAGAGAAACATTTCTCCACTTATCCCAAACCCCTGCCACCCCACCCCCGCAAAAAAGAGAATCTCTAAGACCCTCCTTACTCCTTCTTGTTCATCTCTCTATCCATATTTCTGGTTCTTCCATTCTCTCTATGGCTAATTCCTGTCACCTAGGTGTTAGCTACACCTCCTAATTGAAGGTTAATTTTATTAACATAGTCTTGGAGTTTCACAGCATGATCAAATATCCTGCAAAATACTGCTGTTGTTTTGGTAAATGTACATACTGTCAAATTGCCTTCTGAATGTATGTATTACATTGTATGATTACAGTAGTAGATTAGTGATGCTCTCAGTTTTGATCAGGATCAGATGCCTTATTTGTAATGGGCAATAGTTAATGGAGAGACTCATAATTGGTAGACTGCTGAGTGTTCAGTCTTAATAGGTATAGCTATACTTCCCATGCCAAGGGTTAGAGAACATCACTAAAGGAAGGCCAGAAAGAATATAAGAACTGAGGATAGGAAGGAATGATGACAATTGTTGTCTTCTGGACATGATATTGTCCCAGGACTTACTGAACTTACAAACTCAGAGTAGCTATAGTACCCGCATGGGTCCAGCACAAGATTAAGACAGCTAACACTTTAGCATAGGTGGAGGAGGAACACATGAAGCCACATCCTAAATCAAGGAGCAACTGCCAGCTAATGGTGGACAAAGAAGTTATTTTTTTTTCAGAGATGTAGCTTTTCATAAATTGTCCATGATGAAGTCAATAACCCCACATCCATGCACATTCAAGGAAACATAATTTAACATTATGGATTGGTTTTAAAAATAAATAAATAAATAGATGAAAGTAAGAGGAAGACAAGTTGGGAAGGGTTCCAGAGGGGTAAGAGGGGAATGGGTGTTCATCTGATCAAACTACATTATATACATCTACAAAATGGCCAAAGAATAAATTAAAAAATTACTAAAAATGAGAAATAATTTTCTTTTCTCTATAGACAAAGCAAAAGATGTAACAGATATAATCAGACATGTACTCAGAAGAATACCAGAATAAGAAAATCTCATGAGCATATTAAAAAAAGATGATTCAGACTAAACATTTCCATTACATGAAGAGGACAAAGAAGCTGGCTAAGCAATCATGATGATAATCAGTGTGTAAGAGGATGACCACTTAAAATAGGGAAGTTTGGCTGATGGCATAGGAGCCAGCAGAGTCAAGAGATTCCAGCCTGACCTAAATTTGACATTATGACCTCTGCTCTTGAACGGCTCTCTTTGAGTGATATGTTATGATATGATAGTTCAAAGTGCATTCTAAAATTATTAGAGAAGTTAAATCTGACTAGGTTAGGAAAAAAATCCAAGACAAACTGAAAACATTTTCTTAATATGTCAAAAAGTCTGAGTATGGTATTGAAAATACAAAAGCAACTGGGTGTTAGGGCACAAACCTGTATTCTCAGTACCCAGAAGTCTGAGGCAGGAGAATTGCAATCTTGAGGCTATCCAGGGCTACATTTCAAAACCTTGTCTCAAAACAGAACTCAAAGGAAAATTATAGTGTTCAATTTTCCATAAAGCTAGAAATTTAAATAGTCCTAGCTAAAATTAGGAGAATAGTGTATCTATTATAATTTTCTGTTAAAAATACATCACTCCTTTAACTTCTTAGTGCTTATAGCACTCTGTCCACGGTAGACTCAGTCACTGGTGATAGGAACAGAATGAACTGATGAAATGTATGTAAAAGTACTGCTATGGTTTTATTTATTTATTTATTCTTTCTAAAATTCATTGGTACATAAAATAAGTACCCTATATATTTGTTAACTTACTTAAGTAGTAATAACATATTTATGAATAAAAATTTTCTTGACATAGGAAAATAAACTGTTTACTAAGTCCATTCACATCTTTTTGTCTGTAGGGAAGATGAAAAATATCACATAGATAATAAGAACTATTAAATATTAAAATATCACTGAAATTATAATTTTATTACTTTTGTATCAATGAAAAATATTTAAACAAATTGAATTTGTAATGAAAGCTTTTAATTACCATTAAAGTTATCTAATCATTAGATTATAGAAATTTAGAATCTTCAAACCAGTGTAAGTTAGAGTAAACAAACGTTGACATGTGAAAACTGGGTGTTGATGAAGAGTGCAACAGGGAAATGATAGCTGAGTGCTCTATGAACTGTGATTATTACTATAAGCCCTGTGACTGGTAATATCATATGAAAGTCTCCTCTGTCTGCAAATGTTTTAAATTTGAGAAACAAAAGTACTAAACATATGCAGTCTGGATATTATGAGAAATGTATGTTAATGACCACTTTAAAAATCATTTCATGGCTAGAGATGTAGCTCAGTGCTTAGTATATTTTCTTTGCATATTCATACCTGAGCATTTGATTCATATCACAATCCCAAAATAAACAATGAATAGTACCATATATTTTAAAAACATAATTTTTAAAATGTTACTTTAATGATTGTATTTAATGGCTGAGCTCATAAAAATGTTTTTAAATGAAAATAAATTTACATTTTATTATTTTTGACAATTTAATTTATTTATAATTTTAATTTTTTGGGATTATAATATGATAACAAATATTTCTTCCTTCTATTTTCTCCTTCCTAACACTCCCATAAAACCCTCTCTGTTCTTCTTTAAATTCCTGGCCTCTTTTTCAACTTGCTATATTGCATGCATATAAGTGTGTGTGTGTGTGTGTGTGTCTGTCCTAAATATAAAGAGCTCAGTTCATATTATTGTGTTACTGGTATGCATGTTTTCAAGCCTGGACATTTGTCACTGATGTGCTCTTCCCTGACGAAGATCATCTCTCCCACTCTCAGCTTTCCTCATTTGCCTGTCGTTTTTTGTGTATGGTTGAAGCCTCATGACCTTTTTCCAGGCTGCTTTGGCATGTCCATTGGTGTCATCCTGTTCACTCACATTTGGAAAGACATGTTGATGAAAGTTTATAGGTCTGATAGTACTAGGAGACACAGTCTCACAGCAAACTCCCTTATCCACTGGCTCTCATACTCTTTCTACCTCCTCTTTTGTAAGGCCAAAAGACTCTCAAAATGGACAGCCTTGCTGTGACTCTCAGTTGCTCCCCATAGGGAATGTAATTCAAACACAGGGCCCAGAGACCCCAGAGCTGGAACTATCATGAACGTCCTCTCACTGAGGACCAACTTTCATGGTACCAGAAGACACCATGGAAGCATCCAAAGGAGGGCAGCAACCAACAGTTCTACACAGCTATGTTGTCAATGAACCACACCAATGACCAGCATGGCACAAAAACTCCAAAGGTGCCAAAGTGGCAAGCATACCTTGGTGATAACCAATAGGCCTCTGACTAGAATTAAAACATTCTCAACAAGAGAGAAACCATGTTTGGGAATGAAATCCTAGTTAAGTACCCATTGCTGGTGAAGTCTTGGTTACTGGAAGATAACCTATGACCACTATTTAACTGAACCATTAATTCCTAACAACAATGTATAAATATTTGTTTTTATAGTCACAGATAAGAATAGTCATCATTGCCCATGAAATTATTATACCTAAAGATATTTTAAACACTTTACTGTTATAATTAAACAATTGCATTTTAAATTTCAAAGTCAAGATAATTCTACCCTTTGTGTGGTACCATTGCTTACTAATCATCATTTATCTTTAATCATTTCTTGTGATATGTTGAGGTAAGCTGTTTGGTCTCACCAGAAGTAAATAGCACTGTTCTGAATTCACTTTTAAACACAATATTATAATGTCTACCAATGAAGCTGAGTATAGTGGTGTATACAGTTAAACCCAACACCCAGCAGGCTAAAGCAGGAGGAGGTTTGTAGGCAAAGTCCAGTCTGTGATATACAAGACCTTTTCTCAAAAATCAAAATCAAAATATAATATTTTGTAGTATAAAGTTTCTAAGTTATATTTCTGTTTGAATGAGGACTCAAGCCAGGTAGAGTGTGTTTTACTTCTATAACTATATGAACTATAGTAATTGGCAATTAGTTAATGTAATTTAAATGAAGGAATATATTATAATTTTCCTAAAAGAATATCAAGGCTTTATATAAAATCCTGTACCGGTTCCCTACGCACTTAATCTGCCTCGTTATTCCAGAACTACTAACAAGTTTGTAATCTTAGCAAAACTGTAAAGAGATACCAATTTTGAATATTTCCTACAATGAAAGAAAATGAAGAGTCTCATCTCTCTTCTGTCAAGCGACAAACTGGGGGACAGAAGACCAAATGTGTCCTTGTTAACAATAGCATATGTTCCAAATTGCCAAAAAGTACTTACGTTTAATGTAGTGTTCCTATGTAATTGAAGTATTCTGCCGTATCTCATTTTTCAGAAAGAACAAGATATATTCATACAAATGAGTATGTTTGCAGCTCAGATAAGCCAGTCTGACTTAGCAAGGATGGATATTGATATGCTCACGTGCTCATTTCTATACACTATGTAAGGAGAGAGGACTTGATGTAAACTTATCTTCAAGATGGAATGGGCTGCTGACAAAGAACAAAAGACCCTTTCTCTTAAGATAAGAACAATCTCCTGATTAAAGCTCTTAGGATGTGGAACTGTTGTTCAATAAGAACAAGAGGATTATGGACATTGGCTGGTAAGAATAAGAGTGGCATTAGACACACTGTACAACACTCAAAGTCATGAACTCAAGGTTTTTCTTGGGCTTCCCCTCTATCTCTCCTTGTAAAATTCTTACAAAGAAAGAGAGTGGTGGTTACATTTTGGGCTAGAGAGATGGCTCAACAGTTAAGATCTCTTGCTGCTTCTGTAGAAGACCAGGGTTTAGTTCCCAGCATGCACTTTTATGGTCTGTTCTGGCTTCTTCCCCTTCCGGCCTCTGTAACCACCAAGCATACACAGGATGTAAAAACATACATGCAGACAAGTCACTCATACACATCAAAAGCTGTTTCAATTTTCAGTTCTCCTATACTTAGTAGCAAAGTTTAATAGAAATTTCCAAATGTATGTGAGGAACCCACAAATTGACAATTGAAAGAAGAACCACTTAGCCAACAGTATCTATGTTGACAATCATATAAGCAAATGAAATAACATTTTATTGTGTTAGATCCCTTACTTATGGTATTGCTTATGGCTCTTGAACAACTTTGACATAAATGTTAATTAAAACTGGACAAATGATAAGTAGATTAGAGACATAGAGACAGAAGCTAGAAACATGACAGTCACATACATGACCATGTGTCCCTCAGAGAACTGCATTGCAAGAAGTGTTTCATTGAGTAAAATTGTAATTGTTAAGACATCAAAGACTATACTTCAAACAAAGTAAGATGGCTACTGTGTCACATGGTAATATGATTCTGTGGGCACCCACTGTACATGGGATCCATCATTGACTGAATCCTGATTATACAGTCTGTGACTGCATATTCTAATAAAACACACACACACACACACACAAGCTTACAATGAGTCAATTTAATTTAGTTCTTAGTGATTACTAACATCCTTTGTAGAATGCCAAAGTTTTAAAAAATAAATCATGTCCACACAAAGAGGTTTTTTTTTTCCTCAGAAAGGATTCAAAGATAAATACCCCTTGCTATCTTTAGCAACAGTCATATCAGTGCTGTGAATATATTATTAAAAAATCTTTAAAAATTAAGTGATTTAATTTTTCCCATTATAATGTCTGGCATGAAATATCAACTGCCATTGGATAATTTCTCTGTATAAATACTTTTTACCTTTGCCTGCCTATTTTTAAATTATTTTAAAGAGTCATTTGAACTGCCTAAAAAAGTTAATGTCAAGTGCCAAAATTACATCCAAAACAAGAAAGTTAATCTTCCTCCCAAAATGAAGATATTAAAATCCATTACTGTTTCATTAAAGAATATATTTTGTATAACACATATACATATTTGATTTAATTTTGAATGTTTGTTTATGATTTTAAATTTCCTTTATAATCAAGACTATTTGATTTGAAATGTAAATTCTGCACTTAATTTAGCAAGATTCAGTGGTTGTATTTCATTTTAATAGAATCCACATTGTTATGTAAGTTGTAACAGAACTGGAGAGAAACTGTTTCAAAAGCCTTGGGACAGACTTTAGAAGTGAACACTGCAATTATTTTCTTTTGGAATGTGTGGTTTTTTTTTTACTGCCCTTGGGTTTATTCAATGCTGATTGCTACTCAACTGTCATGAATCTCTTTAAAATGGAATACTGAGTAATTCCTCATGAGCAATTGTCAGTCACATTTGAGAAATGAAATCCGAGGAATCAAATTCATTTGTCACACATTTCTAACTTCACAGTGGTGTGTATTTCTCTAAACAACTAACCCATCAATTATGCTACTTTCCAAATGTACAAAGTTAGACTAAATTCTTTGAAATGCCAAAGATGTACATAGAAATATAGAAATAAGAAATAGGAGATTGAAAGAGTATATTAAAAATGTAATGACCATTCCAATGAAGGTTGACATCATCTGTCAGTGCCTAAGGGGTGCAACCTCAATTTCTATATGGAATTCTCATTACATGAAAACCATTTTTCCTAAATTCATAAAATATTTCATTCATATTTTTGAAAATGACTTTAGTTCTTTTAAAATGAAGAAAGCATAAATGATAGGTATTGACATATCATGCAGAGTCATTCATATAACTTGTCATGAAGGCATAAAGAAAGGATTTTTCTCATTTGTTGACGTGTTGAAAATGTGAGTGACTTCAGAAGCTGTGTGTGGCAGGAACAGGTGATAGATAAATGGTTCATTGACTAACAGGCAAATTGCACAGCATCCTGTTCTGGAACCTCAATCAAAAGACTGTGTATTCTTGCCTCTTTCACTCTCAATCTGAGGGTCTTTGATCACTAGAACAAAGACTGAAGCTGCATTTTTTCCTTTTACCCTTTGCCCACCCCTGCATACATATCAATATTCATTCAACGATGGTTGTATTAGCACAGTTCATCTGCCTCACTCCTATTCAAGGAGCACAGCTTTCTACATTCCTAAAAGGAACCCTGACCTTAAAATGAGACAATAAACCTAGTTCTTTGACTCTGAGGCCACAACATTTCACAATTTCTAGAGTTAACAGGTGAACAGAGTGGTGGTGATGGTGGTGACCAGCAGTGTGGAAGTAGGTTGAAGAGCATTGGCATTAGTTTCAGGATGGATATGGTGCTACACTTACTTTCCCATCTGAACTTCAGTCTCATCTACCACCTTCAAGGGCTGATTAATTAATTGGCAAAAGGTAGTTAAGCCTATCAAATATGGAACCAAATTTAAAAAAACCAGGGACATGTGGTGTCGCGTCCGCCTCGACCAGCAAGGAAGACGCAACACCAGGCTCTTCTCCAAGCAGTTTATTCAGGAACCTTGAGACAATCTTCTGACCCCAGGAAAAGCCATCTTCTCACTCTCTCACTCTCACTCTCACTCTCTCTCTCTCTCTCTCTCTCTCTGATCTTTGAGGCACGGCCATGCACGGCTCTCTACAATGTGGATTAACTTTGTTATTATCATAGAAAAGGAGATAATGAATTTAGAAGGGTAAAGGTCTTTTTCCTGGCAATGTAAAATACATTCCAAAAGAAAATTTGGTGGTAGTCCAGAGGGCTGAAGAGGGATGATAGAAAAGGAAAAGTATTACTTGCTTTTATTGTCTTACATTTCCAAATTTGCTACTATGTCTGAAGATATTTTGATTCTGAAAATGTGATAGGATAAGTGAGAAAGTACCATGATTTTTAAAAGAAAGAAACCACACCCTGAGTTTATTTTACAGTTAGTCGAGAAAGAGAGGAAGGTACAGAAGTAGAATAGCAGAGAGTAATTTAAAAGTTATGTGACAGCTACCTGGAGAATGTAGAGCTAGGCTTTCTCTACTCACTAAATCATTTGATCATCTTAGAATACCGACCTCACAACAATTTAGTTCATAATTATTAAAGATACTGTGTAAGCTGTTTAAACCCAACTTAAAAATACAAATAATAATACACTGTAGGAAAACTCAGTTCACCAGTCAATCTTTAAATTGTCAAAATGATCAGGAAAACAGTAGTGCCAGATTTAGCCATAATGTGTTTTTTGTCCCTGTGGCTGCTCATCTCAGCCATATGAGGCAATGGAGTCTTTGGTGTTAATACATTCAGGATGTCTACTACATGGGGAGAAATTCCAAAAATATTCCATGGAAGGAAAATGAAATTATCAGTAAAATAGTGTTAATGAACTGTGAATGCCAGCATTATTCAACAATAGTAGCACCAAGCTTATGTCTATGTTGCATTATTTTGCATCAGATTTAATCTAGAATAGTCACTCATCATTCACTGTATTCACTATTGTGCTCACAACTAAATACCTGGAGGCAATAGAAGAAAAAGAGTCAGAGTGAGAAGCCATTATAAATTTATAGTGACTCTTCTTTTAATTCAGTGTTTTATTATGAGGACTATAAATATGTTCTTATTGAATATGCAAAAAGCATCTGAGACCTTTTTATAGCTTAAAAATAAAAGGCATACATACTGTCAAGACATAAACAATATTCAAGCAACCCAATTTTAAATGAGAACATGCACATGCATAACACGGCTACAGTGGTTCATTGTAAAAATAATTTATGTGACAACAGGTTATTTTATGTTCTAATTTTCTCCATTTAAATGTTGATTATTTCCCTAAATCACAGCTTTTAGCACCAACTCTAGAAACCATTGTAAGCATGTGTGCTACCTTTATGATCTTACCAGCAAAAAAAAAAAGTGACTATCTAGAAGTTCAGAGAATTTTGTTTTTGCAGGAACAATATATCATTTGATAATAAAAGCTAGTAAATAAGTCATCCAAGCATGGTTATGTTTCTAGATTAGTCATACTTATCATTGTTACAAAATCCACATTATTTCCAGTGTAATACCCTGCATCCTACCATCAGGGTTCTGATTTTCACATGCATCCACAATATACCTCACCCCACATGAGTAAAATCTAATTGTCAAGTCTTCACACTGCCACTTTCCCTACATCCTAGATGGTGTGTAACTTAACAGTCTTGCAATGTAGACAAAATTCTAAATGCTCTTATTAAACAGAGTCAAAAATGAGAACAGAGTTCACATCATTTTTTGGTAGAGCATAGTTTCTTGCAGAACCCTTATGTCCTATCTGACATGTCATAGATAAACTAAGATATATCAGGCCATTGTTTGGAGGGGGCTTTCTTTAAAGGCATCAGAATTGTCTCTCAAGTGCTACCTTTGAAATCTGAAGGGTATGGCTTCACATTCTGGTTCTGCTCTAATCAGGCTGTTTGGTTTAAGGAAATGTATATCCCCCCCCCCCCCAGTAGTGATGTATATAGTACCTGGCATAAGAACAGTGTTTACCTTGCATGGTTGTAGAGATAATTTCAAGAGAAAACACAAATAAAATAAACTTTACTCAACACAGTGTGCACTGTGAGCATCAAAAAAAAAAAAAATAGACCAAGAGATCAGAGCACTAGCAAATAGTCTTTAGCTTACAACTTGCTGCCGTCCTTCCCCTGAGAGAGAGACCTTCTCCTGTGTGGCTTTTTTTTTATTGCCTTTATGTTCTGCCTTCTCATTGGCTCTAAACCCAACCACATGACTTCCTCATCACTGCCTGTCTATATAGACCTCCAGGTCTCTATGGCTGGTACTGGGATTAAAAGTTCAGATCACCTTGCTTGGCTGTGTCCTTGACAACACAGAGACTCTGCCTGCCATGTGATCAGATTAAGGGTGTGTGCTATTACTACCAGACTTCTGCTTAATGGCTATGACCTATGATCTCCAGGCAACTTTATTTATTAACATACAAATAAAATCACATTTTGGAACAAATAAAATATCACCATATTGCAAGGCTCATGAAATGTTATAATCACATTGCTTAAATCAACTCATTCACCCACAAAGGCATCATTATTGTGTTTTCAACCTTAATTCTGAAATGGCTTTCCTATGTGAGAATATCACTGAAGATACATAAAAAAAGCTTGATTAATGTTTCTCACTCTTTTTGGCAAAGATGTTGTGATTTGAACTTTTAATAGTGATTATTAAGAAATATTTACATAAGTTTAATAAACATTTTCCATCCATGCTGTAGTAATCCATGAAATGATCTCATGCAAAACAAATAGCAAAAGCAAAGCCTGAAATAAGAGGTGAATTTCTGTTGACCGTTTTTGATTGTTGTTGTTTTTTTTAAATTTATTCACCGGATTTTACAGTAAAACAGTGTGATTATTCTTGTCCAGATGAGAGCCATATTAGTTTCCCCTGTCAGCAGTGAAGTCAGCAGAGATTATTTCAGCTTTCAGGTGTACCTGAACATCTAACAGCAAGTGAGCCAAAGGGTGCTGTGGCTATTGGTGTCTTCCCGAATGCTCTCTTCTATGACCTGGTCTGGAAGAACACATGACAGAGTGAATTTTCTTTAGTATCTTCAGAAAACTTGTTTTAGAATTAAAGATATTGCTTTTCTTTTTATTACGGGCTGTGAGAGGGCATCAGAATATCATGTGGTTACAAGAGTGAATTAAAACAGTTAATAATAAGACAGGAATTTAGATATAGGGTTTTAAAAAAGTAAGGAAACTTACAAATTAAGGAAGATAAGAAAACATTTAAATGTAAATTAAATAACACATATGAGAATACACAGAAAACATTCCCTTCTTTAGCAGTCCCATAGTTCCTTGGGATTTGTGGTGAGGGATGTAGATATGTCTTAAAATAATACAGTAATCTAAGAATAACCTGATTTATGTCACTATGGATTGAATTGTCTTGACATAGATATTTTAAACAGATACACTTTTGAAATTTTCAGACATTGATATTCATTCATAGAGTAATCACTAATTCTTCTCTGTCTTTTTGTTTTTCTTTTTGTTTTTCGAGACAGGGTTTCTCTGTGTAGCTTTGTGCCTTTCCTGGAACTCGCTTTGGAGACCAGGTTGGCTTCGAACTCACAGAGATCCATCTACCTCTGCCTCCTGATTGCTGGAAATTAAAGGCATGCGTCACCACCACCCCCCGGCTCTAATTCTTCTCTTAAACACATTCATCTTCCTTATTTTTTCTGTTGTCCTTTTGTTAATATGATTATTTTCAGTATTTCATACTACGATATGTGCATATTACCCCTCCTCTATTGAATTGGAAACATTCCCATAGTGGAGTCAATGTAGTTTAATCTTTATACCTACAATATTAAACTTGCTGCTTGGATTAGAATGGATATTTAATAGATTTCTAGTTATCAAAATAGTTCATTTTCCTCATATATTTTATATAGTCCTTGAAAAAAGAAAGTATAAAAATTGTCATTAACTTATGAAAGCTGTGTTCTTGCAGGACTAAAGACTGGGGAAACTAGATACCTCTTTTTACATACTATGTAAAATTTTATTTTTAAATACATTGAAAATTAAATATTCTTGTATCCCTTTGGGAGGCTATTTATATTTGTGTATTTGCAATAAAATTATAATGTTATTTCCCCACTCAATGTTCATTAAGTATGTTTGCTCTTTTTTTTCTTCAAGTTTGTGTAAAGGAGTAATATATGCTAACGGCACATGAGAAAAATCTAATTCTTCATAAAATATTTAAAAGCTGTAAACAACATATTTAAACTCAAATATGAAGTGATGCAGCAGCATTCCATGATGTTATTAATTCTTATATAATAAAATAATTTACTGTTGTAATAAAGGCTTAATGGATTCTCAGCAGGCATGGCCTCAGCATACAGTAAATTCCCAAGGAAGACTTCCCAAATATAACCAAAACATGAGACCTTTAATATCTCTGTTGACAAAAATAGTTAACATAAGGAGAAATAGATAAATAAATAATTTCTTCTGCACTTCAAAATGCTAATACTTTTGATAGACTATTGCATGAAGTATTTATGTAGTGATGCTGCAGGCTTTGGAGTACTCTAAATCATGACAGAGTCCAGTGCATGACTCCCATATATAAGCTCCACGATAGCACAGATAAATATAGAGAACCACATTTAGCTTTTACTGCTTAGAGTGTGTGTGTGTGTGTGTGTGTGTGTGTGTGTGTGTGTGTGTGTGTGTGTGTCTGTAAACACATCAGATATTTTGGTTTTGAGTAAGGTTAAAATTCCTGCAATGTATTCCATTTAAAGTCTATTATTCCAGGAAATAAAACCAGTCACAATATAATAAAGAGTGAAGAAAACTGAGTTCATTACAAATAATGTGCTCTTATAATTTTCTCTCCCAATCAATCATCAGGTTTTTTTAGTTCTTTTGAGAATTTCATATACTTTGTTCATATTCTCCCTCTCTCCCCAATTCTTTCCTCATCCTTCTCCTTCCACATTCCCAACCAACCTAATATCCTTCTGTGCCCTCTACTAGGTCAATTTGTGCTGCCCAAGTATTTTCAAATGTGTGACATGCATATATACCCCATGTAGCACAATTGACTTACCTGACTACACTTTTAGGGAAAACTTACCCTTCTCTTTCCAGCAGCTAGGACTTGCTGATAGTTTGTCTCTAAGTGGCCAAATTCCTGCCCAACTCCTCTCTCCATGATGGTATTTGATCTGATTTAGGCTTGCATATGTCTTGCACATAGTGTCATAACCTGCTGTGAGTTCGTGTAAGCAGCTGCCCTGATGTGTCCAGTAGAAACTATTTCCTTGTAGTTATCCAATGCCTCTGACTCTTACACTCTCTGTACCTACTCTTCTGTAATAATCCTTGATCCAATCGATTGAAGGAGGTAGTGCAGTGTGTGTGTGTGTGTGTGTGTGTGTGTGTGTGTGTGTGTGTGTGTTTCATTTAGGGTTGGATATTCTAAAGTCTCTTATTCTCTGTGCTCTGGTCAGCTATGGGTCTATGTATTGACCATGATCTACTTTTATTTTATTTTTTATTTGTATTATTTATTTATTTATTTTTGGTTTTTCAAGACAGGGTTTCTCTGTGTAGCTTTGTGCCTTTCCTGGAAATCACTCTGTAGCCCGGGCTGGCCTCGAACTCACAGAGATCCACCTGCCTCTGCCTCCCGAGTGCTGGGATTAAAGGCATGTGCCACCACCGCCCAGCACCATGATCTACTTTTAATAGAAGCTTCTCTGATAAGGGTTGAAAGATGACTTAACTTATAGGTATAGTGATAGATCATTAGTAATCAGTTCAATATTATTTCAATTTAGCAGAATAATATTAGCAGATTCTCTTCTAAGGACAATGATATGTCTAGTCAAGGGTACTTGGCCCAGTAACGGTGACAAATAGAGGTTTTATCTTGTGGGGCAGGCCTCAAATCTAATCAGAAAGTGGTTGGTTATTCTCATGATGCTTGTGCTGCTATTGCCCCAGAGAGTACATCTTGCCAGGCCGGTTGTCACTATAGCTCAGTGTGTGTCTTAAATCTTTGGTGAGAACCACACAACTATGTTTTTGACACATTCTTGGGCAAAGTGGAAGGTGGAAAATAATATTAAGGAAACAGCTTAAGAAAATATGTTAGTGCACAGATTCTTTTTAAAAAACTGTATCTGGCTTTAGATCTATGCGATTTCACCATGAAAAAGAAATTAAAGATCCACATCTATGTGAAGGTCATGTGATCTAAATTTTTGCCAACAAAAGTGAAAAAGATATATGTAGATGCTAATCAATGAGAATTGTCAGAGGAGTGAGTGAGTCAAAAAGACTAAATTTTATGTGTATAAAGCAATCACTATACTCCTTAATCTCAGATCACATGGTTATGAACCATGATTTAAAATTTGTATTTTGTTTTGTGATTTTTGACAATCATGTAAATATGTGAAGCTTCTGATCTACAACCTGTCTGTCTATATCTATCTATCTACCTATCTATCTATCTATCTATCTATCTATCTATCTATCTATCTATCTACCTGCCTACCTACCTGTCTATCCTTGTGTGTGTTTGTCTGTACTGCATCAGTGACTAAAGCTGGTTGTTTTGTTATCAAAATAATTTGTGATTATTCATTCAAAATTCCAGTGAAATCATTCAGATTGTGTTAGGATGAAATATAATACATTGTTCAAATATAAAGAAAACAATGGTTGAAAAACGGCAAATGAGCTATAATACATTGCATTTAATACTTATGTATATTGCAATAAATTTACAAAATCAAGAAAATTATCTTCAGAAAACTGGCTAGTAAAAGGATATAACTTACTAAAATTTCAAAAGAAAAGTTCAAGATTCTGTTTTTAAAAAAAAATACAACCACTGGATTCCTTTGTGTTCTGCACCATGCAGACACCAATAACATCTATCCCATCTGTGTGCAGTTAACTAATGTAGTTCCTCAAATTGATTACTGAAACAAAAATTTGTTTTAGTATCTTTTGTATTTTATTTTACTTTCAACTGGTATAATAACTGATGCTGTAATATAATTTCCCAACCTACTAAAGGATGATGCTACTTCCAGGTTTATTGATGGAATAAGAGATCTGTTCAATATATTTCATTTATATTTCCATTTATTTAGACTAATAACATAGAATTAATGGGAAAAATAAATACATATTTCATTCATGTCATCAAATGTTCATCAAAACACTTGAGTGAAATTACTGTAAATCCCAAGAACCATGTATCTTTAAGCAAAAGATGAAATAATTAATAAATGTAAATTTGAAGATTGCTACAAGGATAGGAGCTTTACAATGAAAGCATAATGAGTGAAAAAACTGGAAAGTTGGCTTAAATGAAATTAAATTCATGTGACTAAACAGAGTTCTTGATATAGTATAACATATCAACCTCTAATACAAGCATTTATGTTGGGAGGAATCTTACAATTTTGCCAACATAGTACTGGTGGAATAAATATTGCAACCAGTGAATTTTCATATCTTTAAATGAACACTTCTCTCAATTAGCTGTATTTACAAAATTAGGCACCAATAATGAAAATGTGCTTGATACAACAGAACATGTGTCTTCTGATAGTAGAAATGACTGTGAACCTGTAGGAATTGGAATGTTAATCAAAACTTGATAGTAATAAAGATTATGTCTTTACTTAAAATTTCATATTAAAATTTTTAAAATGCTCATCCAAACTACAGATATGCCAACAATATAGAAGCTAATTGTATTAGGTGAATTGATATTTACCACATTTTATTTTTTCTTAGACATTGAGAGATCTGTGTTTCTAAATATTTCTACCAAAATTCAAAACTATGAGGAAATTCAGGATACAATATTCTGAACATATCTGTAATGCCGGTACTTGGGGGACAGAGGAAAGCACATTCAAGGGTCCCCTGGACTACAAAGACATGCTATCTCCTAGGGTCTAGTGACATTGGTTGTGAGCCTCGCCTTTAATAGCTGAACAGAGAAAACCTAGCAAAGGGTTATTTTCTCATTTTGAATGTACTGTGTGACTTCGTAAAGCATAACTTGTCATTAAATTTCTCTATTTAAAACAAGCTCTCAAACTCATTGTACTAAAATGAAATAAACTTGTGATTTTTAACTTAATGAAGATAAACAACTATTTGTTTCTGTTTAAGACTAACTTATTTTAAGAGAAAATTCTGTATACCATTTACTATCGAAGATTTATTTGTAACTTTATTTGTCTTACATTGTGAGTGTTCATTTACAGTAAAGCAAGATTGTATGGATAAAAAAATCTAACAATATTAGTCCAACTTTAATTTTCTACCATTAAAGCTTCTAATAGGCAATATTTACCAAGAAAATTAAGCAATTTTATTAAATTTGAGACATATGTTATTTGAAGCTAGAAATGTCAAAGAATATCTAGATAGGCAGACGTCATAAAACAAGAAGCATCAATATATAGACACTACTATCTGTATCACTTGATTATAAAGAACATGTGGCATCAAAATGGATTATTTTCATATTTATATGATATTTAACATAGAATTACATTTAACTTATATGCTAAAACTGCATGATTTTTAATGATGTTTTACTCAATTTAACAATAAAATTAACATGCATGTTATATCTTAGGTAAATGTAATTTTATTATAGATGAAATATACCATTCTTTACTTCTCTATATGTTTCAGATTAAAAATTTGAGTGTACACTATTTTTGTTAGACAAGAAAAGTCACAATTAATTCACAATTGTTAATAGAATTAATTTTTTGTCTGTTAGTTTGTATTATAAATGTACAATTTCCTAGATGTTGAAAAACACAGGTATAATCTGTTGAAATGATATTACTTGATTTATGATATTTCAAATGATAGAATCATGCCTAATATTTTATGACAAGTGGCAACAATGATTTAGTTTAAAATATTCTGTAAGATAACTGGGAACATACATCATTTTCTGTCCCATTCCATTCAGCATAAAAATGAAATGTCACTGCCAAAGATAAGTTATAGATATAAATCCTATCCAACTTTTAATAAGGCAATAACAAATCTTTTCATTACATGAGAGATATATATCGTGTGTGTGTGTGTGTGTGTGTGTGTGTGTGTGTGTGTACATATACACACATATGCCGGGACTGTTTAACTGTCTTGCTTTATTTTCTGTTCTTCAAAATACTTCAGGTCAGAGCAGGTATGTGTACATGTCAGAAAATTCTTTCCAAAAAGGACAGCTGCAACCCTTTACAATGTCCTTCGATTTCTAAGTTTCTAATAGAGACACCCATTCCGAACAATATTATGCAAAGCCATCTCACTAATTGGAATATCTAGTTGATGTGTCTTGTGATGATTCATTCAGAGACAGAGGCTTAAATAGCAGCTATTTATATGTTAATTAATAAGTGACATGCAGAGCCCTGTGATTACACCATGCACACAGCCTATTGAGCATATTGCCGCTTTCGATTTTCTTCCACAAGAAGATGAAGAGCTCCCCATCCAGCAGCTTTAGTTTGGTTATGCAAATGAACTCTGTCTCATTAATAAAAATCATCCTCATCATTGAGAATAATTCTTATGGAAAAATAGCAACCGCTTACATATCTTATTGCTGATATTTGTCAGTACTTTGACAGAATCTACTAGAATTTTCTTTCAAATGCAAAACTACACTTAGAATTGGATTGGAGAAAAAAGAAACATTGGATAATTTGAAATTATTAGAGGATAAATTCAAAGGTGAAGCATTTTCTAAGTCATCAAAGAAGATAGTTTGGTAACTGAAAACATTATTAAGCCACATACTATAGGCTGATAACAATTAACTTTTCCTCGCTAAATACATGTGGAGAACACACTATGATAGAATTTTTGGGTAAAAAGGAAAAAAATAAGTAGCATGGAAATCTAACATTCTTGCAGTGTTTCCCCATTAATTACTGTATTTTGAACCACTTGACAATTTCTGACATAGTAAAGCACCTACCCTCTTAGATTCAGATATGAGAAGGAAGTCAATAATTTCCCCTTGGTGAACCTACTCAGTTCTGCTGCTCTTGGCCAAGTTCTCTCACACATCTGTGTTTCCCTACTCCTGACTGTTTACTACATTTCTGGAGGTTGGCTGGATGTCAGCTTAGATGACAGTGACTCATCCTATGTCTCCTTCAAATGATGGGACACTCTAGGCATATCCAATTAAGGAAATACAGGAGAAGTCAAAGAGCATGAAGAGATGTAGTCACAGTAGCATAAGTTATTTTCTATGATCCTTTTATGATAAATAGGTTTGCTATTGTACAAAATTAAGCAGTTTACCAAATATTCGGTGCAGGAGTTATGATAATACAGAATATAAATAAATGAGGAATCATACCTATAACAAAACAATTATATGTCCTGAGACCCCAGTGATTCACAATAGCAAGTAAAATGTGTTCAGTTTTATGGTGACCTATAGAAGTCTCATGAATGACTAAATCTCACAAATACCAATTTTAAATTCAGAGAATAAGGAAAGGATACCCATATTCAAATGAAATATTCTGTTGTCACTGTATTAATTTTAAAAATCTATGAAATGTACTTATCCAGAGGAGAAAAGCAAGCATCCTTCTTATCCAGTCATGAACCCTGTTAGCTACAACAGTGATTTACCTGGCAAGATATTCCCACTGGTGCAGTAATGGCACAAAAGTAATGAGGTAACGAAGAACTTTGTGACTGGATTTAAAGCCCACAATATGAGGAGGACTCATGCCCGGAACTGTTAGTGATGCCAAGAACCTATGGTTAGTTAGGCCGTCGTTATAGGAGAAGAACTTATAGCATTAAGAGAACTCCAAATGTCCTATTGCTGTGTTCGTAAATCAATGCATCTCCAAGTACTCGTAAGATAATTGCCTTCTTGCAATAGATGATGATTAACACAGAAACCCACAACTTGTTGATATGAAGAATAAGGGACTTCAGAATGCTCAGCCCTAAATGGGATGTCTGTATTGCCATCCTCCCTTCAAAGCTCATGGATCTTCATGTAAGAGGATGCAGAAAGATGATAAGAGCTAGAAGTGATAGATGACCTTAAGGAAATAGAGTTTTCCAGATGCAACTGGGCAGATGCACATATGAATACACAGATATTGAACAGAAAGCACAAGACCTCTGTGAGTCAAGACAAACAAAAGCCCAGTGATAGGTGGGTAAACAGTCTTATTCTTAATTGAGATGATATTGGCATTTGCTAGCTTCTGGGAAATGTAAAGTCAGTTTTCTTAATAGTGTGACCTTTAACATACCAACCACACTCCTGTGTAATCCCCACACCTAGTTGGCCAACACAAACCTGGTTTGATAGGTTTCAAAAGGAGAGAGAAAAGACATGAAATTATTTGGATAGGGAGGTGGATTTGGATCTCAGAAGTGCAGGGGTGAGTATGTATAAAATCCATTGGACAGAATTGTCAATGAAATAATAAAAATATTATTATGTAGCTTTCTTGAAGTCTAAAATTTCGTCTACTACTGCCACTTACTGGTAGCAAAAAACATTTTCTTAGCAGGTCCAGTTATACACTCTGGAAATGATTATCCTGTTGTTATAGTTTATTCTCCTTGATTCTTCTGAGTGCTTGGATTCACTCATAAACATGTACTTTCTTTCCTTTTTCTCAAAACAGTAGCTTTTATTAACCTGGAAGTTTTCCTATAATTTGATTCAATCTCATTCTATAAATGAATTTATTAGGACAACTTGCTGAAAATGTATAGAAGTTTCTATCTGTGAGATTATGGCCCATTTTATACATCTAACAATATATTAACAATCTTTTGGAGATAAGCATCTATTTCCCTGGAAATTTATGTCTTTTTTTTTGTGTGAATGTAAAGCCTTTACAGTGATTTTGTTGTTCAGGAGACATTAGTAAATATTTGAAAACATGTTCAATTGTCACTATTAGTACATAAAAAAATATAGGGAAAGGATAGGGGTTATTCCTAAACATATTTCAATGAAAAAGGCACCACTTTCTTGGGTTAGATTTTTGTCTTATTTTGGTTTTGTCAACTTCAAACAAATCTAGACATATCTGGTAAGAGGAAATTTCAATTGACAAACTCCCTTCTTTAGATTCACATTTAAGCAAAGCTTTGGAAAATTTTCTTCATTAATGATTAACGTAAGAGGGTCAAGTGTACTGTAGGCACACGGTCCTGGGTTGTACAAAAAATTGAGTTGAGAAAGTCATGAGAGTGATAAGTAAGCAATATTCTTTGGTGGTCTCCCCTACAAGTTCCTACCTTGAGTTCCTATCCTGACTTCCATTCATGATGGACTATAAGGTGTAACATGAGATACACCCTTTCTTCCCCAAGGTGCTTTTGTTCATAATGTTTATCAAAAAAATAGAAAGACAATCAGGGCGCCATACAAAAGAATATATATACATACAAAAGAATTATATAGCTCCAACCTCAACAGTGCTGTGGTTAAGAACCCGTGGTTAGTCTAATAGCTACTAGACTTTGTCATGAATATTATGGACCTCATGGTAGAAGTTTATGGTACTGCCACCCATGCTCTCGCCTGGAAAAGACTCTTTCAGTTC
The DNA here is from genome assembly GCF_007827085.1 of Peromyscus californicus insignis. Classification (NCBI taxonomy): domain Eukaryota; kingdom Metazoa; phylum Chordata; class Mammalia; order Rodentia; family Cricetidae; genus Peromyscus; species Peromyscus californicus. The sequence goes on along the minus strand of NW_026294514.1, from coordinate 52,629,974 downwards.
ATTGCAGGCTTGAAACAAAAGGAGCTGAGAATCATTTAAACTTTCTAATACAGAAAATCTTTTTCTTGTGTTTACTGTAGAAATTCAGAAACCTGTGTAGAAATTATTACCTGTAGTTAGAATGAACTAAAATGACTTTCCCTGATGTTTTCAGAGTCATAGATCCAGAAGCTATGATATAGATATACATTGATCTTTGTGTTATGTCCAGTTGTGGTTTTCTGTGATAGTATCTAATTGTTGTAAAGAGAGGCTTTTTTGATGATATCTACAGGTATCTGTGGTATAAGGAAAAGATTTAGAATATAATAAAACATTTATTGATCTAGCAAAATGATGGTAGTAAAATTCTTTTCTAATATCCATGACTTCACTAGACCCAGAAGCTAGGTTTTCTGTACCAAGCATGATATCTATACTATAATATTAGGAAGTCTGTGGTGAAACAATATTTCCTGGAAATAGCTGCATAAACAAGACCAGAACAATGGCAATTGATATGTTAATATGGAAGGAAGAAAGATTCACAGGGTCCCCTTCAGATATGAAGAACTACAGACAGCTAAGGATTTCTAGGAGAAGAAGAATTAGCCTTTCCCAGGAATGAGCACCCTTATTAATTGTCCAGTGCTGAATGGCCAACTCTGAAAACATATATACACGAACAACAAAAATGAACTTGATGTGGTATATTTATATATTTATGTATACACATACCTACATACACATAAATGTAACAATAATGATCAATTTATTTGGTTTGTTTGCTTGGTTTTTTTGTTGTTGTTGTTTTATTTTGGATTTTTTTTTCATGTGTCCTCAGTTAGACATGGCTGATCATGGCAGCTCTTTTTTTTTTTTTTCAAAGAAATCTGCCTGTCAGTTTGTTCAATAGAACAAGTGGGTGAGAAGTCTTTTACCAGATGGGCTGTTGTAAGAGCAATAATAGAGGAAGTCTTTCCAGATCTATTATCCTTTGGAATGTTTGGAAGTGACAATTTTTTTTTCAGAAGACCAACACAAACTATATGGAAGTGTGAAGATTCAGTTTAGGAAGAGATTATTTATCAAAAGAAGCACAAGTCAATCCATCTCATTACATCATGAATAACCACAGCGCTTTAAGGTCACTGTCTTATTCTGCTTTTTTTCTACTTCATGTTAAACAAGTCTTTGTTAGCTCACAAACACATATATTTATATTTACATACATATACACGTATACAACAGTATGGTGCATATAATAGTAAAAATATGTACTATGAACAATATCACAGCACAATCATTTTACTATATGATAATACAAAGTTGAAAACTATATAAAGTTGATCTCAAAGTATAACTTTAAAAATATCTAAACCAACTTCTCTTAAATGCATCTCAGTTTCTCTGTTACATATTCTCAAATATTTGAAATGCCTCAGATAAGTAAAAATTTATCAGTTATGTGGATTTGATATTCTTCCCCATGTTTAAGTCTATTTCTATATGCTCCTAAGGTCATACAGATACTCATCAGTCACATCAAACCTACTAGTAATTAAATGGAAATTGAGAAATGAACTGGTGCCCTTAGGAAGATAAGTAAGCCCCTTTAGCAGCTGATCTGTTTGTCCAGCTCTTATATAAAATGTGGAAAGAACTGAAGCAAGACATAGACTCTGCCTGAGCCACATCACAAAAGGTTGATGTCTTTATTAGAGGCTTTTGAAAATGGATCTTTGAACCTATGCAAACTTTTTTTTGATTGTTATTAGACTCACAGCTTCCTTTAGCATAGGTAAAAAAGAATGAACTCAGTATATATACATATATATATATACATATACATATACACACACAACACACACACACACACACACACACACACACACACACACACACACACACACACACATATATCAGTAAAGTGTAACTCTAGGGTATTGGATAAAACCACTCCAAATTTCCACAACTGAAGGGTCTCACAATTTGGCAATGGGTATTAAAGAAGTGCCAGAATTAGCCTATGACCTTAAGTTCAATATTAAAATACTTCCAATGTTTAATTTGTTTCTACATCACTTCTTAATTCTGAAGAAGTTGTAGAGGTCCTTGCCTTCTCTTCTCTATCTCGTCTTTCAAAGATTCATACTGCTGTAGGTAGCTCAGGCTGATCTTGAACTTCTTAGGTAGCTGAGGATGACCCTGCACTTCTGATTTCCAGTCTTTACCTCCTGCAGGGCAGCTACCTACCAACCCCACAGTTCCCCAGAGTTTTCTTGAGTGAGAGCAGCAGGAAATATTAGATAGAAGGATTTAGAGTGTAGAAATAAACAGAAAATACAGGATAGCCTCAAGAGGGCCTGGAACCTAGTTCAATGGGACCCTACTGTCTCTACCCTAGGGTATTTATAGAAATGCCAAGGGGTGGAGCAAAAGACCTCCCCCCAGCACAGCCAAGTGCAGACCATTACAGACACCTGCACTCAGGCCTGTGGTCCAATCCTCTTTATGCAGACCTGCTGGGTAAAGCCACTAAGAACCTGAAAATGGGCTCCCACAACCTCCTAAGTTCTGGGACTTCATGTGTGTAATGCCACACCCAGTGAATGTGGTTCTGAGAACTGAACCTATGGCTTCAGAAATGGTAGCCAAGTTTTCTGACATGGGAGCTATGTCTCTGCTCCCAAGCTTCAGCCTTTTAAGAAATGATGCAAATGTTGCATTGCAGAGGGACGGGTTCTGTAGTCAAGTTATTTAAATGAGAAATGAAGAAAATATGCAAAGAGGGCAAACCAATAGATCATGAGCTAAAGAATCTACATTAAAATTTATTAAAAAAAATACCTAAACCAGAATTTAGTGGCTTGTTTTCTGGTCTCTAGAACCATTCCTAAACTTAATGTACGTTATAATCTCCAAGTATAATTGGGCTCTAGAGCCTTTCCTAAACTTATTGTACATTATTGAAATAGCCTCTTTGGAACTGCGGAAGTGAAATTATGGTTTCCTACTATTAAATATCCAAGAAGGAAAAGTTAAAATATAGAATAGTCTCTTTTAGGTCAGAAGACTCTCCTTGCTTTAGAATTTATTGTCTTGAGAGAGAAACATGTTTTGTAATTTTTTTCATTTGCATATCTTTAAGCATTTTAAAAGTAACATGACAGGTATTTCCCCATCAACAGCAACAGTTTGCTCAATGAGAGTGAAAAATAAACATGAGAGACTCTTGTTTGAATGTGGGACTAGAAGCTAACTAAATAAACTTAATAAAAATTACATTTGAACTACCAAATTCTTCTGCATGATATGATAACCAAGTATGAGATATACATGATATATATGCATATACATATAAGAAAGAGAGACTGAGAATGAATAGCCTTGTCTCTTGCACTATTGGCAAAAATTTATTTATTTTATTTATTTATTGGCAAAAATTAGTAGGAACAATTCTATCAGTTAACTACATCGCTCATCACTTAAGCACCACTTGTGTGACCAAGTAAAACTGCTCTCCTCAGATTGCACATTTTGGTGATATAGTGGTTAGGGTGGTTTGAAAGAAAATGGCCCTCAAAGGGAGTGGTACTACTAGGAAGTGTGGCTTTGTGGGAGTAGGTATGGCCTTGTTGGATGAAGTTTGTCACTGTGAAGGTGGGCTTTGAGGTCTCATATATGCTCAAACCATGCCCGTTGAGATAGACAACTTCCTGTTGCCTGGGCAAGATGTAGAATGCTCAGCTATTTCTCCAGCACCATGTCTGCCTGCATGTAGCCATGTCCCACCATGATGATAATGGACTGAACCTCTGAACTGTAAGCCACCCAATTAAATGCTTTCCTTTGTAAGAGTTGCTGTGGTCATGGTGTCTCTTCACATCAATAGAAATCCTAACTGAGACAGCGGTATAATGAAACACACAAATACAAACCCATTGAACTGCATAGCTTTGTGGCAAAAATGTTACATATTAAGACACCAGTTTCATTTTGGGCAAGAGACGCAGCTTAGCCTGTAGGTACTGGACTGTCTTTTGTTTGTTAGTTAGTTTTGTTTTTTAGTAATAAACTTCATACTTACAAGCCTGCTGTTTCCATTGTAACTTTTGCATTTTTTGACTATTTTATGAGATTGTTAAAAACACAACAGCAACAAAGCCATGTGAGAATAATTTTTCCTCCTTTTTTTCATGTCTGATAATTTGAAACTCATGAGTACATATAATATTGTGACCACATGAAATATTATGGTCTTTATTTATCATCTGTAGTCAAGTCTAGACACTAATATTTCTTTAATCTTTTATTTTTACAGTTTAAAATATTAAAACTCAAAATTTTGTTCATATTTAGATTACTTTTTTTTTCATTTCTCAGGCACATCTTGAGTATATACATATAACTGTCACCTTAATAGGAATGTTATTTAACTGAATGTACAGTGATACCTTTAAAGGAAATTAATCAGTGAATGCTGAACTGATAAATTTTTTCCTTACATAATGACCAAGCAGAGATAATAACACTAATATAATATTTACATAACTAAATATGCAAAGATTCAAATGTAAGAAGTACTTTCCTAAATACATATTGGCAATTCTGAGCTTAATTGAGTCATCATTGTAAGTACATTACTTTATCAATGCCCTTATCTAGCAAATCCCCTGGACAGAAGATAAATCAAAATAGCCAGGCAAGAAATATTGTTAATGATTCATGACGTTCATGATACAATGCATCTCAATTCAGGAAATTATTCTGCTCTCCAATGACTGTTCAATCACATACCAATTGTTTCTAAACCAACACTAAACAGTATCCAAAGACAATTAGCATCCTCCAAAATGTAGGCATTACACAAATGTGTACAATAGAGAAGAAATGCATTTATAAAGCATTATCTTTTTTAGTTACTTACTTTTTAATTAAAAATAGATTCTTTTCTCATATAATACACCCAGACTACAGTTTCTCCTCCCTCTACTCCTCCCAGCTCCCCCCCCACCTCCCCTCAGCCCCAGATCCACTCCCCCTCCATTTCCCTTTGGAAAGGAGAAAGTCTCCAAGAAACAACCAAACATGACCAAATAAGATACAATAAGACAAGGCGAATGTCCTCATCTCAAGGCTGGACAAGGAACTGAAGGAAAAGAGCCCCAAGAGCAGGAGAAAGTGTCGATGATACACCTGCTTCCACTGTTAGGAGTCTCACAAAACCACCAAGCTAACAGCTGTAACGTGCAGAGGACTTGGTGCAGACCCCTGCAGGCCCTGTGCTTGCCCCTTCAGTCTCTGTGAGCCAAAATGAGCCTTAGCACTGTCTTTTTATATACTATTTCACTAAACAAAATATATTGAAAGTGTTTCTTTTTCCTTGAGATTCCAGGTATTTAAACTTTTCATAGTTTTTTTTTTTTTTTTAACTAAAGAACATTCATCTTTAAATCACATTTGCTTTTTCCATTGTGGCTTTCATTTCTAAAGTTAAAAACAATAATACAATTCATTTATCCAGTTTCATTCTGCCACAGAGATTCTTTGAAGTGCTTCTGTCTTACTTCATTAGAAATTCCACAGGTAATTTTTTACATTATGCATTAATATTCCACTCAAGTGGAGAATTAGCTGTCTTGGCACTGAATTTATCTCTATCCAGATTAAATGGGGATTGCTGTTCATGGAGTTCGGAGGGTCTCCTATAAAACATTTCAGAATTCTGATTACAGCAGTATTTAGTCATGTTCAAGCTGTGTGAGCTGAACAGAAGCAATCCACAGCTAATACAATATATTAGAGGTGTTTTATTATTCCTTAGAATCAAATGCAAATATTATAAGATGTAATTTATTGTCTTCCTAAAACTCTATGTATTTCATGTTCTTATAACTGTGTTTACTAGTTAGTATAACAAATTTATTAATTTATTACTGAAAACTGACATCATAACTAAGTGGAGGAGGCCAGTTCTGCTTCTCTTCATGTTATTTTCCAGCTTCTGTGTGTCTATGAACACAAGAACGTGAGCAGTAATGACGATAGTTTTTATGATTATGAACCTTATAGTCTTATTTACCATTAGTTTTGTAATCTTTGTGTACATGTTTATATTCGATCTATCAGCCATTTGCGGCATAGTCCATATACCTCCTTGACTTCCAGCATGCCTCATCTTAACAAATGTGCCATCCCTAAACTAGGGAAGCTTCATAGTCATGCAATTACCAATCTGCCAGTTGCTCAGTGAAGAGGATGACTATCAGATTATATGACTATAAGAGGCAGGAGACAAATCACATTTGTGAATTACAGGGTTGTTTGAAGACTAGTGCATTCAGCAAGATTTGTGCACTGCTGTATATGAAAAATAATTTTACTGGAAAGGGAGTGATTGTGAGTAATATATAGAATTACCCCCTGTTAGGAATAATGAATGGGGGACCCCCATTGCTACATGCCAGGATATCAATTCATACATTGTCATCTTAGGTACATACATGTCCATGTCACCTAACAGCTTCAATGATTTTTTATGGGAGTTTCACAGTAGTAAGATGCACCCAATAATGAACATGAAAATGCAATCAGATTTGCTTATTTTATTTTTATTGTTTTAACTATCAAAAGAAGAAGACTCAGGGATATATCACAGGGTGCTGACAGCATTGATGATGCTTGCACAGAATCTTTTTAATCATATTTATTCAGTAAAATCTCTCACAACCTCTACATTCATCTATAGATGTTATATATATATATATATATATATATATATATATATATATATATGGTGTGTTCATTTATGCATCTTTCTAAACTATTATTTTCTTCTATAGTTAAGCTAAGCAATTTTACCTTCTTATAAGCAATTCTGGTCAAGAAGCATCCTTAAAATTCTATTCGGTAATGTGTTTTATTTGCAGTTCAATTCCTGGAGTAGCATAAAAAGGAGGAATTATATCAACAGCAGCTTCATTTAACTCTCTCTTCATAACAGCTTTGGTTCAAGGCTTCTCAATTCCAGATCACTGGAGCTGTATGGACTGTTGACCGTGGCAGTATTTCTTAAGACATGGCATTGTAATCAGCATTGTAAGGTGTATTTCTTTAAAAAAAATATTTTAATATGTTTAATTGTGTGTGTATCAGATAGAAAGGTAGATAGATAGATAGGTAGATAGATAGATAGGTAGATAGATGGATTGATGATAGAGAGATAGATAGATAGATAGATAGATAGATAGATAGATAGATAGTGTGTATGTACACATGTGACTGCAGTTGCTTTCAGAGTTCTAAGGTCAGAAGCTATAGCTGAAGTTGCAGCGTGTTGTGAGCCACTTGACATAGCTGCAGGGAACCAAACTCTGGTTCTCTGAAAGAGCTATATTAGCTTTAAACTGCTGAAGCATTTATCCAGTCCCACAGGAGGACTTTCACAATTCCAAAATCAGCACCCAAGTTGCATAGACACCATTGGAGTACATATCATTTTAATGTTGGCCAAGCTACATAACACTAATACTCTGAGATGCTAGAGGCCATGAAAATTGTCCGTGTCTTATACAGAAACATGAATCAGACTCAACAACATTAAAACCAATAGACCCTGGAGCAGCCAAAATTTGCTTCAAATGTACATATACATGCATAGATATATTCATATTCATATGTGTATACATATACAAATAGGTGTAAGCATATGAATATGTCTATGCATGCATATGTACATTGATGTATGTGTGTACATATGTATGCATGTATGTTTACATGTGTATGCATGCATATCCTTGTGTGAGCATGCATAATACAGATACATATATGTGTATATGTGTTCACACACACATGCACACCCACATTCAGACAAACACACACATACATATATATAGTAACAATTAAAGAAATAATAGACACTGTGAGTTTTTTAAAATTTACTTTATGGTGGAGGACCTTCCACACCGTGTCTACTGTGACCTTACATTCTGTTTTATTTCACAAATACACAGATATTCCTGAAAAAGCTTTCGAATCCGTATTGTAAGGATTGTGTGTTTGAGGTATCGTGTAAAATAATATTTTAGATGGAGTAAACTTATTATTTAAAAAGTTAGAGATGTTTTTAACATTGTCACATCAAGTGACTTCTGTGAAATACTGAGTAACTTTGTTAGGTTACTAGAAAAACAGACTTACGAAATTTCTCCCTGGGCAACCCGCTTTCAGAGGCCTTCTGACAACGTGGTGATTTTCTTCGGCGGCACAGGGAGACTCATACTGAGAAGGCTTGTACAAAAATGTAATGGAATCCTATAACCTTTGGCTTGTTTTATCAAGAGGTTATTACATGAAAACATGATTTATTAAAGTTCATCTCATGGCACGCATTTCAAAGGCTTAAACACAAATTTATCTTAAAAAAACACAAAAGTAAGAAGAAATAGTAATTTTACAACCCAACATAATGAATTTTCAAAATCTCATTTTTGTATCATAAGTGATTAATCAATAATGACTGTCAATTGAATCAATTATCTTTTGAACCAATGAATTTCCCTTAATTTGTATCTTGAGCTTCTGAGAAGAGCAAAATGTATATTTCTGTATACTGTGGAAAAATTTTCTTCATATATAGGCAACTGAACATATCAAAATCCTTGTCAGCCATTTGTATTGGCCTGGCAACAATCACTGACATGAATCCATGGTGCAAAAATGCGTGAAAATTATTTCACCTACCTAGTAGTTTTACAGTCTCTTCAGCTGTTGAAACAATCTGCAAGGCTGTTATTAGTGACAACCATCACAAGGAACTTTATGGTTCCCTGAAACAGTTAATGGCTTTGTTGACATTGTAAATATAGAACATGAGCTCTACTTTTGGTAGCTCTTAACAGGCGCACGAGAAAAAAATATACCTCAAAGCATGCGAAAGACTTTCTGCCTACACTTCAGACTAAGGCAGACCACAAGTAGATCAACTCCGGTAGGAAGAAGTCAAAGATTCCCATGTCTTCAACCAACAATAATGAAATCTTGGAAGCTACATTTGTGACTTAATTTCTACATACTTTCCACGTTTCAGCTCCTCTGGGTTGCCATGCATGCCTCTAGTCAGACGTCGTTTCTTCATTTCTGTTTATTTTGGAATTCCTGCAGAATGAAACTACGGTGTTGTAGCAGGAATCTTAGAAGGTCTTATTAATAAAAACAAACCCAGGAGCCAGGTATTGGGATGAACGCTGAAATGATCAGAGAAGCAGAACAAAGCCACAGCTTCCTCACCTCGTCAATTACTCAGCTGATCCTGTTTCCTCAGACTGGAAGCCTCTGTGTCCTCATCCAGATGGGTCTCAGCTGAACTGCTGCTCAAAAGCCTGAAAGCTTAACCAAGCTATAGTTCCTCGTCCTCACGCCTTAAATACCTTTCTGCCTCCTGCCATTACTTCCTGGGATTAAAGGCGTGAGTCACCATGCTTGGCTGTTTCAGTGTGGCCTTGAACTCACAGAGACCCAGGCAGATCTCTGCTTCTGGAATGCTAGGATTAAAGGCGTGTGCTACCACTGCCTAACCTCTATGTTTAATATTGTGGTTGTTCTGTTCTCGAACCCCAGATAAGTTTATTAGAGTGCACGATATATTTTGGGGAATGTAATATCACCACATGGTGTCAGAACTCAACATATTTTCTGAAACATTGCATCCTCCTGTGCTTGTGAAAATCTGCCCCTGCGTGTAATCTTCCACTCATCTTCCTGCAAGATCTTCCCTATGCCCATCACATTCTTAAGCTTCTGTTTTCCTGAACTATTTGCTGCTCTTGAATTAGAAATGTCTTGCTCTGGTAGGCCTTTTTGGCATACTCTTAGTCTGCCATCTACATGATGTTTACTCTATCTACTCTTTATCTGAATACTTCTCAAATGACTTTATCATGTTTAATTGACTTCCTGAAAGTCTGTCCTGACCACACACAGGCCGTCTGAACCAGTGCAATTACCTTGATCGAAATACTCAGTTGCATTTAGAATTCTGCAGAGTGTAATTGTTTGCTTTGCTTTGACTTCATTTTTTTTTCCAACCAGGGTACGGCACTTGGAATAAATATAATAAATTAATATAATGTCAAGATTTAGATGACAACCTTAATGTCTTAGTCATCTAAGAACCAGCTTCAAGTTGTTCACGAAGTAATAAATGACTCTGGACCTGAGTTCACAGGAGATGCCTCCTCCCAGCCAGCTCACTGGATACTTAGGTTGACAGATTTAGAGTAAGCATTAAAACTTCTGAAGCAGCTAAAGTTAGAGTGCTGGAGAGGAGATGGAAAACCTGGGGCATATCTTAGCTAAGATTTTACGGCACATTCTGTCAGAGATAGCCCGAGAAGGTACATCTATATGAGGCCCTGCTTATCGTTCTTTTCTCCTGTAAAATCATCATCCTACCTTTATGACTAATTCCCAGGGGTGTAGGATGTTCATGTGTTCATTTTGACTATCTATAAATTGATACTTCTTGAATGGAGACACTCTAAATCCAAAGCATATTTTATCATTAGCCCTGATGCCCTACCACAGTCCAATCTATTTTATTCTGTACTACCAAACAGCTGCTGGCACCCACCAAGAGCATCTGGTTCCATTTCCTGTTGGCAAGGGCCCCATTAGCAGTAAAACAGCTAATGCCTTTTAGATGGCCTCATGATTATAGTTTTTATTGGTACCCCAGGTAATTGAGTTAATAAATTTAATTGCTAGTGCTGACACTTCCTCAACCCTCCTCCTCTCCTTAACATCTTTCCTAGCTACTCTCAGAAAAAAAAAATGGAGAGAGAGGAAAATTCAGAGAAACCATTAATAAGAATATGCATCTAATGGGACAGATGACCTCACAAAACACTTCTGAATGACTTGAAAATGTCACTGGGCCCACCCCAGTTTGTTTATGGCAGCATGTGGTACCATGACTCACGATTACTACCCTGATCCTTTCAAGATAATTTATAGAACCATGCACATGACACTGAGCAATACCTAGAGTGTACAGTGTGCTGTCACAAAAGTTTCCAGGGTAGTATTTATAGCTACATAGGAGAATATGGGCACAGGTTCCTGCATTTCTCAACAAATAATTCATATACTACACTGTAAATCACAGTGAAATATTACATATTACACAATAAAACCACAGCAGAGAAGAGACCATTGATAACTGAAATCTTCTCTTGGGAGACATTTTTAATATTTTGCTGAAAGAAAAACAGATCTTGAACTATAATGCATATTTCTCTCACGATGGCAGTCTCCACGATGGCAGTCTCCTCGATGTCTCTCTTTTTGTTTGGTTTGGTTTGGTTTGTTACTCCATGAAACTTCCCACTGGGTAATGCCATATGCCACATTACTTCTGCAACACCAGATTAAAAGCTTCATTGAAATATTGTAAAACATCAAAAAAAAATGTACTCAATTGCTGAATTAAGAGAGCTTAGTGTAAACACCAAGGGCTCAGACATTCAGTATCACAATTTATATCAGCCAACAAACATGCATTATCCAGATTGCTTTCATGCCTGACTCCAGCTCAATGACCCCTTAAATTCCTTCCAATGATCACCAGGCTCCCGTCTCTAGGCTCACTCTTTTCTTTTTTCTTACTTAGTTTTTATTCATAATCATAAACTTAACTCTGCAATCCAGCTAGACTTGGGAGGGGAATGAGGAGAATATGGAACCCAGAGAACTTCAGTGAGAGCAGAGATTACAGGGTACTGCAAGCCGATGGGGTGGGGGTGCTCTCCTGAGCTACAGAAGGAATGGTCTGGTGGGTAAGAAGCCCACAAGTCGAAAGAATTACAGTTGTCCACAGTCGGAAATGGTGATCTTCTTGCTGGTCTTGCCATTCCTGGACCCAAAACGCTCCATGGCTTCCACAATGTTCATGCCTTCTTTCACCTTCCCGAAGACCACGTGTTTGCCATCCAGCCACTCAGTCTTGGCGGTGCAGATGAAAAACTGGGAACCATTTGTGTTTGGTCCAGTATTTGCCATGGACAAGATGCCAGGACCTGTATGCTTCAGGACGAAGTTCTCATCCTCAAATTTATCTCCGTAGATGGATCTGCCGCCAGTGCCATTATGGCGTGTGAAGTCACCACCCTGGCACATGAATCCCGGGATAATCCTGTGAAAGGAGGAACCCTTATATCCAAATCCTTTCTCTCCAGTGCTCAGGGCGCGGAAGTTTTCTGCTGTCTTTGGAACTTTGTCTGCAAATAACTCGAAGGAGACGCGGCCCAAGGGCTCGCCATCGGCCGTGATGTCGAAGAACACGGTGGGGTTGACCATGGCTGCAGCAAGTGGTGACAGGGGACAGCGGCATCTGCAAAGCCTCGGCTCACTCTTTTGTATAGTTGTCTGTCACTGTTGAAAACATCAACTCATATCAGGATTGGATGTGATATCCTACAGAGAACCAATCAGTAATCAATCATTTTCATAACTGTTTCAAAATATTATTGTGTTTAATTCTCACATCCCATAAGACATTGATTGCCAACTGGGGGAGGTTCCTCCTATAGCTTATTTGGCAATGCCTGGTGACATTTTGGTTTGTGATAGAGCCACTCTGGCAACTAGTGAAGTGTTCTGAGGACATTGTGGAGTGCTGAGCACATTACAAAGTACAAGAAACCCCATTGCAAAGAGAAAAAAATATTATACAGACTTTATGAACAATCACAATCAGAAACCCTACTAAAAGACACCATTTTTCCTATTATTTATAAAAGAGGAAACAGAGACTCAGAGGTAAAAGAGCTGACCAGAGTCTCACAGGGACTGTAAAGAACAGGTCATGAATATATGCTCAGTTTATCTGACACTAACATCTATCATCTTCCTACAGGACAATCTAGGTTCCAGGAGCTTTCAGAAACTAGAAAATTATGTGGAATTACCAAAGCAAAGTGCTTTAAGTGCTATATGTCCCAAATCATGCCAAATTAAGAGAACCTTTTTTGCAGCAGTCATGGTAAAAAGAAGAAGAGGAGGAGGAAGAAGAAAAGAAATCAGTGCTATTAACTCTTGAGTCATCTCTACAGGCTCCTATTATTTTTAAAAACAAATAACAAAAAATTTGCCTAGAATTTTATTTGCATGTTTTTCCTATAGTTTACAAAACATGGTCATGCAGTGAGTGTGCCTAAATTTAAAAAGAAGCAAAATGTTTCACCTTTTTTCAGTGTTAAGTTATTCAAACACTGCAGTTCGCTTGAACTAGGAAACTCATGGTAGAATTCCATAGAGGACAAGACTAAATCAACTGAGTAATAGGCCTGAATCAGGGGGCACAGGAAGACAATAAAATAACACTACTCAGAGCAAAGTCTGTTAAAATCAAAGACCAAGGCTAAGCCGGAGTTCTGTGTAGCAATGTGAGTTCCAGAAAATAAGCTAGATAAAAATACCAAATACGAGGTGAAAACTAATGACTAAAATCCCCAAAATGAGACAACTGCAATTAAAGCCAGACAAACATGTGGAATAAAGTCAGATGTGTGGAAATGAACAGGACAGAAAGAACCATAAAATACTGAAGCTGGAGAAACTTGAAGAGGCTTTGTTCTTCCATGTTGTACGCCTACAACTGGCTGGAGTGGAGCACAAGCACTTTCCTCCATCTTGATCCAGTGCCTTAAGCAAAAGATAAAAAAAATTTAGATATTTTTCTAAACTAACTATGTAAAGACTTGGATTCTTCTTTAGCTGCTCATAATTACTATGGAATTCTATCAGGTGATCCTCAATCTCATACCTATGTAAATGTAACTGATTATGACACTCAGTTGAGGTTTTTTGTTTGCTTGTTTTGAAATTTAAGCTTACTGTTCAAATCTCTTAGCTATTGCAATGGTTCCCACATTATGATGAATGTGCTCTCCTATTCTTTCACTTGACAAGCATTTTCTGGTCACTGGCCACAGGCCACCAGGTAACTGGGCATGCTCTGCTGCCACCTAGAGGCAAAAGTTAATATAACTTACCTGCTACAGGATGTTCCACCATGCTAATTAAGGTGTACTATATATGAACTCGTTTAATTTTCAGCCAACATTCCCTAATATTTTAGGTAAAGAGAAAGTGCTTTTCATTAATGCTGTTTTAACTACTGGTCATGGTCTTTTACCCTTTACCTCACCTTCATTTTCCAAAGAAGCTAGAAATTTTTTTTTAATGTAAAATTTATCTTTTTTTTGGTTTTACAATCCAACCACAGTTTCCCTTCCCTCCCCTTCTCTTAGTCCTCCATGCACTCCTCCTCTTCCTTTTCTCTTCATAAAAGGGCAGGTCCCTCATGGATATCAACCAGTCATGGTATATCAAGTTGCAGAGAGGCTAGGCACGTCCTTTCCTATTAAGGTTGGATGAGACAACTGGTAAGAGGAAAAGATCGCAAAAGCAGTCAACAGAGTCAGAGACAACCCCTGTTCTCACTGTTAGAAGTCCCACAAGAAGACCAGGCTATACATATATGCAGAGAGCCCAGATCAGTCCCATGCAGGCTCCCTGGTTATCAGTTCAGTCTCTGTGAAGCCCTATGAGCCCAAGTTATTTGGTTCTGTGGGTTTTATTGTGGTGTCCCTGACCCTTTGTCTCCTACAATTCTTCCTCCCCTTCTTCTGGAGGATTCCTTAAGATCAGCCTAATGTTTGAGTTTGGGTCTCTGCATCTGTTTGCACTGGTTGTGGAGTGAAGCCTTTCTGATGACAATTGGGCTAGGCAATGATCTATGAGTACAACAGAATATCATTAGGAATCATTTCATTGACTTTTATTTGCCCGTCATATTTGGAGCTATCCTAGGCCTCTGGACTGTCCAGCATCTCTGAGTTCTGGCTCTCCAGGCAGTGTCAGGGGTAAGTTCCCTCTCATGGTATGGTTCTCAAGCTGTACCAATCAATGGTTGTTCACTCTCACAATTTCAGTGCCATCTTTATCCCAGTACATTTTTTAGGCAGGACAAATTGTAGGTCGAAAGGTTTGTGACTGGGTTGGTTTCCCACTCCCTTCATTGGAAGTCTTGCCTTGTTATAAGAGATGGCCAGTTCAGGCTCTGTATCCCCCATTCTATGAGTCTTAATTGGGGTCACCCTCATAGATTTCTGGAAGTTTCCATTGTACTAGATTTCTAGCTCTTCCCAGAGATGCCCCTTGATTCCAATAGTTGACAGTAGAAAAAGGCAAAAAGATCCGTATTTATCACCTTGCACAAAAGTAAAGTCTAAGTGGATCAAAGACCTCAACATGAACCAGATACACTGAACCTGGTAGAAGAGAAAGTGGGGAATAGCCTTGAAGGCACTGGCACAAGAGACAACTTCCTGAACAAGACACTAATTCCACAGGCACTAAGACTGATGATTAACAAATGGGACCACACGAAACTGAAAAGCTTCTGTAAAGTACGCCATCAATAGGACAAAGTGGCAACCTACAGAATGGAAAAAGATCTTCACCTACCCCACTTCTGACAGAGGGTTGATACCCAAAAACTCAAACTAGATATTAAAAAAAATAATCTAATTAAAATATGGTGTACAGATATACCAGAAAAGTCTGAACAAAAGAATTTCAAATGGTCATGAAGCATTTAAAGAAATGTTCAACATCCTTAGCCATCAGGAAAAGGCAAATCAAAATGACTCTGAGTTCCAATCTTACACCTCTCAGAATGACTAAGATCAAAAACACAAGTGACAGTTCATTCTAGAAAGGATATGGAGGAAGGGAACACCCCTCTATTACTGGTGGGAGTGAAAACTTGTACAGCTGTTCTGGAAATCAATATGATGGTTTCTCAGAATTGGCACTAGATATACCTTAATGCCTAGCTATACTACTCCTGGGCATATACCCAAAGGATCCTCAATCATAGCACAAGGAAACTTGATCACCTATGTTCATAGCAGCTTTATTATTTGTGATTAATAGCCAGAAACTGGAAACAACCATTAACTGAATAATGGATAAAAAATGTGGTACATTTACACAGCGGAGTATATTCGGGTATCAAAAACAATGACATCATGAAATTTGAAGGCAAACGGATGGATGGCACTAGAAAAGATCATCTTGAGTGAGGTAGCCCAGACCCAGAAAGATAAACATGGTATGTACTCACTTCTATGTAGATGTTAGCCATAAAAAACAACCATGCCACAATCTACAGATTCAGAGAATCTAAGTAACAAGGAGGACTCAAAGGGGTAGCATGAATCTCACTATGAAGGGGAAATAGAACAAACATCACTGGTGGATTGGGGAAGGGTTCCAGATGGGGCTGGGGTAGCCACGGGAACAGGAGGGATCAGTTCGGGGAAGGGTAGGGGGAGAGAGAATCTAGAAATTTCTATAACTTCAGGTACTTTTAAACCACAAGATCATGAAGAATTTCCAATGACAAATAGATAGATGGTAGATATACAAAATGGTTTTCCACAGTTTGTCTTTAGCACTATAGTTTAAGTAGCTCTGAAAGAAATACATATTCATCCATTTCTATGCTTTCACCAACTTGGTTATAAAATGTTTTACTAAATCTTATTTACCCACAAAGCTTATGTGTTAACAGTATAAAGAGAAGAAAATGTAACCATATTTAACCAAGTCATCATAATATTGGACAAAATTTATTTTATATTACTTTAGGGGCAATAATAGAAGTAAAAAACAGGGGATAATGGAGTAGTAATCTCTCTCTCTTTTCTTATCTCCTCTCCCTCTTTATCTCTGTTTTTCTAATTCTTTATCTTTCTTTTCCAAGAATGGATACACACAAACAAACATGAAATGTGATGCAAGTGTAAGATGGTTGGTTGATGAAGAAAATATTTCAATAGGTTTTGGGTATGACTTTTTATATCTTTCTTCTTTACTTGAAATATAGCAGAAGCAAGAAATAGAATTATACTTGTGGTTTTAAAATTGTTATTAATAGATCATTTAAACACATATTTCATGCAATGTTTAAACCTATATTTGACAAAACCTTAGTTTCCATCTTCAACCTTGTTCAGACTGCTGGGGAATTCTCTGGAACAGTGGGCATATCTCAAAGGACAATTTGTTCTATGGTAGGAATTGGGACAGACCATCGCAAGTTATTTGCTCCATCATTTTGAGGAGATTGTCTTTCCTTTGGTGTTCACCCATGAAAACTGGAGAAACAGTAGGTACCCTCCTTATCGTCACTAAGCCTCCTGAAGTCTAACTCAGATAAGACTGTACAATGGAGTCTTTAATATCTAAGGCCGCTTGTCTGGATCCACTCCCTGTTTTATAGGGAATTAGACAATCTACCATACTTAGTGGCAATAAGCCTTTGGGCTTGAGGACAGTCAATTGAGCACTTTGCTGTTTAGTTACTTCCATTTCCGTGAAGTCTTTTAAAATGCACGATTTTGTATATATTTTGTTAGGGATGTGACAACTCAGTATCAAGCAGCACAGAATTTATCAATAAGATGGCAAGATGAGAAGCAGAGCAAGCACTCTAAGTCAACCACAGCTCCCACTTTTCGCCAGACATATTACACTTCAATTTAGAACAGAGCAATGCATCATAACCTCTAATCTTTGATTGAAAGAGAAGTCCCTGTAGGCATCCACCAGGAGAATGCTCTGTAGATTGTTCTTTGACTTTATGATAAAGCATTTCATTCTAAGGTTAATTTCCATTTTTCTTCTTAGAGCATCTCTATTAAAAAAAAACAAAACACGATTTCAATGAAAAATAAAACATACAAACTTACATACATACTCCCAAACCAATGCCAGCTTCAAAGAAAGATGTGGAGGAAGAACACTCTATCTTTGTTTTGGTCTCTGACTTCTTGGCCAGCTCCTCATTTGAGTAATAGGTGGAAAAATAAATGTGTATGTATACATAGAAAACAATAAATTCTGCTTTATCAAAATTAGAAATTATTCTCTGAGGAAGGCTTTTTAAAAAGCTTTCATTAAAAGGATCCTAATATGATACAGTGATTCTTTTTTGGTAAGAATGTAGAATGGCATAATAATAAGCTTTCCTTCTCCATTTTAGTCTGGGTGTACACTACTTAATAGACTAATAGCGAAAATTGCGCTGACTTTGGAGAAGTCCTTTAGATTAGATTGGTCATGTATTAAAATTCATGCTTCTGGCTGTCTATAAAACAAATCATTTCTATTCTAATGTATTACTGTTTATTAACAATGCTTGTGCTTCTTGTGAAACGGTGAATTACAGTAATCCAAATGTGCCCATATGTATAGAGCCTTTAAGCCCCTTTTTCCTTTAGCTTTCAGAAGGACAATTTCTGCTACTGATTCAAACACTTCACCATCCTAATAGCATACCAAAATCGATATATTTTGCAGACTAAAAATTCTAGAAGAAACAGAAAACCCAGTTTTATCTAAGAAGCCTAAACATGCATTAAGTTCTTGAACATAACCTCAGCATTGGCATATGCTGCTAAAAATGTATTCAAATGACAATGTGAAATACATCAAGAGTTACAGAGTGAATCATCACTTTGATGTATTTTGCCCCTTAGGTATAAAACTTTCAAGAGTTATTTGATATAAAGCTCATTGGATAGAAAAAGCTCACATATATTCTCTATCACTTTTTTTTTAGCAAAAGAGCACTGTGTCTACCAGAGTAAAAGAAATGCTATGACATAGCTTATAGCATAAACCAGAAGCATCCAGTAACACAGAAAAGCTAGAAGAACTAACTGATAGTTCCATATGTTTTAGTGTCTAGATATTTCATACTACAGATAAATTAATTGTTTGCCCAAGGTCATAATACTTATAAATAGGAGGAGAGTATAAGAACTCAAATCTGTAACTCTTATGCTAGTGTTCATTCAACAGTTCCTTCTTACTTTACTGCTTCTTTATTGCTGTAGAATTATATTATGGAATTACAGCTACTAATTCCTAGTTATTGCTTGCCTCACATAAAACAACACAAACTTGTGAGTGTGTAATTCTGGTGGGTCAAGAGTTCAAACATAGCATACATAAGGGCATTTACTCACAGTCTTACCAGGCTGGAATCAAAGAATGGGTTGTGGCTGGAATTCTTAGCAAAGCTACTTGGGATTTCTTCTAATCTTCTTTAGATGGTTATCATTTTTCATGTCCTTAACTCTAGGGAAAGGGGCTTCATTTACTGCCTTCTGGCTGCCCGATCTCATTCTTAGCAACTACAGACCCTTGCACTCCCTTACTACACTCTGCATAGCTGGTTCAAATCAGTGTTTGTGGCCCTGACAGCCCTCAGCCCTCAGAAACTGTTCTAGTTGAAGGTCCAGGGTGCGCCCTCTCTATCTAATGATTCTTTCAGGTAGTATGATTGTGGTGATATATTGTGTACCCTAATAAAATTTGCCTGAAGATCAGAGAAACAAAGAAACAAGCCACTGCCCCATCTTCCCTCTAGACTTCTCAGCCTGAAAAGCCTTTAGTTCCTGTCTCCTCATGCCTTATATACCTTTCTCTGCCCAGCCATTAAAGGCATGTGTGCTTCACAAGTACTGGGATTAAAGGTGTGTGCTACCACTGCCTGGCTCTGTTTCTCTCCTAGACTGAATCAATCTCATGTAGTCCAGGGTGGCTTTGAACTCACAGAGATCCAGATGGATCTGTGCCTCCTGAGTGGTAGGATTAAAGGTGTGTGCCACCAGTTCCTGGCCTCTATGTTTAATCTAGTGGCTTGTTCTGTTCTCTGATCTTCAGGCAAATTTTATTAGGGTACACAATCTATCAGCACATTATGATCCCCACCTCAGTCCCTTCACGGCTCTCTTTAAACCTAGTACACAATGAACCATTAAAGTGAAGTAGAGGAGGGTTCGTGAACACCTCCTAAAGCCAGAGTCACCATGAAAACTCTCTTCTTCTCATCCTTTTATTTACGAAAACTGAAACAAAAAAGCCAGAAAATTCCATTTACAACATAGTTTTGGACAAGACAAAATTTTAGAAATAGAAAAGAGATTAGTGATTGCAAGGAACAAAGATGGAAATAGGAATGAAAAGAGCAGGTTGTGGATGGTAACAGAAAGAAAGACATTTGTGTTGAAATTGTTCACTGTTTTGACTTTACAAAGACAGAAATATAGACAAGAGAAACATACGTATAATCAAGTGCATATAAGAGTTAATACTCATCACCAACTTGCCCAGGTACACACTTATCATGAATTGTATGTCTGTGTGACTGAGGGTCTTTCCAGCAACACTTTAACTGAGAAAGAAAAGACCCATCCTGAATGAGGAACTGAATAAAAAGAAGAAAGTATGCAGAGTACCAGTCTTCATCACTCTCTCCTTCTTAACTGAAGATACAATGTGACAAGCTGCCACCAATAATTTGTAACCATAATTGGACCCTCAAACAGCTAGGTATTCTTTCCTTTTTTAAAGCTGCTGTTGTGGTGTGCTCTGTCTCACACACACGAAAAGAATAACTACTACTGTGGAAATTCCACAATTTCTTGGACTGAAATGTTGGGCAGCTGTGTGGGGACACATTATTCTCAGGTAGTCAGGATTGGGGTTCCATACCTGGAGCCAGAGTTTGAGTTACCATCCTCAGAGAAGATGCCACTGACCTGCAGATCCTTAGTTCATGAACAACTATAAAATGGATGCTATGCCTTCTCTGGAGCCCTAACCATATTCAGATAAATCATGGGATGCCGAGGAGCAGAGACTGAAGTATCATTGTCTCCTGACTCCATCTGCTGCTGTTATTTCCAGATTTTCGGGATCTGTTCTTTAAAGAAGAGACAGTGTTTCCTAATCTCCCCCTCCTTGTGTTGATAGCTTCTTATATCAGTTTCTGACAAAGCAAAGCAAGCTTTTGTTTCCAGGCACTGAACAAATGGTGGAGATCCAATACATTATGAACCTTAGCTCAAGATATTGCAGTCTCCAACATGGCACTTTAAGTAGCAAAGAGGGATTAAGAAAAGTTGGAGATATACATGTACATAGCCAAGAACTACTACAGTAAACTATGTACTGTCCATCTATCTTACGATGTTCCATTCATCTCTTCCAAAAAGTTGGTGTATAGCCATTATACTGAATGTCAATGCTAAGTACATGAGCATGTTACATTAGAGTTCATGTTTTTGTTAACAAACATTTCAGTCAAAGCCAAAACTATTTCTGCTTGTGTGGTTATATACTCAATTTGTACATTTGCCAAAGACTCTGAAATTCTGGGAAAATATATTCATTCAGTCAATTATCTTAGATTCTCTAATCATTAGGAATTACATCAATGAAAGGAGTCTTATTGAGAGCCATTGGTAGCAAAAGTCCATGGAAGTATACAGCAGTGACAACTAGTGTTCAGAAGGTCAACCTATCAGAACTAAGGGGTCTTTTAGAGGAAACCATCACACAAGGTGTTATGGAATTACTGCCTTTTGAATGAACTGGCTGTCTCTTGTTGTAAACTTCTTGTGCAATAACAGCTATGATTCTCCCCATTTACGGTGCATCTCCATGTTATGTGTACATGTAATCTCATGATTGCATCTCAATCTTGGGCACAACTTTCCCTATACATTTGGGGTATTTGGATAACTGTCCCTAGCTGTGTTTATTTTTCATTAACATATATCTGGTTAGGGCCATTCTCCAGACAAAAGTATTTCAGCAAAGATACATTTTTTCCAAGGACAAAACTGCACATAGATAAACATTAGCTCATCTCACTCACAGATAGAGAAGAAAACCACTAACAATTAAATCCTCAACCCCTTACCTTCACCCCAGGTTATTTACACAAGACCCTAATTTAAGAAATTTACTGCTCACATTCCCGGGATGAAGTTTTAGCCATTTGCTAGATACTGAGTTAAGGCAGTTACTTCCCACTGACCCAAGGAGATTGCCTCCAGGCCAGGCAGGTGATAGGTACCAAGCTTCTTTCTTGTGCATATTAAGTTTTTATTCCTCCTCAGCCAGGTGCTATTCCTACATTTTCTCCTTAGCAATTACTCTGACAGAGGTCACTTAGCCACCTAACATATGTCCCCCTCCCTATCAGAAAGCAGCTGCAGCTGGGATGAATGGGAAAAGTGGTGCCAAAGACAGTTGACTTTCCTGTGACTTACTGACCCCTAACATTTTACCTAGCCATTTCTAGATTATAGTTTGAGCACATAAATTCCCTAATTGGCTTTAGCCTTTAGTTGACCCTACCAGAGAACTCCCCTTTAGTCACTCCCCTTTTGGGTTGTAATTGGAAGCTGACAATTAATTGCTTTATGTGTGGGTCCTTATCGCCTCTCTCTGAGACCCTGAAAACTTCAAGCCTCACATTGCTTTACCAAAGAATTACTGTGGGTATATATACTGGTTCTCTGAGAGCACTAGGAAAGGACTGATGGAAAAGAACAAAGATGAGGACGGAGATGGAAAGAACTAGGTAGAATGATGAGAAAACAGCAAAAAGAACTGAGAGCAGGAGGGACCGAGAGGAGCTAAGTAAGAGAGCAGAAAAGAAACTGTGTAGATGGAATCGCCAGAAAAGAATAAAGTGAATGGACTAAAGAACTCGGTGTGCTTAGATTCACTGAATATCCCTCAGATTAGAATCCTCAGCTGGTTGGTAGACTCTTCCGGACCCTGGGAGCAAACAATATAGGCTGGACCTATTATTGTTTGCGTTAGAGTCTTCAGGCAGAAATTCAAGAACAGGATATTAATTACTTAACAAATGATTAAGAGATAAATTATTATGTAATTTCAGGAAAATAACGATATCTTCAAGGTTCCTTAGATTAAGTTTCCTGTTCATTTATCCTACAGGAAATAAAGTCTGTCCTTCCTGGCCAGCCATGGAAACTATAGCATATCATCTCTTCTAAGAAGTGGGGAGATAACACATCTTCATATTTTTAAGGAAAACACTGCCTTCACTAACATAAAAGAACTATTCAGGGCACATGTTTTTCCGACTGTGTTTCACTGCTTATGGTGGTTTGAATGACACATGTTCCCCCATAGGCTCAGGGGTTTGAACAGTTGGTCCCCAACTTGTGTCACTGTTTGGAGAGGCTTAGGAGGTGAGGTCTAACAGGAGGAGGCTGTGGGAAGGCTGTGAGAGCATGCAGCACCTCTTACTTTGTCTCTCAACTCAATGCTTATGGTTGGGGATGTGATCTCTGAGCTTCTTGCTCCTATCACCTTGCTTTCTACTTGCTGCTACCCTCCCCTGTCATCATAAATTTATCCCTCTAGAACCTTAAGCTGAAATAAACTCTTTCTTTTAGAAGCTGCTTATGGTTATGATCTTGATGTTTTATATAGCAATAGAAAAGTAACTGACACACCACCACAAGGGAAGCAGGCTCTAGAAGCCCTGCTGCTGACCATTTTTTTTTTTTTTTTGTAGTACATTGGCACACTCTGTGAACAGAGAGGTCTGGACTCCAGAGACACTTTCTCTTTTACAACGGTGTTTCTTCATTCTTTTCCAGTGAGTGCCTCAAAACAAAAAAAAAAAACAAAAGCCAACATGGAATCATTAATTAAATATTTTCAAAATGACATGTACTCAATCTTTATATGACCTGCCACATTGCCAATGCTAATTTGTTTTAGACATTCAATTTTTAAATTTTCATGAGCTACTTCTTAGTTTGCTGTGTTTAATATTTTACTTAGTGAATGTTGCATTGTGCTCCACTAGAAAGGTAATGCAATGAAGGTAAGAGTAAAGTTAGGTTCTCTTGATCATTGTTTTTCCATGCTTATGACAAGAGTTTGGCAGGCAATGGACATTCAGCTAAAATACTTGAATGTAGGAAGAAAAGGAAAGGATGTAAGAGAGAAACAAAAGTAAAGAAACAAAATATTTTTTTAAAAAAAAATCAAAATATACAAGAATTACAATGGAATATTCCTGCCTGAGAATTAAGATAATAATGATTTTAGAGACATGGAATTACTTCATGTGTGAACCTCTGGTCAAGTGGCTGTTTGTCCAGTGGGTCAAAACTGTACTACTTCCCAAATACCCTATCTCTACCCCTTACTATATGATCCAATTTATTTGTGTAACTCACATTCTACTTACAGGGTTGAGGGTAGTTAAACTTATATGTAGATATTGTTAAATTATCTCTGAGGCTGCTGTAACTCTTCTGTGATGTTTGGCTACACTCTGGACACACACATTCTCTAACCAACCACATATGCATATTGCAGCTATCACTACTTCGATCACACTAAGAAGCATCACCTTCTGGACGGTGTTTGTGAGATGATGATGTGGAAACTCATATCATTTTTTGTGGGTTAGACACAGTCAGAGTAATGTGTTTTCCTTACATAAAAAGGTAGAAATGACATTATAGAATGTCCAAGGATAGGTTTGCAGCTTCTGCCTGGGTGTTTTTCAGACATTTATTTTGACAGGCTCAGTATAGAGTAAATCAGAACTCTTCACTTTTCTGAAACTAACATGCTGTGAAAAAAATCTAAATTACTCATATAGGGAGGCAGTATCATACATGTCCAGACATCATCCGTCAATCTACTATTCCTGCTGAGATGCTAGATATGTGAATGGGAGAGGCTAGCTCCAGCCTTCAATTTGCAGATGATTCATCATTCAACTGAAAGTGTAAAAAAAAACTCCAACCAAGAATTGCCCAGCTGAGCTCAATCAAATCAAAATATTGTGAGAGATAATGAATCATTGGTATATGCCCCCAAAGTTTTAGAACACATTGGCACATAGGGTTATATAATCAAAGTACTGAACAGACTATTGTTTAGGAAATATTTAGTTCTAACCTTCAGGCAAAAAAAAAATCTATTATGTCATAATCATTAATATATCTATCTAAGTATTGCTTCAAGAGGGCTATCTTTATTACATATACACCTATAAACTATGAATGACTTAATATGCACTAATATGTAGACAACTCATCATGCCTTCCTTTTTTCCAGTGATAAGCAGATCTCTTCAGATGAAACAACAATTTTCTCTTCACTTACATATTTCTCTTGGTTTCATTTCAGGCACCAGTCAAGATAAAAACTACTATCCAATGACTCCAGTGTATTCTTTGATGAAAAGTCATTTTATTACATTCATTTCTCTGTGTGTGTGTGTGTGTGTGCATGTGTGTGTGTGTGTGTGTGTGTGTGTGTGTGTGTGTGTGTGTGTCTGTGCACATGGGTTCATATGTTTCGAGGCATACACATGTGTGGAGGGGAGAGGACATAATGGAAAAATTGGATCATTTCTTCTACAATGTGGGTTTCAGATACAGAACTTGGATAATGATAGTCAGCCTTGGCGTCAAGTTCCTTTACCTGCTTAGCTGTCTCACTGACCCTGTATGACTGTTTTAATTTTTTTATGAATCATAACACCTCATATCTTTTTAGAAAGGCAGTTTCCCATTTCCACAGTCCAAAAGCCACTCCTGCTTATTTGTGGTGCTTATATTCTAATGTTCATGTCAGACAAAGTATTCAAAAATAATGAAAAAATATATATGATATATTACTAGAGAATATTAAGATATACTTCTTCAAATGTATACCTCTGTTATTATTAGACTGGGCTTAATCTTTTAAGCATTCTACTTGCACTGATCAATTGCTGTCCAGCACCTTACTAATAAAAGCTCTCTTCTACACATTCATATGCCATCAGCTTGCTGCTGTACCTCCTACTATTAATCCTGGCTATGTACCTTTCTACTTCTGTGAATGGTCTGGCCTCGTTTCTAATATAATTGCCTGGTTTTCGGATGTTTTTCAGGTCTTTCCAATTTTAAATTGTCTGCACAACGCATATTAGACACAATCCCAAATTTACTGTTTTGAATTATATCAAATGAGATGACCTAAAGATCATCCATATTCTTATGTTTCCTGCCAACATAAACAACTCATGCTTCCCACCATCCCATAAACTCTTCTGCTAAGCAATTATCCTCTCACCATAGGACAACACAGGTCACAGAAATTCTGGCTAAATAAATCTTATTGAGAAAGGGGATTTTCAAAAATCTGAGTGAGGATGCCCATTTCATTAGTTAGCACATATTTTGAGTATTTGTTCATTTTTAGGAGAAAAATTGGAGCCAGAAATGTTTGCAAGCCAGGAAAACAAGCTAAATTTCTTGAAAGGAGTCCAAGACTAGAGCAGCAGTGATAAAACAATTTGAAAGCTAAATTCGGTGATCATGGAGTAGAATTAAAATAAGATTCCCAGAACAGAGTGTATTTGGAATGGAATTTGTTCCCTTGGGTATGTGTGGTTCTATGATATCCTTTACAAAGAATGAAATAGTTGTTCCAAATTAAAAGCTTTGACAGTAACACGTTACAATTCTAAAACTGTAAAAATAATGTTAAAATTTTAGCAAAAAGCAGTCATCACATCATTTCAGCTAATCCAAAAAGCTAAAAATCTATGTTTAATATTTA
Source organism: Peromyscus californicus insignis (assembly GCF_007827085.1). Taxonomy (NCBI): domain Eukaryota; kingdom Metazoa; phylum Chordata; class Mammalia; order Rodentia; family Cricetidae; genus Peromyscus; species Peromyscus californicus. Next base: position 52,603,454 of record NW_026294514.1, on the reverse strand, counting down.
AAATGAAAATAAGATTATGTTCTGTGATATTGCATAATATTTTTTAACTCTGAATTAAGAAAGAAAAGACAGGTTTATTAGATGAAGTTGGAAGTTTATTTGCATGCTGATCTTTACACTGACATAATTTTCAGCATTGGTATAAATGAAAATACTGCCTTCTCTTGAATTCTTCTGATTTGACAGCATAATCCTTGGCTCCATAACAATCAAGCTGGGCCTTGATTTCTCCATTTAAGTTAAAGTTTGTTGTCTATTAGAAAAATGCTTCATAATTGTCAGTACAACTGCTCAGTAGATGCCACTTAAAAATGTAAGATTCAGTACCAACTCTGTAGAATACTTGTGCAAACCGCTGCCTAGGAAACATGCTATTCATGATTTTTTTCCCTTACACAAGAGCTTTCCTATTTCTCATTTTTTAAAAACAAACTGGCTATTTTATTCAGTAGCTAATAAAGATTTGTTTTTAATAAGCTAAGTGAGAGTTCTCCTCATTTATTTATAATCTTCATTTAGAGAAAAACTCTTTCTCCTGCTAATATTAAACTATTAGCTCAAGCTAAGCCACAGATGTGGCACCTAACATCAATGTTATTGGTTTTCCAAAGATTACACAGAAGAAACCTTTTTTTGCCTCTCTTTTAAACTTTAAATATTTTGTTAGTCTTTGTATTTCATGGACAGCTTTCACAGAGACTCAAAAGCATTGCAGTATCAAAATCTCTGCTTTGTCTATCCCCACAATTTTTAACCAATTTAGATACACACCTGTCTTCTGCCTCAACTGCTACCAGAAATACTGAAGATAAACAGTTCCATTATTCAAATATGAATTTAAGTATATTTGACTAATTATGGATCAATTATTTTCAAAAACAATAAAATGTCTGGATCAGTACTGTGAAGAAATAAACTGAGCCATGAATGAGAAGCATAGATATAAAATCAATGCCTGAAAATTTTGGCGATAAAAGTTTCATAAATATCCAAATTCTATTAATATGTTCTATATATAATGTACTTTAAACTTATCCATTGTATATTCTACGTTCATTGGTTTTCAAAATCAATTCTCAAATCTATCATGCCTATTCCATTTGAAGCACGATTCAGTCTTAACTAGACATATTTCAACTGCTTAATAGCCTCCTAGGGCTACTGTGTTCTGCTCTGAGCTCCCAAGAATTCTTAGTAAAAGAATATATACATAAACAAAAAGCCATCTTGTTAAGAGTACTATTTTTTAAGTCAGATACATGCAACAGCATTCATAAAGTTCAGTAATTCCTAAAAGTAAACAACTCAAGAAAAAATATATTCCTCTTTTTTATGGAATTTCCATGATGTGTGAGAGATACCATAGTCTCATAGTACCTATGTTTATCATCCTGGTGAGAACTACAGATCTTGTTTCTTTTTTTTTTCACATGGAATCTATTTTCCTCACCACAAATTGTGAAGGAGATGTCCCTTATCTAATACATATTTTTGACAGTTCTTGATAATTAGGTCACTCTAACTATGTTGGTTTATTTCAGGGTCTTCCATTCAATATATTCATGCACACTTACAACAGCTAGGAAATGGTACCCACATTGATATCTAACAAAAAATGCATGGATAAAGAAAATGTAATTTTATACAACCACAAAGAGGATTGAAATCATATCATTTCAGGAAAGTAGATAAAACTGAAAATCATTATGCTAACTGAAAGAAATCAGACTTATAAGGGCAAATATTGCGTATTTTCTCTTATATGAAGGATGTAAAAATGTGTATACATATTCGTGTGTGTGTGTGTGTGTGTGTGTGTGTGTGTGTGTGTGTGTGTGTGTCTCAGGAAACTAGAAAGTGAGTAATGAGTGTTATAAGTAAAATGTGGTAAAGAAGTGAGAAAATAGACAAGTTAACAGAATCGATGTGATACACAAGGACAGACTTTCTGAATAAAACAATGGAAACAAACAGTGAGAGGTAGAGAAATAGGGAAGGGCAGTGGGTATGGAAAGTATGAGATAAAAGTGTGATCAACTATATGTATAAAAACACCACAATAAAACCTACTACTTTGAATCTAAAAATTTTAAAAATTAAAGAACGTGAAAGCCTCCTGCCTTTCCTAAGTATTACTCCCAATAGACTATTGGCACAGCAAATGCTTTTATTTGGTCGTAAGCACAAAGCAAGGGCTTTCTTAATGATCCACACAGAATTCAATGCCAAGAGAGCATTATAGAATATTTAAACATGTATCTTTGTATCATGGCTTTTTAAAAAATCTTCCTTTCATTTTGGTTTTCTTTCTAATATAGTTTGTTTTGTTTTGCTTTATTCTTATTGACACAATGACATAGGTTTTTTTTTTTGTTGTTGTTAATTGAAGAAAATTTCCCACCCATTCTATATATCAGCCACAGATCCCTCTTCCATTCTTCCTCTTCCTCTCTTCCAGCTTCTCCCCTCAACCCATCCTCCATCCCCCTCCCCCAAAAGGGCAAGGCCTTCCATGCATAGTCAGCAAAGCCTGGTACATTCAGTTGAGGCAGGTCCAATCCCCCCCCCCCCCCCCCCCCCCCCCCCCCCGCCTCAAGGCTGAACAAGGCATCTCATCATAGGTAATGGGCTCCAAAAAGCCAGCTCATGTACCAGGGACAGATCCCGATCACACTGCCAGGGGCCCCTCAAACAGACCCAGCTACACAATTGTCTCCCATATGCAGAGGGTCTAGTCTGGTCCCATGCAGGTTCCACAGTTGTTGGTCTAAAGTTCATGAGTTCCCACTAGCTTGATTCAGTTGTATCTGTAGGTTTCCCCATCATGTTCTTGTCCACCTCTCTTGCTCATATAATCCCTCTTTCTTCTCTTCTGCTGTGTTCCCAGAGCTCAGTTTGGTGGTTGGCTGTGGATCTCTGTATCTGCTTCCTTCAATTACTGGATGAAGGCTCTATGATGACAGTAAGGGTATTCACCAATCTGATTATTGGGGTAGGCCAGTTCATGCACCCTCTCCACTATTGCTAGTAGTCTAAGTTGGGGTCATCCTTGTGGATTCCTGGGAATTTCCCTAGCACCAGCTTTCTCCCTAACTCCATAATGTCTCCCCCATCAAGATATCTCTGTTATTGCTCTCCCACTCCATTCCTCCCCAAGCTCAGCTATCCTGTTCCCTCATGTTCTCATTTCCCGTCCCCCCATTCTCCACCCCTTGCCCCCAGTTTACTCATGGAGATCTCATCTATTTCCTTTTCCCAGGACAATCCAAGCATGCTTCTTAGGGTCCTCCTTGTTAGCTAGCTTCTCTGGAGCTGTGGGTTGTCTGTTTATCCTTTGCTTTATATCTAGTATCCACTTATGATTGAGTATATACCATGTTTGTTTTTCTGAGTCTGGGTTACCTCACTCAGGATGATATTTTCTAGTTCTATCCATTTGCTTGCAAATTTCATGATGTCATTGTTTCTTACAGCTGAATAGTACTCCATTGTGTATATGTGTCACATTTTCTTAATCCAGTCTTCAGATGAGGGGCATCTAGGCTGTTCTTTTTTTTTTTTTTTTTTTGGTTTTTCGAGACAGGGTTTCTCTGTGTAGCTTTGCGCCTTTCCTGGAACTCGCTTTGGAGACCAGGCTGGCCTCGAACTCACAGAGATCCGCCTGGCTCTGCCTCCCGAGTGCTGGGATTAAAGGCGTGTGCCACCACCGCCCGGCTAGGCTGTTCTTAAGACGGCATAGATGATAATATTTATTCAATTACTTTTACCATGTTAAAAAATAAAACAAAAATAAATTTAAACTTTTACCGTACTTTTCTACTTCCTAAGAAATAATCAATTCTGTTTCCCTGGAATTGATGTCAGCCTAACAAACACTTTGGGAAAAGGGTCTAATTAAAGAACTACTATGTTTGACTTAATAGCTTCAGAGGAGTCAGTTCATGATTTGCTTGGGTTCTGTAGTGATACAGAACAACATGGCTATAGGAGCTTGTAGTAGAAGAGGACGCTATTTATTACTGGGAGGCCAGGTAACTGAGACAGCCAGAGGAAAGCCAGAAAAAAAAAACAACTATAACCCCTAAGAACATGGTTCCAGCAACCCACTTTCTGCAACTATTCCCTGACTCCAAAAGAATTCCGATGACTCCTAATACTGAGAACAGCTCACAAAATCCGTCAATGGATCCATCCATTTAAGTCAAAGTCCCCATTTTTTCAATCATATATCACTGGTTAAATTCCGGTGAGGGAATAATCCTTCAACAATTGACACTTGGGGCAAAGGATCACACTTCAGTATTAGTATTAACAATGTGTTCAGTATCTATGAACCTTAAGAATCACGGATTAGAAAGAGGTTTCAAAACTTGCATCTATACCAAATATATACAGAGATTTTCTTTGTGATTCTTTCATTTAGAAATCATTTAAACAATTGTTTATATAAAAATTATACTGCATTCTTAAGAAGAAAATGGATTTCATGAATACACTGAAAAAGACAATAGGTTGGTAGTTCCTTCTACCTGTATTAAATTTTACAAGTAATTTGTTGAAGATTTAAGCATACAGGTGAGTATATGTAGGTTATATGCAAATACTGTACCATTTAATCTGAGACAAGACCATTAATAGGTTTTCATGTCCTCCAGCAGTCCCGGCAGTCCCTAGCACAGATACTATGAGATAACTGTATCGTCGTTTATTTTTATTCAATGTAGAGGAGAATTAACAGTTAAGTTAGGATGGAAGTAGAAATTTTCCAATCACAAAAACCCAGCAGGTATCCTGTAGTGATAACATTGTTGGCTTTCAGCATTTACATTGCTCTACATATGGAAATTAGGTCATGTATCTTTTACTTTCCATAAGTTAATACTTTTGTGTGTGTGGATGAGGTAAGAATTCAAAAAAGATCTTCTACATGCAAACTAGTTCCAAAGCCAATTAGTGCCTAAGATGCCCAACTGAGAATTAAATTAAACTGCACATCATTCAGTCTGAAAGCCTAATTTCTTCTAAATGTAGCTTTAAGAAAATAAATTCTTATTTTCTCATTCTCATGCTTGGTATCATTTCACTGTAAGACAATGACTAGTGTACTAATATTATGGAAACTTTCCATATTCCAAATTGACTAGATTTGCCATATGGAAATACTTTGGGAAATTCTTTCTTATTAATGGTACTGGCCATGGATTTGGAAGTTCTTCTATGAGTTTTAATTGTTATTTTGATTGAGTGAAGTCTTGTTCATGCTGTCATCATCCCTGTGAGTTCATCTGTTCATTGGACCTATTCTCCTGAAATGTTGTTTCACTGGAATCATTCACCACCCCTAGTTCTTACCATCCTTACCTCCTCTTCCACATAGATACATAGACCCTAGTTTGGGGGTAGGGGAGGAAGTGGAAATTCCCAAAAGCAAAGAAACAGTTTGACAGTGCACATATGATTCTTTAAGGCAGTCTTATTTGCTTATTCATTTTTCATTCATGCTGCCTACATCAAAAATTAACCCAAAATTGAATGTGGCAGATATAAAAATGACCAATAATTAAAAAGATTAGGTATTGATATTTATGATTATTAGATGTTTTAAAAATACCCTGATACAAATAACAAAGACATACAAATTCGGAACTGTGAAGTACAAACAGCTGTGGCTAATTAGTTTTTCAAAATCAATGAGTTAGCCTTCTCTACCATTACTGTTGCAATATGGCCTTGTGTAGCTGGAGAGCTTCTCTCTGGGTCCCGCCACGCCCCAGCAGTCCCACAGCCCACTTAAAAAATAAACACACAGACTCTTACATTATTTAAACTGTTTGGACTAAGGGCTCAGGCTTCTAGCTATTTAGTTCTTACATCTTCAATTAACCCATTTCTATAAATCTATGCCTTGCCACATGGCTCGTGACTTGCCGGTATCTTACATGTTGGTACTCATGGCTGTTGCTGGCAGCATCTTCTCTCTCAGCCTTCCTGTTCTCAGAATTCTCCTCTCTGCTTTTCCCGCCTATACTTCCTGCCTGGCTACTGGCCAATCAGCATTTTATTTATACAAACCGATATCCACAGCGGCCTTGCTATGACTGATGGCTGGATTCTTTTTTAGTACGCATTCTGGTTAGATCAAACCATCAAGAGATGATCATTCTTTTGACCCTTGCTCCACTGGACATTTAGATAGGGATAGTAAGGAAGAGAAGGAAAATCAGCTTTGTAGTTGAAAAACATCTCAATACACTGGAAGATGCTCACACATGATGAGTGTCAATAATATTATACTCCAAGGAAGCAGGATGTGTTTCCTCTTTTTAAAATTGATCTCAATAGGACAGAAGTTCTTAGAGGCAATCTAGAATTTCCACACAGGATTCAGGATTGCTATTTACTGTTTCACATTTCATATGCTAAGGATATAAAAATTTAGGTCATTACTGCTGTAGCTGAAACTTTCTAGTAGTAGTAGCGTTAAAATGTACATTTTCTTCTAACAGATCTGAAGAGCAGTTGAAGGTTTTGATGCCAACTAGGGGCCCATAAACAGGTTCATTTTCTCCATTGTTCAAAGAACTAAAAGTCAAGCACAAAGTACTGCCCACCAGCAACCTCGCGGGTACCAGTGGAGGGGATCCCTTCTTGGATTTTCAGTTTCATTAGTAAAAGATTATTTTTGGGTTTTCAAGACAGGGTTTCTCTGTGTAGTTTTGGTGCCTGTCCTGGATCTCACTCTGTAGCCCAGGCTGGCCTCAAACTCATGGAGATCCACCTGGCTTTGCCTCCCGAGTGCTGGGATTAAAGGCAGGCGCCACGACTGGCCGGCTTCCTTAGTAAAGGATTTAAAGAAATGACTCAACATGAAGTTTGAGGACAAATTATCAGAATTTAAAATAAAAATGTGGGAGCATGAAAGCTATAAATATCACAACTGCCCAGAGGAGAATAATGGAGAAAAACAAATCAGTAAAGATGTCAGTGACATGGAAAGGTTCATGGCATTGCTGTCACCAGAAACCATACGGAGTTCGTGATCCATGCTTCCGCTGACTGTAAAGGGCGAGAAAACTACTTTTGCCATGGTACTGACGACTGCAGACTTACAGTTGGGAAAGACAGATATAGAGGCTTCTGTGACAAACCCTATACCACCACCCCGCCTCACCCCCCAAAAAGTAACAGCCTAAACAGAGAGCCATCTAAAAGAACTCTTAAAAATTGTGATAAGGATGTTGAAGTATAGCTCTCCACAACTGATGGCTTCTGGCAGTGGTGAGAGTGGGGAAAGACTCAAGTTTTCTTTAACTGGCTGGACACTGGGAGTTTGACCATGCTCCAATGAGTATAAGGGCAACACAAATTCTACTTGATTCTCCTTTTTCTCCTTCTTGTTCTTGTTCTTCTCTTCCTTCTCCTCTTCTTCCTTCCTCTTCTCTTCTTCTTCTCTCCTCCTCCTCCTCCTCCTCCTCCTCCTCCTCCTCCTCCTCCTCCTCCTCCTCCTCCTTCTTCCGGTGGGTAACAAGAGTTGGGAGATGGACCTGGGAGGAGTGGGAAGAGAGTGTGATCTGGGTTCATGATGTGAAATTCCCAAATGATCAATAAAAATATTATATCAAAAAAAGAAAGAAAAAAAGCTCAAAGCATTATGATATTAAAAAAGCTTCATTATGCTCTGGCCAGCATCTGAAATAAAAAAGACAGAAGAGAAGAAAAGGACTAGGTGTACCTTTCTGAGTTGGGACTGAATAAGGTAGGCAGACCCAGCAGAACACATGGAGGCTGGTAGGAACTGCACTGGGGTGCAGGAATTTGGTGAAGGAAAACTACGTCATCATAGGTAAGTCTGCCGTCCCAGGTGTTTCCTTTAGCTAAGTCCCTGCCTTGTACAACAGAGATAATTCATAAAGGAAGGAGAGAGTTGTGTCACCATTCAGTTGTAGTAGAGTCCATTCTTAAACTACAGCAGTTATATAATTTTGTTTGCATGTCTTTAAATTTTTTTCTTTTGTCTACAAAATTTCTTACATATATACAATGAAAGATGTTTATATTGATGCCCCACTTTCCATCTTCCACTCCCTTCATGTTCCCTCAAAACACATCCCTTCCAACCTCATGTATTATTTTTGAGAACCCATTACATATATATGTGTGTGTGTGTGTGTGTGTGTGTGTGTGTGTGTGTGTGTGTGCGCGCGTGTGTATGTGTGTGTGTTTTCTTTTTGATATTAGGAGCCAGCTTAAGCCTTTTTCCTACCAGTAGGATGCAAGAGGTTTTTATTATTGCATTTAATTTACCCACACTTTTCCATGTTCTGGCCTTGTCAACTTTAATTGAACTTCTTTCTCTTGATTATATGTAATGATACAGACACATGATATGCTCATTTCATTAAAAGAAGTGCTTACTCCAGCAAATGCTACAGTCCTCTTGAAAATGCACCTAATTTTGTTCTCCATGTGATAAAAATTTTATGATTATTACAATTACTAAACTTTCTAGTTATATAAAATGCGGTAAAATACTTCTTTTTCCCTTTAATTTTTAAAAGTTCTGAACACTGGTTTATTTTAAATAATCACATGTATGTAAAGTATGTATGTGATGTTTTTAAGGTCTTTAAACAAAGAAATATAAAATGAATAACTACTTATAAAATTAAAAGATCAGATTGTAAAGATAACATTTTTGTGAAAAGAATACAACAGAAGTTGAATTTCCCCTAATACAGAAAGCTGCATTTTGAAATTTGAAGTTCATAATAATATTAAGCTCTTAAATTAGGTAATAGTTTTAATTATTACTTTTAAGTAGAAAGTGGGAAAGGTACTATTTAAGTTTCTCTTGAAGTTTGAATAGAAATTTAGTGATTGAAATTAAAAAAATATGGAACAAACATCTTCTATAAAATAACCTAGAAAATGAATTTCTAGCCACAGCTTAGCTATAAATACAGGTACCATGATAATTGCTTTTATTAAGTCAGTTTATGAAAGTCACTTTAATCCTGAGACAACTTTCATTACTATTACATATGTGGGAACCAGTGTCAGCATACTTTGGGCAGTAGGTTGTCTCTGCTTTGGTACAAGACCACATGGCATAAATTATTGACCAAATTCCAAATACGATGAAATTAAAGTTATTGAGAACATTCTGAAATTAGAGTCAATATTATTTCAGATATAATTATGCTTTTCCAAATGGACTATGCACATTACTGTTTCTAATGATTTTCTAATAATATGAAGAAATTTATAAAATTCATATTAATTTAATTTGTGTTTGCTACTTATGGTATGGATTATTCATTTTCTAATACTGCTGTAAACTTGCTTCACAGTAAATATTAAAAAAGAGAAAATAACATATAAATTTTTAGATTACTAAAATATAGCAATAGAATATGTGGAATTTTCTTCATATCATCATTTTAATATTTTATTCAAGACAAGCACTGAAGGAAAGTTTTCTTTCCCTGAAAAACATGTAAAATAAACAAAACAAAGAAACCTCCACTGATTTTCAATGTTATACAAAATACCAGCTGATTATCATTGGGTTCTTTGAAGGCCCTGTGGGTAAGTGAGCACTCCCTATTTATCTAATAGTTGCTGAACATATGCAGTCTAATATTTTTCACTCCTACCTGGAGTTATATTTCCAGTACTATGTAACAAGTCATATACATATTTGCAGATGTTGTAAAATCAATGGGAATTCAGCTATTGCATATTTTTTGTTTGTTTGTTTGTTTTTGTTTTTGTTTTTTGATTTTTTGAGACAGGGTTTCTCTGTGTAGCTTTGTGTCTTTCCTGGAACTCACTCTGTAGCCCAAGCTGGCCTCAAACTCTCAGAGATCCACCTGCCTCTACCTCCCATGTGCTAGGATTAAAGGCGTGCGCTACCACAGCCTGGCTTGCATATAGTTTTTTTTTTTTTTAAAGATTTATTTATTTATTATGTATACAGTGTTTTGCCTGTATGTATGCCTGCAGGCCAGAAGAGGGCACCAGATCTCATTATAGACGGTCATGAGCCACCATGTGGGTGCTGGGAATTGAACTCAGAACCTTTGGAAGAGCAGTCAATGCTCTTAACCTCTGAGCCATCTCTCCAGCCCGCATATAGGTTTTATACAGCAAAGTCTTATAATAGAGTGGTTCAAGATGCTTCATTTTGGTCCCGTTTCTGCTCTGATAGCAGCAGACTGCTTTAGTCTTCTTCCTACCATTAGAATTCATTACACAAAAAGAAATCATTTGCGTCTACAGCTTATATTCACATGCAAATGTAAACTCCTGAGTACATATCAGACTTTTCCCAAAATATCTCCATGTTCTGATGTGATAGATTCTCAGTCATGTTTTCTTTTCATTATTTACTTAAGCCATTCTTTGTGAGAAAGGCACCAAATTGTGTGGCTTCGTTTGTTATTGAACTCAATATTTAGCTCATTTGGGTTTGTCTTAGTCACAAGACATGCTTCTAATGATGTGAAGAGACACCATGATCATGGCAACTCTTATAAAAGAAATAGGTATTGAAGATTTACTTACAGTTTCAGTGTCTTGGTGCATTATCATCATGGTGGGTAGGATGGCAGCTGTCATGACAGACATGGCAGACATGATGCTGGAGAAGCAGAGAGCTGCATCCTGATCTGTAGGCAGACAATGCTCCTAGCTTGGGCTTTTGAAATCTCAAAGCACATACTCAATAACATACTTCCCCCAACAAAGTCACAACTACTCCAACTACTCCACTCAAAACTACTCCAGCATCTCCTAATCTTGTAGCCCTTTCAAATAGTGCCATTTCTTGGTTACTAAGCATTTAAATATATAACTATATGGTGGCCATTCTTATTTAAACCACTGCAGGGCCCAAACTAGTTACAGTCATGTTGCCTCTGTTATGTCCAGATTGCAGGGACTCTGGAAAGACCACCACAAAGACTGAATCCCATGTGTAAAAGCAAAGAGCCTTTATACGCCCAAGCTTGGTCATCTTCAGCATGGAAAGCAGAGAGCCACAAGCCCACACGGTTTTTTGTTTTTGTTTTTTTAATCATAGTAGAGGTTGAGTTAAAGAGATTTCCAGGGTTCAGGACTCTGATTGGCTGACATTTGTCTAAGGGTATCTCAGCAAAAAGGAGAAATAAGCTCAGGGACATCTGGTCATCTTATCTAACCTTGTCTAGTAGTTGGAATGTTTGGGATGTCAGGTATTTCCCCATCTCTGGGTGGATCCCTCGGTGGGGTCAGCTTATGGCTTTTCCTGGATCAGGGTGTTGCCTACCAGTAAACCTATCACAGCAACTGTGTCTGGGCCCCTAAGCTTGTCATGGCAGCTGTGTGGTCAAATGGTGCCCTCCATAACCTCTGTCTCTCAGTAGAGCTGTATTACAGGTATGGGTCACCACTGCCCAATCTATTGCTGCCTCTTTGCTCTATTCCCATAATTTTCATAACTAACAACAGATTTGCACTAACAATAAATATTTAACAGTATTAGCACATAAATTCCTTAATTTGGATCCAAAAAATCATCTTTGGATTTTTTTCAGTTGTCTATAATTTTATCCAAAGAGGAATTTTTATCCATCAGGAATCTCTAAATAAGATCAATTCAAAGTTTTCTTTAACTTTCTAAAGAAAGAAAAATCAAATGAAGGGAAAAATTAAAAAAAAAAAACTTGGTATACAATTTCAGAAAACTCTGTTTTTATTATTTTACTATACAGGTTTTCTACTTTACAGTGATATGAAGTTAATGTGCATTGAGTGGAAACTACAGTTCAAGTGTGATATTTCCTGTAGCTAATGATATGCTGACCAGCACTCCTGTAACCATACAGGTGAGCAAACCACAGTCTGTGATGGAATGTGCACCCTCTTTATCCAGCAACTCATGTTAGTCAATCTCTCTAATGACAAGGCAGGCCCAGTATGGTCTTCACTGTATTTGCTATTAAGTTGATAGCAATAGAATTGCTTAAAATTTATTAATATTTTTGACAGAGTATGGATATACCATTAATAGGTAATTATGTCTTTATTATTGTACAAACAATGTTATCAGTTTGATTCTTGACTTTTTACATTAATAAGATTATTATACAATTTTCGAATGACTGCAACAAATTGGAGTAACAGCTTATGCAACACCTAATTAAAAGAACAAATGTTGAAGTTCCTTTATAATTTATGAGGAGTGAACTGATGGATAAAATACAAACTGGAAAGTGCCTAGTGAAACCTAGTATTTGGTACTTGCTCAACTATTATTGAGCAGGTCCCTGTTCATTGGTAAAAGTGAGTGCCTAACTGAGTTTATTCTCAAGGTCTTCAAAATGTATATGTGCTTAAAAATATGTGATGAATACATTTTGAATCTCTTTAAGCTTTCTTAATAGAAATTGTGATCATTATAACCTAATCAGTTTTGTTATATGTTTCATGAACATACATATACTCACTCACATCATGTGCATATATATACATCATATGTGCACATATATATACATCATATACATTTATATATATATTTCTTAGAAATTATTGTAATAGTATCCTAATTTAAGAGAAAGTACAAGCCTTAAGCACATGGAAAACTGAAAGTCCAACAGAATAAATTTGACAATATATATTTGGCTGAAGAACATGTGATAGAACTAATAATCTCTGTTGCTGTATGTCATTTGTGACATAACGAAGACTCTTATTGCTCCAAGACAAAAACAATAGCAGCAAGGCAAAAATGCCAAATTAGATAGACCCTAATGTATCCATATATAATTCCATAAATTCCATAAAGGAGAAACTAATGTTTGAATGTATTTAGTGTATGGTTAGTAGCTTTATAGAATTTTACAGCATGTTGAGTATCCATTGCTAGGAATCTCCATGTGCTTTTAATTTTATTCTGCATACTTAATTGACTGACACTTGCCCTATGTCACATACAGGTGATGTGTAGGCCCAGAGTCAGTCTGCACTGTTAGTGAGTTGTATTCTACAAGTGAAGACGGAGGGAGCATACTCTTTTTCCTGATGGGAGAGTCATTACCATATCCTTCAAGTTTCTTCATCATAGATGAATGTCCTGGGAAAAGAACCAGTCGGCCTATGAATTCTTAGTTCAGACAGCATGAATATGCAAAGATGCCCAGAATCCATAGTCATACCCATGTTTGCTTAACATCAAAAAGTATGGATGACTTTGAACTCTAGTATGATTTATGGATTAAGGCTAGCATTGAGAGACTCAGATTTAACATTTATATATATATAAATGTTATATATATATATATATATATATATATTATCCATACATCAGGTTGCCCTACCACTCAATCTTATATTATTATTAAAGAAAAAATTGTAATTTAGTTACTTCAATGAATCATTTTAAACTGTTAATTAAAAATAATAAAATTAATTTTAGGTATTAATTGTACTTGTATCCTGACTCAATGTTTTTTAACAAGTGAATATTGTTCTGCTTAAATAATGTAAGACTACAGAAAAATTAAAGGAACACATCTCAAATTGTACATGGAGACAATGTCTAATGTCTAATGTTTAATTTGACATCAATGTTTGACAGAGAATTTCGGTCCCACCAAAGTGACAGCTGGTTCCTTGCTGAGAAGAGAGGCGACAGCTGCCATGCCACTGGGATCAATAATTTCAATGAAAGATGGCTAAGATGCCAATCTACAATTTGATGAAATTGGTGAAAGCAATATATTTGTTTCCCTCACTCTTCCAAATGGGTGGTTTACACACACTTAGCTTGTGTCGTTTCTGCTGCATTTTAAGCCATAACCCCACAAGCAAATGGCAGAAAGCCCAAGCTCTCACAGTTAAAAATAATCTTCTCTCTAATTAATACTAGACTATTTCTTCCATTTAAATAAACAATTTAATCCACAATTTAACTATGTTTTCCTCGGGGTTTTCTGGCTGTTCCTGTTACTTATAATGCTGCAACTCTGCAATAAACTTTCATAATGGAGTTCAATAAAGTTGTGAGTGAATACACAATAATAACCATACATCAGTGATGCCTATACAAACTCATTCTGGTAATCAAACCACCAGTGGGCCATCTTTCACCCTGACCTCCTGTGGTTAGCATCGTTATGGGATATCTGCTGTTACCCAGCCACTGAGGAAACAAATTAAGTTATAGCTTTCTTTCCTTTTCAATTATCAAAGCAATACAGATTTACATGAAGTTCTATGTTTTTTTTTTAAACCAGAGCCTGAAAGTAAGCTCAGAGGCAAATAATAAAACATAAATATTAAACCATTGGCACCTAAAAGTGTAGCTTCTATTTTGCTAGGCGTCTCTGAATTAAAGTGGCAACCAGAGTGCTTATAGATCTGCTGAGAAATGGTTTGCCAGTTCTCTCACTTTAATTAATAATGCAGTTGATCACTAAAAGCTGCCAAATGCAAGTGATCACTGTAAATAGTAAACTGTATTCACTTCACCAATGTAAAATGTACAAGTCATTATAAATTTCAAGAAAAATACTCCAAATTCCAATATAATAAGTTTCAGCAAAGCCAGGGTGAGAACTCTAGAGCAGTTGTTTCAGTGTGTGTTCCTTGGTCCAGAAACAGCACTACCATCCAGGGCTCATTTGAAAGGTGCATTATCTGGCTTCTCGGTAGGCCATGGGAAGAAGAAATTTCATGGTGCCATCTGGCAACCGTGTTTTACTAACTCTTCCCTGTGACACAGATTTAGAGATCTCTGGATTAAAGGTCTAGCCTCTGCTCATGATAGGTCTCCCAGTAGTTGATGATCCGTGAACACTCCAACTATGGTCTGAAAAAAGGAGAGGGTTCATGTAACCCTGAATTTTGGAGTTCAGGTCAGTTTGATAAATCGCACACTGCATCAAGAAATGGTAAAAAATTGATCCCTCTCTACCAGCATGGACTAAAGAATAATAGTGGAGTCAGTATCATAATGGTGAGTTTTGATTACCTGTCGCATGTTTTGTGCCTCATTTTAGATTACAATGTTTGCTCTTACATTTTCATTCACCACTTCCCATGAATTCTTTTATCTTAGTACTCAGGATGAAAATTCCTCATGGGTAATTTTGGCTGCTTATCACAGACTCAGAACACAAGACTCTTGACAATGAAATTTAGATTAAGCTAGCTAACTCCAGAAAAGAGAACACTCCAGAAATGAGATATGCCTGCTTTTGCTGAGGCTCTTTCACATACCTGGATTCAAAACTGGCATGGCATATATCTCTGCTAAATATTGCTAAGAAAGGAAAAATAAATCATAGGCTTTTGTTTTATTTTCATCTTTTCTCTCTTTTCACCAGTGTCCTATCCTACGCCTGTCAAATATCTTGGTTCATGCTACCTTCTTCTGTTTTAGATAAAAACAAGTTCAGATATGAAGCTAATACTGAAAGTATATAATTTTTGTATATGCGACATTGACCTAATAAGATTTCAGTTACAGAAACAGTTTTCTGAATGGCAACAAAAGTCTTTTCTGCGTAAACATGAGGCTCTGAGGTTGGATCTTTAGCATCCATGTAAAGCAAAGCTAAGCACTATTTTCAACTTCATGCATAATTTTTATTATCCTGTTTTGTTTTTGTTTTCTTGTAAAATTTAATTGGGATTATAGCATTTTCATAGTTCAAAAAAGAACATAATTTTAGGTAAGTGTGCTGCCATGACTTGTCTTTCTACTGAAATGTCATATTTCTATTTGCTCAAAAAAACTAATTAGCCACTATTTTCTCTTATCAGTTGCCACATGAGATTTTCTTGTGTCACTTGAAAACATTAAGATTCTATTACGCTTTAGTTATGATGACTCCCAGGATTAGAAATGGCAATGCTAGTTTATGTCTACGCCATCATCATCTGTTCTCATATTACATTCCTTTTCTTCATCCTTTCCTCCAATTTATTCTCTTCGCAGTCTTCATTACCAGAAAATGGGAAAAGGAAGGAAATAGCAGCAAAATATTTCATTTTCTAAGCATGACGGCTGTCCTGATTGGGCAAGGGCAAATGGCATTTTCTAGCTTCCTCTCCTTCTTGTTTACTTCCTATTTCTTCTTCCTCTGCTATCGCTGACTTGCCAACCTGCCATTTAAAAAAGTTCGAGGCCAGCCTGGTCTACAGAGCGAGCTCCAGGAACGGCGCAAAGCTACACAGAGAAACCCTGTCTCGAAAAAAAAAAAACAAAAAAAAAAAAACAAAAAAAAAAAAAAAAAAACAAAAAAAAAAACTCTTTGCTTCTCCCGATGCACAAAATGTGTTGACATAATTTTTCAATAAGCTCATTTCTTTGACATGTGCAAGTTTTTTATATTACATATGAAACTGACACTTTAAGTGCACCTATTGAGGACACTGAAATTATGTTTATAGTAATGAATTTGATAAGCTTGTAGAAATTTTGTTAATTTATACAACATGCATAATCTGTATCTCATAAAGCAACTACTAATTTAGAGCAAAACAGCAGATACATTTGAGGAACATCTTATAGAAAGATAACAGAAATTCCTAGGTCACTTAAAGTACTCTCATAGAAATGAATTTTCTTCACCATGTAGCCTGCTCTATTTTTAAAAGATGTGGGAATTACTGTCTTAAATAAATCATGGCAATTATATTCTTTGTCACATAAATCAAGTAAATAGGTACCCTGTCTACCTAGTTCCTGCACTGGGTCATCAACCGTCAGTCATTTTACATAGTGACATATTTATTGCATGGTTGCTACATTCTTTGTGGCAAATCTGTGTCCTTTTAGTAATTTTTCCCTATACATTACATGTCTAAGGTCAGAAATTGGAAGCTAGTGGAAAGACATGTGCTGTAAAGAAAGAACTATCCAGCTTGAGCCAGATCTTTTTATACTGACCCCAGAGAATCTCAGTCTTCCTACTGTCCCTCCCTTGATGCTTTAGGTGAGGATCAGCGCTGCAAAAACTGTTTCTGGAGCTATGGATCCAAAACAGTAGACAGGAAATTCAGAAGAAATTAACCTTAAAGTATTGCCAGAGGGAAAAAATGGCAAAATGTATCACAATTCCAGTTTGGTTACTGACCTGGTCAGCAGTGTGATATATGTCTTATATGATACATTGCTTTATAACAGATCAGATATTGGTACTTTGAGCCTTATGAGCCTTTATTTGAGTGCAGTGGACGTTATTCTGTGCTTTGGAAAATAGCATGCCTGCTCTCAACTCAAGACAAGCCAGTGGTAACTCCTCTTGTGGTTCTACTAATAAAATCTGCCCCAGTCCTTGCAAGTATCCTCTGGGAAAAATGTCTTGGGTAGAGAGTTGCTGCTTTCGAGTAGGAAATAAGCTTTCTGTGCTTTTACTCAAATTGTCTTTCTGTTACTGCAGAAGGGCCAATTGGACTTCTGTTATGTTTTAGAAACTGGATGAATTACCTCCACATGTATGTGTGTGTTTATTCTGTCTTCAAACTTCCAAAGCATGTATTATAGATGAGAAAATGGACATTTTAAGAAGTTGTTAATTTCTACATCTTCAGAGGCAAGTGTTTGGGACACTATGCAATGTAAAATAAAGAAACAAAGGAATTGTATAACTATTGTAGGCTATCCTAATGTCACAAATAATGTTATGCTGATTAACATGAGCACCAGTTGTCTGGGGAGAAACACCCGCAACTTAGAACATGCCTCCATCTGGTTGGCCTGTAGGCAAGATTGTCAGGCATTTTCCTGGTTTGTTATTGGTATGTGTGTGTGTGGGGGGGCATTACACTGTGGCTGGTGCCATTCCTTTGTGGTTGGTCCTGGGTGGAATAAGAAAGTAAACTGTGTAAGCCACAGGGAGAAAGGTTCTGAGCAGTGTTCCTCCATGGCCTCTGCATCTGTTCCTGCCTTCAGGTTTCCACCTTCAGTTGCTGTTCTGATTTCCTTCACTGGGGGACAACATGAAAGTATAAGCCAAGTAAACCCTACATTCCCAAGGTCCTTTGGTCAAAATGTTTTGCCACAGCAACAGAAAATGAACCAGGACAGTTGTTTAGCATCAAACTTGACCTTATTGCTACTTATACATTCTCTAATACCTGTATACTGATTTTGTCCTTTAGCAAAAAATTGAGGTCTGGAATAGGACAAAATTTGTGGGATAATTATATGCACCCTAATATTTATTTTAAGAAACAAATGTGTTAAGAATGAAACCATTGGGAAGTAGGTATGCCTTATTAGAAAATTGCACTTGATTTCCATGTTCATAGGAGTCATCAAACAATTCTATGGGCACACCGCTTATTTTCTAAAACTTTTATTACTCTTGACCCAAATAAAAGGCCAGACAAATACTGGTACTGAAAAAGAAAATGGTTTTGCTGTGGAATTTAGATTGTAAATGGGATGAAAAGGAGTCTGGGTCAGATGCCTCTTTACTGGCTGATTTTTCATGAAGATCATTTATCAAATTAAGTAATGCACTTCCATCTTACATTAGTTGAGAACAGCTACTTAATTTTACCTTCTTTTAATTTCTCCTGAAATAATTTTCTCCTTTATGATCTAAATATAGTAAACTGCATTGACTGATCTGCATTCCTAGTATGTACAACACAATCGGTCATTTGTAATAAAATTAAATTTTGATAAATGATACAATAAAATGTTGATAAAGATGCAGGCTTACATTTTTCTGTGTTTTTGTTGTTTAATTCTGTAGTGTTAGTCAAGTTTTAGCATTAGTGTTATAATTTGTCATTTGCAAGTTGAAAATCATTTCCTGTTCTCTTATTTATTTATATGAGATTATTTCTTCTTAAATTTTTTAAAATTTAACCACTTAAGTCGTATGCTCCTATGCTTCCTTAAGTTACATTTTAGTAACTTTATCTAGTAAATTCATATTTTCTTGCAATATTATACAAAAATTTGAAAATATTCTTCTGAAAATTGTCTATTCACTTATATAATTTATTGGCATATGATCTATTGTTGTCCTTTATTATTGAGATTGTAATTTAATTTCAAAGCTTATTCCTTTCTTTCCTCTCTCTGAATCCTCCTATTTTCAAACATAAATCTACAAATGAAAACACCAAAGATTTTAAGTGAGAGGTTTTAATTTTTTAAATTCCAGGTGACAACAGCCAGACATTATTTGTAAAACTGCTAGGAATGAATATGATAATAACAGAATCATTTGTGCAAGAGAAAAGTAATTTTCACATGCTTTTAGCCAATGTAAATTTGGTACTGAAGTTTATTTTTTTATGACAGAAAGAGCAGAACACTATTAATAGAATCACACAGTGAAACATACTTTGTTATCCAAAATCTACCCTCCCATAACGAATATGCACTACTGAAATATGCCATAAAGCATATCCAAAACCTTTCTACTGCTGCAGACAAATCTGCCTGATCATTTTAGAAGTTCCTCACTAGTTACTGTACGGTAACTACGTTAGGGTCTTCGTTCATCTGGAAACTATCTTAGCAAACATAATTATTTCTTTTCTTTTTAAGAGCCTGGGGTTATACTTCTGTATTCTCAAATATTATATAATGTAGTATCATAATTTAAAAGGTAAAGAAAATGTTACTTTTACTTTGGTTTCCTGGTAGATATTTGGTTACATAAGAAAAGTTCTCCACTTAGTTCTCAAATACAGACAGAGTTCAGAAATATGATGGAAGCCAGAGACTCATATTCATGACAAATGTATGATTATTTTACAGCTATAAGCTGTCATATGGGGTTCTTTTTAAGTACTTTATGTTTAGCATAAAAATTGAAATTTTTGCCTTTAATCCCAGCACTCGGGAGGCGGAGGCAGGCGGATCTCTGTGAGTTCGAGGCCAGCCTGGGCTACCAAGTGAGTTCCAGGAAAGGCGCAAAGCTACACAGAGAAACCCTGTTTCGAAAAACCAAAAAAAAAAAAAAAAAAAAAAAATTGAAATTTTTGAGCCTCTTGTTCTACTGTTTACAAAATTAATATATTTTCACCCAACACTAAGGTCTGTCTATTTAAGTTATTTTATATATGTATGTATATATGAAATGTTATATATGCATGTGTGCGTTTGCACTTTTTCTTTACAAAGATGGGAAGGCGATAAATGCACCAGTATTCTGAAGCAAGCAAATAAACTTCAGCTTTCAAATTAGGAGGTGGCACTCCATCATGGATGGAACAGCTACTCCCTGGGCCACCCATATCTGTAGTATGACAGACTCCATTCCTGGACGCTCAGCCCAAAGCCTTTATTCCATATTCCATTAACTTTCTGAACCTATTAAACAGCCCTTAAATCAGCTGTAGATAGTAAATTCTTTCCTAAATAAGCTACTGAAAATAGATTTTTCTCATGACAAATAAAGCCCATTCTATTGCTCTACTAACTTGGAAAACATAACTCTAGTCTTAAATACAGTAGTAAAATAAAAGTAGTCTTAATGGGTAAAATATCCCGATATGTACCAATGTTCAAAATTCAGTTTTTCTAAAATGCTGAAGTAATTTAAGGTACATCAAATCAAAAATTTTTGTGAAAAAGAATCTCTAAAAAAATTTAATGCTATATTATTTGACTGAAGTGGTTTTCTTTTCTCTCCAGTTTTACTAACCTTTCCAAACAAACACAAGTGGTTGTTCACATTGTATGTAGGACTCTGCTTTTTTAATTAAATATTCATTCATTAAAATCCTCTGGGTATTAGCATAATTTTCTTATATAAGATAAGTAGTATAGATCCGGGATGTTGTCTGAATTATGTTCAATTTTTAGCCACTCATGCAGCTTATTGCAACCTTGTCACAGACATAATAAGACATCTTATTCATATTTATTAGTATATTATAATGAGTTATTGAGAAAATGACTTTCTACCAAAATAGAGACGTCCAGCCAAGTGAGAACCAGGTCTACTGGGACTAACAATTCAATGAGCATTGGCAAAGTGTGCTCTGACAGCACATTCCTTTATCAATTGAAGAATTATTAATGATAAGCCCAGCAATTTTGTGACTGATGAAGAGGCTGTGACATTGGGAAAAACCCTGCTTTCAGCTAGATAAGGACAGCACACAACACCCCTGCTCTCTGAGTTGACACATTCATATAATTTTCTTGCCATAGATCTAATTATCTCTACAAGAGGGGAAGAATATGGAAAGGTGATGGGGCTCAGAGGACAGAAAGGATTAACCTATATGGCATTGAACACAGGACAAAACTGTGTTCTCTCATAAATACTAAATTCAAAACCATGGCCAGCAAAGGTCATTCACTTTAACTAGAATAAAATACAATAGCAATGTGATTTTCTTAACATCCCATGTGATTTTCTTCCATGCATTTTATTTCCATCCCTCACTTCTTTTGTCTCATCTCATGACTTCTATTTGAGTGGCTTTAAGATGCTTACTCCCTAATCTCATATTGGCTCTGCTTCAAATCACTTATTGTAGGTAATTAGCTTTAGTGTGTCTGACTCTGTTCAAGGCAGAGGATTTTTTTTTTTTTGAGTTTCTGTCTTTGTTCAGAATATAAAAGAGTTGGGACAAAAATCAATGTCCGCTGAGAAGTATATGAGTTAGTTTGCTCATAATTTCAAGGTACTAATTGCTCTGCTTCATTTTCTTGATTAAAAAACACAAATCCAACAACACATACTCCATGTAATTAAAAATAATGAGTAAAGCCAGACTGAAATTAAAAAGAGTAAAGGACTTCCATATAACTTAATCACTGAATACCAAATCAGAGGTGAAACAATTGCAAAAAAAATTAGAGAGAATAAAGTATCCTTACATAGAACTTAGGGCAATTGAAACTATATCGTTGGCTTTGCCTCCACTATACCAAATGAAATGATGGTAATAGTAAAGACATCCACCAGCTACCCACCCAAATGAATATTTCAGAAAAGAGAGGTAGGGGAGACATTGTTGTCGTAAAAATTTGAAGTGAGTGAATCAAATGAAATCTCATGCAAATTCTATCATGTTTCTGATTTAATTCAATATTACCTTCCCTGAAAGGTACAGGGGATTGAAATGTTTTTTGAAAATCCAGAGGGTTTTCAGTGGCAGTAACATAGAGGTAACCCCACATGCTGTAGGACCAAGTTTACATCTCAAAAGTGTTATGAAGAAAACCATCACAATGAGGTTTCAGTTAAACAGGAAAGAGTTCCTAGAGATATCTCTATGTACTGTGTTTATCTAGGATAAAATAAAAGTGTGGGTGGGGACAGAGAAAACTAAACCATTAAATGTTTGTGTAATGAATCAGTCTAAATAATAAGAACAACAAAATATAAAAACCTTCAAAACTACCACTGAGTTTATTTTGCATTAGGTGTCTACTGCTAGACATGGGTCCTGCCCTTAACTGTGCTTTGTGTACCCAGTGAAACTCAATTGGAGAGAACTAATATGTGCTTTGTGTCAGCTTTTCAGCTGGAAATGGCTTCTAGGTTAGGGATGGGAGCTTGTGTCTGCTTCTCCTCTCAGTTCCGGATGGAGTGGGATAGAATCTCAAAATAGTTCTAATTTGTGTTTCCATGATGACTAAGGGTTTGAAAATTTCAAAAATGTTCATTAGCCATTTAGATTTTTTTATAGCTCATTTTGTTATCGGTGTGCTCATTTTCTTAATACTTTGTTTCCTAAGTTCTTTTGCATATATTGTATATTAATTCTCTATCAAATACAGAGCTAGTAAAGATTTTTCTCCTATCCTGTCACCTTATTATTTAATTTACTGTTTCTTTTGTTGTACAAATGTTTAGATTCTGGAAGTGTTTGCCACTTGTTGGTATTAATTCCTGAGCAAATGGAGTTCTGTTTAGAAGACCTTTACCTGTTCCTGTGTGTTGTAGTGTGTGGTGACGAGTAAGAACGGCCCCAGAAGCTCATATATTTGAAGGCTTGGTCATCTGGAAGTGGCACAATTGGTTGCCTTTGGAGAGCCTGCTCTAAGACCACCTCCAGGGTATGTAAAAAAAAAAAAAAAAAAAAAAGTCCATGAGGTCCAAGAGGACTAGGAATAGTTCTTATCTATCTGAGGGCTAGACTTTCTGTCTGAGGGGAAAAATATGGAAACACACATGCTTTCTGATGTTAACTTTCTCTTTTACTTCATCTTAAAAAAATTATTTCTCTGTAAATGAAATCTCATGCAAATTCTATCATGTTTCTGATTTAATTCAATATTACCTTCCCTGAAACATACAGGGGATTGAAATGTTTTTTGAAAATCCAGAGGGTTTTCAGCGGATGTCTCCACACAGCTACATCTGTTTACATACAGCTGCATATTTCTCTACTCTGTTACATCCTTCACACACTGCTGCATCATTCATTCACTCTTTACTCATTCACTCTTTCACTCACTCTCTCCTAAATCTCTCTGTTCTAAATCTTTGGTTCTAATTCTTTCTAGTTCATTTCTCTTTAGTTCCCATTCTCTCTATCTCCACACAGCTACATCTCTCACTTAGCACACACACACTCTCAACTCTCTCCTTCTCTGCCCAGCTCTGGACAATTATTTTACATTTTCATAACCATAACCATACATTTCATAACCACCCATTCTTATAATACATGATAAATCACACAGTTTTTCTCAGGCTAGAGATGTCACTGTCTGGCCAGTGAGTAATGCTTGGCTGTGCATATAGCTCTTCCCAGACAGAGAATGACATGAAATTCAGGACTTAAGAGTAACAGGACTTGGCTAAAACTTGAATGGTTCGAGTATGTGCAGTCAATTACTGTAGGAGGTTGTGTCTACCAAAGCTGCTTCATGCCTGAACTTGATTTACCAATACTGGAATCTTTACTTGGTGTATTTTCTGCAGGGACAGCTTAGTCTATTTTGACTTTGTTCTGAAATCTAAAATTAGCTATCTTTGAGACTGAGAATATTGTTACTTTCCTGAGTCAGTAAAGAAAGATATTCTGGTATTATTTTCATTCTTCACAATTATACAGCTTAAACAGAAATCATCTTCATGATCATCCATAACTATGAGTGTGCTCAAAGATGGAAAACACACTACCAATGGGGTGTGGAAAGAACCCCACGGCTATTCTTCTTAGGAAGGTATAGTGGTGGCACATGAGAAAGTTACAGACAGAAAACAACTGGTTTCCATAGCCAGTGACCCCATGGGCTTTGCCAAGTGGGGCTCTCCTACAGAGAATTACTCATCTAGTAGGTCAAGCTGTTGAACACAAGTTGTCACCTGTTGTCTACTCCCATGGCCCTCTGCAGGCACTACTTGAGAGGGATTAGGAGGTACTTGAGAGGGATTAGGAGGTGTGGCCTTGTTGGAGGAAGTGTGTTATTTGGGATGAGGTTTGGGGTTTCAAAAGCTTAAGCTAGGCCCAGTGGCTCTCTCGTCCTGCTGCCTGTGGATCTGTAAATATAAAACTCTAGCTTCTTCTCCAACACCATGTCTGCTTGCATGCCACTATGTTCCCTACCATAACAATAATAAAATAAACCTCTGAAGCTGTAAGCAAGCCCCACTTAAATGCTTTATTTTATAAGGGTTGCTGTGGTCATGGTGTCTTTTCCCAGGAATAGAACACTGACTAAGACGTAGGATGCCTTGTCTGGAAGCAGTTTCAGAGTTTCATCATTTTACATCAAAGTCTCTGATCCATTCAAGTTGGTTTTTATGCAGGATAAGAGATAAGTGTCCAGTTTCATTCTTACACATGTGGACATAGAGTTTTTCCAAGTCCATTTGTTGAAGAAGCTGTCTTTTTTCTCCATTATGTAGTTTTAGAATCTTTAAAGAAAAATGTGTTGTGTAGACATAGATTTGAGTTGTCTATTATTCCAATAATCTACATGTATATGTTGTATCAGTACCATACTAATTTCATTACTGTATCTCTGTTGTATAAATTCAGATCAGGTAAGCTTTCTTTTTTTAAAGGCCATTCTAGCTTTTTTTGACTCCACATTACTTTAAGAGGCTAAGTCTATATTTGTAAAGAACATCGTGGTGATTTTAATTGAGATTGCTTTGAATCTGTAATTGATTTTGGTAGTATGTTCATTTTCACAGTATTCATTGTGCCAGTTGGTGAGCGTGTTAGTTCTTCCAATCTTCTAGTGGGTACTGACTAATTCTTGTCAGCTTGGTAGAGGCCATGGTCATCTAGGAGGAGGAACCTTCCATTGGAAAAAAAAATGTGTTCATCCAAATAACCACACTGAGTCTTTGGGGGCAATTTTTATTAAGCAGTGTTCCTCTGTGCTCTGTTTCAGTTCCTGCCTCTAGATTTCTACCCTGCTTGAGTTCCTACTCTCTCTTCATTTCTTCACAATACACTGTGATTGGGATGTGGGAGTCAAATATCCCTTTTTTCCCCAAGCTTCCTTTTTAAAATTATTCTTTATCACAGCAATACAAAACAACCTAAAACAATGTCTTCCCCAATTTCTTTCTTTAGATATTTAAAGTTCTCATTGTAGAAGTCTTTCACTTCTTAGGTTAATATCTCAGTTACTTTTCTACTGATGTGATAAAACACCATGACCAATGCAAGTTGTAGAAGAAAGTTTATTTGTGCTTAGGTTTCTAGCAGGATGAATAAATCATAGTAGGGAATCATGGTAGAATGTGGTTAACATGATATAGTAGAAATTTCAGACCCCAAATAGAAAGCAGGGATCAAACTGGGAATGACTTGGGGCTTTGAAAATTAAAAGGCTGTGCCCAGAGATACTTTTTCCATCAAGGTCATACCACCTAAAGCTATATAAATAGCATCATCAATTAGGGACTAAGTTTTCAAATGTCTTAACCTATGAGGGACTTTCTCATTCAAACCACCATAGTTAGTTTTATTCAAATGTGTTGTTGTGGTCGCTGTGAATGGAATTATTTACATAATTCCATATATATATATATATATATATATATATATATATATATATATATATATATGCTACTGATATTTATAGGCCAATTTTGCATTCTCCTATTTTGTTAAAAATGTTGATTAGTTCTAAGGGTTTACTGGCAGAGGCTTTTCGGGTCATTTGTGTATAGTATTGTAACATCTGCAAATAGAAATGTTTGACTTCTTTTTCTATTTGCATTACTTTTTTGTCCTTCTCTAGTCTTAATGCTCTAGCTAGGACTTACTTCAAACAATGTATTTTAATAGAGACAGTGACAACTCTGTCTGTTTCATAGTTTCAATAGAATTGCCTTGAGTTTTTTCTCAATTTAGAATGATATTGAGTATGGGTTTGGCATATATAATTTTTTATAATGTTTAGATATCTTCCTTCAAGTCCCATTATTTTTGTTACTTTTATTATGAAGTGATTTAAAATTTTTTAAAGGCCTTTATTACATCTATTGAGATGATCATGTAAATTTATCTTTAAGTCAATAAATAAAATTTAATACATTTTTACTTGCATAAATTGAATCACACTGCATTTCTGGGGAAAATCAACTATTTTGTAAATAGTTTTTTTGGTGTATATAAATACTCATTCTGCAAGTATTTTGGTTAAAAAAAAATGACCTCTCTCTTTACCAGGGATATTGATAGTTTTCTTTTCTCCTCAAGTCTTTTTATTTTTATTTTGTGGAATAGTTTGAGAAGTATTGATTATAGCTCTTCATTAAAGGCTAGTAGAAATCTGCTGTTAATCATCAATTCAAACAGGGAAATAGACCTAGTTTAATAACATTTTTGTATAATTAGAGCATTTCTTCCTTCCTTTTCTGTATCCAAACCCTCCCAAATACCTCCCCTTGCTCTCTTTCAAATTTATGGACTTTTTTCCATTAACTATTATTACATGATTATACTCACATGCCTCTTATATTCCAAGTTTAACCTTCTCAGCCTGCATAATGTGACCCATATGTATGTTTTCAGGACTCAGTATTTGATATAAGATAACCAACTGTTGTGCTCTTCCCTAGGAAATACTGTTTCTCCAACCTCAGCACTCAGTTGTCTGTAGTTCTTTGTGTATTGTTGAAGCCTCCTGGGCTTTCCCTTGTCTACTTTATCTATTGGTGTTGTCCTTGGTCAGCTCATGTTTAGGCAGCATGTTGTAAGACTTCTGACATCACTTGGAAACATGGACTTATAAGAAACTTCCTGATCCTCTAGAACTTAAAATCTCTCTTGCACCTTATGTGCATTAATATTTCATAGGAGTATCCATTGGGACAAAACTCTAAAATCCTAGTCTCTCAATATTGCAAAGAGAATTTTTCTTGGTGAGGAGTGAGGACAATGCTTATCTGTGGTGTGGATACAAGGATAAATGTTTAGATTGTTGTTAGGGATCATACTGCTTCAGTAAAGTAATAGTGGCAAGGATATCTTGGCAGTAACCAACAATCTATTTGGAATAAATCCGCTCAACCAAAAGGAAACCGTGCTTAATACTGGAAATCCACACAACTACTCAGTCCTTGTGATGTCATGGATCTTGCAGAAGAACCTACAACCTGGACCTTTTTTAGGTGGGAGATTTTTTTTGATAATAAAATTGGAGATGGACAGACAGACATCACAACAAATAGCAAAGAAATTCAGATAATCAGAAGGAAATTCTTTAAAAGCTTATATTACACTAGGTTGAAAAACCTAACAGAATGAGTGAAATACTAGATATTTCTGACCCACCATGTTAAGCCAAAATAAAGTAAAAAAATTTCAACATGACAATAAAATAACAAGCAAGAATATTTTATGGCAAATACTGTGACAATATTACATTTTCTTTAACTTGTAACCAATTAAATAATAGTAATCCTGATATCATCCCAAATTTATTTCATGTGCTGTGTACTGGTCTAGTCCATACATGTGAAGAAATGGAAGTTGATTGGTGCAGTTCAACTGAATGCAAAGATGACTGTATAAGTGATGGCTAAAAGTCAACTGCCTTTCTGTTCTGTAGCTAATAATATCATGGTTTGTCAGAGGTAAGTAACTCTGTATAAACATGCATAGGAATCTTGGTGGAAGAAAAAAGCCATTAGAAGCTAAATAATATTACATCAACATTAATAAACTTTCCAGTTGCTCTATATAAGCATATGCCTGTACACAGATGTTCTCCAGCCACATGAGTAGGAAAATAGCAACAATTTCGGAAACTCATTCTCCTTGTGAGATAGTGTCTCAGGTAGGCCAGGATGGCTTTAACAGCTGTGTAGCTGAGGAAGATGAGACATTAAACTTATGACCTTATTGCCACCACCTGCTTGAGTCCTGAGGTTATACATGTATGTCTCCTCACCCATTTTACACAATGCTGAGAGTCTAGCCAAGAGCTTTGTGAATGTTAGACAATTGGTCTACCAACTAAGCTGTATCTCTTGTCTTTATCCTTCAGTTAGTCACTGATGTTTATGGATCAAAGTTTCATGTATAAAACCGTGATAGCCACTGGTTGACTATAGAATAAAGGTGTCCATAATGGTGGATCTGCTTTTGTGAGATATAACATCATGATTGGCTATAGGATGTAGTTCCCCATTGTTAACAGGATTTCTGTGCTGGTCTACAGTTCAATTGAAAAGAGGCAGAGTTTCCATTCAGCTGGCCATAATGGATCAACGAGTCTTGGAGGACCTAGGTGAAAGAAAAAAAGGGACCAAAGGGAAGAGGCAGGGCCAGAAGAGTCCATGGGCTTTTTGAGTTGGCAAGTGGCAAGGTGGAGTGCTTTCACAGTAGCTTGTATCCGACTCAGGTTTTCTTTTTCTTTTAATATTTGTGCACGGGATTTGCTTATTAATAAATTGTAAAAGAATCCTTTACACACCATGCTACAAATAACTAATCACTGAGAGAGTGCTTTCAATATCAAGGAATTCATAGAAGCCTGATATAAGTCTTGATTTCTAAAATATTAATAATATTCCTTCTGTCTTTTATTACATTTTTATCAGGTAATGATATAGAATCAAACTAATTCCCAAAACCAAAAATATCTATCAATAATGCAAATCTCTAAGGTTTACAGTGATTCATCACTTTCATTACTATCAGATTTTATGATAATTATGTAATAGTCTTAATAATTTTAATTGTTAATCTTCTTTAGGTTAGGCAATACAAATATGCCATATATATATATATATAATGTGATTTAATTATAATATATGGTTTATATATACTATCATATGTTATACAAATATAATTAAATTTCTTCTAAAATTCTAGTTTTATTTCCATATTGAGGATAGTACCTAGGCTACTGAATTTTATGTATATACATATTTTATTTAGTGAACATATATACATATACATTGTTTACATATATGTATGTGCATAGTATATATGCACTAATGTAATTTTTATATCTACATCCATGTCTATCTTGATTAATGAAGAACCTCAGGGACATGTAAAGGAATTTCTTCTCAATATTCATTTTCTCAAGTAAAGATTTTTATTATCTTCATAGTAAAAAATAATCTTGCCTTATCATACAATTGTTTTCTATTGTGATAATTGCACTCTTTTATAGCACAGCATATACTTTCCTCAGGTTCTCCTATTGTTAATGATGGCATGTTATTTATCAAGAAGATTTAATAATTAAAGGAATATTTCTCACAGAGCTCTTAAGTTAAAAGTTTTTCTGTTGCAGAGGAGGTGTGATGAAATTCTAATGCATTCTCATATACCCCTTAACTGTATTAAAAAAAGCATCTGATTAAAACTAGTTAACACTTTAATCTGAATTTAAAATGAAAGTTATAACTGAGATTTAATCCGTGACATGACTAATACATTTTATATGCCAAAGTGTATAAGATTAGATAAAGTCACGTTTATTCACTGTCTATAGATTGTCCTACATAAAAATAAGAAATAGCCTCAAGCTTTAGGAATTTTAGGATGAATGCAAGAAAATAAAATCATAAAACTTTAAGACTATTTTATATCTTCCAAGAAACAGTGTCACTAATAAGCTGCCCATGGTGACCCACATCTATAAAGTCAGCCCTCAGATGGCTGCAGCAGGAGGATGGATAAGAATTAGAGGTAACCTGAGATACCAACTAAGTTCCACAGTGTTGTATATACAGTATAGATTATTGAGAATCATATCGACAGGAGAGGCAAGGATTATCTTATTGCCAGGTGAAGGCAATGAGTAAATAAATGTTACTTTGTAGGTTAAGAGAATTGTGTCATTCATAAATAGGCAGACAGTGTTGTTCCTCACAGTTAATATGCTAAATACAAATAATTTTGAATCTCATTTTTTGGAAGAATTTTCAGAAAATTCTCAAAAAGGATACAAAAATTAAATTCCATCTCAGTTAAAGAAAGAGCAACGATTTTCTCTCAAGGAGTTGCCCTAAAACTATGTAATGAGAATGAGAAAGAGGAAGGTGCTTTAGGTGTGGTAAGGAGAACTGATCACTGTGAATATGTGGCATTTTATAGAAATCCTTTCACAGCATTCTCTTTGGAACAGATAACGTGCATTAGAAAGTAATAATTAAAATTTTCAACCATCTAGCAGAAGAACACAGGAGAATGTACTCTAGCAGAGCCCTTTCTAGCATGCTTAATGTTACAGAGATGTATTTCCCCACATAATTATACACTTATGCATAGTAATGTATCTTCAAAATATGTCACATTCCTTGATTTGGGTGTTAAAAATCACATTTTCTGCATAGGGATGATGTTGTCAAGATAATACCCTCAGGCCAGGAATGTCCAGATGTCTATCTCCCAGGTGATTTAAAATTCTGTCAAGTTGGTTAATAGTAAACATCACAGAAATAACATAGAGAAAGAGACCCAGAGCGAGAGAAAAATGAATCCTGGGAAATTTTTCTATTCATCAATGCATGACCATGTAATGTGTATAATTTATAAGAAATTTTAGCAACCTGTTTTTTTTTAAAGTGTCCCTAGCTTTTTTGAAAATATTGCAGAACAGATTCAAACAGCTCCATGTAGTATTTCAAAATTCAACTCTAAGAAGTGATCTGTGTGCTGGAGATCTGCCAAAGTCCAGGAGATTCAACACATCCTTAGCTAGATGTTGGAAGGAGATAAGTTATATGCTTGAGAATGACAATATGGAAGCAGTGGACAAAGGAAAATTTTCTCATGAGAAAAACAAACTGGAAAGAAAAAAATGACATAATACAAATGACTGGCACATTTGGAAGAAAGTGTTATCAAAAGGCTAAAACACATTATATGAGACTATCATATAATTAATAAAATATTAAACATTTAAGTGAAAAAATAATTTAAAGAGGCCTCCCAGGATGGCATATAGTAGGCTGTTTAAGAGTTAATTCTGAAAAATTAGTTTAAGAATAAATTACTGAATCAGAAAAAAAGAGAGAATGAAAGAGAAATCTGAGCATGTACATCTGACAATACAGCCATGCAGCCAAATCCTGGGAGCTGAGCCAACATATTCAAGCTTAAAACAAGACTCAGAGAAACGAATGCATATATAGCACACATTGTGAAAAGAGCTGTGAGACCTAAGGAATGTGCATGCATCCTTTTTCTTTTCCTTTTTTTTAAGATTGTAATTAAATTACATTTTGTTCTTCTCTCTCCTACTTCCAAACTCTCACATATACCCCTCCCAATTCTCCTTCAAATTTGTGACCTCTTCTTTCACTAATTGTTGTTGTATGCATATATGTATTTGTATATACATATACAACCCTAAATATAACCTGTGGAGTATTGTGGCAGGCCATGGAAGTTTTGGACCAGGCACATTTATTAAAGGGTGAAATCAACACATACTCACTAATACAGAACCAAGCAGCCACTGCCTCTTCTACCAGGGAGAGATGAAGAAATTTCAGACAAGGTCACTGAGCCAAGGCATCCAGAGCCTTCCAGAGTCCAAGGGGGAGTAAGACCTTCCCCCATGGATTCTTAAAGGGTCACATATCTTCAGAGAAGACCATGCCCATTGGACCAATTGACTCCATTCCATTGGTCATTAGACCGAATGACAGATGTCCCACAACAGTGGAGTCCATATAATGTTAATTGCATGCATGTTTTGAGAGCTGACTGTCAGTGGACAGCCTATTGTGCTCTGCTGTGGGGAGGACCACCTCTCCCACTCCCAGCTTTACTCAGTTACCTGTAGTTCTTTCTGTAGGGCTGAAGCCTAGCGGATTTTGCATTCTCTTCATTGTCCTCCTTGTTCAGCTCACTGTTGGGTGGTCTTGTTGGTGACACTTCGTGGGTGCAGCTTCTTACATCAGAGACACAGTCTCACAGCAAACTTCATGATTTGTCTGTTACGGTCTTTGCCCTTTCTTCTGCAATGCTTCCTGAGTCACGTGTGTCAGAGTGTTTTATAGATGCACACATTGGGACCAGGCTCCAGAGCTCTGCATGTTCATTGGTTTTGTCTTTCTGTAGTGATCTCTGTTGGTTGTAAAGAGAAGTTTTCTTACTGAGGGGTGAAGACTGTACTTGTCTGTGGGTATAAGGTGAAATATCTATAGCCTGATGTTAGGGATTATGCTGCTTTGATAAACTAGTGGTTGTAGATTCTCCTCCAATAACCATTAATTTGTTAACACTGAGTAGAGAGCTATGTTTCCATCACCAGGGATGGTTTCCCTCTTATGGAGCAAGTCTTAAATAAAGCTTTATTGTTACTTTTGAATGATTAAGAAAATTATAAATACAAGTTTTTTAAATCACCAAGTAACATTAAAAACAGATCTCTCCCCTAAGCTGCGTTTCATCTTTATTGTTTATTTAATGAGAATTTTGCTTGCATATTTGTATGTACACCACATTCATAACTGTTGCCAGCAAAGGCCAGAAAAGGTCATCAGATCTCCTCACTGGAGTTCCAGGTGATTCTATGCCACCATGTAGTTGCTGAAAGCTTTGTCTTCTGGGGAGCAGTTAAGTACTGAGGCATCTCTCCATATCTAAGTCTTCATATTTCACAGTTACCCTCTGTAGAAGTAACCGTCTTATTCAATAAGAAACACAGAACCAATGCAAAAAAGAAAGCCAAGAGGTCAGAGCTAAGATCTAAAAACCTTACCCTTCCTCTCGAGGTGGTCCTACCTCTCCGAAAGAGACCTACTTCCTGTGTGTCTGTCTTTATAAAGACTTTCTGTTCTGCCTTCTCATTGGTTGTAAACCCAACCACATGACTGCCTTGTCACTGCCTGGTTGGTATTGAGATTAAAGGCGTGTGTCTCCAATGCTGGCTGTATTCTTGAACACACAGAGATCTACCTAGCTCTGCCGATCAAGTGCTGGGATTAAAGGCATGCACCACCACCGCCCAGCTTTCGCTATGGCTTGCTAATAGCTCTGACCCCCAGGCAACTTTATTTATTAATATACCAATAAATCACATTTCAGTACAAATAAAATATCACCATAACTCTCCCCTGATCCCATACATTTCCAAATGTCTCAAAACCATCACCCTTTCTGTAGGACTGAAATATTCTACCAATTGGATCCTCAGGATGTTCATTTATGATTTTCATGTGTTATGTGTTTGGCTCTTTTTCTTAAGTTCTTTGCAAATTTCATATGTGCATGAAATTCCCCTTAACTATACTCATCCCCCATTTCCTCCTTCCAACTCCCTCTTCACTTCTCCCCAAGATAAAGTCTAGCTTCAAGTTTTCTTTTAATTTATTATAATAATCCAATGTGTGCTGCCCATATATGCCTGGCTGTAGGATCATCTAGGATAATTTAGGATCATCATGGATAATATACCAGGGTCAACCCTTTAAAGAAAGTGACTCTGCCTGATCTCCAGAAGCCATCAACTGCCATGAGCTCCTCAACTAGGGATAGGACCCTTCATGCTGGATCATTTTGTATGTGTTACCTTGTGTGTGTGTGTGTGTGTGTGTGTGTGTGTGTGTGTGTGTGTGTGTGTGTGTATGTGTGTGTGTATATGTGTGTGCATATATGTGTGTGTGTGTATGTGTATGTGTGTATATGTGTGTGTGTCTGTGTGTGTGTGTGTGTGTGTGTGTGTGTGTATGCGTGACTGAGTGTATGTATGCATATGTCACATCTGAAAGAGCCCTCAGAGAGCTGAAAGGGGGCATAGGATCTTCTGGAACTGCAGTTACAGAAGGCTATCCACATAACTTGGAACTGAGCCTGTTTTCCTGCAAGAGCAGTTTGACCACTGAGCCATTTCTCCAGACATCCACGCTGGAATTCTTAAATGACTTAATGTTGTATGGGCCTTGTGAAAACTGCCACAGCTGTTTTGAGTTCCTGTGTGCAACATCCATGTCTTCTCCAGAAAACAAGACTTCACAACACTCTTCTCTGCCCTCTGACTCTTTCAATCACTCTTCCTCTGTGTTTCCTGAACCTAAGAGAAGTTAATGTAGCTGTTCTATCTCATGACTGAGCAGTCACAGTCACTTAATCCAGCACTTTGAGCAGTTGGGAGTCTCTCCATAACCCACTGCAATAAGAGACTTCTCTCATTGCTTTATGAATAAAAAGAAAGATTTAAAAGGCATTCTGACAACATTATCATTTAGTAAAATAACACAGGAGTTTCCTCCACCTGGGCCTATGACTCCTTTAGCATTGATTTTCATGGTGCTTATAGTACCAGCCACGAATTTCCTCTTGTGGATCAGGCCTCAAACACAATCAAGAGAGTGACTGGCTCTTCCCATAAATAGTCTTGTCACTGCTGCATCAGTGGGGAAATACTGTCTAGCAGATCAGACTTGCAGTATGCATGGTCCAGTGCTGGTTAAGAACACTGATGTCTTGTATCCCCCAGTGGTGTGCACAACACCTTCCAGAACAGTGAAGGCTGCTAGCATTGAGAATACTTCCTGATCAGTGTATGGTGATTTCTCTTGTAATAGGGTCCTATCATCTAGTTATGGTGGGTAACTGGAGAGACAATATCCTACAGTGATCCGGATGCCTTGGGAGATAAAATGCCTGACACTGAGATTTCCTTTTAATAACTCATGTCCTCTGGTAACAGCATTGTTCATTCATGCAGGGTACTTCTGTTAAACATTTTTATTATTATATTTATTTAGCTTAAGAACTAGCTGGATTTCATATTTATTTTTCATGTCATTACTATTATTTAATCCTTTCCTCTTTCTATCCTTTTTCTGAACCCCAACTCTTTCCCTGCCTAAAAAGCTCCCTGTTCTCCCCCTTTCCTGGTGTTATTTTATTTTATGCATGTCTTATTACTTGCTCTTTTATGTTTTACTTGGGTTGTAAGATTTTAGGTTTTTGTGTGACTTTTTCATGACACTTCATTTTGGTTAACCCTTCCCCTACCCTGTCATTTGCAATCCCTTTACTCTACTTCCTACTTGAGTCCTTTTGCTCCTAGAATTCTTGTTGTCTACTTAAGATGCCATCTTACTCCAGTCAGGATGGCCATCACTGAGATTACAAATGACAATAGATGCTGGCATGAATTTGAGAAAATAAAAACCCTTAACTCACCAATTGGATAGGATGTGACGTATTGTTGCAATTTTGGAAATTTATTTGGAGCTCTCTCGAGCACCTAGAAATAGATCTACTCTCTGATCGAGCTCTACCAATCTCTAGCATATGCCTAAAGAACTTTATGACTTATTACAGAGATATTGAAATCCATGTTCCTTTCTGCTCTATTCACAATAGCTGAGAAGTGGAATCAACCTAGATGCCCATCGACTGATGGACTGATAATGAAAATGTGTTGCATTTTTATTTTAATATTGTGGGATATTGCTTAGCTGTAGGTAATCATGAAATTATGAAAACTGTAGATAAAATGGACCATGTGTGCTGCCTTTCCCTTTGTACACACCTTGGGAAGAAAAGCCCAGCTTACCAGAGGGGAAAAAAAAACCCTGAAATTTCCTATATTTCCTATATCTCAGAATGTCCTGAACAGAGTGACAGAACTGGTATCAAAGCATGCTGCCAGGCTGCTAGGCTGCTAACAAATTACAGAACTATTTGTCCTAAGGAATGCTTCATAGGTCCTGGTGGTTTACCAGGATCTTGTCACCAAAGTGTGTTGGCTGATTGTACAATATCTGGGAGGCATGCACATACAATGTCTCCCATAAGTGCCCAGGTAGAATGGTCCTAGAGAGGCAAAGGACAAGAAGAAGATATTTTATATTCTACAAAGCTTAATCTAGAAAATAAAAGCAGCACATGAAGTTGTTAGCATATAGCATACTCAAGCAGTGCAGGATGTAAGGGCCCTGGCTCAGGGTCCTGCACTGAACAAATTCTTTACGAACTTTGTATAAACCTATATTCCTCTCTTCATTTTTGTTTTTGTTTTTTATTTAATAAAACCCGCCTTATTGGAATAGATTTATGAATAAAACCATCATGCAGGTAGATTAAGATAGTCAAACAAATACAATAAAAATAATTGATAGTAAAAGTGTAAAATCCTAAGTGAAACTCCATGGCATCTGAATAGCTACTCTAATGATTAAGAAGTTCACTGAGGTATACAGAGTTTGTGATTGGCCAATTCTTTCTCCTATAGAAGAGAAAGAATCTCTCAGCCCATAAAAACTCACCAGGAAGAAAGAAGTCTAAGGTACAATAGACATAAAGCACGTCCCTTTTAATTCAGATGCCCAGTCATTTTCTGCACTCAGAGAAATGAGTGAGAGCTGAGAATTCTGCTGAACGGACATAATATTAAACTGACTCCTAATGACTCATCGTTATGACAATAGACTATTGCATCTGTCAGCCCTCATCAGAAAAGCATCTTTCTGCAATAGATAACGATTAACAGAGAGACCCACACATTTTCTAGGTGCAGAGAATAAGACACTATGGAATGCTCAGTCCTAAAAGAGGCACCTGTATTACACTCCCTTCTCCCAAGGCTGAGACATTTTCACAGGAGATAGAATGGAAAGATTGTACAAGCCATAAGTAGTGAATGACTACAAGGAAACAGTATTTTCCAAACACAGTGGGGCAGTTGCACATATTAAATTATACCAAGAGGAAGCATGCACACGACCTGTAATATCTCAAGGCAAACAAAATTCCAGCATGGAAAGAGGAAGTAGGCATGAAGTGCTACCACTAAGAAGGATCTATTGGCAATTGATAGCTGCTGGGAGAGGAAAAGTCATTAAGGGAACATGGTGGCTTGGCCACCTTCTAGTAGATGTTATGCATCTAGGATAATATAGGCAGCACAAGTTGAACTTCATGGCTATTTTTTTTTTTAAAAAATCCCTCTATATAAAAGTATAAAATAAAGCATAAATATAAAAAAGTCCAAATTAACAATTTTATAATCTTCCTCTAAAAGCTTCATAGGATATCATATTTTAGATCTATCAATACCTGAGCAATGGGAACACAGGAAGATCCCTAGTTACTCTTATTACTATATCTAGAAATGGTTTAATTCAATGTCTTTCTTTTTGTGCCACTTGGGTGTGTGTCTGTGTGTGTTTGGCTCTGCTAACAATCTCAGATGTCATCCTCAGAAACACAAGCCACCTCCTTAGAGGTGGGGTCTCTTACTGGTCTGGAGCTCAATAATAGCCAGACTTGTTGCCAGGGAGCCCCAGAAACCTGCCTATCTCTACCTGCTCAACAGTATTATAAGCAGTGAGCAGAGGAACTGGCAATTTTATGTGAACTCTGAGGATTGAACTCAGGCTCTCGTGCTCCTGAGGCAAGCACTTTGCATATGGAACTATCTCCCCAGTCTCATTTTTTTTATTCTCCTCCTTACTCATATATCTGAAATTTCTCTGCATTTGATCTAAAATCTTGTCAATCTGGAATTTTAATCTGGCTATAATATAAGGGAATAATAAAAGTGTTGACTTTCTCAATTCTAGGGATGTTTATAAATAGTCCTACTATCTATGAATAGGAGAGAGATAAATGCATCAATATAATAGAAGCCTCGGCACAGAGGCTAAGATGAGCATTCTGTGATTTGTCACTTTTATGGATATAATTTTCATAAACTGGGTTTACCTAAGGTGAGTAGTTGAGAAAATAACTAAATGAAACATTTGTGACTTGAAAATGTGAATCAATGGATACTTACTGGTAGAGGCTTCAGGGAATAAGGAAGAATAATGAGTCTAATTCACATCTGACCTGCATCTGATCCACGTAATACAAATAATTGATCTCTACTCTGCGCGGACATAATTATCTTTCTTCACATTCCTCTCAAAAGCTTTTCATCAATACATATGGGTAACTTAGAGAAAATTGTGCACTCATAACAGCTTAACCAAATTGCATGTTAGTTATAATTGTGACCTACAATTACGAAGAGTCAAGAAAAGGCATTTTAAAATTCTCTCAGGAAAATTCAAAGTATACCTGCTTGTTATGTTCATTGAAATCTGAAGTATAAACTAATCAAACTTTAACGGTGTAACCTGATAACTACATGACCCTGATCTGGAGAATTGGGGCTCCAAAGAAGGGTGAATTGAGAGTTTGGAAGAGAAGAGAGGAAAAGACTTTAGAGAGGAAGGATTTCAGCAGGGGATAGTGAAACATGCTTGAGGAAAGAGCCCTGCAAAGTGACCCAGGATCTATGGACGATATGTTACTTATAACTGAGACACCCTTGAATTGCTATTGAGGGCCATGGACCATTGATGAACTCCCAATTCTTGGCAATATCTGTGGTGATATTTTGTTTATGCTCTAACAAATAAAGCTTGCCTGAAGATCAGAGGACAAAGCCAGCCACTAGTTAGCCATAGAGGCCAGGCAGTGGTGGCAGACATTTTTAAT
The DNA here is from genome assembly GCF_007827085.1 of Peromyscus californicus insignis. Lineage (NCBI taxonomy): Eukaryota > Metazoa > Chordata > Mammalia > Rodentia > Cricetidae > Peromyscus > Peromyscus californicus. The sequence goes on along the minus strand of NW_026294514.1, from coordinate 52,564,595 downwards.
ATCAGCACTTAGGATCTCATGACTTTGCTCCCAGTACTTGGGAGGCACACAGACCTTTAATCCCAGCACTAGGGAGATTGAGACAAGAAGTGATATGGCTGGGTGGAGAAAGGAATATAAGGTGGGAGAAGACAGGAGCTCAGTCCTTTCAGCTGAGGAGTTGTTCCTTTGTCTCTCTGATCTTTCAGAATTTGCCCCTATATTTATCTCTGTGCTTTTATTACGACAAATTAGGATTCATGCTACAACTATTCACCAAACCTTACTCTTCTCATTTATTATATGGAGAGTTTATAGAAAGTGATATGGATGGTGCAATAATGTAACGTTTAGAAAATCTATGTGCAGGAAAACACAGAACGAATGGAAGAAATTTTAGTAGACCTGAGAGGATCAAAAAGTAGAAAGAGGTCAGATTTTCAAAAGAAAACTATCTTTGGGGCATTAAAGCAATGTTTAAAACTGTCAAACTTCAAGATCTAAAATTGTAGCATCTATTCTCTGAAGAAAAGCATAGTAAAACAGGTTAAAGTAGACACATCAGAAAACCCAAAATTAAGATTACTAACTATCCCCAATAGTAGAAATATTCAGCATGTATTTGAGTTATATATTGTGATAAGAATCATGGCAGAAAATCTGATTATCTGCCATTTATTTCATGGCTGTAAAATTTGAATAGTTTAAAGCATTTAGCCCAGTAGATCACCATCCATCCATTCATTCAATGAGTGTTATATCCTCTGTGCCTTGCATCTAAAGCACTGTGTCTGGTTTTTAGGATAAAGAAGGAAACAAAAACATTACATAATTTCCTTAGGTCCAAAACTAGAAATAAAAATACTTCATAGAATTATTTTAACATGCTCAGAGAATGAAATAATTGGAAAAGACAGAAAAGAGAAGGGCTGTTAAGGTAGTGAGAAAAGATAATGCAATAAAGCAAGATTGTTACAAAGGAGCAGAAAAGCAAAAACTTGTCTTTGTAAAGCCTAAATTGATTTGAACAACAAGGCTCAACAGGAACATGGGAGCAACCATTACAGCAAGGGAAGCAAATGGGATGTCAGTGAAATAAACATTTTGTAACACATGAAAAAGAAACATTGCTTGTATCATAATGGAGAAGAGCTGTGTGAAAAGATGAGATCAAAGAAGCACCTTTCATGCATGTATTTACCTAAGAACAGACTGATTAAAGTCTATAGACCTTGAGAAATTACTAGTCCAAATAACTAAGAGATTCTCAGAGAATAAAGGGGAAGTACAAGTATCAAGGGTAATTTATGTTTTATGATCAAAATGATGGATAACAATTGATGAACAGAGGAGTGAAAAATAAAAGCATGATGACTCATACAATCAATTAAATGAAAGCCTCAGTGACATAAAAGAATTACTGAAATTGAAGTAAAATGGAAGGTCAGCTGAAAAATATGGGATGGTGGTTAAGGGATGGGATGTCTAACATTGAGGTTCCAAAAATGTAACCATGGATGATGTCATAATGCAAACTCAGAGACTTTTCAATGTGAGCAATATGATGAATGGATGCTGAGGACACCTTTTTTTTGAACTAAAGAAGTCGAGATGTGTGGAGAGGTCAACTGAGTTGAGCCGCCTTTCAGTGAATGGAAAGACAGATAAATGGGAGATGATATCATTGTTATTTCTCAATCCAGAGGATGTGGAGTTCTTTGAATGAACACAAAATATTTTTCACCTTTCCAGTGACGACAAAAGAGTCTGCCTCTTATATATTCTATCTATGCTGCTGTGGATATCGCTCTGTATGCTGTGAATGTGTTGCTCTGATTGGTTAATAAATAAAGTGCTGATTGGTGAGTAGCCAAGCAGGAAGTATAGGTGGGACAAGCAGAGAAGAGAATACTGGGAAGAGTCAGCAGTCGCCAGCCAGACACAGAGGAAGCAAGATGTAAAGGCAGAACTGAGAAAAGGTACCAAGCCACACAGCTAAACATAAATAAGAATTATGGGTTAGTTTAAATGTAAGAGCTAGTCAGTGGTAGGCTTGAGCTAATGGCTTAATTAGTATAATTGAATTAATATAAGTTTCTGAGTGATTAATTTATAAGTGGGCTGTGGGACTGCAGGAGCTTGGCAGGGCCTGGAGAGAAACTTTTCAGTTACACTATGCCAGCAACGTTTTCAAGGAAAAACATGGATATGCTTGAGAAGGTGGTCATGGGATGATAGCTCTCTCCCCAAATATTCAGAACTGAATATTTAACTAATCAAGAGAATGTAATTCCATCATAACCAGAATGTAAAGAATGTGTGCTCCTTCATAACTATAAAATGATTCACAGTATTATAAAGGTGAGTCTTGGTTTTCAGCATAATTGGAACTGGAATGAATCAAGAAACTCACCTCCTGTTGAGTCTGTGAGGATATTTTCTGGAAAAATTAACTAAAGATAGAAAACTAACGTCCTGAGTGGCATTACTATCTACTGAGACACAGGTGTAACTTTTCTGTCCTTGCTGGTGATTGCCTCTATGCTGCTCCTGTTGCTGCTGCTGCTGCTCCTGCTGCTGCTGCTGCTACCATCCTTCAATAACATCAGAATTCAATGTATTCAGCCTTTCAAGATGAGCTGAAGACCCACGGACTATCAAGAAGTTCTTGGTGCCTTAGCAATAGATCAGCAGTTAAGAGCACTTGCTGCTTTCACAGAGGACCAGGCTTCAGTTCTAAGTACACATGTCAGGCAGCTCACAAACACCAGTAATTCCACAACCTGGAGATCCAACATCCTATTATGGGATCCAGTGGAAATCAAAAACAAATATGCATATATGCACACTAACAAAAATACACAAATTTTAAACAGATACAAAATATGAGGCAGAGATTCCTAATTCCTTGATGTTACATTCACTGAAACTCTGGTTGAAACTCCTTACATAATATAGCCTAGATAAATGGAAATATGCACCAATAATGTGACTTCTCTCAGTCAGTGATAAGCATGTCCTATGGCAGAAAGTACAAAGTCTACAGATACAAAATGTTCTTGAGTGTATAATTGCAAATCCCAGCATAGGAAAAAGTGATAATCTGATGTAACAAGCACTGGAAACATCCTTTAATACTTGAGATGATCTCAGGAATTTACTCACACATTAAATCCAGATTAACCGGTAAGAAAACAGCTGCCAAAGTTAAAGTAAAAAATATTAGTTTATACCTGCCCAAAAGGGTAAGAAACGTAAATTAAGCATGATTATTGGGATGATTTTTTCTAGCTTAAGCCATAGAAAAAAATACTAAGGTAAAGCAACAAAATAATTCTGGGTTGGTATAACACTTAGACTTCCTAATCCACCTCTCCATAGTCTCATGTGAATGACAACAACCCTTTGCTATTTTTTGTTTTGTTTTGTTTTTTATTTTTGATTTTTTTGTGTTCCATATCTAACCACATGATGCACTTGTTTGGACACATGATTAGATCATTATTCTGATGGAGGTCATGGGCAGTTAGAATAACCATATTCTGTTTATGAAAGTATACCAACTGATGGCATCATTAAGTTGTCCTTTATGGATGGAGTTCTAGATTTACCTGACACTTCTCTATCTGTTCCCTTAACATAACTTTTATGTATTTCAATGAATGAGCATGAAGGGTTCTATTGTTTTACTTTATTCTCAAAGCATGTCTTGTATTTATGGAGAAAATTAAAAGAACTAATTCAAGAATTTGATGTTCTGCATTCTTTAACTATGTCAATACATGGGCTAATTATTTTAAATTAATCACATGTATATTGCAAGAGTGGTACAATATTTCTTTAAATAAAGTTAGAATAGGGTATAGTGCCATAGGCCTGTAACACCACCACTTGGGATATGACACAGGAGGATTATCAGAATGTTGAGGCCTGCTTTGGCTACATTATGAGTTACTAGGCAACCTGGGCTACATAGTAAGAACAGTGAGGCTGTGTTCAAAATAACTTGAGTTACATGATGGAAAACTAGACATTACTTGAATCCTCAAATATCATATTATTAATTCTAATAGTTGAGTATTATACAAAAGATTAGGATGCATTATTAATTCATGGAATTTGTGTATTCCATGAAGAAGACAGAAATAACTTCTAAAAATTACAAATCCATGCTTCATGTAAATATTTTACCTATTGATATTTAAAAATAATAGTTTTTAAATTTAATTATTTAAGTTTTAAACTTTCATGTTAAGTTTAAAGCCATTAAGATATACAGTCTTACTGAAATAATGACCTGGCAAACATCTCCAGTCTATTATTTCTCTGCAGTGAATTACTAAAACTGAGATACACTGAGCTAGGCACTATTATGCATAATACCCTATGGCTTATCATGTAGCACTCCGAAGATGATACCTATAGATTTGTACTGACATATTTTAAAACTTACAGTAAGTTATTGGAAATTATTATAAAATGAGAGGGGTTTATTCCTGAGACATTGCACATTTACACGTACTGAATTTGTAATGCAACATTTACTTTGAAGGGTGATGGAAGATTTAAACAAATGTTCACAAATGATCACACAATTGCACATTAGGTTGAGAAATACCTACCTGGATGGTTTTGCAATTCTATGAACTGCATTAACATGTAAAGCTCTAAACATGTACTTAAATGCCAAGTTAATAAAAATAAATCTCCTATGCATTATTCTAGGCACCATCGACCTGCAATACTTAAGGCATTGAGACATCTTTCTATGGTTTTCAAATTTAAAAAGAACAATGGAATTGTTTTTATAAGAATGATTACAGGCATATTCAAAAGAATAGAAAAACTAAGCTGTATCAGATACCATTATATTCAATCATTCACAGATTAAAAGAACATAATAGGAGTACTTACAAAATACATCTTCAGAAGCTTACTATAAATAGAGATGCCTTGGCTTCTGTTTAAGAAAATGGATGTCTTCCAATTATGGGCTGTTTTTCATTCAAAAGGACAAAAATCTACTATCTGTCTGTTCTATTTTTTACACTCTTAAATTTAACGAAGTATGGCCAAAAGCTGTCTCTGTACATACTCTAGTTTTAGACAAAATACTTTCTGTCTGTGCAGTGAGAAGATTCACTCATTCTTATAGTAAGTAACCTAGTTCTCAGCAAGTCACAACAACCAAGTACCGTTAACTTCACTCAGTTGACAGGTTGAAGCTGTTTAAATGGGATGATTGACAAATGGTGGCCAGTCCAGCTGCCTTTGTATATCAGTTTCATTTTCTCTACACCACTTCTCTTTTTGCTATCTAAAAATGTTACCCAGCCATATGGAAGTCTGGAATCAATGAATTTATTGTTTCCTGGGCAATCCTGTTCTCAAAATATTTCTTGTTCAGTTTTATAAACTTTAATATAATTCTGTAATAGAGTTTGAATGAGAAATGTCTCCCAAAGGCTTAGGATTTTGAAAACTTCTTACCCAGTTGGTGACACTGCTTAGGAAGGGGGAACAGATTTGTTGGAGAGGGTACATCTCTGAAGTGGACTTAAGGAATCCATACCCTTGTCTCATATCTAATTTATTCTCTCTACTTCATGTTTACAGTTAACGATGTCGTCTTTCAGCTTCCTTCTTTGGACACCAACTGTTTTGTCTCCTCTGAAGTTCTAGGCTTTCAGTCTGGAACATAAGTCCAAATAAATTCTTTTTTGTGTGTGTGCAAGTCACCATGACCACAGCATCTCTTATAGAGGAAAACATTAATTGGGGCTTCCTTACAGGTTCAGAGGTTTAGTCTATTATCATCATGGTAGGAAGCATGACAGTTCATAGGTAGACATGGTGTTGGAGAAGGAGCTGAGAGTTCTACATCTGGATTTGCAGGCCACAGGAAGAAAGAAAGACACTGAGCCTGACCTGAACATTTGAAACCACAAGGACTACCCCTGTGGCACATTTCCTCTATTATATCCACAACTACTCCAATAAGGACACACCTTCTAATAGTGACCAAATGTTCAAATACATGAGCCTCTGGGGGCTATTCCTACTCAAACCATCACACTTCTAGAAGTAGCTTTTGGTCATGGTGTTTTGTCAGTGCAATAGAAAAGTAACCAATACAATTTCTTTTTGCTTTCTTCAAAAGTTATAATACTTAGTGGAACACCAAAAATAAAAGATTATTCCCTGGTCAAGAAAATTTGCTGTATATGGCAGAGCTGAAAACATTGAAAAGTAGAGAGGGAAACCTAATAGGATACCCAGAAAAAAACTGAAAGAAAATACCTTATATGTTGGAATGAGAGTCAGGGGTATGAAATGCAAAAATTACCTTTTTTTCAGACCATGGCAAGCTAAATACCATTTTTTTTTAATTTGGGAATGTGCAGAGTTATAGGCGGGGACATAAGAAGTGTCTGTCTCTTGCTTGTATAAGACTGATAATTACACTACTAATAAAGTGACTTAGTTATGGTATGGTAGAAGTTACAAAATAATTAGTCTTCAAGTCTTCACAACAATTATTTTACACTCCTATCATCTTGTGAATTCCTTGTTATAGCAATATGCAGTAGAGGGATCCATGTAATGAACAATAAAGTGACTTTGGAACAGTTCTTTATGGCATCACTTTCCTGTTAAATAATTCCCACTTCACTACATGTTTTTCCTGCATCGTTTTGCTTTTCCCCTTTCCACACCAACTCCCTACCAAATACTTTAATCACGTAGACATCAGTAAGTCTATCAGTCACTTCATTTTTAGCTCTCCTTTTTATTTCCTTTCCTTTCTATTATTTTATCAAGGTCTAAACTGTGATGACTTTTCAGGATTTTATGTAGTAAAACCACGAAGCTACACAAATTAAGTCGAAGTAAATTTGATGAAGTTAAACCTTGTCAATTGTTCTTTCATTGTGTTCTTTCTTCTATGAATAAAGCTTAGTCTTTAAAGCACTCCTTGCCTTACATGTCAAGGAAAACCGCTGATGTCAAGAAATGAGTAGCATCAATCCTTCTCAATAGAAGAGCAACAGCAGCTAATCTCTCCTCACCTAATCTAAAACACAATAATAACAGAGAAAGTCAATATAGAAAATTTTCACAGAGATCATCTCACATTTGTGGTTTTAATGATAGATTAGTATGTAGCTACACATGGATGAATATACTCTCTTGTTTATAGGTCTATTTTGAACTTTGTGATCTTTCTGTCTCTTGTTTCCAGAGAAGCAGGACTGAATAGGTAATGAACTTCTATTTTTAAAAATGTTAGCAGCTGCTATAATTATCATGCTATACTATACTATACTATACTATACTATACTATACTATATCATAGTATACTACATTATTCTATACTATACTATATTATTATGATATACTGTGCAGTACTGTGCTGGGCCACACTATGCAATTAAGTTCTTTAAATACAGGATTCACCTAATCATATGAGATGTGGCAACAAAAAAGCAAAAGAAGCTATGTGAGGAGCTTAAAATTTACACTTGAAACCCAACAGCAGACTCACCATGATGAAATCCAGTACTGAGAGAAAAACAACCTGTGGACCAAGCTACTTGAAATGCCAGCCATACAGTAGAGGGACTATATCACCCACCCCCAAAAGTCATGAGGACGTTCTAGATAGTACCTGCTTAGGAACAAGAAATGGGAGCGAGCATAGAACATTGCTTTGCAGCTCAGTGTTGAGTGTATGATAGTGAAACTCAGCAGGAGGAATATGGGTGTATTGCTGGTATAGAGACTTGAGTATAACCTTCATCCTTGCTAGCTTTGATTGGGCATCCTTTCCTCCGTAGACTGTGAAGTCTCTATACCTGTAAGACTATGGTATAAGCCAACTTATCAACATTAGTTAGTAGTCAGTGGACTGTTTCCAACACCTTTCTTCCAACTTGGTAAGCAAGTTAATTTGTGACTGACTAAAGTGGCTGTATTAGTTACTTTCTATTGTTCTAACAAAACACCATAACCAACAGCAACTTAAAGGAGAAAGTTAATTTGGGCTTACTATTTCAGAAAGAGGGTCCATAATGATATGAAGGCATAGCAGGAGGGGGCAGAGCAGAAAGCTCAGAGATAAGATCTTCAACTGCAAACACAAAGCAGAGAGAGCAAACTGGAAGTGGGCCAGTGGGTCCTCAAGGCTATAGACTCTCAAAGCCTATGTCCAGCATTGTATCTCCTCTATGAAAACTACATCAGTACCAAAACTTCCTGAAACAGTACCCCTAACCAAGGACTAAGGGATCAAATCCATGAGCCTTTGGGGACATTTCTCATTCAAACCATCACAACGGACTTGAACCACATGTGTACATAAATATAAGCTGTTATGGTGACAATGACAGTGTGCATCTCAGTTTGACCCTAGTACTCTGCTGGTATCGGGGAGCTATATCCTCATAATGTGTCACATCCTTACAATGTTAGTTACCATGGACACGGCATAGAAATCCAATTTTCCTCAGAGTAAGGTAGAACCCTATAGTGTCTTGGTTACTTCTAGGTATTTCTGTGGTTAATACTGTAAAACACTTTGTAAGCTTTAGACAAATTTAGAATTGGGTTTCTATCTAGTGCTGAAACAATGACATGACATGGGAGCAGACATTAAACAAACTGGCATTTAAGAAGCCATCTAGAGCTGAAGTCTCAGAAGTGATTATAGGCATGGGGAAAGTAAGCAGCCTGCTTAGAGTGTGTGGAAACACAAGCACAAAGCAAGCTTCTTTGCAGAGTACAATGAGCACATAGCTCTGCATAAATAACTGATGCTGCACACCAATACCAAGAACCATTAGAAACCCAGGATGTTATCCAATCATCCAAATTAGGTAATGGAACCTGATTGGATAATGACTAGTATAGAAAAATTCTTCAGAGACAAATGAAAATATCTATTTAAATATAATCTAGTGAGTTTGGAAAAGAAACAAAGATAAATCATTCAATAGTCATTGCCATAAAAGAAAACATGAGATTATCTTTGTTTAGATTACAAATGAGGGAATCCATGCTTTTCTCTGCATGACTTATTGCACTTAACAGGATCATCTCTAGCTTCACATATTTTAAGCTCTGAGAAATAAAATATTGTCAGAATAATGTAATGATCAACAACCTATTACTCAGAAAAGTATACCTATATCTGAACAAAAAATTAATATTTTTCAATATTGATTTGATCATTCCTCAATCTATACTTATACATAGACAATTCATTGTACTTCATAAATACATGTAATTAATACTTTCCAATTAAAAATTAAACTTAAAAGACAATATCAAAGTGTTATACACAGGTCTTTCACCCTGAGACCTTAAAAATTAATGCAGATTTTTTAAATGTCTAAATAATTAAGAAGTCCTCTCATTACTTAATGCCAATCTAACTCATAGGAAGAAGAGAAAAAGAGAGTCTAAAAATAGGTAAGAATACATAAGCGAAGGAGAAATATTTTCTTTATGTTATCCAGTATAACTGTGGAAGTTATAAGCTGATCAATTTAATCTAAACATAGCTGAAACAATGAGATAAAATCTAATTAAGTTTACAAAGAAATAAGTGTTGGTAGATAAAATAAAAAATATTAAATTTGCATTAAGAATAGTCCACTTGACATTTGTGAGCCAATGAGAAATTCAGTCAGTCTCCTGAGCTGCTTATTATCATCTCTGAAAGAGTAAGTGAAATGAATATGGAGAAGCCACAATATGTTTGCAAACTCAAATAATGTTTCAAATGAAACACACTTCGTGTAGTTTGAGTCAGTTGTCAATGTAAAACAACTAGAGATTCAACTAAAAGTTTTGTTGATAAAAGCACTTTTAAAATTTTAGAAGAATATCCAAAACCAACAACAAAAAAGAAAACATCAAAAGGGTAGACCGAAAAGAACTTTGCTTATTTGGACACAAAGGCACAAAGGAGGAATCCATTTACCAAAACAATAAGATTTTTAATTGAATCACCAGGCTATGCTGTGGGTGGAACTATTAGTCCTTATTCACAAAGAAAAAAAGAAATCTTTGAAATTTAAGGATGAAGTTACAAAATGTTTCAATTGCTGGAATTAATCAACCAAAACTATATTCAATACTGAAAACAAGCTAAAATTATTCAACACCACAAAATAAATAAAAGATAATGTCATGGTGTTTTTGATAGTCAAAGTTAATTGTCGACTTTGCAGAATCTAGAATAACCTAGAAGGCAAGCTTCTGGCTATGCTTTCCTTAATTGGGTAAATTGATGTGGAGAGAACCATCATGGAAGTGGTTCACACTATCTATGCAGCTTAGAGTACTAGACTGAATAAAAGAGAAAGTGAGCAGAACCTATGCGTTCATCATTCTCTGCTTTCTGATGTAGATACAGTGTGACCAGTTGTTCATGTTCCTACTGCCTTCAAGCATTCCCACTGTGATGGACTGTCACTTGATCTATGAGCTGAAATAAACCCTTTTCTCCCTTGAATCGTTTTTGTCTCAGTATCGTATAACAGCAGCAGAAGATAAATTAAGAAAGAATTTGGTATTGAGAAGTGGAGTCATAGCTGTAATAAACCTGATCCTGTGGTGCATAAGCCATTGAAACTATTTTGTGACCAGAATGTGAAAGATTTTCACTGCTTGGACTAGAAAAGCTACTGAATGCTAGAAGCAGAGCCTATTGGCCACTTTGGCAGGATTTTGGAAGATAAACAGACTGTAGGAAATGTGGACTGTAGAAGCAGATTCCTGGGGTTATGGAGAAGAACAAGAACTCTGTTCTCCTAAAAGAAGAGCATTGATACTTTTGTAATTACTGATATTTTGACATAAAAGGTACTTATTGATATTTTGGCAAAAAAAAATCTGGCTTTACTCTGTCCATATTCCAAAAATCTGACCGAAGATAATGGATTGCTTTTTTGGCAAAACGATTTTCATAGCAGTATCATATTTGGGTTGGCGTAGAAGGAGCAGTTATAATTGTATACTAATACAATTAGCACCACGTAGGAGAAACCTATGCTGCCCTGGGAGAATGAGAAAAGTGTCTTGAGGGCAAAACCTTACCCAGAAGAGGCTCTACTTTATAAGATGAAAATTCATTTAAAAGAAGCAAACCTAAGCTGAAGAACTTCTCTGTCCCTTGAAAGAATTTCCCTAAGGAAGAATTTCTCAGGATACACACACAAAAACTGACAGAGCTGTTCTCGAAGGGGAAAAAGACTTCATCTCAAACTGGCCTCAAAACTGGGTGATATCAAGTAGGAGTCTAAACCACAAAGCAGAATTTTACCTCCAAAAAGAAAGGGAAAAGAGCTAGTTAAATAAAATTGTCATTTCCGTGTCTTTATGGAGCTAGCATAGCAACTACTTGAGTTTATAACATTTTTTTCTAATGTTTGCATATTTGTGTATGTGGCTACATGAGTTTTATGAACCATGTTCATGCAGATGCCAACAAAATCCAGAACAGGTCACGGACTCTATGGAATTTGCCATACAGACACTTGTGAATTCCTACTCCACATATGTGCTGGGAACCAAGCTAAGTACTCTCAAAGAACAGTAAGAGCTCTTAATGACTGAGCAATGTCTCCAGTTCTAATGGCTTACTTTTAAAGTTATTATAATGGAAAGTGAAATGCTTTTAAAAGTAGCTAATAATCTTCTTAGATGTTTCCATTTGTAAAAAACTTGCCAAAAAAAACCAAAAAACAAAAAACAAAAAAAACAAGAGGGGACCTGAATTTGGATCCCCAGCAATAAAGGCCTGGTGTGGTAGTAGAAGTCTGTAAAACCAACTCTGGTAAGGGTACAGGCAAGAGGATCCCCAAAGTCCTCTGGCTACCTAATCAGTGGATTCCAGGCTCACTGGGAAAGCCAATCTCCCCATAAATAAATGAATAAATAAATAAATCAATCAGGCAGAAATAAAAAGGCAATAAAAGAATTTAATCTCTAGTCTCCACTTGTAAATGCATGGCCCAGGCATTCCCCAACACACAACTAGTTAGATGATAATTTATAAATCGTTCCATTTTATTTTCTTTAGTTGCAAAATAATTGAACATTTAATGAGAATATTATTTATACTTTGCTTACACACTCACAAGTTCAATTAGATAAATGACTAAGCTGTAATGATAATAATCTATAAAAGTTAGACATTATGTTTAAAGTATCTCCCCAGAAGAATAAAGCAATGACTTCAATTCGTGATTGCTAACAGAATCTGTCTTATCACATCTGTATGCTAAGGTTCTCAGTGTTGTTTCTTACATGTTCACAGCCATGTAAATATTTACGCTGTACAACTTGTTATTAGGCCAACTTTACCCTAGTTTATGAAATATATTAGCTACAAGCAAAAAGAAGGAATACTAACATGTGTAGTGAAATCATTTAATTTTAAATACTTGTACATGGATACCAAGTTAATTAAGAAATGATGTATTCAAAAATAATAGAAACACCCTTTAAAGTTGTTCATCATAGGATCCTTTGCAAGTTATAAAACTGACTACAAATACCAACAACCCTGAGTTAATAAACATATGGCATATTGAATATAAAATGTATTTTATAATTTAAGAAATTGTATAGGAGCTCAGCTTAAAATTCCTAAAGATTTTTAATCTATTAAAGATTAATCCTTAGGGCACAGTCACAGTTATATTAAAGCTAAAGATACAAAATGTTGCATAAGAATACAAAATTAACTACATTCTCATATGTATTAATTTTTCTAAATTTCTTAATTCATAGAAAACTGCCAAATTTGCTAAGTATCCAGGGAGACACTGTTAACTATATTATGCTAATGCCTTTCTCCTGCTGCAAAACTAATTGTAGTTACTTACAAATTTTTTTGTACTTGATTAGTACTTCACATGTAACTAGAACTCAGCTGCCATTTGTTCTTTAAAAAAAAGAAGTATCAAGAAAATGAGAGTATCTGACTGCTGGCAATGGTCGAGAGACAGCCCGAACTGACCTCCTCTGGTGATGGGATGGCCAAACACCCTAATTGTCGTGCTAGAAACCTCATCCAATGACTGAGGGAACAACTGGATGCAGAGATGCAGAGATCCACGGCTAGGCCCCGGGTGGATCTCTGGGAGTCCATTTATCGAGAAGAGGAGGGTTTATATGAGCAAGAATTGTTGAGATCAAGGTTGGATAAAGCACAGGGACAAATAGCCAAACAAAAGGAAACGCATGAACTATGAACCAATGGCTGTGGGGCCCCCAACTGGATCAGGCCCTCTGAATGGGTGAGATAGTCGATTGGCTTGATCTGGTTGGGAGGCATCCAGGCAGTGGGACCGGGTCCTGTGCTCATTGCATGAGTTGGCTGTTTGAAACCAGGGGCTTGCTTATACAGAGTCGCTTGGCTCAGCCTGGGAGGAGGGGACTGGACTTGCCTGGACTGAGTCTACCAGGTTGATCTCAGTCCTTGGGGGAGGCTTTGCCCTGGAGGAGGTGGGAATAGGGGGTAGGCTGGGGGGGGAAAGGGAGGGGGGCGCGAGGGGGGAGAACAAAGGAATCCATGGCTGATATGTAGAACTGAATTGTATTGTAAAATAAAATTAAATTAAATTTAAAAAAAAAGAAAAAAGATAGTAGAAAGCACAGTGGAAATAATCAGAATATATCATTCGAATAAGCCTGGTTTCCTTTTGAGCATTTCAATTCCAAATTCCCTTTCCAATACTTTGAAAGTTATCCATTAAAAATCACAGGCGGATCTCTGTGAGTTCGAGGCCAGCCTGGTCTCCAAAGCGAGTTCCAGGAAAGGCGCAAAGCTACACAGAGAAACCCTGTCTCGAAAAACCAAAAAAAAAAAAAAAAAAAAAATCACCACAAAATATAAATTAATAAAAAATCTTAAAGAAAAAGCTATTAGCTGTAATTAAAAGTATTTAGAAAAAATGCATCTTTTGGTTGTTTTCATGAGATATAGTATTTTGCACTCTTTATATATTTTGGATATTAGCCCTCCATCCACTGAGCGGTTAGTAAAATTCTTTCCCCATGCTGTAGCATGCCATCTTTGAATGATGGTGTCCTTTGCCTTACAGAAGCTTTAAGTTTCATGAAGCCCAGTTGAGATTCTCTCTTCCATCTCTTGTATTCTGTTGGTGAGGTTTGCCCCTGAGGTTCTTCTGAGAGTCACCAAATTTGTCATTTCCAGATTTCCTGCAGCTCAGGGTCTCTTTATTGATTCTATTTCCACTTTCAAGTCTTGACCTAGTTTATTCATTTGCCTCTACTGTCCACTGGGTTCCATCTATTTCTCTAAGCATTCTATTCATTTCCTCTTTAAGGACCTCCATCACATGGGTAAAGGCTATTTTAAGGCATTTTTCTTATACTTCAGCTATGTTGAAATATTCAGGGCCTGCTATGGTAGGGTTCCTGGGCTCTAGTTGAGACATACTGCCCTGGATGTTATTTTGTTTTCACACTGGTGGTTAGATGTCTGGGTTTGGGGAGTTTGTAATTGTAGATGCTGATATCTGATGATGTTTTGGTTTGGTGGGTATTTTTTCCTTGGTTTATGTTGCCGACTCTTGTTCTTGGGAGAGTGTGGTGGCTGTTTGCTGGTTGGTATAAAATTATTCTGAAATCTTGATAGGTGTGGCCACTGAAGATTATAGGTAAAATGTGTTCCCAGGAATTGGGACCTGACAGGAATGGGGATGGTTCAGGGGCCAGCCTGAACTGGTCCACAGGTGGGAAGAAAGCTGGGTTTTCCATCAGGATCTCCTTGATCCCCTAGGAATGGGGTTTGAGAGTGAGGAGAGGCTACAGTAAGTATTCTGACATAGAGGTGGGCATGAGAATGATGGAATTAGATATGGAGAAGAGGAGACTGAGAAACATCTGCAGTTCACCTACTCTGGTGATATTTTATTTGTGCTGAAATGTGATATTTTATTTGTATATTAATAAAGTTTGCCTGGAGATCAGAAATCATAGCAAAGTCATAAACAGAAGTCAGGTGGTGGTAGCACATGCCTTTAACCCGATTACATGGCAGGCAAGAGTCTCTGTGTGGTCAGGGACACAGCCAAGCGTGGTGACACATGCCTTTAATCCCAGTACCAAACATAGAGGCCTGGAGGTCTGTATAGACAGGCAGTGACTAGGAAGTGATGTGGCTGGGCTTAGAGCCAATGAGAAAACAGAACAGGAAGGCAATAAAAGCGCAGGTTAGACAGGAAGAAGCTCTCTCTCTGGGGAAGTGACAATGAGGTGGTAAGCTGAGGCTAGTTGTGGCTATTTACAATTTCTCTGATCTCTTCAGCTATTACTCCTGTATTTGGCTCTGTGTTTCTTATTTAATAAGACTGTTTAGAAATTCATCCACAGCATACGTGCTTAGCAGGTTTATTTGTTTCCCTGTCATGCTTGGCTGGCAGGATCCCAGAGAAAACCTGCTGGACTAGGGGGCCAAAATAATAAAATGATTGGAGAGGGAGGTAGGTGGAAAAGATCTACTTGATCCTCCTGAGATGGAGGGAGAAAGGAGAAAATGTCACATCAGGTGGTCTGCTACAGAGACTGCAGTGAAACTGGGGGTTTGGATTTGGAGGAGGTGAAAATCTCCAGGCAACCTACCTGCTTTCCTGTCTGGAGGGGTATATGGCATTTTTATGGAAAATGGCTCTGTTCAAAGGCATACAAACAGATGAGGTGAATAAAATAATTAACATTTATGTAACTTTTGTGGACGTGGTTTGGTGAATACCAAAGTAGAATCTTAAGTTGTCATATAATTTAAATCTGTGTATACCTCAACTACAACAGCAAATTAGTATCACATGAATAATACTTATATAATACTGTTACTGTCAGGATGGGTCAAAAATTAGATTAGGGTCATATTTAAAAGTCAATCCTTATGATAGTTAGAAATTGATGAAATTGTCCCCCAAGTCAATAAATAAATCTTTAAATTCAAGTAAAAATTGCATAGGAAATAAATTATTTTCCCAATAGTTGTCTTTAGGAATTACAAAGCTATTTGGTGAGGTAACCTACTTTCCTTTTTCCCACTCAACACACATGATCTAATGACAACATCGTGGAGTCTGAATTTCAACTTTTAAATCAATACATCTTGGATTTCAAAGTAATGATTAGTTACCTGAGGAGAAACTTTAACATGTAAGCAGTAGGTTTTAAATACATCTCCATCTCCAACTAAAACTTAAGAATGAAGAGACAGATTCTTAAGTTGCAGTATGTAAATTTTGTAGATACTATATTTTTTAAATGTAAATATTAAACCATTTTCTTTCTTTACTGTAAGAAATCTCAGGTACTTTTCTGAGGTGAAATGCCCTTTTGAACCTTTATTTTAGTGGTAAGACATGCAAAATACTTCTTATACAAAGTTCCAATCAACATATTTTAAATTATATATTACATTTATCAATATTTATTTGAAATTTTTTTCATTCAAGTGGAATATTCATCATGATAACTATTTTAAGTCACATAAATTAGTTTTCCAGATGAATTTCCATTTTTATCATAATCTCCTAGATAATTATGCTCAAGGTTCTAAAGTATATTTTTCAATAATCATGGGTCATGATTTTTTTAGTTTTAGTGAAAAGTTCTTTGTACTTTCTTTTTCATTCAATCTTCTTATTAACTGCAATTTTGTAAATTGGATAATTGTAAATATTAAACAAAGCATAATAAATATGTTTCTGACATGGCTAACATCTGGCTTTTAGATATAAACATATGGCTAAAGAACAAATGTTTTTTAAAAATATTTTGTTATTGTTCCCATGGAGATCATAAATCACAGGTATAACCCAAGGCTCCATAGAAAAAAATAATCGATTACCTGACTGAGTGAACAAACAAACAAGCAAACCTCAGTTTAAAAGTATTTTTGAAATGGGGGAAGAGTATTTGTTTAAAAACATATATTAAGTCTGTTTATCTCTATCTCTGTTTTATTTAAAAATTAATTAGACCATTAATTTATTTTCTTTTTTGGTTTTTTTTTTTTTTTTTTTTTTTTTTTTGGTTTTTCGAGACAGGGTTTCTCTGTGTAGCTTTGTGCCTTTCCTGGAACTCACTTGGTAGTCCAGGCTGGCCTTGAACTCACAGAGATCCGCCTGGCTCTGCCTCCCGAGTGCTGGGATTAAAGGCGTGCGCCACCACCGCCCGGCTCATTAATTTATTTCCATGCCAGAAAAAGGATGTGCAAAAAATGTGAAAATTAAACTATATATATTTAAATAATCTGCAGGTTCAAATATGCAAAAGTAAATCAAAGATAACCTACACATTCAGAGAAAAAATTATTAACTTACACACTCTTAATTTTTCTTTCTTTTCTAGCTTTTTAAAGAGATTATTTTTAGCTAAATAAAATATAGTAAGATAAAACAAAAATTATCACACTGAAGTTGGACAAGGCAAAACAACAGATGAAAAAGAGACCCAAGAGAAACAACTAGATTAATATTTTTTGAAGGCTATAAAGCAATGGTTACCAAACAATGTTCTGTCTTGAATTCTATTAGTACATTGACTTTTCTTGTATCAAAGTATGTTCCTAATTAACATGACTAATGTTTACTGGGCAAAACATTCCCACTCGACCCTTTCTCTTTATGCAGCTTATCCTGGTATAATGATGAATTTCAAGGCAAGGTGGAGAAGCAGAGAGTGAAAGATTACCACCACAGGATGTTTAGCATCAGGTCTAGGTTAAAGAAATGTGACACTAACATCCACATCTTGAATTTGTGCTATGAAGATGCATCATGTAGAATTAATTTGAGTAGATGATACTGCCTGGTTTTTAAAAAAATACTAGTCTGTGTGTTATGTGGAAGTATTTTACAGATGTCTTAAAAACATCATCTTTCTGTGAGTGAGATGCATTTGATAATACCCGAGGCCTAGTGGTGGTGGTGCACATCATTAATCCCAGCACTGGGGAGGCAGAACCAGGTGGATCTCTGTGAGTTCGAGGCCATCCTGATCTACAGAGCAAGATCCAGGACAGGCACCAAAACTACACAGAGAAACCCTGTCTCGAAAAACAAAACAAAACAAAACAAGTCATTATACCTGTCTAAGCAACTGAAGAGACCTGACAATGAAGACAGTTTTCCTGGAGAAGAAATTCTCCTTCAGGATTGAAATATCAGCACCAACTATGGTTTCTAGCCTTCTGCCTTTCCATAAAAATTTAGTACTTGTCAGTTTCCCAAATTACGTGAAATAATATATATATATTATCACACACACACACACACACACACACATTTTGTTGATTTACTATCTGTAGGCAATGTGAGTGAAAGCACATTTATGATACAATTTCTGAATAGATAATGATTCCCTTTATTATCCAAAATGTACGGTCATCAGCATGTGACAAATGCTAAGTGCTCCAAAAGTACAATATAAATGAGACAGCAAGCTTACTTCTTCTTTTCATTTACTAACTTGCTTTAAAGAAAGCCTTGTATGGTAAGAAAAATTATTACTTAAATGAACTTCATAGTATATAATTTATTTAGGCTATAAAATAAATACCTGTGTGTAATACAGATGCATACATTAATACCCCTTAGAAAATTCTGATCATATGAAATACCTAGTTAGTCTCATTTCACTCAAGAAAACAATAAGCTATTGCTTGGATCCTAACGGCTCCCTCGAGGGAGGGGGTGAGAAGTCGTGGCATCAACAGCACAGATACTGGGAGTCCGTTAAAGGCAAATAACTAACTCATTTATTCAATAACAGGGAAGGCCTTATATACCCTCTTCCCAGCACCCAGTCTGTGTGGTAGTCCCTCATTGGCTGGGCATGATCAGGAACTCTGACATCGATCAGGAACTCTGATAGCTCCTGTTGCTAGGCCCTCAAACAGACTCCAGGTTGGCTCTTAAGGAGTACATTATGTGCATGCCTTGGCAACTGATCTGAGCCAATTTCCTCTACCCTATGGGCCTGTCCTACTACACATCCACCCTTTTATTTTACTACATGTGCATTCAGCAGGAGTTGGAGTTCTTTGTTCCAGCCTTGTTGACCCCACCTCAGGGAGACTCAACAACTGGACTGTGCCTGTCTTAGCTTGGCTTACCAAATAAGCTCTTACCTGTCTTTGACTACCAGCCCTCAAACAGCATCTATCTCTGGGGAGTCACCCTGGGTGGGGAGTGTCAGGCAGTAGCCTTTTGAATTTCAGAAAGCTAGGCATGCATAACCTCCTGTGGAGGGCTATGAGTTGGATGTCTAAGAGCCATGAACACCTATAGAGTTGCCTTAGTGTCTGCCTGTTGTTGTTGGATGTGCTGTAGGAGACACTTAAAAAGGAGAAAGATCAAAAGCACTGCCCCACCAATCAAAACATAAATGAAGTCCAGGAGGGATCAAACAGCCTCTTTATATCATATCAAACCTTTTCAAAAGATAAAGAGTCAAAGGCCATAACTTGTGTTCTTTTCTGATTTAATTGGAAAATTTCATGTGTTAGCTGTATTGATAATATAGAAACTTAGCTGACCGTGGGCCCTTAATAAATTTAGCTAGCTCCAGGCCTGCTAAACTAATGTTCCTCATTTCAAAACGTGTCATACAAAATGAGGAAAAGCAAGGGTCCACAAGTCTTCAGCCTTTAGAGGGGCAATGAGAGCAAGAAAGGGGAGTATGTACTTTACCCATCCTGGGTGATTTCCTCCTTGGTGGAAGCAGGCTGATCTATGGCCAAGTGCACATCTCTTGCTGGAACCCACATTGGTGTAGTGGCAGTCTGAGGAAAAACACAAGCGTACCTTTTCCCACAGGTTAGCAGGGGGGCTGGTGGCTGCCATTGGAGGGTGATAGGATCTTTCCCGTCTCACCAGGGGTAGAGGCATGTTCCTTGGCAGAGACACCCAGTGTTTGTAGGCCAGGCTGAGCCCCTTGTCATTAAAACTAAGGAAGTTCATGTGGAAAAAGACCTCTGTTGAGGCCAGATGAGGATCTCTCCTAGCCTCTGGTGACATAGTCCTCCCCAACTGCTACTTAAGAGCTCTGTTGGTCCTTTCTATAATGACTTGTCCCTACAGATTGTAGTTCATGTCAGTGTTAAGGGAAATCTTCCAGGACCCCAGGAAGTCACTGAATTGTTGGGATGCATAGGCAGGGCCATTGTCAGTCTCAAGAGCCCAAGGTACCCCCATAACTACCACGGCTGACTTAAGACCCTTGATAGCATCGATAGCCTTCTCCCTAGAAAGGGCAAGGTCATAAACAAAGGAGGAACAGGTATCTATCATCACATGAACATATGTAAGATTGCCAAAGGGAGAATGATGTGTGACATCCATCTTCCAGGTGGCATTAGTCAACAAGCCTTGGGGATTAACCCCTGCATGTTGAAGCGGTCCTAAAAGGTTAAGAGAAGCGCAAGTGGCGCATGCCCGGGACAAATGTTTACATTGTGAAACCAGCAATTCTGGAAGAAGTCTATGTAAATTCTGGGGAGACAGATGAAATTGCTAGTGAAGAACCCTGGCTTGCTCTAGGAGATCCGTATTGACTGTTAATATGATGGTGTCTGTGACCCAATTTCCTCAAGCCAATATTCCGGGTAATTTGGAATGAGGTCTAATATGTGACAGGTACTAAGGCTCAGTTCTCTGATTTAGGGCATCTTGTATGAGCAACACTGCACTGGCAATGGGGGTCAGTGAGTCTTTGACTCGAGAAAAGGCCATCACATGAACTGCCTGTACAGCATATTGGCTGTCAGGAAAAATATTAATAGGCTTGATCTGGCACTCTACTAGAACTTTGAGGAGGGCCAGTAGCTCACCCAACTGAACAGAACCAGGGTTAGAGATAACATATGAAACATCTTTGGCACCAGGATGCTGGATAAGAACACCATATCTGCTTTTATTGGTATCTGAAAAGGCCAAAGTGGCATGAGGGATGAGAGTGGAGGAGGGGACTGAATGGGGCTGTATCTGTATTGGAAGTGTGGGGAGTTCTGATTTTTGGCAAATGATTGTCAATAGTTCCTGTGAATCCTGCAACCATTCCCTGGAACAAGATAGAATCTGCCCAGAGGGACTGGGTATTCTTTAAAGAACAGTAGAAGACAAGCTTATTTGGCTCTCATCCACATGATCTCTATGCCAGCATCCATGCTTTAAGGCCAAGTTGGAAAGACTGGTCAAACTTAGAGGTGCCCTTGTGCAGGCCAGAATGTGCTTGGTGTATCAATAGAAGGGGCCCAGATTGCCATAACACTCCCAAGAATCCTCAAATGCCATCAAGATCCTTCCAATGGACCAGATGAGTGGTCATCTTAGAATCTTGTTGGCCTCTAACATCACTGATGGAGGGGCCAGCTTTAAACTTCCAATGAGGGAAGTGAAGCACCTCTGTCTTGGTTAAAATGGTAGCATCTGCATCTGTGTCAACCAAACCTTTGACAACTTATCCATCAAGACAGATGGTTAGCATTGGGGAGTGTGGAAAAATGGGCATTGTCCAGTAGATTTCTGGATTACCAGAGCCTCCTCTTACTGGCAGGGCTGAGGAGTACCCCACCTGGCATTTAAAGGGGCCTATCCTACTACAATAAGCCTCATTGATTTTTGCATCCTTGAAGCAACTGGGGGTTTATTTGACACTTTTCATTTTGTTCTATGATTGGTAAGTACTATAAACTATGAGTCTGCAATCTGAGTCTGTACCCCATCTTACTAAAATCCTTCATGGGCTTTAAGAAGTGACACACTGAATAGGTATTCTGAAGATACTTGTTGGCTTCTCATTTTTTGAAGTATCCTGGAATAAGGCACTTTTTCAGGAGTTTAGCCCTCAGAAGAATGCTTGATCTATATTTTTCCCAAATAAAATGTGCTATTCAATTATGAGATCCATAATAGAATACAGGATATTTTAAAGGATGATCTCAGTTTCTTGAAAGAATGTACTACTATTTCTGTAATATTTTCATATATATATATATATATAATTTATATGTGATAAGTGATATGAAGTTGGTTTTGTTAAACCAAAGTCCTGATAATATAAACATGGCTTTTTTGTCACATATATTGTAAGCACTACAAATGTTTATTATGTCAATGATGTTAAACATAATCAGAGCAAAGTGGACCGGTGACCATTGCAATATATTTATTTGGAGCTACTCAAGAACAAAAATTTGAAATTTTTACTTTATTATGAACTTTTAAAACAAATCTTATCTGACAGATAGGAACCACCAGTGGTTCTTAAATTTGGTTACCAGAGCATTTTGCATTGAGATTCACTTTCAAGGTTGATTACCTTTTTGTGTGTGTGATATTATTGTTATAAATTCACTTTTCCTGTTTTACATCCTGACTATCATCCCATGTAACATTGCTCTGTAAAAGATAACGCTATCACTGAATTCTACATAATGCTCAAAAGTTGAAAACATTTTGAAGAATCACATACTTGGCTATGTTCCCATCACTAGTCATTTAAAAATACATAGTTTTAAAAAATATTTCTTTTGAATTTTCAGATAATAGCACATTTGCGTCATTTCTTCCTCCCCTTTTCTCCCCACAAATGCTCGCACATACCCCTCTTTGTTCTCTTTCAACTTCAAGGCCTTTTTTCATATATATGTGTGTGTGTGTGTGTGTGTGTGTGTGTGTGTGTGTGTGTGTATGTATATATAAACTTACATTCCTAAATACAACCTACTCAACTTTTATAATGTTAATTTTATGTGTATGTTTTTAGGGTTAATCATTTGGTCTTAGATAACCAATGGTGTGCACTTCCCTGGAAAAGACTATCTCTCCCACTCTTGGTATTAGATAACCAATGGTGTGCACTCCCCTGGA
The DNA here is from genome assembly GCF_007827085.1 of Peromyscus californicus insignis. Lineage (NCBI taxonomy): Eukaryota > Metazoa > Chordata > Mammalia > Rodentia > Cricetidae > Peromyscus > Peromyscus californicus. The sequence continues at coordinate 52,541,688 of NW_026294514.1, read as the reverse complement.
AAAGACTATCTCTCCCACTCTCAGCACTCCTTAGTTGTTTGTAGTTATCTTTGTAGGGTTGATGCCTCTTGAGCTTTCCCTTGCCCATGTTAGACCGTCTCTTATTTTTGTGTTTGTGAAGGCCGTGTTTAGACATTTGTGTTCTATATGCAAAACTACTCTGGCATGTAAGGCTCAGGGATCGTTGCAGAAAACTGGATGGAGAGATTGTAAGAACCAGAAAACCAAGGAGTTTGCTGTGAGATGTGACTCCTAATAATGTCAGAAGCCACACCCACAAAATCTCACCAACACAATATTTTATATATAACACTATTAAATTATTTGCTTCTCTTTTCTCATTCATTTTTTCCTTTTAAAAAGTTAATGTTAGCTGGGCGGTGGTGGCGCACGCCTTTAATCTCAGCACTCGGGAGGCAGAGCCAGGCGGATCTCTGTGAGTTCGAGGCCAGCCTGGACTACCAAGTGAGTTCCAGGAAAGGCACAAAGCTACACAGAGAAACCCTGTCTCGAAAAACCAAAAAAAAAAAAAAAGTTAATGTTATTTGAACAGATACAGAAAGTATATACAATAAGAAGAGTAAATGATATTTTAACATATGTATACATTGTAAGTTGTTTAGACTTCAAGGTGGTTGAATATACATATGTCCTCACATATATATCATTTCTTTATCAGTAAGCTCAAAATCTTTTCTTCTACTTTTCTGAAACATTATTGCTATATATTTTCACCATACTCTACAATAGCACACCAGAACTTCTGACCCTTCTCTAACTCTATTTTAATTATCTATTTGTAACATTTACCAGCTGAAAAAGTAATAAAAGGAAATAAAGTATTGCTGTTACTATATGTTTAGGGATTTAAAAAAAAACATAAAAATAACAGTGTAACATTTGAAGTTTTTAATGTAAGGAATTGCTATTTTGGACACGTGTTTATCTCAGATAAAGCCGTGTGTATAAATTTATAGTTTATAAAATATTTACCTATATCCCATAGATACTGCCTGTATTATTTTGTGCACAAAAATTTCTGTTACTAGTCTTTTCCAAGGTCACAAAGCTAAATGCTAGATCAAAACTACTAGATAAAGCCTTTTATTCCCCAAAGCAACAGTATCATTCTAATTTCGAAGCATGGACAAAGAAAGAAAATTGATAGACAGTGACTGTTGATAGACAGCTGCACAGAATGTTTCATACTGCAGTAGACAAATTACTCAGTTCATATTGCATAGACAGTTGAAATAATTGTTAGTCTTGTATAAGAATACAATAAAGGGAGAATGGAATATATTAACCAATCACCGGGATGTATCTACAAGTCAATGAATTATAGCACATTATGTTGCAGGAGAGTTTACACTAGCTGATTTAGCAGATAGACACATAAATCTCTAGCTCAGCTTTAAATCTTTGTGTTTCACTGTCATTCATAAGAGTGAGGAATTTCTTTGAGTTAAGATCCAGCTATACCCCTCTTGGGCATATACCCAAGGAATGCTCAATCATAACGCAAGAGTACTTGTTCAGCTATGTTCATATCAGCATTGTTTGTAATAGCCAGAACATGGAAACAACCTAGATGCCCTTCAACTGAAGAATGGATAAACAAAATGTGGTACATATACACAATGGAATACTACTCAGCAGAGAAAAACAATGACATCATGAGGTTTACAGACAAATGGATGGATCTAGAAAAAATCATCTTGAGTGAGGTAACCCAGACTCAGAAAGACAAACATGGTATGTACTCACTCATAGGAGGATACTAGATGTGGAACAAGGATGACTGGAGTGCTACTCACATCACCAGGGAGGCTACCTGGAAAACAGGACCCCAAGAAAGACACGGGGATCGCCCAATGATGGAGAAATGGAAGAGATCTACATGAACAGCCTGGACATGAGTGGGGTTAGTGAGGGGTGAGGGTCGAGGGAAAGAGAGTTTGGGGGAGCAGGAGATCCCAGCTGGATCAACAACAGAGGGAGAACAAGGAATAGGAGACCATGGTAAATGAAGACCACATGAGAATAGGAAGAAGCAAAGTGCTAGAGAGGCCCACAGAAATCCACAAAGATACCCACACAACAGACTGCTGGCAATGGTCGAGAGACATCCGGAACTGACCTACTCTGGTGATGGGATGGCCAAACACCCTAATTGTCGTGCTAGAAACCCCATCCAATGACTGAGGGATCTGGATGCAGAGATCCATGGCTAGGCCCTGGGTGGAGCTCTGGGAGTCCAGTTAGTGAGAATGAGGAGGGTTTATATGAGCGAGAATTGTTGAGACCAAGGTTGGATAAAGCACAGGGACAAATAGCCAAACGAATGGAAACACATGAACTATGAACCAATAGCTGAGGAGCCCCTAACTGGATCAGTCCCTCTGAATGGGTGAGACAGTCGATTGGCTTGATCTGTTTGGGAGGCATCCAGGCAGTGGGACCGGGTCCTGTGCTCATTGCATGAGTTGGCTGTTTGAAACCTGGGGCCTATGCAGGGTCACTTGGCTCAGCCTGTTAGGAGGGGACTGGACCTGCCTGGACTGAGTCTACCAGGCTGATCTCAGTCCTTGAGGGAGGCTTTGCCCTGGAGGAGGTGGGAATGGGGGGTGGACTGGGGGGAAGGTGAGGGGGGCGGGAGGGCGGAGAACAAGGGAATCCGTGGCTGATATGTAGAACTGAATTGTATTGCAAAAAAATATTTATATAATTTTTTCATTAAAAAAAGAGTGAGGAATTTATATTATGTACATGTGCTTCATCTATCCATGTTTGATGAGTGAAATTGAACATATTTCTTTTATTTTCATTTCAAATTTTAAAAGTAAGTACACCAGGGTGCTGCATGACACCTGTGCCCTTGGTACCACAAGAGAGAGGTAATTTCCATTGAGTTCCCTGTTCAAGGGTCCAACATTACGTATTTTGTGTGTTTGAGTTTCTAACAATAATGTCTAAGTCCAAAAGGAATAGGAGTGCCTTGGTAAGCACTTTCACTGTACCTTTAATATGCACAGAGATATATGTCTTTGGTTTGTATTTTTCAAAGCAAGGACTTCCAAATCCCACTGCATTTAAGGAAGAACACCATGTAAGTATTTTTTATTACATTTTACATTATTACATTTACTATTCTGGTGCTCTAATATCATTCAGTACTCTTCCTGTCACAAAATCTGGCAGATTTCACTGCTATTACCATGGCTAAATACCCTCAATACCCATCTTCCCAAAATAACTGATGGATTGAGGAAATAGACATAAGCAGCTCATCCCTTGTCCCATATATCATCTCTTTTGGGGGGAACTATTGTATATATTTTATTAAGCTACCATTTAAAATTAAAAATATATACTTTTCATTTTTTTGTAGTTTATGGGCAAGATTCAAATGTATTTTTATTTAATTAAACAACAAATACTTTTTATTATAAAAGAATGAAGAGGGAAACTGGGATTTTATGTGAACTTAAAGGTCTAAATCAAATAAGGAGGAGAGATAACACAAATCAAATCTTCTAATTATTTTCCCACTCTAACCTGTGTTGAATCTTAAACCCACAGTTATGTGTGAACTCGTCTAACATTAAGAATAACAAAAAGTGCCTATATGTGGTGGGAATGTGTTTTCAGGTTGTGCCTCATGGAAGTTTATGAAAGAGCTGGACTTTAGTTCTTTCCTGTCAGCTGAAACTGTGACTCAGTCTACCATGACTAATATTCCATCTGGATTTAGCCCCAAGCTACTTGAGGAACCTCTTTTAAGCTACAATTGAAGTAGAAACTCACTTTAGGGTAACAGATACGTGTAGCTGTGAAATGTGAATTAGTTTGCCATATTACTTATGTACTGAAACTATAATAAAATGGTTGTAGACTAGGTCACATTTGGTCAGCAAGATAGGTAATAAGAGAGAGGGCTTATTAAATATTTGGAGGACTCGGTTTCTGTGGGCACGCCCAAGAAGTTGGTGCTAGATTAATGACATGGCTTCCTAGGTAAAACTGAGTGAAGACACCAGTAAAGAAATAGAATTATTTATATCAGCTTAAAAATGTTTTGTTGATTTAGTGACTTCCAAGATAAAAAAAATATTAACAATATTTTATGAATTTCAGTTTCTTATAGACAGTATTAAGTGGTCATAGAAAAAGTTCAAGCAAATATTCTGAAACTCATAGACTCACAAATAATTGAAATTTTACATACGGGAAAGGTTAAATAACTAATTTATCTACAAGTCATTTCATAGATAAGGACATAGAATACTTAGAGACATCTATATAATAAGGTGGAGGTAAGAGAAAAAGTAAATAGGTACTTTTTGACATTTTATTGTCAACCTTTTGTGTAGCCACAATTATTTGAACTTGGCTCCTCCTCTTCTTCTTTCTCCTTCCCCTCCTCCTCCTCTTCTGCCTCCTAAGTTGCCTACTAACCTGATATGCTCTTATGAACATGGTCTTTAAGACTTAGTTCAGGAGATCCTATGATCTCAGGCTTGCTTAAGTCCCTGACAGTGTGTCTTCCTAGTCATGTAAATTTAACAATGACTAGAAGTCATCACATAGAAAATACTTAACTATTGGTTTACCTATCCTTCGGGTTCAACGTATGTCCTTACATTCTCATATCCTATTCATTTGAACATCCTTGATGCTAATAAGTGTACATGAATTCCTTACTGGCTGATTCATAGTGGATGCTGAATAAATTTTGGATGTAAAAGTCAATGGCTATCTCTGAGACATTTCATCACATACAATTTATAATTCTCTTCCTTTTTCTACTAAACTCTAAGGTAAAATCTTCAACAAAATGTGAAGCTCAAAATGGAGCTACATTTTTTTCTACCCAATCATAATTTATGATATAATAATGGGTATTGAGTAATTATCTTTTCAGCTTAATTATATCTCTCTTCACTATGCTATTGAATTCATTTCTTAAATTTAATTCACCATTACTTGCCCAACTTATTACATTCCTGTCATTTCCATTTCTCAGTGTGTTCTCTGGAACAGAATAAATCTGTTTAGAAGGATGTATTATAATTTTCAATTGTCATAGTTCCATTCATTTATTCTACATATCCAACAGGCATTTCCTTCTATATTTTGACAGCCTCAGCTCCACTGAAATATTCATAATGTTCGCAGCCTTGAGCAGTATATTCTTTAGAAGCTTCTGTAAATTCAGAATGCATCAAGAGGATAAGGCATTTCAAGTTATTTCAACTGCTTTGCATTGAACAAAAAAAAAACATTTATCAAATTAAAGGGAGGTTGTCAAAGACATAATAGAGCAATGGGGTTCTGTGCAGAAGAAAGTAACTAATATTTCATCTGTAGAATAACATTTTATGAAACTTTTATTCCTATAATTTCCAAGCCAGAAAAAAAGGTAGATATTTTATCTGAGTACATAAAAACTGCATTATCCTTCTATTATACATAATTTGTTGTAAAATAAATTTGTTTGGGCTCCTCTGATTGTATTTTATTTCATATATTGGACATTTCTAATGCTTAAGGCATGAAAGTTAAACATCACCGACTTCATCAACGGTGCAGCCTATAAGACCAGTTAATTCAAATTATCTGTCTTATCCACATTCAGAGAACCCAATAAACTTGTTTGTTGCTATTTTTAGAAGTTTTCTGAGTATATTTATAAGAATATTTTGTCATTGTAAAAACAAATTTTCATTTATATCAATTAAATTAAGCAATTGAGATTTCATAATATTCTGCAACTAACAAGTAATTCTGTCATAGTTCCATGGCTACTAGAAAAATACAAGATATTCCTGTGTCAGAGATAAATGATAATGTATTACTTACAGATGTAGCAATTTTGAACATACTATAATTTGCCCATGATTTTTGTATATGAATCCCCACAGGATGGCATAATAGTCTTGTGATCTTGAGATAAATCTATGTTTCCTGTGGTCAGTACTATAGGGAAAAAAACCCTGATTTTCAGCAACTAAACCTTTTATACCAATCAGCAAATGAAACTCCTCCTTTGTTACAGAGATGGGTATGTTGACATTGCTTGAAGTAATACTCTTTAGTACATAAGTAGAAAGTCCTCTCTTCCACATGGAGGAACTACTTTTATCTCTCATTGTTATACAATATTCTTAGAAAGTTCAGAACAAAACTCATCGATGCCTCTGCTTACAGGATTATTTTGAAATGAAATGGATTCATGCATAATTGAGCTGTCATAGATGACTATCCCATTTCATTTTTCAAGGTTTATTTATTTTATGTGTACGAGTGTGTTGCCTACATGTATATATGTGTACCTTGCACATGCGTGCTGTTTGAAGAGGTCAGAAGGGGGTGTCAGATCTACTGGAACTGGAGTTCTGAGCTATTGTAAACCTCCGTATGGGAGCTGAGAACTGAACTGGGGTCCTCTGCAAGAACAGCAAGTGGTCTTGGCTGAGATATTGTTCTAGCTCCTATCTCATTTTTTTCACATTTCATATGAAAACAAAATATTCACCTATAGTATAACAACACTACATTCTACTCCTAATTCATTATTTTTTACATAGGTAGAACTATTAAGATTTTTCTGGGAGAGAATTAAATCTAAATACTTATATGTAACATAAATACAAATTACATTTTGAAATAAACTAGAATCTTTGACCTACAGTAATAGAATGGACCATATTTATAAAACTTCCTTGAGAGATTGATAAATACTAATTTTTTGGTCCTAGTCACAGATAAAGTGTGCAATATATTAAATATAATGACCTTGAAACTGGAAAATTTTAACCAGCCATGAATGAAATTTTCTGTGTGTTAAATGTCTACAAAATTGGGTATGATATTTTTAAATATTCAACTGATACTAGAGAAAACCTAAGGTTAATGTTTGATAAATATTAGAAATAAATAAGATAGTCACACTGTATAGAGAAGCCAAAATCCAAATTGGATGAAATATTTGTTTTCAATTATTGACTACATATGCACCTACCAATTTTTAGGGTAAGTCATTTTAAGTCTAGTATAAGATACGTACTGCAACTGCTCTTAAACCAGCGCATGAAATGTTTAGAATTCTCTCATATAAAAATCTCACTCAAAAAATAGCAAACATAGTAAGTCAATGTGCAAAACAAGGTTATACATAATAACCAGAGAGATTTTTCCTCAACAGCACAAATTAGTTTTAATTATTTTTTAACATACCGCATTAATACAATAAAGTTCAGAAAATGCATAATTATCTAAAGATGAAGAAAAATAATTTAATAGGACTGGAATAAATTCATTAAAAATTAACTGAACTAATTAAAAAGTTTGAAACAACCCTGTCTTAGAAACGTATATTCTAATCTTAGCATACTGGTGTGGGAGACCTGCACCCACATTACCCCCACCCAGGGCACTCTTGAGGAAGGTGAGTGAGAAATATTTAGATAGAAGGATAGAGGAGAGAGAAACAGAAACACAGGATAGCCTCAGAAGGGCCTGAATCATTATCCACTGGCCCTTCTGTCTCTTGTAAAGGGCTATTTATAGGAATGCCAAGGGGTGGAGCAAAGACCTCCCTCTAGCAAAGCCAAGTGTAGACCCTTCCAATCACCTAGTAATCATGCACATGGTCAAGCAATCCTCTAATGTAGCCCTGCTGGGTAAAGCAAGCTCAGATCTCAGGAAACCTTTGTGGGCCTCCACATAGGATTACATACCTATAATCCACACTACTGAGGAAGCTAAAACAGGAATACTTGAAAATTTAAGGTAATTCTGGGCAATTTAAAAGACCTTCTGTTTTAAAATACAAGAAAAGAATCTGAGGATGTTAGTTCAGTGCTATGGGTACTTGTTCAAAATGCATACAGTTCTGAGTTTGGTCCCAGTACATCAAAAGACAAAATAAACTAAAATTATTTTTTTAAAATTGTTTCCTCAGTCTACTAAGTAAGAGTAGTCACACACACACACACACAAACACACACACACACACACACACACACACACACACACACACACACACACAGAGATGCATGCACAGGTGTAAATTTAATAGTGAAAAACTAAGCATTAACAATAAAATGTAAAGCAGGAAAAAATGGTCAGTTTTCTTATTTATCCTTAATAATATGGTATTGAAGCTTCTAGCTTTCAAAACACACACACACACACACACACACACACACACACACGGAGAGAGACAGACAGACAGAGCCAGAGAGAGGAACTTTCCAAGGAAGAAACATCCAAAAGAAGTCATAACATTGATAATAATAACAACCTAAAATTAAAACAATTTAAATGTATACTATCTAGTATAATGGAAATCAATATGCATGCAACATACTGTGTATTTAATAACAAAGTAAATGAAATACTAATATATATATATATTATATATGACCTACTAACTGGTATATGCTGGCAACAAAACATTATGCAGCCATGATAGAGTAATTGTAATTTAGGCTACTCAGAGCTAAGTCAGAAGATTTTTAAATTCAAATCTTCCTTAGTCTCCATAGTGTTTTCAAGGCATTTTCTTATCATCTAATAAAAAATATTCTAAATACTATAGGGGGTAACAAAATAATAGGGAAAATAACTCATTGACTTTGCAAGATGAAAAGTCTCACTCCTCTAATTTTTGAGAATCATTCAAACAAGTTTCCTATTAAAAATATTTTTTCTCTAGGATTATGCAACTTTGTGACATATTGTCTCAAAATTAAATGTAAAAGAAAACCAAAGCTAAAGCTTGATGGTAGCATTTGGAAGATCTAGGTACAAATCTCGGCTCTTAGTCTCCCATATGTTGAGTTGAATAAATAAAATGGAAAGGATGACATTTTACATGATTCCATCAAAGCAAGACTATTTTTAGAGGTAACAAGAAACTAATGCTGCTTCTTCTCTTGTCCTGGATGTGGCTGAAAGAATCAACTATTGAAAAAGTTTGGTTACTCCCATGGTGTTCATGCCTCCATTGCACCTGTGGGCAAGTCTTGCTTGTAATCAGTCATTACTGTAACTCACAGACTTTACAGCTGGGTGATACTGATGATTTGTTGTTTGTTTGTTTGGTTTTTCCTCCAGTACCAGAGATAGAACATTTCAGCACTGAAAATTAGCAATAGAAATGAAGTTTCTGGTTTAATTTCTCCAGGTACTATGATTTCAAGTATGTAGAATCTTTAGCAACAGGGTATTTCTATTGAGTTCTGGTAGATCATCAATAGCACTGGCAGCAGAATACATATGGAGGTCTTGTGGGACCTCGCTTAATGACTGGGGCCATCTCTCCAGCCCTGTATTATTATTATTATTATTGTTATTATTATTATAATATCTATTTATTTATTCATTTATACATGGAAGTTATTATTTGAGGGTCATGGCAATGCCAGGGCATAAGTGTGGACTTCAAAAAACAAGTCAAGGGAGTCAGTTCTCTCAGTCAACCATGTGGGTTCTCATGATCAAATTTATCTCACTAGGAGTGGTGTTAAGCACTTTACTCACTGAATCATCTCTCTGGCCCAATGATAGGGATTATTTTATTTAGTTATTACATTTAAAACATAAGATTAATTTTCCACAATTTCAAGAATATTAACATAAAGAAAAGTTGTTTTATAAGGAAATATTTGTTTGATCTCCAAAATTAGAAGAGTGAAATTTTTCATCATGCTATGTTAAATAACTCATTTATCTTTCAAATTATGTTATTCTCTATAGCCTATCACATTATTCTTATTAGATGATAACAAAATGTAAAAGACATAATGCAAAAAATACAGACATATAATTAATAGTTTAAATATTCCTTACCCCTCTACACAGTTTTTAATTGCTAAAAGTTTATGCTTGCACTAAATAACAGGGAAATCCTTGTTGTAATATGATTTGTTTATACCATTATACCATATAATTTTATTTACTTTATAGTAAATAATATTGTCCTTACATTGCCCTGTTACATGAGTTTCATTTTTGTTAAAACAAATAAGACATTATTTCTATAATGTTATATATCTTACTTATGTATTTTATTTCTGGAATATTATTAATGTAGACTATAGAAAAGACTAAATATAATCAACACCAGAAAACAAAGGCAGGATTTCTATAGCACCATTTAATTCTCTTAATGTTTTGTTTGCAGCATATTTTATGATGTACTTTGAACACAATAAATCTAAAAATCATTTTATTCTAATACATTACCATACTTGTATATAATACTCTATATGTATCCACTTTTTTCATTAATAAATAATGTGGTCTCTTATACTCTCATATTCAAGAGAAGGAAAATACATTTCCATGTAAAATTTAGAGTTAACTCAAGATTATATACTTTGAGCTAAAAAAGCAAAATATAGGTAACTTAAGAGATATCATGAGTTTGTTTATTAATTGTGTAACATAAAGTCTTCAATGGCTTAAACCTCAAGCTACTAAAATAATATAAAAAAAACTATATCAGTCACATTAAATGGGCTATTTCATGCATTGATCTGACTGATCAAGGCTACATAATTGATGCTGAGAAAAGCAAGTTCTAAGTTATCCTTATGCCCCCCTGTGGGAGAGACCATCCCCTGCACTGTGAGACCAAGGAATATTCTCACTTTCTCCTTAATCATACTTTCGACACTTTCTGAAGTTGTCAAATGAGTGGTCCAGAGTCACTCAGGCTTACATTAGTGCTCATCTTAATTAAACTGATTTCCAGTGTTAGGAGTTATAGAAAGCATCCCACCAGCATCAGACCCACCCAGAAGGAAAGGGGGGAAGACAACTGTCTACAGAAAAGTTTGGCTGTTATTAGGAACAGAAGAAAGGACACAAAGTATCTAAGACATAGCTCTGGGTGTTTGATTGTTCAAAATGCTCTGTGGAGAAAAACGCTTTCACTATTATCAACCTTGTCTTTCAGACTCTTAATACAAACATATTCAATTTTTGTCTACACATACTTACTGAAGTATTTAAAGGTATTAAGTGTGATAACTGACTTTCATTTTTTGTCTTGTTCTCTGTTTCTAATCAGTTACAAAGGATTTCCACATTTAATGGATAAATATTAATAGAAATAAATAATATATCAAATTTTAATATTCTTTTGTACTTACAGCTTGTCTAAATTAATATGCAGTACCATAAGTCTCTTTCTCTGTGCTTTCATTTTTCTGTATTAATCTGGTTTCTTTTAATTTTCTATCAGTTACACACATACTAAAGTGAAGCTTTCCATAGTATTCACAGCCACTTACTTATAGTTACATTGCTATTTATAGTCCTATGCTGTGGATATTGCTCTGTATGCTGTGAATGTGTTGCTCTGATTGGTTAATAAATAAAGTGCTGATTGGCCAGTAGCCAGGCAGAAAGTATAGGTGGGACAAACAGAGAGGAGAATTCTGGGAACAAGAAGGCTGAGTCAGGAGTTGCCAGCCAGACACAGAAGAAGCAAGATGTAAAAATACCAGTAAGCCACAAGCCACGTGACAACTAATAGATGAATAGAAATTGGTTAATTTAAGAAATAAGAACTAGGGCTGGAGGGATGGCTCAGCAGTTAAGAGCACTGCTTGTTCTTCCAGAGGTCCTGAGTTCAATTCCCAGCAACCTCATGGTGGCTCATGACTACCTGTAATGAACTCTGTTGCCCTCTTCTGGTCTGCAGGTGTACATGCAGATAGAGCACAGTATACATAATAAATAAATAAATCTTAAAAAAAAAAAGAAAAGAAATAAGAACTAGATAGCAAGAAGCCTTCCATGGCCATACAGTTTATAAGTAACATAAGTCTCTGTGTGTTTACTTGGGTCTAAGCAGCTACAGGAGCTGTGTGGACACAGAAAACTTCAGCTACAAATGGTGCCCAATGGCTTGAGTTTACACCTTAAACCTGGAAATACTTAACCCATTCTAAACGCAGCCAAAAACAGGTTCTTGCTTCATGTCTCATGTGGGTGGCGAGATGCTCCAACATGCAGCCTTGAGCTACTCTATGGCAGGTTCATGGCCTATAGGCTTGTCCTACAGCATGTTACACAGAGGTGTCTCCACGCTGCACACTATGCTGTGTGGTGAATATAGTTTTTGCTAGTTAAAAAAAAAAGTTTCTGGGCTACACACTGCTTTGATAGACCCACTGCCTCCCAGAGTCCAGCGATGATCATGGTTCCTCTGAAGCTGCCAGTAAATGTAGTTCTGCCATGTTGGAAAGTGAGATGGGTGTATTCAGCAGTTGCAGCTGCCATTTCAGTCTTAGTAATGCTGCAGTTAAAAGCAAGAGGTTCACAATAAGACAGATTCAGATTGAATAATTTATAGTGTGCATAAAAATGTATGTAGGCTTGGAAGAGAGACAAAAAGGAATATAATGCAGTTATATAAAGAAATAGTTTTAAAAATAAAGTCTTTAAAGAGAAAGTAAAAGTAATATAAAAAGTAAGCCACATAAAGATGGATATCACACAGAGAATCTGGACTGTATTGTCTTTGGGATTTTTAACTGCAGAAAGACATTTGATTGTAAAGGCTACTCAGTTAAACCTATATGTATATTTTAAAGGTACCTTGACTTCAAAATTTGGATCTAAGGATATGTTGCTTTGGAAAGGAAGCTCTGCTTTTTACAGAGAGCAAGAGGCTATGGATTTGTTCCAGATTAAGATACATCAGGTTTGACCAGCCAAGACCCCCCTGAAATATCTCCGATGAAACCATGACCCAGATGATCCAACATCAAGGATAGTTTCTAGGCAACTGGATCAGACAATACAGCCTCACGGACTATGCCACAATCCTACAATTTTCTTTATGTCCCCATAAGAATACGGCACCCTCATCCAGCAGGAAGTAGTATAAGAAGCTATGCCCAAATTCCCAAATATACCAAGGTGGCTTTGGAAATGGAATTGGCCCACTCCTCTAAACCCAAGTATATTGCTAAAAGAAAAGGTTGAGAGATTCTTCTGTCCTATATCACAAGGGCCCTCTGGTGTGGGACAGAAAAACCAAAATTTTTATTTAAAGGTTGATTATAAATACAATCTCTTTCTAAAGAAGAGAAGGGGATAGTATAGATATAATAGAATGAAAGGTTAGATTAATGAACCTACTTTTAAAGAGTAATAACTTGTTCAGAAATGTTTTACATTGATATGGATTTTAGTTTATTGATACAAGTTTAAACTTAATTTTGTTATACTGTATATATTTTTCTACTCTCGTTTTAGGTATTATGTTTATATAACTCATTTAGATTGTAATGGATAATTAAAAATACACATTAATAAGTAGTCTTATCACAGTCAAACTTGTAGTCATGTTAAGTTTTCTAGGTATATATAGATATATTTCAGATAGATAGGTAATCTTCAAACACTTCAAAGACCTACAGAATGTGGCATTTAAATGTTTTAAAAAATTTAGACTTTCTGGACAGTGAGACATGTCTGCCCCTGGCATCACTGATTTACTTCAAAGAGAAAGATGGGCATCAAAGACACTCTATATGGAGTTTATCTTCTTCTTGGCAAAAATTGCCATTTGGGCAAGAAACTGTTCTTGCCTGGAGTGCTTGATCGATTGGACATGCAGGACCATAGGAAAGTGATCACTGAACTTTGCTTGGCAAAATGATCCTTCACATTCCTGCTTCACAGAGAAAACTGCCAGACATTATACAGGACACAGAGAGAAATGACTGAGACACTCTAGGCCTGTGGGCTGAAGACAGATGCCCCAACTTACAGTGGAACTTTGGATGACTGTCCAGGTTGCCAGCTGTCTCTGTCTACTCTTGCAAGACTCCCAAAGGTTGCTTGTGTCCATCTCCCATTTCTCAGGTAATACTATATCTTTCTGGGGTCTTTGTTGTAGTTGAAGACTAGATAGTTATAATTTCCTTAGTTATGATAAAAGATAAGTTAAATATGAAACCATAGACTCACAAATATAAGATAGGATATCTTCTTTAAGTTTGCCAAATACAAATAGACTAGATATTATAAATAGACTAGATATTGTAACTGTAATTCTTGCTTGATAATTGTTTTGTTATATGTAATTTTACTATGTTAAAGTTAAAACCTTCCTTTTTGAAAAAAAGTGAAGGGGAAGTGCTGTGGATATTGCTCTGTATACTGTGAATGTGTTGCTTTGATTGGTTAATAAATAAAGTGCTGATTGGCCAGTAGCCAGGCAGAAAGTGTAAGTGGGACAAACAGAGAGGAGAATTCTGGGAACAAGAAGGCTGCATTAGGAGTTGCCAGCCAGACACAGAGGAAGCAAGATGTAAAAATACCAGTAAACCACATGACAACTAATAGATGAATAGAAATGGGTTAATTTAAGAAATAAGAAATAAGAACTAGATAGCAAGAAGACTTCCACGGTCATACAGTTTATAAGTAATATTAGTCTCTGTGTGTTTACTTGGGTCCAAGTGGCTACAGGAGCCAGGTGGACACAGAAAAACTTTAGCTACAGTCCTGCTTATGCCAAATAGACCATAATTAGAATAATTGCTTCCAATATTTATTTAATATTTACTTTAATTTTTATTTTATTCTGGTTTTGCGTCGGGCTTGTTTTACCTTGAGTCCATTTCTAATTTTGTATTATTTGTTATGCACCTAGTTAATCTTTTATTTACTTCTGCTGTTCCTTTCTCTTTCACCTAGTGTGATAACTTTTTCTAAAATGAAGTGCCTTGCTTTCTCTAACGACACTCATATCTGAGGTTAAACTTTATATTCTAAGTATAAGTTTAGCCAAAAATTCTGAAGCTTCTCCATGAAATAATCAGCAATCATGAATTGTAAATGCCACTAACTATAATTTAGCTCTGCATGATTTTTGCATGCTTTTATTGTTATACTGTTTCCTTGTGGTATCATATATGTCACCTGCTTTTTTGCTTATATTGCTCAAATTGATGGCTACAGGGCTTCGTGTGTAAGCATCTACCGAACTGCCTGTGGAATTAGCATCCATTTATCTAATAGTTGTTATGATCACAAATATTCTATATCAGTGAGTGGATTCTCTTGCTTTTTAATTTTTTCTTACTTTATGGTTTTATTATTCTTTCTTTATAAGCTATTTTCCCATTGGATATAAATTGTGTTTTCTTTATTACCCTTTTTATGTTATGGGGGAGGGTGTTTTATCTTATTTTGGGATTTTAAAGGCAGAGCTCACTCTGATTTTTTCATTTTCATGTATGTTTTTCTTTGTGTGTGTGTGTGTGTGTGTGTGTGTGTGTGTGTGTGTGTGTGTATGTGTGTGTGTGTGTGTGTGATTTAATAAACTACAATAAAATCACATTTTAAAATTACCTTTCTAGCTAAATCCCTCAAAGTATCCAACTTGTACCAACCTGAAGAGAAATTATGTTTGTGAATATTTCTGTTTTTCAGTAGAATAAGAGTGCATGGCAAATAAATAATCTGTTTTGAATATAAGACAACATTTTTAAATGAGTAAAAAAATGATACAGTCAAGATACTTCTTATTGAAAAGTTTCTGAGATTTAACACTAGTATTGTACCATAAATTTAATTCTTTCAAGCATGATAAAAAGTACTTATTACAGGCTAAGAAAAGTAATAGTGCCTAATATGTGACTTTATCCTAGGGGTAGACAAATAACAAAAAAGATAAAGTATACTGGCTTACATTTAGCAATCTCTGAGGACGTTGCAAAAAGGACAAGTGTGCTTTACATTTCAAATATGTAGGAAGAAATATTTTTCAGCAATAGTGCATCTGTCTGAAACTATTTAAAAGTGGCCACTATTTGTCATATAGATTATAATAAATGAAACAATTTCACATTTATAGCTTTTGTGCATGTTTTGTTCTCAGTCTTGAACAACAGTCGAAAAAGTATATTCACTGTGTTTTCCAGCAGTGATTCTGCTGCACAAACTTCCCTCTCATTTCTCCAATTCACTGATGCAACCATGGATGATCTTCACCCATGCAGAACACAGAACCCTGGACTGCACTTTCCAATATCTGTGATTGGAGGTCATTATTTTAAAACGAATCCATGAATGTGAAGGTATAAGATTAACATCTCATTATATTTTTTATCATTTGTTGCATAATTATTTGATTCTTTTGAGTATTCTAACGTTATATAAGAGATTAATACTAAATAAGAAAGATAAAGACATTTTTCTCAGTGCCTCTATCATATCGAAACTAACTTGAGCCTTCATCAAATCAATTAACTTCTGAGAAATTAATTTGAAATGCCACTATCAAGTATAAACTTTAACTCACAAAATAAATGTCAAGTTTTTCACGAAATAATCTTTCCTGAACTTTTACTATGAATAACATGAAATTCAAATGAAAATGTGTATTATGGTGAGTAGGACATATAGATAAATAAACATTATAGAACGTGTTACCTAAATTGTGGGACAAAGGTTTTTTTGTTTGTTTTGTTTTGCTTTGCTTTGTTTTGTTTTGCTTTGTTTTGTTTTTTCAAGATAGGGTTTCTCTGTGTAGTTTTGGTGCCTGTCCTGGATCTCACTCTGCAGACCAGGCTGGCCTTGAACTCACAGAGATCTGCCTGGCTCTGCCTCCTGAGTGCTAGTATTAAAGCTGTGCTGCACCGTCACCCGGCTGGGACAAAGTGATTTTTTATGTTAATACTTATGACCATATGGTTGGTTTAATTGAAGGTGAAAACTTCTTTGTGAAGAAAGGAACTGCTTTTCTTGAGTGCTGCCTGCTCTTCCATTCTTCAGAGAATAAAGGGAATATATAGACAATCATAAATTTTATATTTTCAACTACTATATAAAACAATATTATGTATTATATATATATCATTGTTGTAAGATGTGCATATTATTAAGAATATTCACAAAAATATCATACTTTTACCAAATTAAGGGATGAAACAAATTAGACTTCACATTTATAAACCTGTGGTTTTCACCATTGTTTAATTTTGCTGTGGTTGTGCTAGAAGTTGAACACAGGCTCCTAGAATATCAGCTGAGTATTTTATCACTGAACTGCAGCCCCAGGCTCAGTTGTTTACATTAAGTAAATTAGTTACTTCGTTTTTTATAGTTCCATTTCAGTAAACTTTACCTTCTGCATTTTATATGCAAGGATGACAGAAACAAAAATTTCAGAACATTTTCGCCAAAATCAAAAGTCTATCCAACACATAGGTTCACAAAATAGAAAGGTAGACCCAACACATCTTCAATAAGTAGAAATATGGGACCTAATTATATGCATAAAAATATTGTCATATATGAGTACAGTTTTATGAATATGTGTTATATTGTATTGATTTGAGGCAAAGTAGGTGGGTCACAAAATTTACTAATTTTGAAAAATGTTAACTGTCTGTGGTATTAAGTACAGTGCTATGTAAATATCACCTCAACTTTATTATCAATTCCTAAGTGTACTTCTCAATAAGCACCTACTTGTCAACCTCCTACCCAATTTCTGGCAACCTGAAAAATGTTTTTTGTTGTCCAAGTTTCTCCATTCTTGATTTTACATAACCATAGAGTATATAATGTTTATGCTGGGATTTTTGCTTAGAAATGTATTTCCAAGGCTTTTATATGTTACAGCACATACTTTATCACTTTTTATGGCTGAAGGATAGCCTTTGTATGAGTGTGCTTGATAGAACATATCCACTCATCAGCTGTTGATAAATTAGGTTGTTTCTGAGTTTTGCCTATAATGAAAGTTTCTATGAAATTTTGGGCAAGATAGTCACTGTCTTTCCATTTCCAGTGCCAACCAGTGAATGGAGAAAATTATTCAATTAAAATGTGCACAGAAATTGTGTTGTTAGTGCTACAAAAGTGCAAGAGACACTCATGTTTAAATTTGAAAGAAATAAGGAGACTTCCAAGAAAATTAATTACAAACTTAAATTTAAGAAGAATGTATGTTGGTGAATCCTTTATGAAAATATGGGATCAAGTTTATGTTGAATAGACTATTAATCTCAAAACTGGTTGTCCCATTTAATAATTGCTGCCCTCAGTGTCTGAGCTACTGTATTATATTTGGGAAGTGGTCTCCTGTGCCACTGTATTCAAGGGCACTTCCTATTTTCTCTTCTATCAGGTTTAGTGTAGCTGGATTTATGGTGAGGTATTTGATCCACTTGGACTTGAGTATGTGCATGGCAATAGATATGAATCTATGACATCCAGTTATGCCAGCACCATTTGTTGAAGATGCTTTCATTGTACAATTTTGGCTTCTTTGTCAAAAACCAGGTGTTCATAGGTGTGTGGATTTATGTCAGGGTCTTCAATTCAATTCCATTGGTCCACATGTCAGTTTTTATGCCAATACCAAGTTGGTTTTATTACAATAGCTCTATAATAGAGCTTGAAGTCAGGGATCGTGATGCCACCAGAAGTTGCTTTATCACAAAGGATTATTTTGGCTATTCTAGGTTTTTTGTTTTTCCATATGAACTTGAGTGTTGTTCTTTTGAGGTTTGTGAAGAATTGTGTTGGGATTTTTATGAGGATTGCATTGGATCTGTAAATTGGTTTGGGTAAGATTGTCATTTTTATTATGTTTGTTAAAACTATCCATGAGCATGGGAGATCTTTCCATTTTTTTGATATCTTCTTCAATTTCTTTCTTCGGGGACTTAAAGTTCTTGTCATACAGGTCTTTCACTTGTTTGGTTAGAGTTACTCCAAGGTATTTTATATTATTTGTGGCTATTGTAAAAGGTGATGTTTCTCTAATTTCTTTCTCAGCTCATTTGTCATTTGTTTATAGAAGGGCTACTGATTTTTTTGAGTTAATCTTGCGTCCTGCCACATTTCTGAAGGTGTTTATCAGTTGTAGAAGTTCCCTGGTAGAAATTTTGGGGTCACGTATGTATACTATCATATCATCTGCAAATAGTAAAAGTTTGACTTCTTCCTTTCCAATATGTATCCTCTTGATTTCCTTTTGTTATCTTATTGCTCTAGCTAGAAACTGTAGGCTACAAAAAATGAGGTTTTAGAAAAAAATACTTAATATTGGTATGAGCAAAGACTGTGTAAGGATTACAGAATGTAGAAAGGACTTGGGCTGTCTATGATAAACTCCTAGAAATACTAATCTGAGGAAAAGAACCACACTCTATGTTCATCTGGGAAGTTGAAAGCTTGGAAAGGAGTTGCTCAGAATGCAACAGTAAGACAGTGACATGCTTTTCTTAAAATCATTAAATAATTCTACAGTTGGGGCAAGTAACATGAGCTCAAACAGAAAAGTCATTTCTTCAAAAGTAGATTCAATGTAAACACTGACAGAAGAACAGAACTCAAATTAAACTAGGAATTGAAGGAAGCTTGTTCAAACGGACAACGTATTTTCAACTGTAGTCTGAATTATATTCCCTACTATTCTTATGGATGAAAATAATTTTATTATCATGACATTTAGGAAAATGTCAGACTGTGTATAATGAAGTGCTCAATCCAGACATAATCTTAGCATGGAAGGGGACATTGGACACAGTCACACCCCTAGCCAAGGAACTGCTGGCAATTGATAACTACTGGAAGAGGAAGATTATTTTCTTCAATGATGTGACCCCCCTCCTCCCCGTAGGTTGATCACACTTTAGTGAAAGGTCGTACTTCCAGTTGTATAGGGCAACACAAATTGGAATTGATGACCTAAAATATGAATGAAGGACACAGAGTTGTGTTGGTATGGGATGAGGAGAACTTGGGAGAAACACAATCAAAATACAGTTTATAAAATTCTCAATGAACTAATTAAAAGGAGAAAACACTCACCTAGATCTATTTCTAAAACAATAATAAGAAAGAATGTACACTCTCACTGTTCTTATCCAACATTGAACTGGACACCCTATCCAACATACTGAAATAAGTGGGCATGCGAAGACACAGTTTCTAGACAAAGAATTAAGGTATTGGAATAACCTCCTATAATTTATCTGACCACCATGGGCTAAAGTTAGAATTAAACAACAACACAAATTACAGAAAGCCTACTAACTCATAGAAACTGAACAATGCTCAACTGACTCACCACTGGGTCAAGGAAGAAATGAAAGTAACCAAAGACTTCCTAGAGTTCAATGAAAATGAATGTACAACATACCCTAACTTATGGTACACTATGAAAACAGTACTAAGAGGAAAGTTCATGGTTCTAAAGGCCTATATAAAGAATTTGGAGAAATCTCACACTAGTGACTTAATAGCACACCTAAAAGCTCTAGAACAAAATAAGAAAACTCACCCAGGAGTTGATGCCAGGAAATCATCAAATTGAGGGCTGAAATCAATAAAATAGAAACAAAATGAACAGTACAAAGAATCACTAAAACAAAGAGTTGGTCCTTTGAGAAAATCAACAAGATAGACAAACCCTTATCCAAACTAACCAAGAGGCAGAGAGAGAATATCCAAATTAACAAAATCAGAAAGTAGGAGAGACATAACAACAGACAATGAGGAAATCTGGAGAATCATTATGTAAACATAACTCACATAAAAGGAGTAGGAATTCTGTCTATGCAACAAAGGGCAGAAGTAAGATGCCTATTTTTCCCAAATGGAAGTTCCCTCAAGTTTATAGAAATAAATAAACTAAATCTAAATCCACATGAAAAGCAAAAAGAGTAGAACAATCAATACAATTCTGGAAATAAGCCCATACTTGGGAGCTCACAGTGCCAGATTTCAGAATTTATAATAAAGTATACAGTAATCTGCACATACATACATACACATATACACAGGTACACAGATAGACCAGTATCCTTCTTATTTTCTCAAAAATCCAAAGGATATTTGATGGTGAAAGAATCACTCAAAGCTCTAGAGATGGTTCAGTGTATGGACTTACCATACAAGTATAAAGACCTCATTTTGGAATACAGAAACTGCTTTAAAAAATGGCCACACAAAAATAACAACAGTAACTAAAATGCTGTTGAAATATTTTCTTAAAATCTCATGTGCCTTTCTCAAGCGTCCTCCAAAATTAGTGTATGAAGTAGATAAATCCTGAAGTTAAACTGTGTAAAACTGAATGTACTCCAATAATAGACACCAATTTTCCGTTAATATCACCCCAGATCCTTGTTTGAAAAACTGATTCATTCTATCTCAGACAATCACACAGACAAGCATTTTGACCAAAGCATCTCAAAGTATTTTCACTGTCTTGTTATTGTATATTTTGTTTTCTTAACTATTGTTTTTTGTTGTTGTTTTGTTTTTGTTGAGACACAGTTCCTCTGTGTAGCTTTAGCTGTCCTGGAACTTACTCTGTAGACCAACCTGGCCTTGAACTGAGAGATCCGTCTCCTCTGCCTCCCAAGTGCTGGTGTTAAAGGCATGTATCATCATTTCTTGACTGTTTTTCCTTTTTCTCTGTTTTAGTTCAATCATACCTCCTTTGTTTATATAACAGAAAATGTAGCAGCATTAATTTCATCTATACTTCTAAATGCTATACTATATCCCTGATATTCTTCAACTCATGAACTTGTTTTATGATATTCTCAGTCCTGCAGTGTAAACAAGATCAGGTACCAGAAATGTACATGACATATAAACACAGATACAAAGAATTTTAAAACATTTTAGCAGGGATTTAGATATTTTGCTATTGCTCTTTAAGGTTCTTGCATCTGTAAAAATATTTAAGTGAACAATGTGTAAATGTACATTTGATTCTGGTAAGCAAAATCAAGAATTTCATTAGTAAATGAGAGATGTCAATTACAAATAACAAAAAAAAGTATTAGGAGAAAGGCACACTTATTATCCAGAAATAAGGTAGTTTGTCTAAGATATACTCTATTAATGTTTTTCTTATTGAATAAGCTTATCATTAAGCTAAGCAACTGAGAAAAATATGAAACATTAATATCCATATCAAAATATCATTTCAGCATTTGAATTATTGATGGAATTAAAATCCATGTCACTATATCACATAAAATGTACATAAGAATTTTTCTCTCAAAGTCTTACTTATCTTTTGCCCAAATGTGCAATAATGCTGAATAATGGCCACATCTTCAACTAAAAGTCAAACAACAGCATGGTTTTTCTGTTCATTTTCTTTTGTTTGTGATACTATTGTATGTAATAAATATTTGAATTAGCAGTGTTTGTGTCTGTTAAAATTATTCTGAATATGGTCTTACTGATTAGAAAAAAACATGGTGGTTTTGTGACTTACTATATATTTAAATAATTTTAGTGCTTAACTGAAAATGGAGCTTGTAAGCTATGTGAACTTGATTGAATATCATCTGTGATTAGCACCATTAAAAGATAAATTCCCTTCAAATAGATTGCTATTAATACTAGATCATAATTTACATTAATGTGCAAATAATTCATGATATCTTTTTGTATCCTATTTTATACTTGACTTATTTGTGCAGCTTTGTACGACTGACCTTCATTTAAAAATCAAAATGCTCAAAGGGTTCCTTTAGAGCAACACACAGCAAGCTTTTTGGTTCAATTGCCTATCTGTTATCTATAAATACGCAATATGAATCAACTGAGCAATTGTTGGCATTTTTTCTTCACATTTTGAAGGAATCAATAAATCCTGCCTTACTATTTATACTTCCTTTATGGTTTTTTAAGAATATATATTTTTATCACAATTACCATTAATAAAAAGTAGGTCCAGGCACTGTTTTATTATATCTCAACATGGTGCCTTATAATTGTATACCATGTATATTCTGTGATGTGTATTATAATGAGGAATGTGGAACATGATATTTATATATCTTTAGTAAAAGTATGCAATTTAAGTAGGACAATCATCCATGTCACTAACAATATATTTAATTTTTAGTAGAAAACAGATTTAGGTGGTCTTTTGCAATTTCTGTTTTTTTTAATTGCATTATTAACATACATGAAGTCTATGGTTTAGAAAGCTTTTTTTGTTTTGTATTGTATTGTTTTTTAGTCAAAGAGAATACAAGGTAATGTAGATGGTTCATACTTCATAAACCAATTTGGAAAAATCACTTAGCAAACGCATTTTTATCAATGCTACTACTGACACAATTCAATGTCAGTTGTTTTTCCAATTCAATTATCATGAAATCAACTCAAGCAACCACAAATCATTGGTTTTCTAAGTAGTCCCTGGCCATGCCAGTACTTACACTTCTATGCTATGTGGACTGTTGAGCTGCAGTAAATCGGTGGCTCCACTGGTGTCAGAGTATTTGCAAATCACAGAACTCTGAGAGTTTATGTTGAACAGTATTTTTATTAGGTATTTTATAAGGTATCTTTTTTTTAAGAACCGTGTGAGGGAAAAGAAATATATGTTTGTCTTCATTTTATCTCATTATATTTTACTATTTTTCCTTAGAAGCCTGTGTGTTTTCTAATGAGAGATAGAAAGGGAGTGGGTCTAGATGGGAGGGGAGGTGAAAAGGCACTTGGAGGAGTAGAGGGAAGGGAAACTGTAGTTGAGATATATTATATAAAAAACTATTTTCAATAAAAGAAATAAATTAAAAATGAAAAAAGAGTTCGCCATACTGACAAGAAAGAAGCAGAAATAATGGAAACTATCAAATCCATGTGTCTGTGTTTTCATGCAAACTCTTCAGCTAAGCTGTTCTCTATAATTGCTCAGGATTGACAAGATGATCTCTTCCATCTTTCTACTTAAAGGTGCAATGATTTATATAAACTCACCACTTACCGATTTTTTGTACTGCTTCCTTCTACAAATAGCCATATTACAGTATTAGGAAACTATAGGACAGAAAAGAAAATCTATGAGGAAGACACTGTGAATATGGATCAACTATTTCTAATAAAAAACAGAAGGTAAAATAGATGGTTATAACCACACTTATTAGGTGTTCTACTTTGTAATACATAAAGTGTTAAATAGAAGTGCTGTTGTGAATTGTTTGATGCAGAACTAATGATTAAGTTTGGGTGATGATACATTTACTTTTCGCATGGTGATAAAGCATCCGATTTTGTGGGGTATTGTTTAAACTGGACTCCATACATAGCATTTAACTCTTTAGAAATAATGAATACTCTTTCATAATGATACTGGTTGACTGGGAATAATTAACACACCAGAAGAATTGTTTTTTTTTTTCTAAGATAGAGTCTGTTCTATTTCATTTAACCCTAAGGGTCATCAAAGAAACATTTTTATGAACCTAAAAGGTACTCTGCTACCTTTAACCATCATATTCTTCTGTAATCCATCTTACATATCTTTTCATTCTGGGATAACTTTTTTGATAATTTGGTTTTAAACATATACTGTGTAGAAGTATATAGTATAAAGCTGTCAAAAGTTCACACTATTTTACGTAGAGAGTTTCTGTAAATACCTTCATGAAAGTTCTTCAACTTGTGTTTAAACAATAGATGTTACTCTTTCTAGTGGCCAAATGATTTGAAGCTGATGATTTGAGAGCCATCACAAGAGCTGGAAAGCCATCTTTTCTTTGAAGGATGGGGCATCACCTTCTACAGTGATTTTCTTCTTTGAGGAAGTAGAAAGTCCTGTTTCTTACAACACTGAAGGAAGATCTTTTCCAGTGACATTTTTTCCACAGCTATGGTAAGCATTGCCCCTTAGAACCCTCTCTTTAGTCTGGGATTTCTCTTGGGTAGTAGGTTATTATCTCTCCTGGGAATATATTTTCCCAGGATTAAGGAAATAAAAATACCTGATTAACAACTGAGTCCAGTCAAAACTATCTTGAATGTGAGTTGATGAAATGGTTCAGGAAAACCTGGGTGTATATTCAATGAGTCTAGAAATTTCTTTTTCTAACAAGGTTAATTAAACAAAGAAGGGTTATGAGCAAACGATATCACTTTTGATATTAATGGTTTTCTTGTCCTTCTTGTGTGTGAACAAATGGCACCTTTTAATCATTCTGGCTCACAGTTTGAGGGTAGAGTCCATCCTAGTGGGGTAGGCAAGGCAGCAAATGTACCAAGTAACTGGTTACATTGCATCTACAAACAAGAAGAAGAAAAAGATGAAAGTCTATATTGTCCAACTTTCTCATTTTTCTTTATCCAGGACCTTCTCCTTGGAACGGTGCTTCACACATTTAGGTTTAGTCTTCCCATTACAGTTAACCTTATCTATGCTCTTCCTTACAGACATATTATGATCCCGCCCCTTGGGGCTGCCCTGTATCCTGATGTAGAAGCCACTTCTTAAGGAAAAACTCCACCCCTTTCTCTCTCTCCCTCCACTCCTAGGAGTTGTGCACCCGACCCCCCCTCTCTCTTTCTCTCTTCTTTCTTATCTTCTCTTTACCTCTCTATTGTAATAAACCATTCCCGCACAGATGTAGTGTCTGGGTTGTGAATGTCTACCCACTGCCCTGCCGCCATGACCTCATGGAATGGGTGACCCGCTAGCCTGCTGCTGCATCTGCCCAGCATGCCAGCATGGTTACCTTCACGAGTGGGATACCCTGGTTTGGCCAACTGGGGGTTTCCCAGGTGTGCATAATTTACAACAGACATTGATATAGAACTTTGATAACTGAGATATTCTAGATCTCATCAAAGTGACAATGAAACTTAGCAATCAGAACACTTTAGTAAAATAATACATAGTATGTTGTCAAATAAAGGGAAATCTAATTAAACAATAACCTCTAAACCTCTCTAGGTTAATATCTAAAGCTAAAATGGAGAAAACACTCACAGATCAATAGACTCACTAGCCCATACCCTGTCTGTTACAAAAATAACGAGACTTGTTATTTGGTTTCTTTGTTTTGTTTTATATGTAGAGATTCCATTCTTCTATGTATCAGTTGTCTGTTTAGTGTGAGCAAGTATAATATACTACAAATTTTAAGTAAAAAAAAAAAACATGTATGGTTTTTTGGTTCTGGGGACCAGAAGTTTGGGATCAAGTTGCTATAAAGCTCAGTTGCTTGACTTCTGAGAGGTGTGTTCAGGAGAACCACATGCCACGCTGCTCTTGTCTTCTTTCTGGTTGTTTGTGGGTATTTGTGGAGGGTTTGTTTTTGTGTTTGTTTGTTGCTGTGGGATGTTCTGTATGGCAAATGTGTTGCTCTGATTGGTCAATAAATAAAACACTGATTGGCCATTGGCTAGGCAGGAAGTATAGGCAGGACAAGGAGAATAAAGCTGGGAAGTGGAAGGCTGAGTCAAAGAGACACTGCCAGCTGCCACGATGAAAAATAGCATATGAAGATGCCGGTAAGCCACGAGCCATGTGGCAAGGTATAGATTAATGGAAATGGATTAATTTAAGCTGTAAGAACAGTTAGCAAGAAGCCTGCCATGGCCATACAGTTTGTAACCAATACAAGTCTCTGTGTTTACTTGGTTGGGTCTGAGCGGCTGTGGGACTGGCAGGTGAGAGAGATTTATCCTGACTGTGGGCCAGGCAGGAAAACTCTCGCTACAGTTTGTTAATTTTTCCATCCCTCCAAAACAATCCAGATAGGGTATTTTTACTAAGTATGCCATGGCCAACCCCAGCAGAGGTATCATAGAGACCTGGAAAAGAGTATAATGGTAGACAGAGACATAGGACTCTGGGTTCACTCCAGGAAGGAACCATTTTTATTTTTCCAAATGTTCTTTATATATTGTTTCCCCAACCTACTAAAGATAGTACTACAAGCAAGCTTAAGCAGTCTTTTTGATCCCCTTATCTGAGTTCTTCCTTCCATACTTTCCTGTCCCTCTGGCATCGTTTTCCTCCTAGTCCTTATCTGCTGCTAACATTTTATTCAGTCCCGTGGCCACTTCTCTGTCAGGGTTTGTGTTTACAAGAGGAACTATGGACCATCTGGACCCCCTTTCTGATTTTGTAGCACCCTGGTTACATAAGCAGCTTTTTCTTGGACAATCTATCTTCTCCAAATCCTTTGTATGCAGAGGCAATTTGTTGAAATTAATAAAAGATTACTACCAACTAATATTAACTTTATTAGGAAATTAGCAGTTTGATCATGTAGAACATTAAATGGATTGAGATGTTATAAGGTACACTGCAATTCATTTGCAAACTGTTGACCAGAAACTATTAACAAATGAGACTGTTCTAATTGATGTTTTTTGATGTAATTGTTCAAGGTCAACAGTACCATTGTGCTGAGACTGTACTTCATTTGGATTGGTCTTCAACAATTTTCATGGATATTTAGATTCATTGTAAGGTCAATCATACTTATAAGTATGATTGTACTGGCAATTAATTGTCAATCAATATTTAATAGCTTGCCCCTGTGGTGCTATCCAATCAATGCAATCCTTAAAGACATTCAGTCTTTCTGAAGAATATATATCTATTTTTTCCTAGGTTATTTTTCCACTCGTGAAACATTTTTAACTGGATTGTCTTTAAACTGAGCTGTTCGTACTTCCTGTTTGAGAGCCAATGCTCCTTCCATAGCAGCAGTTTTGATTCCAATGATGTTACGATGTAAGCAATTAACAATCATTTATACATTTTCATTATAGTTTTTACTACTATCTACATTTATGCAAATATAGTATTTGTATTTCTGAAAACCATTCTTCTTTTAGTTTTACAGCAACCCATGTAAAAGAAGGTTATTTTAATATCCTAAAAGCAGAAATCAAAGTATTTGAAAAGTGTTACTAATACATTGGGCAATGTGACAAGAAGTTCGTGGAATATGGTATAGTGTGTCTATATAGCAAAAAGAAGTTTGGTAAATGGGGTGAGAATAAAAGTGTCATGCAGTTTCCATATGGTTGAAATGCAGGAAAGTGTCCCTCTTTTGTTGGGGGGATGTTGTCTTCTGGGGCCAGTTCACCCTGTGGCTTTACTGGTCCTGTTGAGATCTAGAGAAAAACCTGGAAATGAAAGCAGTTGCAGAGCATAGGCTCCAATTTAAGAGAGGAACAGGACCCAGACTTTTGTTAGGTCCCTGAGGAAATTCTTATAAAACCATGAGTTTGGATTAAAAAAAAAAAAACTCCCTGCTTTTTATGATGTAATTTCATAAGTATAAATTAGGATAAAATAAAGAGAAACTATTTTAAATGTTTTTCAAAGTATAAGTCACTGTAGCAAGTTGCTTCCAAGTGATCAATCCCCTTTTCCCTATTTTTGATTATCCATTTGATTTTTTGAATATGAAATGAACACCTTTAATTATTACTTTTACTTTGATGTTCTAGGGAATGTCATGAGAGACATGAACTTCCTGTAAAAACAGGTAAGTTTTAGATACATCAGCAGGAACATTGTGGATTTTAATCTGTTTGGAGATTATTGTAACAAAGAGCAGCCAATAAGTAGCTGGGAAAACTCAAACAGACTCTTCTGGTTAAGCCCTACTAGAAATAAAATCTGAAAATATATCAATACAAATATAACAAATTTTAAATGATCAAAGGAAATTAAATGTTTTTGAGTCTGCATCTATAATTTGATTTTTTTCCTTAAAGCTTTAGTAACCAGAGTTTACAACATGAGCGGATTAATAATTTATAACTCCATTGATTTAAATAGATGTTTAACACCAATTTCTTATGCCGAGGTCCTGCTGCAGCTTGGGTTGAGGTCCTGAGACAGGAAAGGGGCACCAGTGCAAAGAAATGAATTGTCCAACCACCGGATGAATTTCACACGAGTGGCTTGCCCTGAATAACTCCAGCTGTCTTTATTTTTACATCAAAATAAGCATGTTTTTCCATACTAACATTTGTTAGTTTTTCCCATCCTCTAATGTTAACTTCCAGCAAAAACAATTACATCAAATACGTTTTTTTTTTTCAAATTTTACATCAAAATGTCTTTCTTTAAACCAAAACAACATTTATCATTTTGTTAGCTTAGGCAAATATCGAGCTAGGTACATCCTGTCTTTATAAAACTAAAAGGTGATAAACATAGGCACACATTTTCAAGAGCAACAATCCCATTCAAAACATTACTGAAATAGGGATGATCTGCCTCTGATCCTGTCAACAATGAATCAGAACAGCTCCTAGGGTTTGAAGTGACAGCTGTCGTCCCCAGACAAGAAACCTGACAAGTATAAGCTCCCAAAGAATTTTAGGGGCAAAATACTTGAGAAAAAAATGAGGGTTCCAGGAATGATCACATTTGTCCCATACGTGATTGACAAAATGACACTAAAACTGCCAAGAGAATCATCAATATTATGAGAGAAAAGAGAGCATGCACGCTGCTCAGTTCCAGCAGTATTCTGTGCTGTCCTGAAGTCCACTGGTCCTTGACAAGTGAGTCTGTCCCTGTGGACTTTTGCCTCATTGGGAGACCCATTGGACAACTACTCATATACTGGTCCAAAACTAGGCTGCATGGCTCCCAACCATGTTGAACTTTGAGTTTTAACATTACATGTATCATCTTTATGTTTTAGCTTTTAACATGCTTTAAAGCCCTTACTCAGACCCTCACAATTCTGTTTGGGTGGGAGCTCCACCTCAAGCCCTGGCACCCTGGCATCCCTATACCCAAAGAGTCTGGAATGTTTGGAAGGAGTCTGGTGGAAGATCCACCTTGGCCTCCTTCCCCATTTCTTTCCCTAAACCCGCCCTTTCACAGCCCACCAAACACAGCTCCTCCCCAAACTTGCCCCTTCAAAGCCCTCCAAATACAGCTCCTACCCCAAAGAGGCTCAGGACGACTCTCACAGGGGATATAAACACAGCACCCCAGAAAACAGACTCGTGGTTCTTCTGGTCTCCTCCCCTTCTCCTTTTTGTCTGGCCAGGGAATCACCCAGAACGCTTTACCCATTAAACCTGGGATTTCCAATTTGGTCTGATTTGGTTTGTTGCAATGGCGGAGAAGCCTTCAGCAGGCCTAAAAACTTATTAAATTCTATAATCTTATTTTTTTCATTTTAGAATCATCCAACCATCTTAACATTTTTTTCCAACTTGAATAAACTTTCTACCTTTTCTTCTTATCTGGAAACATCTGATCATGTTAACCTTCATATATAAATACTTTAGTAAAGATCCATCTTTACATCCATTTAACCTTTATATTTGCTGTTTTTTTACTTCTTAATACTATAAGACATAGGTGTTTAATTATTGAAAGAAGTCATTGAAAGGACTTTTTTTTATATAATTGGAGCATGAAAGAATAATAAAAAGCACTTTTTAAAGTTAGTAGCAACAACATAGTAGTTTTGATTTGTACTTTTCCATTGATACCTGCTTGTGTTTTATCTATCTCAGTAGCAGGCCTGTTAGCACTAGGAAAAGACACAGCCTGGATTTCACATTGGAAACATTTAGAGTCCTAGTTAGAATTTCTTACTTTCATAAGTCAATGAAAGGAATTGGATGGTAGTGATCTCTCTATGAATTGCCCTCTTAAAGATTGTTGCAGAAGATTAATAAAGTCCATAATGTTCTCATAGGTTTTTGTCTGTTAGTGACAGGAAACCTTGAGTGTGTCCTAAAATGGGGACTTTTATTCATTTATCTTTAGTACTTGCTTTAAGCCCTTGTTGCAGAGTTTGTAAGCCTGGTGGGAGGCTCTGTTGGTTTGTTTATTAACCTGTTAAGGGCTGGCAGGTGTTTCAGCCTCAATTTTGAAGCTTTTTTTTTTATTTAAGAGACTCTGGTAATTAAGCTTTCTTTTGGAGCTTTTGAATCTGTATTATCAACAGGCAGTATGTCCATTCTTCATATCCAAAAATATTGCAAAGCCAAAAAGTTTTAAAAATGAAAGCAATCTTTCTAGCCATGGATGGACTGGCCAGGCAGCCTGGGTGGAGGGGTTGGTTGCTGTGGTAGTTGGTGCAGGGCTGATGAACTGTCTGATGAAGATGGGCCAGGGACAAGGATGCCCATAGGAATTGTGCATACATGCTGTGTCCAAAGATGAGAGCTTGCAAGCTTCTTGTAAGGGATATAGTTTGGAACCTCTAGGTGCTCCTTTGAAGATAATGCATCTATTGTTTAATTTCACCCAAACTAAAAACTTCATATGGCAGTGTTGATGGAGGACAAGGTATTTTAATTTCTCCAGCCATTTCTTGGACCCTGGGTTTGTCTTGCAAGGGCTCCAAGCAACAGCAATATGCTCTAATTACTAAGGAACTTTAGGGTCATCAGTTCACCTTGCTTAAGATTTCATTTTACAGTTCTTTCTATTTTCTGACAATTCTGAGTATCTAATTTCTGGTAACAATGAATTATGCTCAGTAATAGTATCTATATATTGATCTAAATCATCCTTATTAATTTTAACTCCCCCTAATTTCAACATATGATTTAGAGATACACTATTTTTGAACACTTTGGGGATTTCCCTTGTTATTGGGTACTGGTTGCAAGGCAGTGTGATTCCCCAAGCTTTCACATGCCATTGTCCAAAGCAAAACTGCTTTGTGACCTGAGTCTATGAGCGTGCTTCAAGCTCCATATTGGGCACCATTTGTCATGGCTAGCTCAGCCGTGGATATCACAGGGAACCTTCCTTAATGAGCCATATTTATTTTCCCATTGCTGTTTATACATTGTTTATCTAGCTACTAAGCACAGCATTGCAAGCAGAGTTTGAGCCATCTCTTTGACCCCTTGTCTGAGTTCTTCTGCCCTTCCCTGTTTCCATGGCCTTGTTTTACCCTGGAGGACATTCCTTCTGGCCATCATCTCCTTTCTACAGTTTTCTCCAGTCCAGGTGGCCACATCTGTGTTAGGGTTTGTGCTTGAGAAAGGAACTGCTGACCACCTGAATTCCAACATATGTGCATGTTTGTCCAAAGTACCCCGTTTTTAATGATGGTAGTTGGACTATTGACTTGTTCTATTCCATTATAGCCTCACCTTAAGTAAATAAACCTAAAACTCCTCTGCTTTTCTCTGGACTCACCTTTAAGCTACTGAAGATTAGAATTTCAAGGGAATTTTATAGGAACATCAGTTAACCCATAGCTGAGAGGGCCAGGGAGCCAGACCAGGGACATGACAGGCTCCTAGTAGCCCAGGCAGAGACCAGGCCTCAGTTTCAGTTTACTGGAACTGAGCAAGCAGTTCTTGGGAAAAATCACAACTCAGGGGCAGCCAATCAGTAGGCATCCCACAGCCTTCTGCTAGCTAAAGATAGCTTTTCCTCACCTTGCTGCTGGAAAGTCCCTAACCACTAGAGCCTCCTACCAATCCTATAATAACCTATAATCTTTTTAAAATCACCAATCATCCCATAGACTAACCTCTCCTCCCTGGAATTTCCTTAATCTTGCTTAAAAGGTCCCTGTTAGCTTCTCTCAGGGCCACCATTTCCCCCACTTTGTCAGATGGTTTGACCCCAGCATGCTGCAATTTTTATTCTTGAGAAATAAAACACTCTTGTTGATTGCATATGTGTCTGGTAGTCTTTTATGGGACTTCTAGTGGACCCTAACAATAGCCATGCTTTTTATATGTAAGGCAGTGACTTAAGTCATATTTTAGACTTGTTTTAAATGTTGTCATCATTATTCAAGGAAAGGAACAGTAGACAGTGGCTATGATGCTCTAAATAAGCTAGGGACAGGGAGAACCCAGCAGTGTTCCTGCGTTGAACACAAGTGCACATGACAGGTGAGAATCTTCTCTCAATGAGGATGTCAAATGTTGTTGTCCTTAAGACCTGACCAATGTTTCATTTGATACTTTGTTGCAATGAACACTTCTCTCTGTGTATGATTTGAGAGGGAGTAGACATAGTACTACTATGAACAGAGACAGCAACTTTGTTAACCAAGACCTGAATCAAGAACTATGAAAACCTCACCAATCAGCAGAAACTGAAGCAGGACTTTGGATTTCAACCAGGAGAAGAATACGATGTGTCTCATGATCTCTGTAACTCCACTTGACCTACTGAATGTACAGATCATAATCATGTATCTAAAAGGAAGCATCAAAAGTTAAGGGTAATTATCTCATGATGCTGAGAATAATCTTCTTTAATATTTTTGTATTATCCAAGTCTTCTATAATAAGCATTATTTTAAAACCAGAAATGTTGCATATATCTGTATATATGTACACATATATAAAAAACTTATTCAGAGCCTCTCTAGCTTTAGCTATGAAGTTATGAAGTTATGAAGGATTTCCCAAACCAATCTCAAGAAAAAAGAAAGAAAGAAAGAGTGTATAGAAAATGAAGAAAGAGGTCAGTCACTTCAATCAGAGAATGTGTTAAGTTTTTTTGTGTAAACAAAGGTTTTCTGGGTGGAAAGATTAAAACATTTGAACAAAAGTCTTTAAGGTGGGGAGATAAAAAAAATGTAGCCACCATTGAATGACATGAGAGTGGTTAAAATTTACATATCATTGTGCCACATTCCAAGAAATTATTTTTCATTAGTTTTCTAATGTATTAATATACTGTATTAATATGTATTTATATTTTTACATCTCAGATTATTTTTAAATTCAAAATAGATTAACTCTTTCAATTTGAAAATCTGAGGGACCACATCATCTTAGTGTTTAGAATTATGAATAATTATACATCTGTTGTTTCAAACCTGCTGCTACTTTGTACTACATGGAAGTTTTCATTTCATTTCAAAGCTGTACTAAATTTTCTGTAGAAATTCATTAAGTCATCATAGTTCCTAATGAGTTTTAAATTCTGCTTTATTTTAACCTTCCTCTGAAACCTGTAAATTTGTCTTGATGATGTATATCTTACTGTGATGTGCAAGGCTGATATTAATTAAATCATTTTATGTAATTACAATATTAAGTAGCTGATTAAATAACCACAACCAACAAAATAGATACTAGATATATTAGATGAAAAATTTCAATAAACACAGAGGCCGTTGTACTGTGGGCTAACCTGTCAAGTTTATGACTACCATGACTTTGCCTAAGACTGAGTGAGATTTTCCTCATTTTTCACTTACTGAGTGGAGGAGAAAATATTTCTTTTGAGCACAAATTCCAGTATGTAATTCACTCATCTCAGCTCTAGTTCATAATACACAGCCCTGAAAAAAATCACATTTTTCTAAAGCCATTTGCCTAATTAAAACATCTTGGGGAAATCAAACCTTGAGAGTAGACATTTTAGTCAAGATGATCAATTTATTTTTAATAAGAAAGCAAGCTATGCAGCCTCACAATGCTCTGCTTCACAAATTGCCCTCTTTGTATTCAGTACATTATCCAGGGACCAGAAAGATAAAACAGCTCAGAAGCAAGGTGAACACTTACAGTTACAGCTCTGTCTTCTTATGCAACTGTTCAAAGATCACTTCAATTCCTCCAGTTTCCACTGATATAAATCAAGTGGCAATTCCAGTTCCTCTTCATAAAGTTCTTAGTTAAACCAGACAGTAAGAAACAGTCTTTAAAAAAATTATAGAAATTGCTAAGCACTTTTCACCTATTCATGAGCTACTTTCATTTTTATTTTACTAGATCATGAAGACATAGTAAAACAATTTTCTAATGAAGTATATCTACATACATGTTGGCATAAGGCCAAAGGATTTTAAGGAACTGAATTATTCCCATGACCATGAAATCTCTTTGGACTGTTGAACATTAAAACTGAGCAATCTTTCTTTAAAATAGCTATCAAAAGTAATAAAAGGTGAAATAATATATCCTCTGCCAACTCTGGCAAAAGTAGATCTACTTTGTCTGTCAATTTATCTCAAGGGAATAGTTTTATGCTATTTCTGCTATAGCAGTCTATCACAAAGATACCAATCTGAAAGAACCTCACTAAAAAGACTAAACTAGGTGCCGTATTGGATGTAAGAACCAAAGAACTTTTTTATCTGGTGAAAAATCTCTCTATCTCATAGTGGTTTGTTAGATTTTTTTTTATTTTGTTTTCATCCTACTTCTCAGAAAAACTGTTAATTTTTTTTAACTCATAGAATTCCTGTTTTTGATGTAATTCCTTCAACACAGTGGTCTTTTTTTCTATGATTGACTAGCATATAGGTAGTAGCATATAAATGTAAAACAGTGTTGTTTGCTTCTATCAAATTAGAAAATAACCTGTATTAATCAGTTCTGGTTAATACAACAGAATTCTATTTACTGGGTGACTAAAATGTGAAGGATTTATTTCCCATACATTTATAAAAACTAGAATTTCAAGATCACTGTGCCAGCATGATGGAGTTCTTGGTAATTGCCCTTTTCCTAGATTGCAGGGTGCTGGGAGAAACTTTCTAGTGGTTTTCCTTATAATTTCACTAATCATATTCATAGGGTTCTACACACAAGATGTAATTAGTATTCCCAACATTACCATATTGAGTATTAAGACTTCAATATATGGACTTGGATAAAACAAAGCCCTGTTATCATAATCCTAATAGGATTATGTCTATCATGAGCATGTTGTTGCTGGGTAGATCCATAGTAAAAGTAACGAAACCTCAACCACCTCAGTTTCATCTGCTAAGTCCTTTGGGTTCTACTTTCTTACAGTCACTCTGAAGGATAGTCTTATGGTTCTGAATGAAAATGGCCCCCAAACTGGCCCTATTATGAAGTGTGGCCTTGTTTGAGTAGGCATGGCCTTGTTGGAAGAAGTGTGTCACTAGGAATAGGCTTTGATGTTTCAGATGCTCAACCCAGGCCCAGTGTCTCTTTCTTCCTGCTGCCTGCTGATCAAGATGTAGAACTCTGAGCTACTTCTCCAGCACCATATCTGCCTGTATACCACCATGCTTCCCTTCATGATACTAGACCAAATCTCTGAACTTTAAGTCAGCCCCAAATAAGTGTTTTTCTTTGTAAGAGCTGCCATGGTCATGTTGTCTCTTCACAGTAATAGAACATTAACTAAAATAGATGGCCAAAGGTTCTGGAGCAGGGGGATGAGGAACCTGAATTTTTTAATTATATTTACTCAAAATGCAGTCCAAGTCAAAGCATGATCTGTGCAAGCCTCTAGTCTTTATAACCCACTAGTCAGCTTTTGACAAAAGCCTCACCACAGGCTGAATTCCAGCCATGAGACTCTGAAGATCCAGTATGTGAGAGATCTTAATCCTGCAGATTCTATAGAACCAGACCAGTAGCACTTTGAAGAGATTTGAGGAGGTGGCAGGTAGACCAATTTCTATCACATCCTCCATCCCCATCTCAGCAGAAGAACGGTCTGAGCCAAAAGAATGGGAAGCTGCTGGAGATACTAAATGACTCTGCAAGAAGGACTGAAATCCAGCATTAGCAGCAGGTATTCAGAGAGCATTAGTGATCTGTATGACAAAACCATGGACAAGTTTAGGGTCAGTCACAAAGGACTGCACTGTCCTTTGAAATACCTATAATGGGAAAGTTGCCATGCGGAACACAGGCCTCACATGTCTGGAGCAACCAAAGAAGAGAATAGGCCCCTCCTGAAGCAGATGGAGGTGTTAACTTACTAGAGGGACACACCTTTCCCCTGGGGAGGATTGATATAATCCACCATGAAGACCAAGTCCCAGAAAAAGAACACACAGGGGGAGATGGAGCCTGTGCAGTCAGAATTGGGAACACTGAAAATCAAGCAGGGAAAAACTGCTGGAGAATCAATGAAGTCCAAGGAAGAGTGCATGGGGATTACAAGTTCTTTGTGAATAAGTGAGACCATGTGAGGCTACAGATGTAGCCACAGCTGCCTAGTGGGCTGAATCCAAGCTCAAGGACAGCATGTCCAAGAAGAGCAAGCCAAGATATCGAGGCCCTGATGCAGATCAAAGAGGCAGTACCAATAAGAAAGAGCCATCAAGGTCTTGGAAATCTTTTGAAAGAATTACATGGAACATTGCCACAGATGAAAGAAGTGAATGTTTCTATGTACCAGTACGACTGAACCTATCAAAACCTTGACAAGATTGTCAAATAGCACAATCAGCTTCCCCTACTATAGTAAGCTTTCTCATTGGACTTTCTTTGCACTGCCAACCTGCAAATAATGACACAGAGACTTATTATTAATTATGCAAGCTTGGCCTATACCTGAGACTTGTTCTCAACTAGCTCTTATAACACAGATTAACGTGTTTCTATTAATCTGTGTTCTGCCACATGGCTTTTATCTCTCTCCCATTCTGCATGTCTGACTTGTTCCTTGTCTCACTGGCATCTCTCACACACCTAGATTAAACCTAAGTTTCTCTCTCTCCCCAGAAGTTCCTCCTATTCTCTCCTGCCTACCTATTGGCCATTCAGCTCTGTATTAAACTAATCACAATGACACATCTTCACACAGTGTAAACAAATATCCCACAACACTGTACAAGTGTTATTTATATACTTCTAAATTTATTCTTTTAATTCAAGATATTCTATCTGTGATAAAAATACTGAAATAAATTTCTGATAAAACCAATTCAATCCCTCAGCAGCTGTTGTCTTATTATGAGATAAAATTCCAGGCTCTGGATAGAACGAACTCCCATAATTTCCTGAACTGTCTTGGTTAAATCTCTTTGATGTACATTCTGATTGATCCTTTTATTTTGTTTCTTTTAATTGAATAAGAATAATTTTTGAGAATATTTATTTTCTTCTTGTTCAGTCTCTTGATGTTTAAATTTTGTTCTTCATCTTCAGCTTCTGTTTTAATGATTTGATTCATTGAAGTCCATCATCTTTCACTACATCACTGGCCTTACTAACTACAGTTTCTGTGAGCAAGAACTCAACCAGAAATGTTGAATTCTTGCTCATCTGATAAGCTATTATGTGTAGTGATATGCTACCTAGGTTTGTAAGAGGCAGACATGTATATCTTTTCCATCTCTAAGCTCAGTGACTTTATTTGGAATCATAGAATGTCTCATGGGGTAGGGGGAGCAGATCTACATTAAGAATATTGGAAAATAATCCAAAATCAGGATCTCATCCCAGTGGAGAAATAATGTGTTTATAGAGGGCTAACTGTGAGGTCTATATTGCCATATACTCTGGTTTTGTAAGTCAAGAATCCAACCTTGGTGACATTTATCTTCCTGTAACTATGATTTCCCCATCAACACTGGATATTGTGAATATACTTTTCTTCACTTGTCATGACTGTGACACAATCCATGGAAAGTCGACTTCAGAAAGGACAGATTTAGTTTGACTTTCAACATGAAGGTACAGTCCATCCTGGCAGGGAGGTCACAGCGGCAAGAGTTTGAGACAGCTGACTACATTGCATCTATAGTCAAGAAATAGAGAGAAATGAATGCTTGTGCATAGTTTAGCTTCTCCTTTGTATTCAGACCTGGACCTCAGTGAATAGAATGGTGGCACCTACATTTAGTGGCAGTCATCCTGCCTTCATTAACCTGATCTATAAACTCCTCTCAGACATGCTCTAACTTGTCGCCTAGGTGACTCTAGATCCTATCACATTGACAATTGATAATATATATATATATATATATATATATATATATATATATATCTCAGAAAGCTGTAGGATTAAAGAATATTTGTAATTAAGCCCTTTGATCTTGAAAGATATTATCAAATATACTATATTTTAATATTTTGCTGTCAAACCAGCAGTAAATTATAATATACATTTATTTCTCAATTCCTTCACAAGTATTTTGTCTCCAGTGCTACTTAAGAAGACATGATAAGCCGGGCGGTGGTGGCACATGCCTTTAATCCCAGCACTCCGGAGGCAGAGCCAGGAGGATCTCTGTGAGTTTGAGGCCAGCCTGGTCTACAAAGTGAGTTCCAGGAAAGGCGCAAAGCTACACAGAGAAACCCTGTCTCGAAAAACCAAAAAAAAAAAAAAAAAACAAAAAGAAGACATGATAAGCATTTTAGTTTTTCATCTAGACTTTCAGCTTAAGTCATATTAGACCTTCACATGTGATTATTCACTGTTTTATTTTTTATATTACATTTGATAATGAATATCATTTCCCTATGATTATTAACATTTTTACCTCTCTGATTACATTATTCATGCATTCATTGGCCACTTTTTCTATTAAAGCCCCTGACATAGTAATCACAGTTATTTTAAATACAATTCTGTAACTTCAATATCTGCAATTTCTGGGTCTGGTTCTGATGCTTTCTTCATTTCTTTTGATGGAGTTGATTATCTTTCTGCAAGCTACAAGATTTTTTAAAAACCAGATATAATATGGCGGGTTGAAAGTACTGTAGTGTGAGGTTTGAGGTTTTTTGGCTAGGGATAGGCTTTATATGTATTGTTATGGTTATGGGTATCAAAGACTAAATATTTTCTATTCTTGTTTTTATTTCTGCTGTTGTCCTTGGGCACCCTAGAAATTCCCCAAATGGAACTAAATGTCATAGTTCTTTCATCTGTAATTCCCCCTATTATATATGGTACTATTTATATGGTATTAAGGTATAGTGGGAAGAGAAATATTCTGAAATATTATAATTGGGCTTCATTTTTTTAGGGGCAGTGACCCTGGACTGTAATGTTTGTAAATGGTTCCCACCATTCTTCCCTACCTCATGAATTATGTAATATAGTAAGGATTCAAGGGGCTGGAATCATTGAATAGTTCTTCCCTGGGTTGAAGCATAAACCTAGTAAGTCTTATCAATAGAAACAAAGAGTCAGATATTGGGGTAATAACCTGCAAGCTCATAAAAGTGAAAGAGCAGTCACCAGAGAGTTTTTACCTCTCTCAATTTTTGGACCAATAGGGCACGGATATCCTATTTCCACCTGCCATAATATTCCTGTCTCCACCTCCTGATTGTGCTGAGATTAAAGGCATGAGCCCTCCAAGTCCTGGGATTAAAAGTGTGAGCCCTCCAAGTGCTGGGATTAAAGGTGTGAACCTCCCAAGTGCTGGGATTAAAGGTGTGAGCCACTACCACCTGGCCTGTTATGGTTAACTAGTGGTTAGCTCTGCCCTCTGGTCTCTAGGCAAGCTTTATTTGTCAGAACACAATCAAAATAT
Organism: Peromyscus californicus insignis; assembly: GCF_007827085.1. Taxonomy (NCBI): domain Eukaryota; kingdom Metazoa; phylum Chordata; class Mammalia; order Rodentia; family Cricetidae; genus Peromyscus; species Peromyscus californicus. Next base: position 52,501,690 of record NW_026294514.1, on the reverse strand, counting down.
CACACAGCACTGGGTCACTTAGGCTCAAGTTGTACCCAAAGTGGTTAAACACTTTTATATTTTATTTTATAACAATACTTTTGTTAGTTCTTTGAGAATTTTGTATAATGTATTTTGAACATACTCAGTTTCCTTCCTCCAACTCTTCCCATATCCACCCTCTCCACTCTCCTTTCCACTTCTACTCAACATTGACAGTTTTTAATTTTTTTCCCATTTTTCTCCATAAAGAGAAAAATGAGTTTGAGTAGCTAGTGGAGTGGGTCTGCTCTAGTATATGGTTGACGGACCAGAAATAACAACACGGAACAAAACTGACTCTCTCCCAGCATCTATCAAATGCCAATAATTCCTCAGCTAGTGTGGGACTCCATGACCAATTTTCCCTTTCAATCTTGAATTTTGTCTGGATTGAACTTAATCAGACTTGTGCAATCTGTCATAATCACTGTGAGTTCATATGTGCAACTACTCTCTTATCCCTGGAAATCACCATTTCTTTGAAGTCATCCACCACCTCTGTTGCATAATCTTTCAATCTCCTATTACATGAAGACCCCTGACCCTTGAAGGCAAGAGTTGTGGCATGTAAGTCTCATTTAGAGTTGAGACTTCCACAGTCTTTTATTATCAACACATTGACAAGTTGAAGCTCCCTGGATTAATAGCCATCTCATACAGGAGAAACTTCTCTGATGAGGACTGACGCATAATCTAATAAATAAGTACAATAGTAAGTCATTTTAGGAGTCATTTTAATAATATGTCCATTTAGTAGAATAATAGAATTGGGTTCTCCCCTAGAACCTAGGATATATCTAGCCACTTTATTGATGCCATTTAGGGGTTCCATCCCTTGGAGTGTGCCTTAAGGTCAATCAGAAAGCAGTTGGTTACTTCCGTAGTTTCCTAGTCCCTTTATTGATACCATTTAGGGGTTCCATCCCTTGGAGTGTGCCTTAAGGTCAATCAGAAAGCAGTTGGTTACTTCCGTAACACTCTTACCACTACTGTACTATTGGTCAACCAAGAGTATTAGAAATATATTAAATGCTTGGAGGTGGTCTATGGCACCCCTTGTTCAACAACTCAAAAAAAAACTCACCCATTTTAGGTAGTGGGACTTTTATTTGACAAAATAGTTTCTTATAAACAGATGTATTAAGAATACCACAATCTATGAGTGCATTTCAAAATGGTTACTTGCGATGGTTTGTTTTCTTTTTTGTCAACTTGACTGAAGCTAGAGTTATCTCAGAAGAGGGGAGCTTAATTGAAGACTGATTCCATCAGAAGGTCTATGAGTGAGGCTGTGTGCCATATTTTTAAATTAAGATTGATGTGTAAGAGACTAGCCTACTTTGGAAAGTGCCATCCTTAGACAGATTGTCATGCTATGTATAGGAAAGGAAATTGAGCAAGCAAGAGGCACAGGGTGGTAGGGCTAAGCAGGTAAATACCAATATTCTGCCACTCTCTGTTTCAGTTCCTGCTTCAAGGTTCCTGTCTTTAGTTCCTGACCTGAATTCCCTTCATAATGGTCTGCAACTATAAGCTAAAGTAAGATAAATTTTATTATGTGAATTATAACTTTTATTAAATTCAATTATATGCATTCCTATTGAGCCTGTGGTATGTACAGAACACTAAGAAACTAAAGATTAGAAAGTAACCAATATTTTCTTACTTGGGGTAGGACTATTTGCATATGTATGCATACATAGAAAATAGAATTAATATGTAAATGATATATAATGATCAAAAGAAGGCAATTAATATGTAAATAAAATGCTCTCAGAACATACAATTCTATGAGAAATCAAAGAAGAGAAGAACATAAGGCAAGGAAAATCCAGATAGCTGCCTTGAAGATAGGTAGATGGACATAAGTCTTTAACAGTGCAGTATTTCCATGGGTGGACATGGAGACAAGTGCATTTAAATGAAGGGAAATGTCAATGAGAAAATAAAGAGTCATAACAATGTCGACCACTTCAATGTGAGGTGCTTGTATTTGGCTGTTTGAGAAAAAAATCATAAAACTAATAAAGGTAGGCATTGTTGTAGAACATGTTCTTAACCTAGGTCAAGGTATGTAGTTCCTTTGTGGTAGGGAATGCTTTGGGGGAGCTAAAATACTAGATACCAAATTTGGCCATGAATTTATTGCTATGTGAGAATAATACAGAGGTAAAAGAAAATGAAACACTAAAGTAGAGTTTTATAAGGTATTAGGAAAAGTCATGTCAGAGATCCAGCATCAAATACATCGAACACGTGTATTATGCTGTATTGTAAGAGTTCAGAATATATCATTTCAGGTACACACACAACTATACATACATAAGAAAATGCTATATGGTTGATGCTGAAATATACATACACAAACAAAAATAATATGAAGGAAGAAGTTCACTAAAAAGTAATATGTTGTTATTAATTTCTATTTCTGTGTCCTCATTTTCCTGTGGAAGTATATGAGTTATAATAATTGTGAAATGTATGTTTTAAAATCATGTGTACGCAGTGAAATTTAGTGTTTATAACAGACACTCTGCAAATGTATGTTAGTTTATGTAAAAGGAAGTATGATAGCTTAGCATAATAATACTGAGAGCCAATTTTTTAAATTATTTATTTCCATTATTTAATAGCCCCATGAAGATTAAATACAATACAATTTTCTTATTTACATTGTTATTTCTTATGGAAACATAATTGTCTCTGATACAAACATGAAAAATATTAAGTATAATTTTTTGTTGTTGTTTTTGTTTTTCGAGACAGGGTTTCTCTTTGTAGTTTTGGAGCCTGTCCTGGATCTTGCTCTGTAGACCAGACTGGCCTTGAACTCACAGAGATCCACCTAGCTCTGCCTCCTGAGTGCTGGGATTAAAGGCATGAGCCACCACCGCCTAGCGTATAAATGCTTTTAAAGCATACTGCCTCTTGGCAGAATCTTATTTGAAGAAAGAGAAATATGTTGCAATGTCTTTATTGTTTTCTTTTCATTAATCCCGTGTAAAAGAAATATTATTCCGAGTGATGATCAACAGCAGTTTAGTGGTACACAGAAAAGAAGATATGTGAGTTAAATATTGTAAAATAACGGTAGTTCTGATTTTTATTGGCATTTTACTATTTATATTTTAATCAATTTTTTAATATTTTCTCACTTTTGTTCAAATTGTAATATGAAAACAGTCACAAGTAGCAACAGAACATTTGAGTTTTTAGAATTTTGCAATTATTAACAACACATTAAATTTAAGTGACTAAATACAGGATTCTAATTTCTGTTGAACCATGTATTCAGATAAGTGATTCATTCATTTGTTCATTTAATAAAACAAGAATTTATAAAAAGACACTACCTGACCTCTGGTATGGAATCTACGTGATCGTTAACACATAGTTCCTATTTTGGAATCCCTTCACATATTGGAGATCTATGTGTTCCCAATTAAATACTGATACTAAGATGAATTTACTTATTAAAGTAATGCTTAATACAGAAATGTATGAAAGCATACAGTAAAACAAGGTAAGAAATGTTGGTAACTGTGTAAGGGACTGGGGAGAATGAGTAACTTAGAACTCTCCGGAAAGGTATTCCTCAGGGAAGAGGCATTAGGTCAGTTCCAGCTCAATTCCTCCAAGTGCTCTGTCTGTGATGTGTATAGTGTCTTAAGAAATTAAGTTTTAGGAGTTCGATCCGGTAGCGGGAGCGGAGAGCGGACCCCAGAGAGCCCTGAGAGCCCCACCGCCGCCGCCGGTCTAGTCACCATCACATCCCGGCCCCAGTCACCACCACCGCAACCATGAGCAGCCAGGCCGAGACCCAGCAGCCGCCCGCCGCCCCCGCTGCCGCCCTCAGCGCCGCCAACACCAAGCCCGGCTCCACGGGCAGCGGTGCGGGGAGGGGCGGCCTCACATCAGCGGTGCCCGCCGGCGGGGACAAGAAGGTCATCGCAAGGAAGGTTTTGGGAACAGTAAAATGGTTCAATGTAAGGAACGGATAGGGTTTCAACAGGAATGACTCCAAGGAAGACGTATTTGTACACCAGACTGCCATAAAGAAGAATAACCCCAAAGTACCTTCGCAGTGTAGGAGATGGAGAGACTGTGGAGTTTGATGTTGTTGAAGGAGAAAAGGGTGCAGAGGCAGCAAATGTTACAGGACCTGGTGGAGTTCCAGTTCAAGGCAGTAAATACGCAGCAGACCGTAACCATTATAGACGCTATCCACGTCGGAGGGGTCCTCCACGCAATTACCAGCAAAATTACCAGAATAGTGAGAGTGGGGAAAAGAACCAGGGATCGGAAAGCGCTCCTGAAGGCCAAGCCCAACAACGCCGGCCCTATCGCAGGCAAAGGTTCCCACCTTACTACTTGAGGAGACCCTATGGGCGTCGATCACAGTATTCCAACCCTCCTGTGCAAGGAGAAGTGATGGAGGGTGCTGACAACCAGGGTGCAGGAGAGCAAGGTAGACCAGTGAGACAGAATATGTATCGGGGTTACAGACCACGATTCCGCAGGGGCCCTCCTCGTCAAAGACAGCCTAGAGAGGATGGCAATGAAGAGGACAAGGAAAATCAAGGAGATGAGACCCAAGGTCAGCAGCCACCTCAACGTCGGTACCCGCCGCAACTTCAATTACTGACGCAGATGCCCAGAGAACCCTAAACCACAAGATGGCAAAGAGACAAAAGCAGCCGATCCACCAGCTGAGAATTCGTCCGCTCCCGAGGCTGAGCAGGGCGGGGCTGAGTAAATGCCGGCTTACCATCTCTACCATCATCCGGTTTGGTCATCCAACAAGAAGAAATGATATGAAATTCCCGCAATAAGAAATGAACAAAGATTGGAGCTGAAGACCTTAAGTGCTTGCTTTTTGCCCGTTGACCAGATACACTAGAACTATCTGCATTATCTATGCAGCATGGGGTTTTTATTATTTTTACCTAAAGATGTCTCATTTTGGTAATGACAAATGTTTTGTTTTTTTTTTTTTTTTAAAAAGGTCTGGTTTTTCTCAATACACCTGTAATGGTTTTTAAATTGTTTCATATCTGGTCAAGTTGAGATTTTTAAGAACTTCATTTTTAATTTGTAATAAAAGTTTACAACTTGATTTTTTCAAAAAAGTCAACAAACTGCAAGCACCTGTTAATAAGGTCTTAAATAATAATAAAAAAAAGAAATTAAGTTTTAGAAGGTCACCAAGGAAATGACAATAGCTCATATTGCTTAGGAGTCTCATAGATCTCTTCAATCAACAACTTGAGCAAACGTTCTTTTAGTCATGCCTCTGGGGATTGTTAGATCATCTATGGATCTTGGAGGGGAATCGTTTTTTTACACTGAAGGCTCCTTTTAGCCCTGCCCCCCACCACACACACATACATTCACATATCTCATGCCAGTTTCTCAAAGACTCCTGAGGTTAGCATTACCAGTGTCCTTGTTGATCAGCCCCTGCCTTTGGGAGTCTGTAGTGTTCATTTGCCTATATATTTTTTGTATCTCATCTCCTCTGAAGGTGTGTTTTTAGTTCAATTATACAGAAGTTAAACTTGATCCCTTGGAACTTATGGGCACAGTTATTAGATTGAAATTTCTTCTCTTTGTATTGTGTTGAGCAATGATCATAGGACTTTTTTAGGACAATGGGTTTTCAGTATAACTTCATATAGTGCTTAAGAGAATGTTTAGAGAACACATTGGAAGATGTGTTTAAAGAAAACAAAATTTTAAACACTCGTGTCATGTTCTGAAACTGTAATACTTGGTTCTATGAGGACCAAAGGACTAAAAGGCTATTCCTACCTCCATGAAAGGCTTTATGGAGATGAGAGTGATCATTAATGGCATGCACATTTGCATAGTGATATATAAGGAAATCACCTACATAATATTTCCTAGCCTATATTTTTGCAAAACTGATCCATACATTACCATATATACATTCCAACAATTATTTTCATCAGAGCAAATAATGAACTGTAAAGAAATCAACATGGTTTAATAATTTTGAGATATATAATGTTGCACAAACTTGACCAAATTATCATGGAGCCTCATCTAAACTATCTCACTATACTATTGCCTTTTCAACCACAGGATAAAAATCCTTTCTAACTATAGTCAGGAGTTCCATTATACGATACAGGAGAACGACATAAAACACTTTAATTCCATTTGGTACTTAATCATCTATACTTTTTCAGAAGCAGATTTAAATATATATGTGATTCTCTTAAACATGCAAAGATAATTCCAAAATGTCACTTTTCTGTGAATGGGACAACTAATGAAATACACTAAATAAAAATACCACGACTAACAACAATAAGGAGACAATATCTTAAGAATTGTAACAAGCTGACCACTCTTCTGTTGTACTTTGAAAATGTTATATACTATCAAAATTAAGCGATTTTAGAATTTGATTTTCTGTGTATGCTAAGCATGAAACGCAGGCAAGCAAACATGCAAAGCAATCACTGAACTTGGACCCTAAAATCTGATTCTCTTTAAATGTAATTCTGATCCTAAATTTTAACTTACTGAAATTATTTCATCAAACTTTTATATTCTAGGATACTATGCCCCACAATTAACTTCATACTTCAAGTACTTATTGGAAGTTGTAAAAGTAAGTAATAAGACATGAAGATACTTGATGCATTTCTGGATATTTAAGCTAAATATCTACTTAGAAAAACAAGACATGACATAGAATCTAAACCATGAGAAATAACAAATCAGATATATAACATAAGCAATCATTGCATTATTCTTTTTTCTGAATCTCATTACGTAGATTTAATATGTTCTTAAGTAGAAAATGGCTTCTAGTTATATCATATGTAAAACCAAACAGAACAAAGGAAACCAAAACCCTAAATTGTGATTCAAGGCAATTCTTTCTCTGTATTATGCTCTGTTAAAAAAAAGTAAGACTGGGATGTGAATTTTCACATTCATAATGCACAAAGTTAGTAGGTTGGAATTAAATATGTATAAGGCTTTCAGTGGTATACGATACATTATATTTTTCTACTGTCTGGAAATTATAGAAAAGTGTATTCTAGGCATTGTGTGTATGTGTGGTCTGTGTTACATCTGCTAGGGCAGAGGTATGAATGACAAAGTATGAGAGGAAAGCAAAATGGGTCAGGGATAACGGGAAATCTCACATACATCAATGGATATTTCTTTCCTACAAGGAAACCACATCTCTTTCCCAATTAATTACCCAAGTAAGTCTTAGCAGTAAGAAAATAACTTCCCTAAAATACTTGAAACGTTTAACATTGGACAATGCATTCATATGGGAGAATAACTTTGCTTTTATATGTTGTAAATGCTAGTTGAAGATAAATATGTTGTTCTGCAATGTTGGTGGCAAGCTGTAATTTAAGCTACAAGATGGTTCACATTTGCTAGGGGAGATATTTGCACTCAGAAACATATAAAATCCAAATGAGAAAAACCTCTTGTACCAACACATGTTTATAGTTTGTAGACACCTGTGTCTGTGTCTTGGGATTTGTGGAGAGACACTCCATCTCATTTTGAGTCACACCAGCACCTATTTTGAATTCCACTGGCCACTCTATTTTCTATAAAATTAATTGTGCTTTGGCTCTACTTTGCATGTACTCTGGAAGCTCATCTTAGGACCTTGGTTTATGTATGCTGACATTACCGATAAAAAGTGATATCATTGCTTGTTAATCACCACTGACCTCAGTTTCTATAGTAATAACTGTATTTTTGACCCAGTTCTCATTTTTTGCCCTCCTTTTCATTTGTAGTTGAAATTGGCTGAAGTTCCCACATTAAAGCTTGTTTGACACTTGCTGTTTGCCCTAAGCATGTTCACTTGACAGTCTTATGCAAATTATGTTGTATAGTTTCAAAGGTCTACTGCCTGCTACATGCTTCTGGTTGTATTTCATGAATTCCCTTGCTGTTTTATTGGAAGAAGGAAGTAAAAATTTTATGATTTCCCTTGTTTTTTTTTATTTTACTAACATAGAAAGTAGAAAAATTCTGTATAGTAGACTTTTCAAAAATCTGTAAAGTACATAGATTTACAAAGTGGACATGTAAAACATTTTGTCATGAAAACCAAGACCTCCACCCAAATAAAGACATGTTTAAAGTAGCAAAAGAAATACACTCTTTAAAATATTTTATTTTTATTTGTAATGACAGATGTCTGTATCTATATGCTAGCTTGCTCATGTAAGTGCATGCAGAGACAAGAGTAGGGTGTGGATTCTATGGAGCTCAGGTACAGCCAGTTGTGAGCTGAAAGGCATGGTGCTGGGAGCCAAATCAGATCCTCTGCATGAGTAGTATGCACTCATAACTGCTCAGCCATCTCTCCAGCCTCCATAAATTCATTTTTATACCTTAATGCTGCATGAGTTTATTTTCTAATTTTATTTGAGAAAATGACTCTTCATAAAGATCTAAATGTGGTGATATATTGTGTATTAAATGAAGCTTGCCTGAAGATCAGAGGACAGAGCAAGTCACTAAATGAAACATAGAAGCCAGACAATAGTGACACACACCTTTAATCCCAGCACTTGAGATCTCACACCTTTAATCCCAGTATGTGGGAAGTCACATACCTTCAATCCCAGCAATAGGAAGTAAGAAATATGTCAGGGTGGAGAAAGGTATATAAGGAGTGAGAAAACAGGAACTATTTTTTCGGCTGAGGAACCCCTTTCTGCAAGAGGCCTTTTAGCTAGAGAGGCTCTTTCAGGCTGAGGAGCTGATGAAGTAAGAGGTGGTGTCTGTGACTTGCTCTGCTTCTCTGATCTGTCAGCTTTCACCCCATTTTCAGGCCCTGGGTATTTTATTTAAAGACAATTTAACATTTGTGTTACATCTAAATACATTCAAGTGAGTACATCTGTAAGTTAGTTTTTTTGTTTAATGGCAAAACAACTGCCAGCAGGTTGACAATTTGATCAAATATGCATCTGGTTTCAGCAAAATTATGCATTGAAATCTTATTTCTTCAGTTTAACAGCTATGGGTATTTAAATATTCATAAGCTTCCCTTCTTGCTGGGACTCAGTATGAAAGGTTTTTTATTATGAATAGCGCATATGATATAACTTTAAGTGTCCAATAGGAAAGTTCCCAGTGATTTTATACAAGCTTGCATCCCACCACAATCTGACTATGGGATCCTTCTTTAACTCCATGTACCTCCTTCTGCTTTCTTAAATTCAATTACTATTCTCTCCATGGCAGGATGAAATCATCTGTTGGTGAATTCAAAATACAGATTAACCAAATTTTATTTCTCTATTCATTAGTTGATGGATATTTGGAATATTTCCAACATCTGTCTTATAAATTATGATGTTATGAATATTCATATGTAATTACTTTGTGACTTATATTTTCATTTATGTTGGGTAATAAAATGTGGGTCATATAATCTGCTACATGTTTAAATTTTTAAGTAAGTACAAAACTATACTAAAATTGTTATATTTATGTTAGTAATCTCTGAGTTTTCTACTTTGCATATATGTCTGTTACTAACTTTGGATATGTGTCCCTCTTAGTAGGTGCCCTTTTCTTTTAATTTTAATTTTCTTAGCAATGTTTTGTTGTACTCTAACCATGACTTTCCTTAATGACTAAGGGAAGACAGTCATTTTTGTATCTTCTATAGTGATGTATCCTTTCAAACACTTTGCAAACGTTGTCTTAGTGGTTAGGCTATTCCGTTTTTTTACTGGTTTCTGAGTGCCTCACATTGTATGAATGAAAGTTCCTTCTAATACATATTTAGGTACACATATATACATACACTCATATATATATATATATATATATGTATATATATATGTAACATTTTCATCATTTTCTCAGTCTTGTTTTTGAAGAGCAAATCCTTTGTTTTCTACTTTTTAGATGTACACTATAGCACTGGAAAGATGACTATGAGGTAGGGAGCACTTTCTGCTCTTCTAGAAGTCCAGAGTGCAGTTTCTAGACTCTATTTCATTTGGCTCAAAACTGCCTGTAACTCTATTTCTAGTGGATTAGATATCTTTTGGCCTTCATGGCTATCTACATACATGGCAGACACAAAGATACATGCATACTATTGGATAGCAGTTTCTTCAGAGATTAAAAAAAAATCCTTTCCCTCTTAGAAGGGAGATCCTTAGCACACTGTATGTTAAAGGGTAGATGAAACAACTGACATTTAGAGACAAGATGTTTACAGTAAAGAAAAAAAATAGCTGGGTATTTCTAAAGGCCTATGAAACATTTCATCCTTCAGGGAAAGTCATTAAACTTTGGTAAGCAATGCAAAATAGCTCAGAAGTCCCTGAAACTGAGCAGATTCACTAGGTCTCTTCCTCCCCAAGCATATATAATGCAGTAAAGACTGTTAAGAGGCACTCTCAGATGGGCTGAACTCCCTAGAAAAGGCTCAGGTCAGCCAAGGGACATGGAAGAAGGAGAAACCAATCAAATTGTGTGGAAAAGGCTCCATCCATCTCACTAACTGAAAGGACACTCTTCAGCCTGTTGAACTACGGGCACACAGTGAGGTGTGATCCAGGTTATCAGTTTTCATTAGCTTTCTCTCAGGCTCAGGACAGTCAACCAGCTGTCTTTGAGTTTCTTCTCCGGTAAGGAGGCCCTCACTGAAATTCCTGTAAGTAACCCCAACAAAAGTCATTGTTTCATAATTTAGGACTTTGGTTTTACTCATACTTTGGCCTGTTGTTGGTTCTCTATCTCTAAAAAGATATTCTCTAAATATCTTTTGAGAAGATATTTGTTCATGTCACCCCAGGAATAGTGTCACATTGACATAAACAAACACATTGTTAAAAATAATAACTATGAATCTATTAAAAAAGAGGTGCAATGTAACTATTTTCTGTTTTCCTTATTTTGGGTTGCATATCATGATTAAGATAGTTTTACTTATAGATTACCAAGTGCCTTTTCAATATATTCTACTTTTAATGGCTTATTAGTCTCCCAATTTTCTCCATCCCTGCTATTTCTCTTCCCAGATTCATGATTTTTTCGACGTATTATTTACATTTTTTCCTTTTAAGTTAGACATGTAACACTTCAAGTTAACTTTTAGGAAATATAAACTAAGGAAGAAGCTAGCATTTTTAAAATGTGGATATCCAGTATCTTCAATACCATTTTAGAAAGCACTTTTGTCTTTATTCAAACATCATAACTCCTTTTCCAGAATCTCTATTACTTTGTGAACTCTCTATTTAACTCTTACCTCAATTTTTAACTGGCTAATTTGAGTAATAGAATATAAACTGTTAGCCTTCTACTCTGCAAAATGATCATCTTAATCAAGATTAATAGCATTAAATGCTTTTGTTAAAAAAATATGCCACAGATCTTATTGTTTCTGGGTATTTCTTAATGTAATACAGATTTCATAAACTGTAATTGAAGTAATTTCCACAGGCTATGATAAGAATGAAAAAAAGACATAATGAAGGAAATAAACCTCTGTTCTTATATCACATAATGTGGGTATACATAATAAAAATCTGAAGGACAGTGATTTAATTGATGATTTTTAAAAAATGCTTTATATTAAACTACATTGCAAAGCAAGATTTTCGTCTTGTTGGTTGAGGTATGGCATTTCTATATTGCTCAGGTTGTTATCAAATGCAGAATTTCCAGCCTAAGTGTTAATGTAACTGCGACTATAGATAGTCATGCCCAGCTGAAAGAAAACATTTTCTAAATAATAACTGATAAAAAATAAATCAACATGTCACCTTTGGCCGTGCCTAGTTCTTCTATGCGTTTAAAAATCTGTTTTGTTTCAGACTGCAGTATACCCACAAAAGGAGTATTCTGAATCTTACCTTCATTGAAGTTAAAATGAAATTACCCTCTTGATTGGCTTGATCTGTTTGGGAGGCATCCAGGCAGTGGGACCGGGTCCTGTGCTCATTGCATGAGTTGGCTGTTTAAAACCTGGGGCTTATACAGGGTCGCTTGGCTCAGCCTGGGAGGAGGGGACTGGACCTGACTGGACTGAGTCTACCAGGTTGATCTCAGTCCTTAGGGGAGGTTTTGCCATGGAGGAGGTGGGAATGGGGGGTGGGCTGGAGGGAAGGTGAGGGGGGCAGGAGGGGGGAGAACAAGGGAATCCGTGGCTGATATGTAGAACTGAATTGTATTGTAAAATAAAATAAAAAAATAAATAAAAGAACAGTTATTGAACAAGAACCACAGTTACAATATCTAGTCTATTTGTATTTGGCAAAATTAAAGAAGATATCCTATCTATCCTAAAAAAAAAATCAGCAATTTACAAACAACAACCAGTTGAAATTACAACTTCAATATTTTTATAGTGATTTACATATATGAGATAAAAATAAAATTTATTTCATGAATTGAAAGTAAGATTGAAAGGATCTTGTTACTCTGAAACAACTGTATACTCCAGAGGGGCTGCAGGAGCTCAGGAAGAAAGCAGTTCAGCCTCCAAAACGTGAGCAAACTGTCTGTACTTCATGCAGCAGTTACTCTCATGAGTCAACTTATCTTTTATTAGAAGTTGCAAGATTTGAGCAAATGCATGTTTAATATAAGATGTGTGTGGAACAAAGTTATATTTCATATTCATTGTCTGTTGAGTTTAAACTGCTTATATGCTGGTTCTCAAAAACAGACAGATATTTTAGCCTTTAAAATACACTTTCAAAACTACCATACAGACCTAAAAAGCAGATATAATTACTGATCTAAAAACACCCATTGCTTTAGTTACATTTGCAATTAAACTTCAGGATATTTGACATGTTTAGATTGTCAGCTGCTGATTATTTTTACTGATAACTCTGAGACAGGAGGTTTTGTAACATTTGATCAACAATCCTGAACCAGTAGCCCTCTCCCTATGTTCAACTTCCATGTTTCAGACCTTTAAGGTTTCTCATGAAATTCAAAATACAGGTTTATGGAACAAGTAAAAATCTAAAAGAAATGGTTTATTTACAACTCATGTCCATGTTTCACTGTAGGCAAAAGTTAGCTTCCTAAGTAAACAATTAAAAACAACCAGATGAACATATGCATAGACAATACAAGAGGTTGAGGGAGATGAAGAGAGAACAGGATCCCATCCAGGAGGTTTTAAGTAGGAATGCCAGGCTTGTAGTTGTATAAGTGAAATATTTGTATTGGTAGAATTTAAACTGTAATAATATTGCTCATCAGAGTACATGAACATTTGTTGAAGTAGAATGGGCAAGCTCACATGTCTCTACTGGTCCTCAAAGAATTGTTGCTTCCAGTCCCTTCACTTAACCACAAGCTTTCAAGTATTTGTTTCCATTTTATTCATGTTACTGTACCAATTAACATTAAAAATAACTCTATGGGAACACAGGTTTCCTCTATCCTTTCTTCTGCTCCTGTATCTGAAGAAAGTTATACATTTCACTACTCTGGGCTTTCAGCACATTGTCTCTTAATTGTCCTCTCATAAGAGGTTGTTGGTGTGAATGCAAGGGAATATAAGAACAAAAATAATTAAATAAAATCAAGAATTATCAAATATATTTAAATCAAAAGCTTGTGGAAAAAAACGCAGCATTGATGGTGCTATCATGCAGGACACAGGGGAGATCAATGCAGGTGTTGTGAAGGAAATTAGTGACCTGAAGTTACTCTGGGGACAAAGAATGGAAAGTGTAACACTGGGTACATGGGAAGACAGACAAGGACAAGGAAAGATGGGGCAATTAGCAAGCTGAGACTGCCATGAAGACAGTTTTGAAGACGACATGCTATGCATGGCAGAAAGTAGAAAATAGTGTGGGAACCAGGGAGCTGAGATGTCCATAAAGGTACAGTATGGAAAGGACCATCCTTTTGGTGTTTGTACAGTGAAAATATTCGTGGACTTTAGATTGATATAAAGAATTATTAGTTTATAGAAATTTTAGTAAGTTTAACAGACCTTGTATTTGGCATTCTGAAATATGGGGCATTTTCATAATGTTCTTTCATAACTACACGTTTGGCCATTTATCATCAGGCACTGTTTAACTCAGTCTGTGCTCTTCTAGACTTGACAGTTTGGGAGAGAGCCTGGTGCAACTAGGCTACATTGTAATGTTGATTTAATAGGGCTCTGGGTCTCAAATAAGAGTGGAAAACATCTATTCTATTATCAGTCCTGTGGTTGCTTTAGGTATTAACATTTGAAGTAAATTATGCCTTAGAGTGGAAATGAATGAAAAAGTCTGTTTGTCCTCTATTAAATATGGGAACACCCATGTCTTTTACTTGATCCTATTCAAAAATATGATCTTATTGGCAAATGAAAGATCTGGTGAAGGTTACTTGTATTTTTAGTAGAATATAAGGTACTGTGTCAAAAGATGATTCAGTCTAGAGCTGAATATTTTATTCACTTGTTCATGCCAATAATTTATTAAATAATCTACAATCTGATTAAAATATAGTCTTTACATACCTATTGAAAAACTATTACAGTGCCTCACTGTTTAAGAGCACTGGCTGCTATTCCAGAGGACCTGGGTTCAAAATTCCCAGGACCCACACGATGGCTAATCACCATCTGTAACTCCTGTTCTAGGGGATCAGAGACACTTTATGGTCTCTGCAGGCATCAGGCATGCATATGGTGCACAGACATGCATGAAAGTTAATATGAAATAAAATAATACTGCAAAATAAAGAAAAATAATCACAAAATAACCGTTAACATTTTAATATGTTAACTAAATAAATTAATTAGAAATCCCTTGTAGGACTTTTGTTTACATTGCATTCTATTGAAATAAAAATTGCCTCAAAGATGGATACTATCAATTTTATTCTTAAAGTTTATAAAAATAAAAATATGGAGGAAGCTAAAGCAGAACAATGTAAAAGAAAATGGAATTGAGTAGTTGTAGGACATTAATATAAGGAAAATATGGATCTGCATAAGTCAAAATAATTATTTCTCAGAAACTTTGGAAGTGTAATTGACCAGGAGAATAATATAACAAATTAACAATTTACTTGATCACTGTTTTTCAAATAGGCATGTGTGGAGCAGGTAATATCAAATTAGGATTTTTGATGTAAATTGCTTTTGGTAGGACGGTCATTTTGACAATATTAAGCCTACCATCACATCAGCATGAGAGGATTCGCTGTCTTCTGGTATCTTTTCCACTTTCGTTTTTCAGCCTCAACATTTTCATTTCTTCATTAGATTTATTCCTATTTTTGAGGCTATTATGAATGGTATAGTTTTCCTCGTTTCTTTCTAACTATGTTTGTTCTATGAATATAGAAAAGTTGTTACATTTATTTCTTATTTCTCTATCATGTTCCTTTGTTGAACATGTTTACCAGCTGTAGAAATTTTCTGGTAGAGTCTTTCAGGTATTCTAGATGTAGAATCATGTGTGCAAATTGAGGTTTTTGACTTCTTCTTTTCCTATTTGTATCTCTTTATATCCTTTATTTGTCTTACAGCGCTACTAAGGTTCCAGGTGCTATATTGTACAGAAGTGGGGAAGGGAATTCTTCTTATCTTATACCTGATTTTAGCTGAAATGCTTTGGAATTTTCTATGTTTAACATGATGCTGGCTATAAGCTTGCTGTATATTGCTCTTATTTTGCTGAGAGAGGTCCCCTGTATCCCTAGACTCTTCAGGACCTTTTTTCATGGATTTTGCCAAAGGCATTTTCTGCATAAGGAACAAGTAAATGGATGGAGCTAGAAATAATAATTCTGAGTGATGTAACACGGACCTCAGAAAACAATGCAGCATGTTTTCCCTTATTTGTGGATATTAGTTTATAGTCTTTAGATATATGTGTTTAATTTTGAATGCCCATAGGGATCAGGAAGGTACCTAGACAGGGGGTAGGATTTCAAGGTCGATGAAATAATACACAATGATATAAATGATTAAAGAGAAATGAGGGAACCAAAGAGGATAAATGGAATTGGGAATGGGTTCAGTGGGGAAAAGTAAGGAATAGAAGAAAAAGCATGAACACTAAAAACATTTTCAAAAGTTAAATAGAAACCTACTACTGCAGAATATTTCTAAAATAATTGAAAAGCATTTTGATGGAGTTATATTATAAGGCAATAAAAATGCCTCTACTATACAACACAGTCTAGCAAATAAAAACCCCAGTACCAGGATTGAGTTATATCTTTTAGAGGTATCAGTGAGGTCATACAGACTCCAAACCATTATAGCCTGTTGCTATTGCTCTTTTTTACCCCCTACCCCCAGTACTTGATATTAAGACCCTATTGCTGAAGATATCAAATGTTTAAATCACAGAATATGGAGAAAATACTCTGGTGTTAACTTTGAAGCTTCATTAGTAGTAGTTAGCTTTCATGGTGCTGTAAGAAGATATATATGTTATCTAAGAAAAAAGTTATAATTGATTTTATCTATTTGTGAACTTTCTAAGCTATGATAACAATATGCCCATTAGTGCAATAAAGGAATGAATATCATAGGAGTAACAAACCGCTTTATGATTGAATTTGAGGATTACTTCACAATATAGCACCACTATCAGGGCCAAGAACTTAAGGCTATACAAGTCATAACTCTTCCCTAGGAGAGAACTTACTACTATTATTCTGCTAGGTAGTCATACTAATTCCTAATGACTTATACCCTTGGATTAGTGTATTGCTCAGTCTTCATCAGAGAATCATCTTTTTGCAATAGATGACAACATAGAGATCCATACTGATCAAGTGGGGAGAATAGGAGACAGTAGAATATTCATTCTTTTTGAGACAGGGTTTCTCTGTGTAGTTCTGGCTTTCCTGGACTTCAGAAAAAGCTATCCTCAAACTCACAGAGATCTGCCTGTTTCTGCCTCCCAAGTGCTGGGATAAAAAGCATGTGCCACCACCACCTGACTAGAATGTTCATTCTTAAACGTGATATCTATTATACCTCCTCCTTTCAAGTTTCAGGGACCATGATAAAGGAAATAGTGGATAGACTGTAAGAGCTAGAGGTAGCGGATGACTAAAACAGAACAATGTTTTCTGGACATAATAGGGCATTTTCACATAGGAACTCACAGCAGTTATGACAGTCTGCATAGACCTGTGCACACTGAAGCTAGATGAAATCCCAACAAGGAAGGGTGAGGTAGGTGGTCATGTAGTCCCACCATTAGTTGATGAGTTACTGGGATTGATAGCTGTTGAGAGATGAGAGTCAGTTTTCTTTAAGGGAGTGATAGCTGGTAGATCTCCTATGCTTGACTGGATGTCCACAAACCCAAAACTATACCATCATCACAAATTATGCTTGGTATCTTTTTGAAAATATAAGGATATAAAGTTGTGTGGATAAGGAAGGGGTGATAGAAATAAATGAAGTTTGGGTAGGTGGATAGATGTGGTCAAAATATGTTATATAAAATTTTCAAAGATTTAATTAAATGCTTTAATCATTTTAGGTTATCATAGTTGAATCCATGCCATTACCTCTATGCCAGGGACCAGTACCAACAGCTGAAAACTCCCAAGCGTATGTAAAGTGTCAGAGGGAAGAAGTGAGTCAGGTACGATGATCAGAAAAATCTTGCAGCCTGACTGACTAGCAATCAGGTTGTTTTTTTATTTATACAGATTCATAAGACAATGTCAGACTCATGGTTTTTTCAAAAGATACAAATTACATCATTTTGTCTCTGGACATATGTTTGATTTTCTATAACATGTCTAGGGTTGTGGGTTCAGTTACAATTAATGGATAAAGATAGAGTAGATTTTGCTTTTATTGTAGTCTCATAACTATTTCAAAGAATCTGTAGACTATTTTTGTTGGGGCAAACATACTTAATATACAACAGCCTGTTTCCAGGCTGGAAGGGTTTGTGGTTTCAAAAATCTAGGTAAATAGAAAGTATTTCAACCATTTTAGGTCTATCAGTTCTTAGAGTACAAAGTGTTATTCATTAATTAGCCTGTCACTGAACTTTTAATTTTCTAGGTGCATACCCTGCATATTCTCTTACTTAGTATGTTACTTATTCAGCAAACTCTGAGCATAATCTAAGAGGAGGCCTCTAAATGCTGCCAAATTTCCTGGTTAGTTGGAGCTCGTCAGTCTTCTTTAGGTTTACATTATTTTAATTATCCTGTTTGAATATGCTTATGGGTGGATGTACCATGAAAACCCTGGAGTCATGGCCTCATAAAGAAAGTTTCTAGCATCTTTGTGCTTATCATGGTCTCTGGTGCATAAGGAAAAGTTCCAAATAGGGTCAGATAAAATGATCTCCCTAAAAGCGGGAGGGGGAAAAGGTTCAGGAATTTCCTAAAGAGACTCAGACACAATTTTCTGGGTGAAAAACATTAAATGAATTAGAATGTAGAAAGTGCTCCCCGCCCCCCAAGCATTCAACAAGCAGAGACCAAAACCCAAAGTAAAAGATAGGACAACAGTGATAGTAGCATTCGGGGAAACATGCCAGACCGCTGCACTGGCTTCATGACACTCGACATTTCCAGTGGATATGGCTGTGCCACCTCTGGGATCTTTTTTTTCTGTGCTATAACTTTATAACACACAGCTTGGATGGTAGAACCACTGTATATGGTTTCACATAACCAGCTGGGTGTACAAGTCAGAGAGCAAAGATGTGTCTTAGCTCAGTTACTTTGGGCTGTTCACTTGCTGTCATTTAAGTCACTGGCAAATTATTTTTACTAAGTTCATTTGTGGTGATATTTTATTTGCGCTCTAACAAATAAAACTTCTCTGGGGATCAGAGGACAGAGCCAACCACTAGATTAGATATAGAGGCCAGACAGTGATGGCACATATAACCTTAATCCTATCATTTGGGAGGCAGAGATCCATCTGGATCTCTGTGAGTTCAAGACCACAATGGGAACAGAGCCAGGCATGATGGCACACACCTTAAATCCAAGCACTTGAGATCTCATGTCTTTGCTTGAGAAGGACACATGCCTTTGATCCCAGGAAGTGATGGCAAGAAGAAGAAAGGTATATAAGGTGTGAGGACCAGGAAGCTAGGCTTTTAAGAAATTCAACTGAGACCCTCAGGGTGAGGACTCAGAGGTTTTCAGGCTGAGGATTCATGGATACAGGATAGGCTGAGGAGTTGGCGAGGTGAGGTTGGCTGTGGCTTGTTCTGCTTCTCTGATCTTTCAGCTTTCGCCCCAATATCTGGTTCTAGGTCTTTTATTAATAAGACCATTTAGCAATTTGTCTCACACTCATTGAAGACAAAAAGAAACAGATTATGAACAATTTACTAAAATTCAGTGATAGATTAATTTTAAGACTTTCTGGAGAAATAATTAAAATATCAATAAAACACTAAGAAACATCGAATAAATAGGATACAAGCATATTGTTTGCAAAAGATATATAAAAAGGAATGAATTATACTACATCTTTCCTGATTTTTTAATTGGTAATACAATTTAGAGCTTCATGTGTGCTTGGCAAATGATCTACCACTGAGTTGTCACCCCAGCCTTATCTTAGATTTAAATAGCATAGTGATGGTGATAGATTTCATGACTAGTTGAGTAATAAATTGCTAAAAAAATTGATACTCTTAGCAAAGCATATACATTAAAATTTTATTTTATTTTTGTTCCATTTTAAAAATATACATACAGAAAAAACAAAGTGTATCAATAAAGTTATTAATTATAAAATTTCTATTCTGAGCCATATTGAAAACAAAGTATTCCATGTGCAAATGAATCATTCCTTCAGTCACTCCATTCTTAAACTTACTTTGGTGAGCAGGTTTGTAGTGGGTAGTTGTTCCAGCTTTGACCTGGAAGTACTACCCCTAGTGAGGCTTCTGGTAACTGCCACACCTACCTATGACCTGCCCCTGGGCAGGGCCGAGATAGGAGCCCTTAAGACCTGAGATCTGGACGTGCCAACTGTCCTGGTTCCGTTTGATTCTGGATGCTAGATGGCAGACCCAGTCAGAGTTCTTCAGCGAACCCTGCTGGACTGCACTTCACCTCTTCTGGAGCCTGTAACCAACCCCTTTACTGACTGTAAGTTACCCCAAAATAAACCTCCTTTTTAACTATGTGGAGTTGCCTTGTTAATCCCCACAATACAGGTTTACAACTACTTACTAGGTATAGGTTTCCTAATTTCACCAACAGTTTTATTTATTTAAGAAAATTAAGTTAATGGCCATTAAGGTGAATATCATATTTAACCATATCCAATGAACTAAAACTTTGTGCTTTTTTTAAAAGACCTAAAGATAATTTTATAAATCAATCCCACTTATAAGATGTTACATAGCTATAATATAAATCTATATACTCCTATCATTATGCAATTATAATTATATAGATTAATGAGTTTCACTGTATTTATAAGTATATATTTGTTCCAATATTTTCATAATCCAATAAATATTCGAAATAAGATGTTTTTATGTTTCCATTATTGTGTGACAATTGACATTGTATATGAGTCACCAGTATTCAAGTGGGGAATTCCTCATTTATTTTTGATATGGAATAAAATGACATTTAGCTGTCTGGAATTAGCCTAAATAATTGTTTAAAATGTTTTAAATATTAGCTCAAACATAAATCTATAAATTTATGTTTATGTCATGTTATGTTATAGATTATAAAAACTAACTCATTGATACAAAACCATAATCCATTGATACCAAATGCAAACAAAATGCTCTGTTTCTGGATTCCCCCGCCCCCCTCTCTCTCTCCACACACACACACACACACACACACACACACACACACACACACACCTCTTAAGGGAGCCCCAGTGGTTTAACTATGTACCCCAGAAGCCATGTGTTAAAATCTAATGCCTGAAGCAACAAACCCAGGCTACTCATCAATTAATGATATAGTTAATAAACAGCTTGTGGCTCAGAGTCTGATTTCTTTCTCCCATGGCCTCTTCACCTTTTTGTCTTACTGTAATGAGATGGTACAGTACAAAGACCCTTCCTAGATATGGATGCCAGACTGTAAAATATAAATCTTTGTTCTTTATAATAATCTCCAGCACTCTGTTACAGCAGCAAAAAAGGAAGAGGTGCTCACTGGTATATATTGGCAGGAAAGTCTCATACTTAAATTCTGTTGTCATAATGACAGCAAGGGTAAAGTCCACTGGCAAATAATGAGAGACTTGCAGGCCAATGCACACTAGCTCTGGAGGCAGAGTCAGGAAACCAGTAGATTTCAAGGTGACTCAAGCCAAAATGCTAGTTTATTCCATCAGAAAGAATTGTAGGTGCCAGCATGCTATTTATAGTGCTGAAAGGTTTAGTCTGCGAAAACCTTTCATCATGTAGAGAAGGAGATGTCTACATTCTGCTCTGCTTACTGTGTCTTAGAGACCAAATGCATGACCTTGGGGTGTCAGTTAACCTGCCAACTCATTACCTACTGGCTCCCTGAAAGAAAAACAAAGGAAGAAGCAGGCACAGAACATAAAAATGACAACAAATGACTTCACACTGCTTTCAACCTCTCAAACTACATTTTAAAGGCTAAGCATGCTTTCCCTGGCATCCGGGCTTTTTCATTCCTTCTCTGAAATCCCCCTCCCTTTGGCCATGTGGCTGCTGGTCGGCTTCCATTGCAAACAGCATGGCTTTCTCTCTTTGTCTTCTCCATCTCCCTTCTGCTGGCAACTGTGAAGATTGACGGTTTGTCTAGAGTGTCTTCTCTTAAAATACAATAAAGTTGTCCATGGGCTTCAAAACAAAGAAGCAAATATCCAAAGACTATAAAGCGGGTATGGTATCATATGTTCAAAGAGCATAGTAAAATCTCAAATCAGGTAATTTTTTTTTTTTACTTAATCTATTATACTTAGACAATTATTGTATGAGATCATGTAATGATCAAAATCCATGTGTTGAAGCCTTAGTCTCATTTGTAAATGTTCCTCAAACCCCCACCGCTGTCCCAATGGTAAAGCCTGTAAGGAAGTAACACACAACTTAAAAGAAGGTACAGGTGGGTCCCTGATGAAAATTGTGTCACTAGGAAAAAAGATGTGTGAACGTGCTCTGACTTTCTCACCTCCCACTTACGAAAGCATGCGCAAAAGAAGGGTCAGGTGAGCACACAGAAAGGTAGTGGCCACCCACAGATTGAGAGAAGGCATGTCAGAATGCAGCCTACTTCTTGCGCTTCCATTTCAGATTTTCCCAGCATTCAGGACAGTGAGGCATGATTTTTCTGCTGTTTAAGTCACACAGTTGGTTAGTGGTTGCTTTTGTTATCAGAGCCCAAGAAGAGTAATATAGCTAAAAATGGATCTCTTTAAATAAGACAGCACAAAGCTATTTTTGAAGAAAAATGAAACAGGATTTTCTAGTAAGCCACAATAAAATTTTATTCAGACAAAAAAAAAAGAAAGAAAAAAAGAAATAAACTCAGATCAAGCCTGTGTGGTGACACAAATATATCTCAAACACAGAGAGGAATGGACATCAGGGTCCTGAGGTTGAGGATGGACAGCCTTGGCTCCATAGTGAGACTGTCTCAAAATGAAACAAAAGAGTAACAATCATAAATTAAGAATGCAAAGTCAGTTCAAAGACAGGCGAGTAAGGGTGATTTTTAAGAAATCACATCTGAGGAAAAACTAAAGAAATTTTTCCAATGTAAGATATTGTCATATAGAGTAATACATGTTGCAGGGTATTTGATCACACTGACACCCCAACACTGTGTTAATAAAGTTAACCTTGAATCAGGGGGTGGAGCGAGCAGCTGGCTGACTGGAATTAGCCTCTGGGAAGCCAGGAACACAGATAGAGAAGATACACAGGAAGGAGCAGGGCGGGACTTAGAGATTTTGTGATCTCTTTGATCTGGGATGTGAGGAGAAAGAGGCTCTTCCTGGATCATTGGTAAAACAGGGAAGATCAGCTGGTCGCTCCTCATCCACTTCTTTGATCTATCAGATTTTCATCCCAATATCTGACTCCTAAGTCTTTATTGGTAAGAGAACACCTTAGATTAAAAACAACAAATATATATATATATATCTATATATACCTATATATATAGATATATATATATATATATAGATATATATATGTATTTATATAAAATGCAGTAGGTGTATATTTGAGATCTCTGGGACATTCTGGCCCTTCTACTTTGGATGCTGCAAAGTTCAAAAAGGTTTCTAAAAATAAGAATGCCAATGTCATGTGTCTCATACTTTATCCATTCATGTATCAAATAGTGCATATTTAAAGAAATTAAACCTTATTTTGAAGGGGTTTCTGAAGAGTTGTGAAGCTAGTAGAGAGGCCCTATGTAGAAATTCATAGAATATTCTTTCACTCGCTGTACTGGTACAATACCCTCACAGCTGAAACGTTGGTATTGATGTGCCATTAACAACTGAAGCCTTCACTTTATTTAGCTCCCTCATTTGTCACACAGTGCCTTTTATTTCCATTCCAGACACCAAACCCTGAGCCTCAGTACAATCAGCAGTTGTGTCTTTCCAGGCTCCTCTTGATGATCACAAACCATCGATTGTTCTCCAGTGTCTGATTATCTTGACAGTTTCAAGATGCACTGGACTTTTGTTTTAGAGATTGTCCATTAGAGGACTTATGTGATCTGGTTTCCTCTGGTCATGGAAAGGTTGTAGATTTGAAGAAGAAAATCACAGTTTTCTATTAAGATTACAAATATGCTCAAGATGGTTTTTGTATGTTTGTGAGTGACATTGGTAATTCTTTGATTATTAAATAACAATGTATTTGAGAAAGGGAGGGTGATGGAGATGGCCCAGTCAATAAAATACTTATTACCAACACCCACGCGGAAACTGCACATAGTGACACTGAGTGTTTGGAGAGCAGTAGATCCAAAAACTCCATGGCCAGTTTTGCAACAGTGAATTCCAGGCTCATCCAAAGACCCTGTCTCAAAAAAAAAAATGAGATTAAGAACAATAGAAGAACATGACCTGTGCCCACATCTTGCCACAAACACCTGCATGTATGTGCACACATACAAACAGTCATGTGCATGAATATTTTGAAAAGAACAATAATTATCCAGTTATCCACTTGCATTATTACAAAAAAAAAACCCACATGATATCAGCTAATGCCTTGTGAGCTTTGAAAGAAGGTCTCTACTGGAGACCAATGAGGGTATGGTGTGTGCTTTATCAATTAGTGAAGGACTCCACTAGAGACCAAGTAAGGTAGAATGTATGCTTCATCAATGAATATTCAATTTCCTTATGGAGAAAAGTGATTTTGTGTGAAGAACATCTGGGATGACTGTGCTCATGGCACGGTTTTCAGTGCAGATCAAGAACTAATGGGTTTTTTTTAAAAATTAAAGAGTTTAAGAAGGTTATTTCTCACTTTATTTTCTGTAGACATTAATAATAGAATGACCAATTTTATACTAACTAAGCTTCATCAGTGTTACAGTTCTCAAGAACAACTCCTCTGTTTTGACTTTGTGCTTTATACAGTATGGCCAGTTCTCTGCTTAGTAGGGAGCAAAGCTCTGGTTCCTGTGTTCACATAAACACAATACTTGGTTAAATATATATATATATATATATATATGTAATATATATGTATGTTTAGAAAATATATTCAGAAAAAGGATTATTTGAAAAGGCTTCTAAAATGTTTTGACTGTGGAGATTTTACATTGGTTGAGTATAGTTAAAGCCGTCTTGGCTCACAGGAGTGGAAAAGAAAGAATGTTATTTAGAACGAGCATCACTCTGTAGGTACTAATGAGATAAATGACCTTAGAGACCTTTGAGCTAGGACCCCAGAGGGCCTGAACAGCCTGTGTCACAGTTCAGGGACTAGCTCCATGACTTTATTTTGCTTTTGGTGCTGAAAACTACTCAAAGGAGACACATTTGGGAGCTCATTAATCATTTTGACACATAATAGGTCAGTGTAATATAAAACATTAGTGAATACAATGACCTTGACAGTCAGTGCCACTTATTGGGTGTTTTTAGGTTCATTTGTTCAAGTAATGAATAGTATGCCAAAGAGTAAGATCTGGAAATCCTAAAAGCAAAGGATTCTGTCTCCTATTTATGACAAATAGGCCTAAAACTCTCTTTTTCTGTCTTTGCAGTCATTGAAAATGATTATCAAGAGAAATAGTTAGATATAACTTTGTATTCCAGTGGAGTAACAATTGTAAAGGACAAATGTTCATAAAATTCCACATAAAAAGCATGAGTAAGTCATTGGTGTGAGGTTTTGTGTTTCCTGTTCTTCGTGAGAAAATTCTGTTGGATGAATGGCATGTGTGATACCAGAAAAGATGTGTTCATACTTTCTCTACAGTGTGATCAATGTCTGTCAACAATAGGCATGGCACAGACAGTTCACTAACCACAGGACAAAAATACAATTTAAGTTGTACTAGAACCCAATAGCCAGGCCAAATTCTCATGTCATTTCAATTTCTGATTTTGGGTGCTGTCTATGAGTAAAACAGTAACACAGAAAGCCAGAAAGGTGAGCAACCAGTTTACCAATAGAAGATTTAAAATACAAGCTTGGGTGCTGGTTGGAAGAGAGAACATAAAAGCAGCAGCATTTTCATGGGCAACACGGTGGAAGCCTGTTGCCTTGCACACTGCTCAGTGCTATCTGGCAGCTGATAAGGAGGTGAAGGAAGCCAGCCTTGAGTCTCTCCTCTATGACTCACAGAGCCAAGCATGAGTGTACAGCAGTGAACAGCCTACAGACCTGCACCTCTTGGAGCTTGTGTTTCTTTTGTTCTGCTGTATTTCGTTTTCTGTTGGTTTCCTTAAAGTCTGAATGGTCAGCTAGTCAAATCTTTGTTTTAGTGATGGGTGAGTATAGGTGTGTAACCTCAGTACCTTGTTCCAAATAGTAAAGTTTTATTTGTGGGAATAGCAGAAGATGCTCTTGTCCTCCAGATAAAGCTACATCCTATGATTTGCCTCTTTTGAGTGTGTATTTTTTCTCTCCCTTCTCTAGCCTTACAATCTTAAAGCCCATCTTCTGTTTAAATTTGTTCCATGTATTTTTTTGCTTTGAAAGGCTTAAGAAAAGTAATTAACTTCCAGCTTGCTCAAGCTTCTTTTTTCCTTTTGTTTTTCTGTACAGGTATGTATCCAAGTTCTTTCTGGAACTGAAATTAATATGTTCTTTTATGAACTAATGTCCAGAGATGTCTAAATGAGACTGTTATAAAACCAAATCCAGAGTACTGTATTTCTTCAAGTGTGCTAAGACACAAATATAGACTGTTCTGGGCCGTAAATCACACCTTAATGCAATTAAAACAATACTAAATATGGTGTTCATCAAAAATAATTTAACTTCCACTTTATGAATCAATCTGACATGGCATTCCTCTGGCTGAGTGGGTCTTAAGTCCCATAGAGAGCTGTTAATTACCACCAAGGTATATGTGCCTCTATTGTACTGTAGGTTTTTTTTTGTTGTTGTTGTTTTTGTTTTTTTGCCATTCTGGACATTGATGTGGTTCCTAGGCATCACAGCTGGGTAGATGTCTTAGTCACTGTTATATTGCTATGAAGAGACACCATGACCAAGGCAACTCTTATAAAAGAAAGCATTTAATTGAGGGCTTGCCTACAGTTTCAGAGGTTAGTTTATTATCATCATGGCCAGGAGCAGGATGGCAAGCAAGTGTAGTGCTGGAAAAGGCACTGAGAGCTCTGTGTCTTGATCTAAAGGCAGCAGGAAGAGGAAGAGACTGAGTCTGGTGTGGGCTTTTTTTTTTTGGTTGGGGGGGTTTCGAGACAGGGTTTCTCTATGTAGTTTTGGTACCTGTCCTAGATCTCACTCTGTAGACCAGCCTGGCCTCAAACTCACAGAGATCTGCCTGGCTCTGCCTCCCAAGTGCTGGGATTAAAGGCGTGTGCCACCTCCGCCCAGCTGGTGTGGGCTTTTGAAACCTCAAATCCCATCCAAAACAATATACTTCCTCCAGTAAAGCCACACCTCTAGTCCTTCTAATACTTTCAAACAGTTTTACTCCCTGGTGACTAAGCATCCAAATATATGAACATATGGGAACCATTCTCATTCAAACCACTACAGTAGTTTGTTGCTTCCCTCCTTTAGAAACTCCCATGGTGTCTTCTGGTACTATGAAACCTAGTCCTCAAGGAGGACCACTGAGGTCAATTCCATCTGAGGGATCTCTGAGCCCTGTTTCTGAAGTGTATGGTGTCTTCAGCAGTACAGACTTGACTTCCCACTTAGGGCTTCACCAAAGGCAATAGGCTGTATGTTCTGATAGTTTCTTAGAAATCCCTGGCCAGCGACTCAAGGAAAGCTTTGTCATACCAGGTGTTGGGGTTTTTGTTAGGTGGTCTTTGGCTCTTGGAGGGAGCACCATCAGCCCAGATGAGAAAATTCATTAAAATTGTACATGTATTTTAATACACCAAATTGTGTGCATTATAGTCTTTTTTTCCTAGGTACATAGTTAATAGTACGATTCCTTGTTGTTGTTTTTTTGTCCGTTCATATTGTTACTTTACCTACCACCCATCTTCTGCTATATTTAGTTCACACTCCTTTCCTCAAGGAGCCTCCCCTATCCAAGTTCCCCTATTGGATTAAAATTGTATCCTTCCATTTCCCTTTACCTGCCTACTACTTTCTTCTGTATTTACTTTGTCTTCTCCTCCCTAAGGAGCTCCCCTTTGTAACCTGGCTAACTAATCAGTGCTACTGAAATCGTAGTTATTGGAGGAGAATCTGCAATCAATAACTTCTTAAAGTAGCATAATCCTCAATAACAACAAGCTATACGCATTTGTCCTTATACCCACAGATGAGTGTAGTCTTTATCCCTCTTCAAGGAAACTTCTCTTTGGAACAGATGGAGATCATTACAAAAAACAAAACAAAACAAAAAAAAAAAAACCACACACACACACACACACACACACACACACACACACACACACACACATACACACACAAAACATAACCAATCAAAATGCAGAGTTGTGGAGCTTAGTGCTAATGGATACATCTACAAAACACCCTCACACCTAAGGCTCAGGAAACGTTATGGAAGAGGAGGCTGAAAGATTGTAAGAGCCAGAGGATGAGGAGCTATGCTGTGATATTTTGTCTCCTAGTAATATCAGAAGCTATACCTGCAAAGTCTCAGCAACATGACTGCCCAAACCTGAGCTCAACAGGAAGACACCAGTGAATATGTCAAAGTGGTTTAGGAAAAGATCACAAGGCTTCAACCATAGTGAAAAAAAAATATAGGCAACCGGATAAAGCTGGGATTAGGAGAGATAATCCTCCCCAGGGAAGAGCACACCAATCGATTGTCTAATGCCAAATGATCAGCCCTGAAAATATACATATATGTAACATTATATGGGGTCTTTAGGCTATATTTAGGAATAAATATATCTATATACAGTTACACATTTGTGTGCAATAACAATTGATGAATAAAGAGACCGTGAATTTAAAGGAAAATTGGAAGAGGTATATAGGAGGGTGGTTCAGATGGAGGAAAGTGAAGGGAGAAATGTTATTAAAATATAATTTAAAAAGTGAAAAATAATCATTCTGGGAAAATCTCCAAATACATGGAAATTGAGCCACCCTTATATAAGTCATATAAAAGTCAACAGGACATCTTGTGTGGGAGGGGATAAATACATTGAACTAGACAAAATTCAAAATTTAAAAGCTGTAACTGAAGCAATGTTACTCTGCTCAAAGCAGATGCCAGTTCGCCAAATGATTACATCAACAAATCTTAAATAATCTAAACCCACTTTTTGATGCTCAGACGGGAAGAAGAAGTAAGCTGGGCTCAATGTAATTCAGAGTTCCAAATGCCCATGCTATCAGAGGCTTTCTGAAAAGGCAGAAATGAGTAACACTCCTTTATCTTAATTGTAATCATTTATTTATGTGGTAGAAAAGTAATGAAAGCAAAAGACTGCTTGCATAACTAACTAGCCCGTTGTACGAAAATAAATGCTCTTATTCTCTAGTCCATTTAGAAATGTCTGTTTATGGGAAATAACAATGCTGTAACCACTCAAACTGTGGATCTTAGATTCATTCACTGCTGAATGATTTGGCTTTAGCCAATTTTATATTATTCTCTGGAGTATATTATAATAATAAAGAGCCCACTGAATCCTAATATTAGTGTTTTTAAAGACCTCTGTTAATAGAGATTTACTGAGTAAACTAATACATATTTTTGTGGTTCATGTGCATAGACATAGCCAAAAGTACTTTTTGTGTTTATAATAATGTAATAATCCAACTGTTTCTTGTCAATGTACTCAGACTTACAGAGAAAAAATAAGTTTCAAAGACAACACAGTCAGACTGCCATATTTATGTTCCATGCCCCTGAAGACTGATATGGTATTGCTTAAAGATCTCTGTACTTTAGAAGAAGGGCTTCCAAGAGTGTTTCTGAGGTGAAAATTACTCATGTGAAAGGAAGCTTTGTCTTAAACCTTCTGATTAAACAGGGAAACACAAGCAGATTCAGATGAAACTGGAGCATAAACAATACCTTTATGATTATTATCTTTTCAGTAAGATGCACACAGAGATCTTAGTGGGTTCAATAAATAGGGTACTATAAATTCTGCTTTTCACTTATATCTACTCATTCCTATACTGGGAATGAGAAGGAGCATAGCCCAGAGCCGAGAAATCCAGACTAACAGGCATTTATGCAAGCAAATGTTCACATGTCCCTTTGCATGCTTCTTCTCATTTATGTTCTTTTCCATAACTGTCACTGTGTTCTATCTCATATTTAGACATGTAGGCTAAACTGCTTCTTCATCTGTTTGTCTTTCCTCCTGTGTATTCCTTTATCCATGTTAAAAACCATCAACTGATTGTAAAGGTCACTAAGTGGGTGAAGTCTTGCTGTACCAGCATGAAGACCTTCATCCAGATCCCCAGTACCTATTTGAAAACAGAATGCAGCCATGAGCATCTGCAACCTCAGCCAGGGCAATGGAGATAGGGTCCCTGGACCTTACTGACATGTAAAAATGGTAAATTTAGGGAAACATCTCAACATTGACCTCTGGTGACAACAGGTGTAAGCACAGATACATGTTCCTGTACCCACATGGGCACACACATGAACCCCCACACAATTCTTAAGTTAAATTTTCAAGACTTTCTCATCCTTTATGTCAGCCCAAGACAGAAGCCATAAGTGGTCACTGTGAGAACATTTACATTCCCTAGAAGTGAAAGATAATCTTCAAAGCAGAACAGTCATACTCATTAAAGTCCAGCCCCGACAAGTACTTCAAGTAGAAGTCATTGTTTCCTGAAGAAGTATGTGAGTCGATGATGGAACAATTAAATAGAGCTTAGGAAAAGCATGAAATTATTTTCTCTAATATAAAATAAAAAGGTTCCCTAGCCATCTAAGCCTATTTACAGCCACACGATTTAAATGATGAATGAGATCCTGAGAGTCAGTAATTGCTGCCTTTCAGGTAGGCAATTTTAAGCCACTGGCAAATGGCTACTTTTAGAAACTGGAGAGTGACAGGATCCGTTCAGGAAAGTTGACGTATAATTAGCCTTCAGTACTGAGCCTTCTGAGAAGAGAACCTGGTGGTCATGGCAGGGGTCATGGTTGAGACTTGAGGTGAGAGAGCATTATGAGAGATAAGAGAGAGTACATCGTCATTTCAGAGACATGGCTGAGCCTTAAAGAGAAGGAGGAGCTTCATTAAGTGGGAGAGCTTGAAGTCAGGGCAAAAGAGATAGCATCCAAGATGAATGATGAATGGAGACACTGAGAAGAAAGAGTCTTTACAGAAATCCTCAGAACAATAGAAAAAAATCTGACTTTTATATGTTGGGGATAGAAAATTTTACAAAACATGACTCATTTTTTTATATGCTACGTGAATAAAAATCATTGAGAGTCAGGAACAAGATAGGAATATAAAGTTGGGGCTACTGGGCCACGGAAAAGTGTGGTTACCTGTCTGCTCCAGAGATACTATTGCAGCCAGTACACACTAAATTTTTCTCAGGTTGTTGGATTTGGCATTATGAAGTGAGTGTCTTAAGGGGACAGGCCCACAGCCTAACGTACACTAAGAGGCAAGCTAAATTAAAGCCAATGTAATTCAGGATGATGCCAGCAATCTCTTTCATATATTTGCCAGAAGTAGAGTTTTACCTGCCAAAGGGACTCATACATCACTATATTAATTATGAATAACAATTTCTAAACACATTGTTTGGGTCTTTAAGGAAGACCATTGAGTAAGCTTACAGAGTGGAATGAGGTACTAAATGTGAACTTGCAGTCTATTGGCATGCCCTCATTCTTTTCTTGAATACTTTTCTGTGTCTATTTTTCTGCTTTAGATAGTTCTTTGTGACTTCCTAAAAACAGTAAAGGGAAAAAATTGAAATATCACCACTACAATTCAGTTAGTTTGGGTCTCTCCGTTACTACATGTCTCCCATTTCCTCTTCACAGAGCAACATAATGCCATAAACTTTGGAATCTATGCCTTTGATGTTTAGACTTATATCACAAAATTATTTCACAAAATCAACCTTAACTTTTGAAATTCATTGACTTTCACAGGAGTCAATAAATTAAAAGTATAAACTATCATGTGTTCTATTATGAGGAGAGCTAAGTACAGTGCATCAGGCTTTTGCTAGTACAAATTCTAAAGAACACGCCAGATATGCTGCGATATTAAATACCTAAAAATTATTATTCTAATTAAGAATGGTAGATGGAGAGGGAACAAAACACCCTTTAAAATACAAACCTAAATATAAACCACATGATTGCAAAGACTTACCATCAAGCTACTTTAAAATGTAAAACTCTATACTCCTAGGACAGTAAAAGCAGTGATTTGCTTGTCTGTAATTTCCTTGATAAAACTCAGATACGCATACAGAAAATGTATGTAAGAGAGAATGCTGCATGGCTACGGAGGTTTAAATGAGGATGGCCCTCATAGGCTCATATGTTTGAATGCTTGGTCCCAGCTGACAGTATGGAAGTGTGTAACTAGGGGTGAGAGTTGGGATTTCAAAAGCACATGCCATTTCCAGTTGGTATCTCTCTGCTCCTCCTTTCTCTCCATCTCTCTTTGCCTTGTGCTTGGGGATCAGAGGTAAGTTCTTAACTGCTGCTCTAGTGCCATACCTATCTATGGCTACTATATCTCCCACTATGGTGGTCATACATTCTAACCCTATGGAACCATGAGCCCCAAATGAAATGCTTTCTATTTCAAGTTGTCATCATCATGGTGTTTTGCCACTACAAGAAGTGAGCTCTTACTGTGACAGAGCTTCCTATGCTGCTTTTGGAGGAATGAGGAAGACTTTGAGATTTTGATGAGGAAAACTGTGGAACACTGAAAGAGGGGCTTGGAAGACAGTAGTGATGAGAGCAATGTGGGCGATGAAGGCCCAGCTGGAGAGATGTTAGAGGGAAGTCATATTAGCAACTAGGCTAGAGAAAACTCTTATGATCATTTTGCCAAAGAATAAGGATACTTTTTTCCCTTGTCCTAAGAATCACCCTGAGGCTAAATTGAAGCATTTGGGGCTAATTTCATTGGCAGAAGAGTTATCAAGAGAGACTAACATTGACTCTGTGTGTGGTTATGAGAGGTCTCTCTTTTGCAGATCAACAATGAAAAAGAGCAAGCAAAGCACAAAGAAACACAGAAAGTACAGTTTGAGGACAAAATGAGCACTGGGAAATTTTACGTTGGAGCTACGGTTTGTGCTGAAATAGATAAGGAGAACTGGAATAAAGGAAGTGGTGCTCTCAGGACTGGACCTCACAGGACCAATCCTGCAACTCCTGAGAAGAAAAAGACCAAGGAATTATCTGTTCCCAAAGAGCAACAACAAATCAAACTTACCCAACTGTAGTTCCAGGAAGAGACCAGGCTCCATCCCTGACAGGCAGCAGAACTTGGCAACGTCAGTGATATGGTTCAGGCTTTAGACTCATGAAGGATACTGGAATAATGAGGTTTTGCAGTCTTCATCAATAGTTAAGAAAAGATGACAAAGCCAGGCATGTGTCAGGGTTGTCCTTACATGGATGCCCAGAAAGGACATTTTGTGAACTATAAAAGTGAAGCCTAGATTATCATGGGGACCCCAGAATGTTGGAGATGCCAGAACCATAGGTTGTCACCTGAGGAGAGCTGTAAATAGAGTGTAACAAGACCAAGAACAGAAGTGTGTTCAAGTGAACAAAGCTGGAAGATGTTGGAGATAAAGGGAACCATTTAAACTTTGTGATGTGGGATTTGTAGTTTGTCCTTACAGTTTTCAGTCTTTCTTAGGACCTATGTTCCCTCACTAAGCCTACTTTCCTCCCATTGGAATGATAATGTATATTTTGTGTCATTGTATTTTGGAAGTATGTAATTTGATTTTTTGGCTTTTTCCTGTTTTATTTTATTGTGGTTACAATTAAGAGATTGCCTTGAGTCTCAGAAGAGACTTTGGGCTTTTAAACAGTCTTAGTAATGAAAGACTATGGGGACTTTTGAAGTTGGGCAACATGCATTTTCATTGTGATATGGCTATAAGCTTATGGAAACCAGAGAGTAGAATGGTGGTTTAAATGAGAATGGACCCTATTAGCTCATATAATTGAATGCCTGCTTCCTAGTTGGTAGAACCATTGAGGAAATAAAAGGAGGTATGACCTCATTAATAGAGCTTTATCACTGGAGGGTGAACTTTGAGGTGGCAAAAGCCCACACAATTCCTAAGTAGCACTCTCTCTGTTCCTCATGATTGTAGAACAGATGTATGCTTATAGCAACTGCTTCACTACCATGCGCAAGCTCTGCTGCAGGATTTGCTCTCCTGCAAATGTTGGTCACAGACTCTGACCCTGTAGAACCATGAGACCCAAATTTAAACGTTTTCTAAATTGCCTTGGTCAAGGATACAGCAATGGAAAACTAGCAGATACCTAACTGTGATCTCATCCTTGAGAATGTAGACGGTAAAGGAATAAATGCAAATTCTTTTTATTCTGCATACTTCCCCGTTTCTATTTTGTACTCAATGTTTACTAAATATTCTGTGTACTCTTTATCAAAATACCAGCAACATTACCCCACAACTATAGCAAAAATGATTCTAAAATTCTTATGAATCCACCATAACCTGAATATTGAAAGCAATCTTTAAAAAAAAAAAAAAAGAAACCAAGTCGATGACATCACACTCATCACTTCAAAATATACAACAGGACCATAAAAACAAAATCTGAATGGTACTGGAATAAACACAGATATGTAGATTAGCACGACAAAACAGACAGAAGTCTATCCTTACACAGTAAGTGATTTTCAACAAAAGTGAAGAGAGCACTATTAAAAGGATAGTCTCCAATAAATGGTGTTGAGAAAGCAGTTTAGTCACAAGCAGAAGCTTGAAACTAGATTAGTATCTACCACCTTGTATGAACCTTAAACAAATTTACAGACTTCGGTAAGAGAACTGAAATTAGGATGCTATGAAGGAAATACTGGAGAAACTTTTACTACCTTAGATTGGAGAAAGATCTTTTTTATGAATACCTGAAAATAATTTTAAATTATGAATATAAATAATATCTGACATAATTCAAAAGGAAATAGAGACTTCACCACTTTAATAGATTTTTAAAGAACTAATTATGCAAGGTCCTTTGAAATGACATTAGCAGAAATAGCAGCATGATCCAAATGCTTTCACTCTCAATTCAGGATATGTTTTACTAAGTTTCCATGACCTAGGTAGTCAGTCTTTATGATACTCAATAAATTAGATTAAAAAAGCAAAAGGAAATTGTGATCTATTAGTAATAGGAACTATATATCAGGTTGCATTATTTGAGGTAATCTTTCTTGTAAACCTGAACACAAAAATTCTTCCTTCCCACTGCCTTGTTTTATGAGTGAATATGGTTGCTAGGCTAACTCACCGAGGACCGAAAGCTACTTGATCATCTTCCTGGAGGTCTTGAAATTTTGCCTTCAATTATAAAATTAAACAGATTTCATAGACTGTGTCTTAAAACTGATGATAATTACTCGAAGTTGGATTACTTACATGACTGCTAGTCCCTTTCAATGTGTTAACTGTCATTTTTCAAATTATTAAATGCTCTCTTGGGCTACAGTTTGAATATTGTCTTTGTCCTACTGCTTCTATTATTCATGTCTGAAGTTATTCTAACTCTTTCTGTGCCTGATTGGTATATTTATGATGGTCTCTATGACCCTTTCACTCTTTGTTCTCTGTTTTGGTTTGCATTCATCATTTCTGTTATTTTAGTTGTTTGACTGAGATAATATTTCTCACTACATTTCACGTGTCTCTTTCTTATGAGTCACAGCATTATGTTTTCCTTCATTTCTTTCCTGAATTCAATATCTTTATATTTAACTGTTGTTGACTTTGAGGTCAAAAGTCATCTCTGTTTAAAATGCTATACTGTATTTTTGTTTCCTTCATGATGTTGTTATTGGCTTTTGTGAATTTGACATAATTTCTACCATTTTTAATA
Organism: Peromyscus californicus insignis; assembly: GCF_007827085.1. NCBI lineage: Eukaryota > Metazoa > Chordata > Mammalia > Rodentia > Cricetidae > Peromyscus > Peromyscus californicus. The sequence continues at coordinate 52,465,972 of NW_026294514.1, read as the reverse complement.
ATGGTGGCATGTTTTTACAACATCTCTAACTTAATGATTCATTTCAATTATCCAATGTCCAAATTTCATGCTGGTTTTTCATTCCGTTGTTTTTGTTTGGGTTTGCCTTTTTTTTTGTTTGTTTTGATATGAAACAATTCCCCTGAAGTCAGAGTTGACTTTTGTCCAATAACATTTCATTTTCCTCTTTTCATTATACTAGTGATTACACCTTTTTCTTTCTGATGTTGCTGTTTTATTAGGCTTGCTTTCCCCCTTCAGAGCTGTGCTGCGTAATCTTGCAACACACATCCACCTTTTACATTCAAAGGACACTCCATCATCACACTTTGAATTCACTTCCCTGTAGTTCATGCTCTGAAGTGCTTGGATATTGTGAGTTATTTTTGAAGTAAGGATACATTTGGCATTTCTGGCCAATCCAACTATTGAGCATGAATTATCACACTGGCATGATGATTAATTAAACCTTTGTCCAGTGATATAAAAACACTCATGTCTGTATCATATGTAAAAGCACTTGCTCTAAACCATAACTAACTAACCATGTAAAGTTCATGGCTTGAAACAAATAGTTTTCTCTTCCTTCCTTCCCCCACACTTCATCTTTCTAGGGAACACTGGATATAGAATCAACAGGCACTGTTAAAAATTGCTGCATTCAAGTAGTAAATTGTTATTAAGATACATTCATGCATTCATAGACAAAATTTATTTTCATGTGAATTTATATATTAGCAGTTACTATCACACTGGTACCTGGTGAGAATGTATCTCTGGAAGAAGGATTCCTACTGTCTCTCAGAGGATCTAGTAGTCATCCCAGGTGCTGAAACTTCAGCACACTGAACTCTTGGAAATTATAGATTTTATGTGTTCTGTGTTGTTAAGTTCTTAGTTCTGTTGATTTTTTTTTTACTGTGTTCTATAAAAGAAATGAAGGCAATGAACTATATCATCTAAACTCATTTGCAAATTAGCTTCAAATTCATCTTCCAGTGAAATTCACTGACAGTTAGTACATAAGGAAGCAAAGGGCAAACCATTGCTTTTCTGATCAGAAAAACAGCCCTGTAAATAGCAGGCAAATGCAGACCCCCCCAGGTCGCTGTTTGGGTGGCTTGGTTCCAACAGTAGTGGCAACAGCTGTTTTTTAGAGTTTTCTGCAGCACACTCTCTGGGCTTCTCTTTGGAGCAGCAGCAGGTTACTGAGGCTTATTGCAAGTTGCTGTCATAATGACAGCTAGTGACAGTGTTCTGGAAGCACATCTGTATTCTCTCTGAGAGGTGCTGCCAACACCATGGCACCTTTTGATCTCTAGGTATTTTGAGATTCTGTTCTGTTTCTCTAAGTTTATGGTGTGGTAGCAGCTTTCAAATATCAGCAATACCTGTCTCTATCAATGTCAATCTTCCTCTTTGGTGGAGTCATCTACCACTTTTACGTTTCTAAAATTACACACTAAGTATATTAATCAGGGATCTATATATATATATATATATATATATATATATATGAAGGGATTTATTAGAATGGCTTACAGGCTGTGGTTCACCTAGTCCAACAATGGCTGTCTACCAAAGGAAGGTCCAAGAATCCAGTAGTTGCTCAGTTCATGAGGCTGTATACATCAGCTGGTCTTCAGTTGATGCCAGAATGCTGAAGAGGTAAGCTTTAATTCCAGTTAAGATAAGGACTTGCCAGAGACAGCAAGAACAAGCTGGTAAAGAGCAAAAGCTTCCTTCTCCCATGTCCTTACATAGGCTGCTACCAGGAGTTATGGCCCAGGATCTTCCAACTTCAAAGGATCTGAATTAAAGATGTCCCTTTCCACTTCAAAAGATCCAGATTAAAATTGTGTCTTCCTGAATCAGGTGATTTAATTAAGAAAGATTCCCTTACAGGTATACCCAGCCTCTTAGGTTTGTTTGTTGTTTGTTTGTTTTTGGTTTTTTTTAATTCCAGATGTAGTCAAGTTGAAAACCAAGAATAGCCATTACACTTGGTTACAATGCTTAAATGTCTTCATATTTTCTTGCATATATGCCAAGTAGAATCTATAGTAATAATGTATATACCACATATGTATTAAATGCAACATGTTTAGGATGTCTCATACAGGTAAAGTTTTACCCTTAAATTATTTCTATAAATATTTAGTCAGTAAATTTTTAAAGAAACTCATTTCATTATTGCTTTAGAATAAATTCAAAGAATGGTAAAAAGGGAATAAATAGATAAGAAGACATGTGGTTTTATGTGTATAGTTGTCATGGTTAGATTTAATTGTCACTGTGACACAATATAGACTCATTTGGAAAGAAAGTTGCAATGAGATTTTTTCTAAATCAGATTGGCCTATGGGCATGTCTGTGAGCAATTTTCTTGATTATTTTAATTTTAATTTTAGTGTGGAAAGACCCAGCTTACTGTGAGCGGCATCCTCCTTGGATTTGGGTCCTGGACTGTATAAATATGCAGAGGGTCTGAGCAAAAGAAGGCATAGGTATGCACACATTTGTGCCCTCTCTCGCTCTGTGTGTGTGTGTGTGTGTCTTTCTCTTCCTTTGCTTCCCCTCTATATCTATCTCCTTTCCCTCTTATCTCCTTCTCTTCATGTCTCTGCCTTCCTGTCTGTCTGTCTGTCTGTCTCTCTCTCTCTCTCTCTCTTGCTCTCTCTCTTTTTCTCTCTCTCTCAAGTGTGAATGTGATGCAAGTAGCCACTGCAGTTTTCTACCCAGGTTTCACTTAAAGACTTCCCTTAAACCTGAAACCATGGGGCAAATATACACCTTCTCTCTTTAAGTTCCTCTTGTTGGGGTTTGTTATGACAAGAACAGAAATGACCAGGACAACTATCGTGTACTCTGCCTAAGTTTTTTAAACAGTCCCTCTGATGTAGTACACTAATCCTAAGATTGTTTTAAATGCATTATTTAAAATAAAAGTTGTGGCTGATTGACCTGTTTGAAGATATGTGATCTTTCACAGCTTATAATTTGAAAATCTAGTATATAAAACATTTAATAAAGTCGGGGTGTTTTTTTTTCTGCTTAATTAAAAAGAAAACCTTTAGAGAAAGAAAGAAACACCATTTCCTAATTACTTTTTCCGGTTGAATTAATAAGTACATTTGGGGAAGTTAGGTTTACATAATTCCAGGATAGCATGGCAACACCACATCGCTCTTTTGTAAAATAAATTGTTATGAAAATCTGAACATGTTCTCACTTCAGGATACACTTATTCATCAGTAATTTTCGCATAACATCCATAAGCTGTAACAAACAATGAAAGAACCTTTATAAAATTAGTCAGCTTCACAGTGGGAGGGAGGTGAAAGAGAAAACAGAATACTAGAGGAAGGATGTGAACGAAATAAAACAATACACATGTAGGAAACACCATACTGTAACCTATTACTTTTTACATGAACTAAAACAAATAAACAGTGAAAGAAAATCAATTAGTTCCTGACAACTTAACACCCGCTTACATCTTAAACACCATGCCCACATTGCTCACAGAAAAGTCACTACTCTTGTAATTCTATTGGATGCACAACCTCATGTCTATCCCACAGGTGTTTTCACAGGAATATTGAGTTCTTAGGAAGCAAATTATTTAAAACCCAGCTTTTCAAGTAGATGTCATCATAAAAATAACATAATATTGAAACTCAGAACTGCCTCATGATAGTAATGTATACGACGTTCATTGGGCATAGTTGTATTTTCCTCAAAAACTTAAGAGGCCTCAGACTGTCCTAGCTGCTTTGTCAAGGGTTTCCCAGCTGCCTTGGCCCACAGTACGAGTCTTAGACTTACAGTTGTGCGGTCTGAGGTTTAGTCCTTCTTACAGTCTTAAAGCCGCCAAAGTTATCGGCACGCTGCTTGCCTTAAGTGGCTTGCTCGGCGTGGAGGGGCACAGTCACTGTGGTCATGAAAACTTTTCTGGCCAGCAGCAGGTCCTACCAGCGGTTCTTTCAGAACAATTCTCAAGATAATTTGGACTTTGAATTCAGCAGGCTTTGTTCCCATTATGTTTTAATAACTTCAAAGTTGAATCTCCCCTTAATTGGTAATGGTTCCAGGATCTGGTCTTGTGTTTGACTGAGATATCCTTCCAGGTTTTCTGTCATTTAGTTTAGCTTGTTTAAGAACAGAAAATTTTCAACATTTTCTAATGCATTTAGTTGTGAAACTTATTTATTTTTTTACAATAATGTAACAGATGACATGTTCCCAAAGAGACATAAATTGGAGCAGAAAAGGCCTTCTTTTTTTTTTTTTGTTTGTTTGTTTTGTTTTGTTTTGTTTTTCGAGACAGGGTTCTCTGTGTAGCTTTGTGCCTTTCCTGGAACTCACTCTGTAGACCAGGCTGGCCTTGAACTCACAGAGATCCGCCTGCCTCTGCCTCCCGAGTGCTGGGATTAAAGGCGTGCCCCACCCCCACCCCCGGCTTAGAAAAGGCCTTCTTATACTGACAGTCAATCCTTATTTGTTGGACATATTCTGAAGAGATTTAGGGTGTAATATTACACTTGATGCTGATTTATAGCATGGGAACAATATATTTCCTTCCTGTGCTGATAATATACCCAGTGACTGTTACCTAAATTCAAGGTGACATTGAATGCTGAAGAATGCTTCGAATTAGAATTATTTTCATACATTGTAGACACAGAAAAAAGAAGTGTAGAAATTATTCTAATTAATATGTAGTTCACTGGGTTATACACACACACATTTTTCATTAAATAGAATTTTGAAAACACTGATACAGCATTCTGATGCAGTGATATAATGTTCTATTAAATATGAGGTAAATATGGGATTTTTATAACAAGTTGTAAAAAAATGCTAATGCTTTTTGGATCTGTTTTCCAAAAAAGCAAAATAAATAGTCTTTGAGTTGTGGTACATAAATGTTTTTGAGGGTTTTATCTATTAGATTTTATAGTAAATAGGTGCAGGAGGAAAATTCTAAATCTGTACTTATCCACACTGAATGTGTAGTTCACAAATAAGCCTCAAGGAACAGTGAAGTTGGCTTCTTTTCCTCCTTGATAGCCTTGTGGCTGAATGGGCATTTGAGAACACAGACCTTTGCCATTTACTTTTAGGTTTTAGAGGTGTGTATCAGGAAATTAGGTGGTGCCCAGATTAATGAAGCGGCATTTACACAGCTGCTTAGTATGCCAGGTGTATCCTTTACCTCCCAGAGATCCAGAGGTTACCTGACTTCACTAACTTAGGGATCCACCTGGCATCAGTTTTTATTTAACTCTACTATTCATGCCCTAATGTGGGAATTCATTATAAAGTCCTGTCCAGAACTGTCCCAGTGGTACCATGTGTTTCTTTCCTTGAACCACATGGAAAACAGAAACCATGCAGTATTCACAAAGATTCCTAAACAAGATCAGCCTGTGAAGCAGAAAAGAAAAATTTCAAGAGGCATGATGCATGTTTTATATGCCTTGTTCCTTGTTCTTCTGCATAATAAAGGACTTCTGTTACCAGATTCTAAAGAGACTTATTCCCCAAAGCACATATATCACAGCAAATATGTGAGTCAGTGATCTTACCTGTTGTTTTTAGTTTAAAATACACAGATATTTCCCATTATGATGCCTAGAATTAAAGGTACCAAGAATCCTACATTTTAATTGAGTGCATCATTGTGAAATTTCTCCAGCTACTTTTTTTGTGACTGTTATATCTCAAAAGTAATTTATTTCTGATGTCTAGAGCATTAATTGGAGTCAAATATTATTTGCATCAACAACCTAAGGAGATAGGGAATACAATTTAGGCCAATTTAACTAACTGAAATTGAAAAGCAATTTTTTTAAGGAATTGTCTTTGTTGTCTTAAAAATATTAGTAATCTTTTAAAAAGTTGTATGTATTTTTTCATACTTGCATTTATGAACATTAATGAAGTAGAAACTAAAAGCTCATTTTGTTGCTGGTGTGCTGTGGGATGTTCTGTATGTCAAATGTGTTGCTGATTAGTCAATAATTAAAACACTGATTGGCCATTGGCTAGGCAGGAAGTGTAGGTGGGACAGGGAGGAGAATGAAGCTGGGAGGTGGAGGGCTGAGTCGGAGAGACACTGCCAGCCGCCACGATGAGAAACAGCATGTGAAGATGCCGGTAAGCCACGAGTCACGTGGCAAGGTATAGATTAATAGAAATGGATTAATTTAAGCTGTAAGAACAGTTAGCAAGAAGCCTGCCACGGCCATACAGTTTGTAACCAATACAAGTCTCTGTGTTTACTTGGTTGGGTCTGAGTGGTTGTGGGACTGGCAGGTGAGAGAGATTTGTTCTGACTGTGGGCCAGGCAGGAAAACTCTACCTACACTGGTGATACTCTTATTTTGTATTATTTAATGTTGAAATTTTGTAAAAAGAAAAACATGAATCCTGTTACTTTTTCAATGAAGAGTAGAACATTTTAATTGCTTATGTGTTTTTCTAAATTTAGTATTTTTGTAAATAATTTTATGAGCACTGTATGTAATTGCATACCGTTATGAAAATTAGTATTTCTATGTGTGTGTTCAGTCTTACTTTCAACCATATCAAATTAAAAGAATCACAAAAATTCCCTAAATGGGTTAGACAATGTTTTATTTGATTGCTTTAAAAGTACTTAGCCATACATTTGCCACACATCTGTAATCCAATGACTCAAGTAACTAGGGCAGAAAGATCATGATTTCTAGCCAGTCTGAAAACTGTATCAAAATGTCTTTACTTATTTTGTTTGTATTACTTTCACATTAATATACTATCATTAATATGTATTTGTTCTGAACTTTTGCTATCAATGAACTGAAAATTTTGAAAACAGAAGATGTGACTCACTTGTTTATTTCTTGAAACACTGAGCAAACAAATTGCTCCTTTATAGGGATACAAAAATATTTGCTTTGTCTAACAGAGTAGAATACAATTAAATTGAAATTGGTTAGATAGAGAAAGCAGAATGAATAAGCAATGGAGGGCCAAAACTTCAAGTATCTTTCATAACTGTTGCATTCACACTTGAGTGGTATACCTGAGGAATGGGTGACCTGATGTGAATTACTCCATCCATCATGGAATCAATTTTTAGGTCATATTTACAGGGTTCCTTTTTTGTGTTATTCAGGAAATCTATTGGAGTTAAAAATTAATAACTTACTCAAACGTGAGTACACCACACCAGCAGAGGAACTCATTTATAATTCTTATTCTTGTAGTTCTAATAGCCCAAGGTGAATGTGTTTGCTTTCATAACATCTCAATGATTTATCTTTCCTGGGTCTAATATGTCATTATACTATCAGAAAGCAGTTAATTTAAAATTAAATGACTGTGTTAGTGAGATCTTAATTCCTTTCTCACCTAAAGAATCATTTGATTTATTTATTTGTGTATGTGTGTGATAAAGCAACATCTGCCTCACTTGAGTAGAGAATTGTGAAAAGACAGAACTTTCTCCAAACATTTATCAAGAGTGTCTGTGAAAAGAAAAGATTAATCAAATCCATGTTCTTTGCCAAAGGTACCCCCATTATTCTCACTCTGGCTTAGAAAGACGCTAGCCACTTCTCAGCAGAAATGAGCCAATTTCACTCCTGAAAGGGGAATATATTTTACTATAGTAATTGCATGACCCGAACATAAACTGCTCTGTGGACTACAAACATCTGCCAAGCTGAGGTGACTAATGCCAAGATGATAGACATAGGTATTACTGTAATAATTAGATTCCTTTATGGAAGCATTGTTTTTTTTAGCTAAACACTCCCCTGTGTGTATATGTGTGTGCATTCTACATATAAGCATATACAATATTTAGCAAAACCTATGATTACATACATGTAATCACAATGATATTGGTAACATATAATAACAAGCCAATGAATGTTTCTATAGATGTGTTAGAGTATGTGTGGTATATATACATATATAAATATATTATCTTCATTACTAAAATCTTCACTACATGTGAGTCTTTCCATAATGCTTGACACAAATATTTTTTTTATCAGAAATGAAGAAAGACATTTCCACAACCCATAGTTTTTAATGTACAGGAAAATTTTTCAAACCTTAAAATATACATTGTACATCTTATTCACATTCTAAGTTTGACAGATGATAATTTGTCAAAACTGCAAATTTTTATCTGGCTATACATCAAGTTAGGTTAGGGAGTTTAGAAGCAAGAGTTTCTTTAAATTACTTGTTGTGACATTTCTGTTACCTTAATTTCAAATTTGCCCTTTGCTTGAGTTTAGGGATTACATCTACTCTGAGAATTATATATCAACTGAATAAAAACATATGAATTCATTAGCTATTTTTTAATCCAAACCCTATCATGATAAATATATACAGTTCTCTGGTTATTTTATTGTTAATTTTCTCATTTATGCTTGCATTGTATATGAGGCTATCTGTTTCTATTATTGATATATCGAGCCCATGACTTCCTCAAGCTGTGGTTCAATGGCACACTGAAAATGGAGCTGTAGACATCTTCTACAGTTGACATTTCATCCTGTAATTCCCCCGAAAATATTGCTCTGACCAGGTATGTTGATGTGCTAATGGAATCTAGTCGCTGGGGAGACTGAGGTAAAAAGACCAAGGATCTAAGGCCTATCTCAACTATCTAGCAAGTTCAAGGTAAACTAGCTTATATATAGAAAGATCTCAGTTGCTCTCTCTTGAGAATATTAATCTCTCATGGGTCTGAATGATAGCTGATTAAAACAAAAGTCATAAATATGAAGAAATGAGGCTTTCTATATATCAATTCACACTGCACAGGATAATTTGAAAGTCAAATTTTATTTTCAAATACCCTTCTTTGATATGTATAGTTACATCATAGAATCTCAAAATTATGTAATAAACAAAGTATCTAATTATCACAACTACAAGAGGAAAATGTACCGATTTTACAATCAAGTAGAGTTCAGTACAACTGCTACAGTTTGTTGTAAATTTTTGAAGTTGTTCAATTTATGGGATAAGTAGCCCTTCATTTACCCTCACTATCCTTATTTTCATGTTGCTGCTTCTGTGTAACTGTATCCATGTGTGTATACAGGCATAGAAAGGACCTCTTAGCTATCCCCAACCTGTATTATATCATTTACAGGAAGGGGGCATTATTGGTTAGTCTATCAGGCATTTTCTTGATTAATGCTTGATTTGGGAAGGTCCACTCATGGTGGTCAGAGCCATTCCAGAGAAGGTGGTCCTGGACTGTGTAAAAAAGCACACTGCCCAGCCATGGGAAGGAAGCTAGTAAGCAGAATTTCTCCACAGTCTCTGCATCAGTTCCTGCTTGCACATTTCTTTCCTGACTGGCCTTCATGATGGACTATAAGCTGTAAGATGAAATAAACCCTTTCTTCCCCAAATTGCTTTTGGTCATGGTCTTTTATCACAGCAATAGGAAGCAAATTGGACTTAAGGCTTGTTCAATAAGAAGGAACTCATGCCTGGTACCCATGGGTGATTAGGTCATATAACATAAAGAAAAATCTATGATTTCCACTTTCTTATACCAGTATAATATTTAATTGCGTTTTTAATACTTAGCCTTGTATGAACAGTAAATGCTGCTTTCACCTCTCATGATAGAAGACTATGTTATTAACAGACAGAGACCCTAATGGAAATCTACAAGTGGTTAAAATAAAGAGAACTACTGACTGTGTGGTCTCCAGCCCAAAATAATATTTTTACAGCACAACTCACACACCGAAGGCTTAGGTAACATTAAAAGATTGTAAGAGCCAGGGGACAGCACATCTTGTCAAAATTGTCATATATATACATATATGGCAGGGAAGCTGTAGAGATGAACTCTCAACAGTATAGCTTCCTAGACAAAACTTGAACAATGAAAATACCATTTGACGTGCCAACATGCATGGGGGAAGTCTTGAGGCCCTTCTTTTAGATGAAGAGCCACAGGTGGTTAAGACTAATAAAAGATGTAGTCGTTCATTGGGACCACCAGCTCCCAAATAATGACATGGAGAAAATGCAGGGCTTAACTAGAGTCCTGATTAGTGTAGTCTGTGAAGCTGGACCATCTTAGCTAGTTGCTTTGAAGTTGTTCTGGATGTAGATTTTTGAGAAAATGGCCATAGAGGCATTCTGTGAGGCTTGATCACCTGTGCTACTTGTCTTGCCTTCACTGGTGTCTGGTGATACAGGAACTTTTTAAAGGTGACATATGTATCTGCATTAACACAAGTATGGAATGTACAGTGTACACAAGACACCTAAAAATGATTTTCTGTCCTATGTTTGAGCAGGTAAAAGGCATCTGTCAACTTTATATGTACATTTGGACTATATACCAAAAGGTAATATAAATCTCCATCCATGCCATATGAAAGGATGGCATGTAATAATAAGTCATGAGAACTCTGAGGCCAATAAGAATTATCCTTCCTAATCCAGTATCAGAGCTGTTCCTATGTAGAATGATCAACACATACATCACCTGTCTTGAAGTTTCCTTCATGTCTGCAGCCAAGATTTTCAGGCTGCAAATCTGATCTTTTTTGAATTTTGAAGGAATCCACAGTTTTTTCATTTCCTTTGGAAACAAAGGCATACACTCTCCCTCAATAAAACACATTTCCTGACTTCCATTCTGAAGTTAAAAGTTTTTTTTAAAATATATAGGCTAATTTAATTTAGCAGTTTCTTCCCCATTCCAATGTCTCTCAGCAGCTGTCAATTTTGTTCACTAAAATTAAAAAAAAATACAGTACTATATAGGGTCCAAACATCCTGTGTTATATTTTTCATCCTTACATGGCTTTTTCTTTCTATATTACTTTATTCTCACTTTAAAGACTTTATTGTTTTTGAACTCTTTTTTCTATGACTGTCTATACCCATTTTATTTTCTTTCTTCAATAACTAAGCACATTTTCAAGCATACTGTGCCTGTTCAGATGTTTTCTCAGTCTGAACCTGGCTTTCTGCAAGCCTCAGCCCTCTGGATCCAAGCATGCTGGCTATTCAAAGGCCCCATTCAATTGTTTGGTTGCAGAGCAGGGCCTCCTAAGAAGCCAAGCCTCTATATGCTATGAGCACCCAGACTGCCTGAGAGACTGTGGTTGCTAGCAGGTGGCCTCTAGCTCCTTGTAGGAACCTTTCCTCAGGCCCTATGTTTGGATATACATACTTCTACATTGAACACCAAATGTAGTCAGACTTTGTTTGGACCACCAGCTCCCAAATAATGACACAGAGACTTCTTATTAAGTATGAAAGCTTGGCCTTAGCATAGGCTTGTTGTCAACTAGCTCTTATAACTTAAACTAACTTGTTTATATTAATCCGTGTTCTGCCATATGGTTTGTTACCACTTCTCCATATAATACATCCAACTTCCTCTGCATCTTGCTGGCCAATCCTCTGCACCAGATTCTAATGCAGAGTTCCTATCTTTGCCTGGAAGTCCTGCCTACCCTCTCCTGTCTAGTTATTGGCTGTTCAGATTTTTATTAAACCAATCAGAAGGTGCCTTAAGCAGGTGAGGTAAACACATCTTCATACAGTGTGATCAAATATCCTGCAACAAAAGGAAGGATAATTAGTTTTCCCCCAAAGATGAATCTCCTAATTGGCCATCCAGTATCAAGTGATCATCCTTAAAAATATACACATAACAAGTAACACTTAATGGACTCAGAGGAAAGTATTTATATATCTATCTGAACACACGTACATTCATGCGTGTGTGGTGTGCATATGTGTGTGTGTAATAACAATAATTTAAGAAAAAAGAGCATCAATTTGAGAGGAAGTGGGGGGAGATGGGTTGTGTTAGAAGGAAGAAGTAAAGGGGAAAGTGATATAAATAAATATAGTACATATATTTGAAAATAAAGTAATAAATTTAAAAATAGTTCTGCTGTGAATGAGAACCATGTCTGGGTCCATGGACATAGCATAGCCAGGGTCTGTGTTGATGTTCATGGCTCCTGTTACCATCAAATGTTGATCAGATGCCTGGGGACATGTTGGCATTTGAGTGCCAACATGCCACTGAGACCACGTCTATCTTGACGACTTGAGATGCCAGCTAGGGCCATGATGACATTCAGGCCCAGGCTGCTGCCAGGGCTGTGGCCTTGCTACAGCCTCAGTCTGTGTTACTGTCCATGGTTCTTGTTACCATCTAAGACAGTGAGGATAGGCCTGCATGGAGTCGGCCCTGCACCTCACTGGCTGCAGTACTGGGGAGAACTGGCCTTGCCCCTCAACAACTGCAGCACTTGGGAGAGCAGGCCCTGAACCTCACCTGAGCAGCACAATAAAGCAGACCCTGTTGTCAGGGATGCATGTGAGGCTGTCCTGAGGTCACGAGAGCAGGAGAGTTCATTCTACTTCCCACCTCATCTGCCAAGTGGTGGCATGGGTGAGAGAAACATGCCTTCCCCCCTCCTTGTTCTTTGCCACCTGTGGCAGGAAGGAAACCTGGCCCCAGGGTCATGAGAGTGAGAGAGCTGGCCATGTTCCTCACAGGCATTTCCCCTGAAAAGTACTAGAGCTGACTCTGTTGGCAGGGGTGCAGATGAACCAGCTCTGAGGTTGTGAGAGCAAGAGAGCTGACTCTGACTGCCCCCCTATCTGTCATGTGGTAACATGGGTGAGGAAAAGATGCCCTCCCCCTACCTTGTCCCTTGCCACCTGCAGCAGGAAAGAGAGCTGTCTTTGGGGGCATGAAACCAGGAGAGCTGGCCCTCTATCTTGTAAACCCAGCACTTGGAATAATGGGCCCTTCACCTCACCTGGGAAAAACAGTAGAGCTGATCCTGGTGGTGTGAGTGCAGGTGAGCTAACCCCAAAGGCGTGAAAGCAGGAGAGCTAGCCCTGATCCTTGCTGCCTGCTGCAGTATGTGAGCTAGCCATGACAGTGCTGGAGAGCTCTCCCTTGTGATGACAGTAAGGGAAAGCTGGCAGGTTGACCAACCCAGCTACCACCCAGGAGGCCCAGAACCAGGGATATGAGTTGGCCCACCCTAAGATCCACCACATCTATGCACTGCAAGAGCATGTAAGGGGAACAAACCTACACATCCAAAACAGCAGGATCTCTATGACACAAGGCAACAACAGGATATTCAAGAGGAGCCCCAGTAAGAGCCCAGTATCAAGGGTGTAGCAGAAGTCAGAGGCCTGGAACCAGACCAGTGACTCATTGCAATGGACACTTACAAGTAAAGATATATGGACTAAAGGGTAAACTATGTGACTCACTATGTCACACTCCAGCTTCCACGCTGTGACTTTTTTTTTTCTTGTTTTTTTTTGTTGTTGTTGTTGTTATTTGTTTTTCTTTTAAATTTTATTTTATTTTGTGGGGGCTGATGCCAAGTGACTGGGAGATGAATGGGATCGGGATGCATGATGTTAAATCCACAAAGAATCAACGAAAAGTTTAAAAGAAATAAATAAAGAGCAGTTCTGTTTTTAACTTTTTGAGGTGTGTCAAAGCTGATTTCATAATGGCTGTACCCATTTCCCTTCTCGCCAAGGTTCTGTGTTTACCTTTTCTCTACATTCTCCTGAGCACTCACTCTGTTTAAACATTTTGCTAAATGCCACTCTTTCTGGGATAAAGTGATATCTCATGGTGATTTTGATGTGGATTTCCCTAATGATCAGTTGCTGATGACTTTTTTTGCATATCACTTGGCCATTTGTATGTCTTATTTGAGGAAATGTTTATTTAGGTCTTTTGTTTAATTTGGAATCGTGTTCTATGTTAATTTATTTATTACTTATTACTGACTTTTTAGTTTTTTATATATTATATGTATCAAACCCTTTTCAGATAGTTTTCAAACATTTCCCTTCTGTTGTTTTAGTCACCCAGTTCATTGTCTTCTGTGCTATACACAAGACATTCTATATATTATTCTTTTTTTTTTTTTTTTGCTTCCTCAGATTTTAGCATCTTGTCTAGCAATCCTGGTCCTCTGGTGTCATAAGAAGGCCCCCTCTTTTCTAACACTCTGAGAGTTTTAGGCTTATATTTTAAATAATTAATCCATTTTTTCAATACCATTTTTTGAGAAAACCTTTCCTTTCTGCAATGCATAACCTTTATAAAAAAAAGGAGTTGTTTGCAATGTGTGGTTACTTCTGAAATCTCTGTTTCTGGTATGATTTTTTTTTCTCAGTAGATGCTACACAACATCTGCTTACTCTTGATAGGGATTCAATGACACACCAAAGTAACAATACTACCAAGGACCAATTTGTTAAGCCAATGAGATTATTAGGGTTCCTTCTAGGAGAATAAATGAGGGCTTATGTAAAGGAGCAGGGGTGACTCAAAAGTAGCTGCATTGATGAATGCAGGCCCCAGCCTAGGGGATGGCTTCTGAAATCTAGAGTTCACTGCACAACATGCAGGCAGCTAGAGAGATCAGAGTATCTCTTCTAGTCAAGTCTACTGAGGTCTGAATTTATTCATCTGCCTACGTAGCCTTGGGGAATGAGAGGTCTTGAAATCTCATATATTTCAGGTACTTCCTGAGATGTTTGTGTTGTTTACTTCCTAGGCATTAATGAGCCTTCTTTAGAAATTCCTGGATGAGCTTCAGAGGAATTTGCTATTTAATGCTATCTTGTTTCATTAATCTATGATATAATTTTTTGGGTGATACTAAATACATCCATTTTTAATCTATGTGCTGTGCAATTTATTCACTAAATATTAAACTAAGAATGAATAATTCTCCTATGTTTACTTCTAGAAGCTTAATAACTTTAGATTCAGTGTTCATATCCATAATCAATCTAAAATATATGAGTACAATAACTCCTCCTACTATGAGAGATGTGTTCTCAAATGTCAATTGATGCCTAATTTGGATATTATACATTATTCTATGCTTATTGTATATTATGGTGATACATTTTATAATTTAAAACATTATATTAAAATAACAAGATATTATTTCTTTTCTTTCCTCATAAAGTAATTTTTTAACCTATTCAATTAATAGAAGCATGTTATAAACTTTTATTTGTATGTCCAGGTTGCTAGGGTCATTATTCTTTTCTTATAGAGTTCTTAGCAAGTGTGATTTTAATAAATTTTACACAAACATTGCAAGTCTAGAACAGCTTTCCTTTCTACCATGCATAACCTTTATTTAAAAAATCAGTTGTTTGCAATGTGTGGTTGCTTCTGAAATCTCTGCTTCTGGTATGATATTTTTTTTCTCAGTAGATGCTACACAACATCTGCTTACCCTAGATAGGGATTCAATGACATACCAAAGTAACAATACTACCAAGGACCACTTTTTTAAGTCAATGAGTTTATTAGGGTTCCTTCTAGGAGAATAAATGAGGTCTTATGTAAAGGAGCAGGGACATATTCCACACATAGACTAAATGACTGTTGGGCAGGCATCATATATAGCACAGACACACTGAATGCAGGAGTGATTTCTGTCCTGGGTGAGGTAGCTCTGAGATGTCTTCTTGCTACTCAGGACATGGATATTTTACTATTTCTTAGACTTTTCCATCTAATATTTTTGGATTATTGTTATTTGAAAATAACTGAAACTGTGGCGAGTAATAAATACATCCACAAAAAGAAAGGGCACTTACAAACTCAGCTTGGTGTGAGGTAAACTTTAGCTTCCCCTTGAAAACAAAACTATATGTGACTATCCAATTGTACCAGCACCATATGTTGAAAACATTTTCCCTAGTTACAAATTTGTCACAGAGGAAGAGGATTAAGAGACTAACAACAGTAACATGTTTTAAAGCTGCGTGTTGGTGAGAGCACAGATAGAAGTGGTCAACATGGTCTGTGTCTAACTAATGGTCACGTGAGGACTCACATGTGACAAAATTGTTCATAATACAGCACATGTTGCCTCATGCATGAGTGCATTGAGACAGATAAAATATCAATAACACAAATTAATTTAATCACTATTGATGTTCTAGCTGTGATATTGTTCTGTTGTACAATATGTTATATTGGTGGGCAGGGAGATACTGGCCAAAGGTTTATGAGATGTTCATAGATTCCTTCTTACAATTGTGTGTGATTCAACAATTGCTAAAAAGAATAAAAATGCAGGAGGGAAATGCTTGGGGAAATATTTTAAAAGCAAAAGTTTGGAATACAATTAAAATAAAAAAAGAAAGAAAGAAATTAAGGACTTAACGAATAGCCACAACAGCAATATTGAAGTCACGTAAAAGTTTCCAATAAATAGGTAACAGCAAGAAGATGCACGTGTTACTGACATAATCACTTGCCAGAGTAAACTATTCCAAATAAATACAATGGCCTCAAAACAGAATAAGGTAAAGAGATCAGTAGGAATTAGTTCGGCCTTCCATAAAGCAAGCTAATGGAAGTTAAGTTCTATAAGATGAGATATTTACTCCACCTTTCTATGCAGTGTTGGTTTGATTCTTTGATTCTCCTTTCAACTAGTTCAAACAACCTATTCAGCAGAAGCTATTAAACCAGTTATGCATGTAAATGAAATGGGTGAAATCCAGCTGTAACAGAAAAGTAATTAAATGATTAATTAATTACAGTTCTATCTCCCTTGCAATGATTAAGTCTTACAATCATTGTGAATCAAGTCTTTTTTTTTTCTTCAAGAAGTATGTAGGAAAAGTGATATGACAGTGAATTCCCGGGAGAGTTTCTCCAAACGTGCATACCTCTGCCTCCATAGGGCTGCTGCTGGGAGGCCATTACCCATTCAATAAAAAGTATTTGCCCCTAACTTGGATATATTCAAAGACGAAGCATTTCTTTTGAAGAAAATATAATCAGTTTGATAGGTATGCTCAACCAAAACAATACTTCAAATAATTCCTATAAAAATACAAATACGTGTACTCTCCTGAAAAAAAATTCCAAACTGATGTATTTATAAAATAGTTTTAAATATGAATCTCTGGAAATTAAATACAAATTATCTGGAAATTCTAGCCTTAGGTTACATTGATAATAAAGGGAAAGAAGCCAAAAACTGAGTAATACTGCTCAGAAGAGAGGGTTAGTGTCCTGGAACCAGAAGTGGAGCTTTGCTAATTAACATTCTCTTCTTGAACATATGACAATGGGAAAGTACCATTCCTTTGTATTTGTAAGAGAGTATTTGTAAGCATGATAAACACTTCTTCATGTTTTTTCTTAGCCCCCCCTTTATTTTTACTGTTAATTGCATTTCTTCTCAAGAATTACTTGAAATTTTAGACACAGGATCACTTAATATTCACATCAGCCCTCTGTGGCACAGATCATTTCTAATGACGTGAAGACTTGATCAGCATGGCAGAGTCTGGAACATGCTATAGGATCTCGTTGTTGGAGGCTTGGTGCTGTTTGCTTTGTTATTATTTATTATTATTATTATTATTATTTATTTTTCTGTGCATTGCTTTGCAAACAGAGCTGGTTAGTCATTTCCTTACATAGTTTTTAATAAATTTGAAGATGCATGTAGCTAGGATGAGAATTCAACATTCACACGTATTTTCCACATGTGCTCTTAAATGTGAGACACGTCAACACTATCATTATAGGCTAACTGAGAAAGCAAGTAAAATATTGAGCATCACATGGCAGAAAACTGCAGAGCACCTAAGTACACTCCCCAGCCCCTTGATTTCTGGTTTTCACTCTTTCTCAACTTTCTTCCCTTCCCTGGCTCTATGATCGTTAGATAAGCTTTTGTGACCTTTTGAAAAATTACTCAAAATCCTTGCAAAGATAAATCTTAATAAAAAGAAATCTGGCCGGGTGGTGGTGGCGCATGCCTTTAACCCCAGCACTCGGGAGGCAGAAGCAGGTGGATCTCTGTGAGTTCAAGGCCAGCCTGGTCTACAGAGTGAGTTCCAGGAAAGGTGCAAAGCTACACAGAGAAACCTTGTCTCGAAAAACCAAAAAAAAAAGAAATCTGAAAGTTAGTAAAGTAAAAGGGTGCATATCTATGCCAACATTGAGGGAGAAAAGGGGCTTAATTCTACATGTAAACAAAAAGTGAAAATATGAATCATTGATATGAATATGCTTATAATTTGAAAATATGAATGAAAAAATCTCAAAAAGAAGGCACCATCTCAGTATTGACATACTCAAAAGCAATTCAGTTGGTGCGATGGCTCAGTCAGTTTAAAGCACATCCCTCGCAAGAACCCTAGTAACATCCTGAAGCCCATCTAAAAAGATGCCAGGCCTGGTTGTTCACACTTGCAATCAGAGTGCTCGGGAGGTTAAGACAGACAGATCTCTGGGGCTAGGAGACCCCAAACTTAGCGTACTTGTGGAATTTCAAGCCAGCGAAAGATCCCATCTCAAGAAGTTAACAAACTATTAGGTGGCATCTGAGTTTGTTACCTGTCTTCCAGACACAAACATACATATGCAAGTGCACCTCCCTCCCTCCTACACATGGATACATACACACACCAAACATTAATGCTTTTAGTCATAGAAAGAAAATATGCGAAAGTGGTAAGATGAGAATATTGCTTAAAATGTCCTGAATGAAATGACTCATTTGTCCCCCACAGCACAGCATGATACCCTAGAACCTCTTAAATTCTTGCTCCTGTTTGCCCAAGGTTCTGATAGTTGTTGTGAGATTCTAAGAGTTTCCTCATCAGTCAAGACACATTGTTATGGATATTTATCCTTACTTTGTAGGAATGAGTTGCTCACTTCCAAGAGCCTAAAAATAACTACATATTCATTTACTAATAACTAAATCATTAAACTGCACAGTGACTACAGGTAATAAGC
Organism: Peromyscus californicus insignis; assembly: GCF_007827085.1. Classification (NCBI taxonomy): domain Eukaryota; kingdom Metazoa; phylum Chordata; class Mammalia; order Rodentia; family Cricetidae; genus Peromyscus; species Peromyscus californicus. The sequence goes on along the minus strand of NW_026294514.1, from coordinate 52,447,122 downwards.
AAATTTGACTTTGTATTTTCCCATTTAGCAGAATACAATAGGTAGTTTCCATGCCCATGCTCAAGGCCCTGATGCTCACACTCTCCTTCTTCTAGTTACATGTTTACCTCTGTCTGTAGTTCCTTCAGTGAATCAGCTGGGCAATGGTAGTAAAAGATCATGTGACAAACTTTGACACAAGAAATATGGGGAAATTGTTTTTGTTAACATCCATTCTGTCAACAGCATTTGAAAGGAGTTTGGATTTGGAATATTTGTGTTTCTTAGCCAAAGTCCTCATTTTTTCCAGTTTTATTAATGAGTATGTACTTTTCATGAAATGCATATACTTAGCAGAATGTGTTTACCAAGGTTAAATTACTTTTTGTGATTTATCTTAGGAGTGATGAAAGGGGACAGACATCAGACATATCTGAGTTGGTTTACACTGTTAAAATAATGCTCAGGCAGAATGAATGACTTACAGAGCAGATACGAGTCATCCTAGAGGTCTGATTTAGATGCAGCATTTTTTTTCATGCGCCTATGAAACTCCCCCTGTGAAAGCATAGTGTTTCAATAAGAATCACAGCTTTTCATCTATAAAGAGAAAACTAAGAGTCCTCAAAAACACCTGCCTCTATGATTAATAACCCGTGATTGTCATTCAATTGGTTATTATGTTCTGAGGACTCTTTCCTCTGTGGAAACCCAAGAAGAAATAAAAAAGAAAGATTCTATATTATTTTTCTAAAACTTATTTCATTATTAATTATGTCTATGTATGTGGGTATCTATATGTGAGTGCAGGTGCTCATGGAAACCAGAAAATTACCTCAGGAACTGAAGTTACAGAGTCTCGTGTGTCACCTGATATATATCCCGGGAACCAAACTCAGGTCCTCTGCACAAATAGTATTTGCTCCTGACTGCAGAGCTATCTCTGAAGCCCCTAATTCCGTGTTCTTGACTTACTGTTTCTTTGTATTTTTCTTGTCATTTTTCATTTCTTGTTTTGTTTTAAACAAGGTCTTTCTATGCAGTCTAACCAGGCCAGGGGCCCAGGTATATTCCTGCCTCAATCTGTAAGTCCTGAATAGACAGTGTGTGCCATTATGTGTTGTATGAATCACACATAAAGGAATATAAACACATGCCTTTTTTTCTTATTTTCATTCCTTTCTCATATATTTTATCACAACTATAGTTTCCCCTCCCTCCCCTCCCCTGAGTCTCCCCTCCACTTTTCCTCTCTTCCAGGTCCATCATCCCTCTCCCTCCCTTCAGAAAAGAGCAGGCCTCCCAAGTACATCAACCAAACTCAGCATAACATGCTACTACAAGACCAGGTACAAACCATCACACCAAGGCTGGGTGACATAACCAAGCAGGAGGAAAAGGTCTCACTAGCAGACAAAACAGTCAATGACTGCCCCTGCTTCAGGAGTTAGGAATCCCACAAGAACACCAAGCTACTAAGCTATAACACATATGCAGAGGACCTATAGGCTCCCTGATTTCTGTGAGCCCTGACAACCACATTCTCAATTGACTTCATTTTACTGTTATGGATAGTTTTGTAGAAAAGAAGGATTATTCATTCTTGCATGATATATAGTAAACTACATATGGTCATAATGCCTCACTTTGGCAGAATCCAATGCTGTGGGTTCCAAAGGCTCTTAGTGCTTGGTGTTCTATAAGGTATGAAGTTTTAACTTCATGCTTTCCTGCTCACACACTTAAAACTATTGTCTCACGTTGTGTAGGCAGGTCTCCTTAGGGATTTCTGTTACATTTTACATGTGTGTGAAGTTAATCTTGTTAAGTTATGATAACATTATAAATGTTATTACATTAAATATGTCCTACATTCTTTTGGTCTTGTCATGGCAGTTTCTGGCTTCTAAGGCAAGTATTCTATCTGAGGTCAGAATCTATTTAGTATTTGTAAAGAGCCACTCAAATTGAAAGTTTTAAGAGACTTTCAATTATATAGTAATATAGTAAATTATAGGACCTTCATCTTATCCTATCCTAACATGAAATACGCAAACTCCTACCGTGAAAAAAAAAAATAGTGAAAACGGACTATGGAGCCAACCTCTGTGTGTATGAGTCATATTCTATTTGTCACAAAGTACAGAATATTGAAAATTCTCTAATGCATTCAAAGAATGGTAAGAGTATAGTCAATATCTTCAATAATTATGCACATTTGTGCATTCAAAAGAAAAACCAAAGGTTTAAGCTTGGTTCTTTATTCAGTCACCATGAAATTGTGCTTGTTTTCTTTTCAAAGCCATTTCATTTAAAGAGGCAGAGTTTATTATTAGCTCATAAACCGTGTATATCTTCCAAGCATTTAGAGAAAAACTCAGTGCTAAATTATCATATCTGTTTCATGCTGCTTACCTCCAGTTGTCTTTTGTTGTTTTATGAGCTCATTGACTGCTCTAAATCAAATGACTTAAATAGTCACACAAATATCTCCTCTCCTATTCATCCAGAATGCATTATTATTTGTATTGAGAGACTAAAGAAGCCTCTGGCTCCATTGACATTGTGATTTATAATGCCTTGGGGACTGAAGGAGATTACAGGAACTCAAAATTATTCCAAGTGCAATTTTGTTTTGTCTTTCATTCAATGTAGACTTCAATATACTTATAGGTAATCCATCCTTTTTTCAACCTTAGGAAAAAGGGTTGGAAAACTCAGGTGAATGAGTCAAATTGTTTTTCTGCTCATTGCCCGTTTACTCATTTTCCCACACCCAAATTCAAGTGAGGAAATATGAAAATGAGAGAGGTGGCCTTCCCCAGGGAAGAGCATGCCAAATGGTTATCCAGTGACAAATGGTCAGCCCTGGAATAATATAGACAGGTAACATTAAATGGACTGAGCATGTAATGTTTAGGAATATAATGTATATGTATGTGCATAGAGTAACAGTTAATGAAAAAAGAGGCTATGAACTTTAAGGGGAGTGGGGAGGGGCATATGGGAGGGTTTGGAGGGAGGGAAGGGAAGGGAGAAATGTTGTGCCTATACTATAATCTCAGAAAAAAATTAAAGGTTCAGCATCAGAGCTATAGATTATAAATACTATATGATGGGAAATAAATGCTTCCAAAGTTTACTATATATAATATATATATATATAATGTATATATGTAAAATCAAGTTATACTTGATTCTTATCATTACCAGAGAGAAGACAAAAATAAAATCATAATTCAACCAAGTACTAGAAATTCAATAATTAATGAATAAGTTTTACTATTGAATTTATGATTTTGTGAATTTGCTATGATCAAAGAATGAAAAGCAACAATTCTGAGAAAAATTTCTTTAAATTAGACATAACACCACACTTTAAGAATTATTTCAAAGTCTAAAAGTATGTGTAGACCATGTAACACTAATTCATAAATTTTACCTACTAATGTTTAAGGTATTTCAATTCACAGGGCTGATCAAGAAAAGTATTAGGATAATTTAAGTTAAGCAAATGCTTCAATTAACTTGATATTCTCAGTCACCCTATTTTCTGGCCCTGTCCATTCAAATTAACACCTACATTTACATTTTACTTTAAACATAAGATTGTAGTGGAAATGTATGGCCTTTGCAGAATATCAGAAACTATTTTTAGGGTCAGTGAGATGGCTCAGTACGTAAAGGCACATGCTGTCAAGCCTGATTAACTGAGACCTACCTATGGAACACATATAGTGGAAAGAGAAAACTGATTCCCAAAAACTGTCCTCTGACCTCCCTCCACACACACTCCATTCTAACCTCTACACATGCTCTATTCTGACCTCCACACACATTCTATGACATATGAATGTACACACACACACACACACACACACACACACACATACACATACACACACACAGACGGGACCATGAGAGTACATGTACTGCCAAGGTGTCATTCTACAAAAGGACTAACAGAATGCTTAAATACAAGTTTCTGAGAGTTGGAAACCAGTTTGCAAAGGTGGTTCACAATATGATTCCATTCTGGAACAGAGAAAAGAAGCGAGACAGAAGGTTAAATCTATAGGTTTTGCCAGAGATTTAAGAGTATGATGGAAGGCTAAATAAGTGAGTAATGAGTCATTTTATGGGTAATGAACAATTCTGTATGTTACTGCCATGTTGGATATATAAAATTATTCATTTTTCAAACCTTGAAAATTTTACAACATAAAGACTGACCTTTGCCAAATAAAAATTTTAAAAAATATTTATGAGGCCAGGTGGTGGTGGCACAGGCCTTTAATCCCAGCACTCAGGAGGCAGAGCCAGGCAGATCTCTGTGAGTTCAAGGCCAGCCTGGTGTACAGAGTGAGATCCAGGACAGGCACCAAAACTACACAGAGAAACCCTGTCTCGAAAAACTGAAAAAAAAAATTAGCAGTACAAAAGATCTGAGAAATAAATTCAGAATACGACAAAGATGCATGGTTAACAATATAATTATTAAATAAATAAATAGATAGATAGATAGATAGATAAAATTGCTGACCTTAGGGATTTGAAAATAAGTAGGGTTTTTTTAAAAACTAGACATAAAATCAACTGAACTTTAGCATTGCTATTTTTTATATTAGTATAAGTGAGAAATTCTGATGTTCCTTGCTGTATGACACTTTTTTTGTGTGTTCTGACAAATAAGGTTTGCCTGAAGATCAGAGGTCAGAGTTAACCAATAGTTAACCATAGAGGCCAGGCAGTGGTAGCACACACCTTTAATCTTAATACTTGGGAGGACCATGCCTGTCACACAAATCTTAAAAGATCTTATAATAAACTCAGAGGCAGATATTAGTGTGAAAGCTGAACGATCAGAGAAGCAGAACAGCCAGCCACTAGCTTACCTCTACCAAATCTTCAGCCTCAAGAGAGCAAGTTCCTGTTTCCTCGTGCCTTATATACCTTTCTGTGTCCTGCCATATTACTTCCTGGGATTAAAGATATGTGCCACCACTGCCTGACTTCTATGTCTAATTTAGTGGCTGGCTCTGTCGTCTGATCCCCAGGTAAGCTTTATTGGGGTACACAATATATCACCACACATGTCTTTGACCCCAGCTCATGGGAGGCTCACACCTTTAATCCCAGCACTAGAGAGGTAGAACAGGAATATAAGTCAGGTGTAGACAGGATCTCAGCCCCCATTCACTCTCAGGATTCGTAGAGGTAAGCAGTTTCTAGTGGCTGCTGATCTGTTTCTCTGATCTTTCAACTTTCACCCTCGATATCTGACTCTGGGTTTTAATTGTTAGTACTAATTAGGCTCACACTTCTGTTTCTATATGTATATACTGGAACTAAAAATGTAAGTAAGTATATAAATAGTGGGAGCCAGGCTTCTTATGCTAGTGAGAGAGTTAGAGACATCAATATGACTTAATTTTACTTTAATACTATTATTAATGGAGACATGTTTATGTATTTACACTATTTACATACATACATTTGCATATATATCAACACACACACACACACACACACACACACACACACACACACACACACACACACACACCCTGCATTCCCTTATGCTTTTAGCTGAAATATTACACTGAGAGCATGTTCCAAGGAGACCAAACAAGACCATGAAACAATTTTGTCTAAGGAAAAAAAAAAGAGGCAGGAGTAAGTTATTGTGTCCACCACAAAACGATACACTCTGCCACTCACTCTAAGTGATTATTAGCCACCACTTCAATCACAGACCCTCTCTGTTTTCCAGTAGTTTCTGTCTGAGTCCTTGATATACAGGCACAAACACCAAAGGGTGCTTCTTTGAACACCTTTCTAAGAGACAGCTCAGTTCTCCTGTGGTATGTTTTCTCTTTCACTTTGTGGAATAATAAACACAACTTGCTCAACTCCCTGTATGTTCTTGATGCTGTTTGCCTGAAGGTCACTGACAGAAATAAACGTTTGATATTACAGAGTAGAAAAACTTTTAGGTCTATTCTACCAATGCTGTTTGCAAATCACTTGTACCTAAAGAATGAGTCACATAAGCAATCATATTAGCTCTTTAATAGCATTTCAAGCATTAAATAGCAATATGGTTTATTTATTTGAAAATCAGAGTATTGCCACCTTCATTTTTAATTTGACCAACCACATTGACAGATTTTGCTCTCACTATTTCTAGCTTCTGGCTGTCTAGAAGTTCTTAAACATTGAAAACCCAGTCTGTTTTTCTCAATAAGCAGTGAGCATTGACTCCACTTCCTTTGAAAACACCAATTGTATAATATAACAATATGCAAAGACAGATACCTCTAGCTGTTTGAAAACTCATGAGATGTGTATACCAGAAGAGAATATTTGGGAAATATTCTACTTCTAGCAATGCTTCTACTGCAGATTGCAAAGAGAGGAAAAAAAACTTGAAAAATAAATACTACATTGGATTTCAGATATTATAAATCTGAGAAATGAAATATTTAGAGTCACTAGCTCAAACAAATGATTGCCATTATGGCTACTAATTTTTATATTGGTTTGACTCTTACTATAGATGGGTTGATGGTTGCCAGAATGAGTTTAAATATTAACATGTTACCATAATTAGCACATTCCTTTTCATAGAAACGTGTACTTTATAAAGTCATCCTCTCCCTCCATACATGCCTGTAACTTTTTCTTATTGTTGATGTTGTTGATGATGTTATTGTTTTGTTTTATTGACTTATTTTTTTGTGTCTCTTGCTTTATATTCTCTCTCTCTCTCTCTCTCTCTCTCTCTCTCTCTCTCTCTCTCTCTCTCTCTCTGAGGATTTGAATATGTTCAACTTCTTATATATTCCAGTAAATGCTCAGAACAGAAACTAAAACTCATCTAAGTCTTTCCATAACTCCTTTTTTGCTTCTTGATCAAAACAAGGCAATGCCTAGCTGTAACCTGTACACAGCATCATCTAGCCAGATCAAAGAAGGGCAGAAAATATTTCACTTCTCTTGAAAAGAAGTCTGATCACTTACAGACAAATATATGTCTTCCCTGACATCTAAAAAATTATAGCATGAAATAATCATGAAAAAAAAGGTAAAGGAGCATTAGTCTGAGGTTTAAGATATGAATTACTTTTTTATTTTATAATTCATACATTTTCAAAAAATAATAATATGATCTTTTAAAATTAGGTACCATGTTCTAGCCCCTTTTGTTTTATAGAAGAAAAAAATAATAGTACATCAAAAAATAATAATAAGCTTAGAAAAGACTCTGAGCAACTAGATACCTTAGTTAGATCAATAGTAATCAAACTGTGCTTTGAAAGTGTCCCAGGATTGCTGCAGGGCAGAAAGCCAAGCTTGTGTCTCCCTAAAGCAAAGTTGTTACTTTTTTATAGTTATTGTTCTATATATAATTTTATTTAAAAGTAAATAAGAATTTTGTTGCCAAATATAACTCACTAGACAAGATGACTTTGAAATGCCCTTCTACCTTTATGTTGAGTCGATGAGAAAATTATGGAAAACTTAGAAAGTCAGGCATGCTGTCATTCCCTAATTGTTTCATAGCTCCAGAAAAATCTATGCAATACAATAGAAAAGCAAAGAGAATTTTAGGCTAACTGCAGGATGTAAGACTCACAATAAAGGACACTTCAACTAAAGCATATTCATGTTTCAGGAAGACAGCCATAGAATGTGAAAAACACTTCTTAAATACTAAGTATCATTAAGTAGTAATCTAATTACTAAATATTATTATTGTGAAATGCATTATGAAGTCTTCTAATATATTATTGAAAATATTATTTATACATATATAGATACATTATTTTTTAATTTTAAAATAACTGGCTTGTTGGCAAAGAAACCATTACAACACTTGTAGTAATAAGAAATCTGAACAATGTATTATATTAAGATAATGACGAGATCTGGGCATCAAAGTTTCAAGTAGCAAAATGTTCTTCCTGAAATACTTTAGGAATAGATAAAAAGCTGTAATCATGGATATCAAAGGAATAAAATTCTCAGATCCATAAAATGGAACTATGAAGTTACTTGATTCTATGTGTTACAAGAAAACATTGAGAATCTGTGACTGAGTACAGATGATATGGAGGAAGTATTGTTTCCTTTCCTACCTTCTTGACAACAGAAAACACACTTGGTGCCTTTTAGTTTCTCTGTGGTTTAGAATTTACAGCACTGTGTGATGAATGGCAACTATAAGAATTCTGCAGCATTAATAGAATGTCTTCTGATCATATTTGTGTGTGTGTGTGTGATAAGAATACTTAAGACTCACTTTTTAGCCAATTCCCAGCATACGGTAGAGTTATTACTATAGCCTCCTTGGTATACATGAGAGATCTGTATTGATTCATCATAGGACTGAAACCTTCTTCTAGCAGAATCTTTCCATTTCTGCATTTCTTTTCTATGGATTCCACTTTTGTTAATTCCACATATAAGCATCATAATGCTTTATTTATTTTTTTCCATTGTGGTGGTTTGAAGGAAAACGGCCAATAAAGGGAGTGCACAATTAGGAAGCATGCCCTTGTTGGAGTAGACATGGTCTTGCTGGAGGAAGAGTGTCACTGTGGAATAACCTTTGAGGTCTCCTATGCTCAAGCTACTCCCAGTGGAACAGCCCACTTCCTGTTGTCTGCCTATCAAGATGTAGGACTCTCAGCTCCTTCTCCAACACCATGTATGCCAGCACACCACCATATCCAACCATGATGATAATGAACTGTACCTCTGAACTGTAAGCAAACCACTCCAATTAAATGTTTTCCTTTATAAGACCTCCCACAGACATGGTGTCTCTTCACAGCAATAGAAACCCTAACTAAAACAGAAGTTGGTACTAGGGACTGGGGTATTGCTGTGATAGGCCTGACCATGTTTTGGTTTGGAGGAATTTGGACTTTGGTACTTTGGGTTAGGAAAGCTGTGGAATGCTTTAAGCACTGCTTAATGGGCTATACTAGTAGGAGCTTGGAAGACAATGGTACTGATAATGATTTGGACTTTGGAGGGCAAGCTCAAGAGGTTTTGGAGGAAAAGAATTTTAACATGCTGCCTAGAAATCTTTCTTGTCATGTTATGGTGAAGAATGTGGCTGCTTTTTGCCCTTGTCCAAAAGTTTGCCTGAGGCTAAAGAGTTTTGGATTAATTCCCTTGGAAGAGGAAATCTCAAAACAGCCTAGTACATACTCTGTTGTGTGGTTACTAGTGTTAACTCTAATGAAGATTTATAATGAAAAGGAGCAAACTGAGCAAGGAAAAATATTTGAGGAGAAAAAGAGCACCAGGAAGTGGAATAGAGCTAAGTCCTGTGTTCAAGGAGATAAACAGATTAAGAAATGGAATAAAGGGAGTGGTGACCTCAGGGCAAGACTCCACTCACCTAAGTTTCCAACTTGTGAAAAGAAATTAAAGGAAAGCTTAGAGCTTTGTATGGCATTGCAAGCCTTTAATCCAGCACTCCAGAGGCAGAGGTTGGTGGATCTCTGATTTTGAGGTCAGCCTGGTCTACAGATCCAGTTTTAGGACAGATAAGCTTAGGCAGTGAAGGACAGAAGGCTGTTGAAGATGTTATTGAATAAGGGGTCCATATTCCAGCCCCAGTAAGCAACAGAACTTGGCAGCTTTGGTCATGTGGTTCTGGCTAGAGTCAAGGATAAGAGACAGGCATTCTGGAACCTTCCTCCACACCTAAGGAAAACTGCTGAGGCCAGGAATATATCAGGAGTGGAGACCTAGAGAGTCTGTTGAGTGAAGCTGTGAAGTTGAAGCCTGGATTGCCTTGGAGACCCCAAGATGTTAGAGATATCAGAGCCTTGGGATACCTGCTGAGGACAGCTGCAAACAAGGAGAGGAACCAGATCAAGAGAGAGAGAAATATATTGCAGCCAACAAAGCTAAAAGGACAAGTTGGAGATATGAAGAGAGTGTTTGACATCAGACTTAGAGATGAAAAGTTTGGAGTTTGCCCAGTTGGTTTTTGGTCTTGCTTTGCTCCAGCAGTTCCTCACTATGCTCCCTTCCCTACATTTTGGAATGGTAATGGTATCCTGTGCTGTTATTTTTAGATGTGATGTTTGTGGGTTTTTTTTTAAATAGAGGATTACAGCTAAGAGAGTACATGAACAGACTTTGAACTTTAGACTTTTAAATAAGTTTGAGATTGTTATATACAATGGGGACTTTTAAGTTGGACTGAATGCATTTTTCACTATGACATGGCTACAAGCCTTTGGGGGCCAGGGACTGGAATGTGGTGGTTTGAAGGAAAATGGATCCCAAAGGGAGTGGCACTATTAGGATGTGTGGCCTTGTGGGTATGGCCTTGTTGGATATACATTGGAAAAACTTCCACTTGTTCATTATATATGTATACATGAAAAAAATAAGTATGTACTGTCATAACTTAAATTTTGCCTGCCTAATTGCTATTTTCTGTGAAAGAAATTGTTTAGTCTTCCAAGTTATTACTATAAAATATGTGTGTACCTTTAAACATGTATTTACTTTATTTTACAAATAACTGTTTCTAAGAGGTGGTTTCTGTTGGTTCTTTTTCTTTGCTTTTGGCTTTGAAGACAATGTCTCAAATAACTCATGCTGAACTTGAACTCACTGTACAGCTGAGGAGAACACTGAATTTCTGACCCTCTTGCAATCAACTCCCACACTCTTGAATTACTGGCACATGGACACTAAATAATGACTTTTTATCTCATAGAAAAAAGAATGTAATTATCTAACAATTTTAAACACTAAGTGTCCATTTATAATATTTATTTAGTACCTTTCTTAAATGTCAGGCTACAAATAAAATATATATGTGAGTAATGCAAGGTGAATATTCTAACTATGTGCTTATGACTTTATGAGATCATTCACCAAAATGCACTGTACACCGCTGTCCTATTTGTACATATTTGCTTTCATCGATGAAATGTATGCTGATATGAAATGGGGCATTGTCTTGTATGCAGAAATACTAAAGATAGTCATATCTGTTTCATCTATAATGAAAAGAACAGGACTTCAATGTCCAACTATCTCTTTGTTTTAATTAAGAAATGGACCAGTCCTAAATCCAAATGCAGCCAATCTGAGCTAAGCCGCAGATCAATTCTACTGACAAGAAGTGCATAGTCTTATGAAACCTGGGTAATAATTACAGGATTCTCTTTTACTTCATTGTCATATTAATTTTTCCCTGTCAGGGTGACATAAAAGAGCATAATACAATGAAAGATCTCAGAGATGTAAGTAGTATCATATAGAATATAAATAACTACACAACAAAAGTCCATTTTCTGGATGTGAGGTTCTTATGAGCACTTTAAGAGAAACCAGGGCTCAGATTCTCAGCCTAAACCCTGAGGCTACATTTCCTGACCAGGAGCTCCTTTGGGAATGTCAAATATGACTGTGTTCTAAAAGTATGCAGTTGTAGCAGTGAGAATCAGAGCAGCTGTGCCAGGTGTACCTTGGAAGTTCACTTATGAAAACCAAGGTTAAGCTAATCAATAATACACTTAAGGCTTTCTAAGTTCTAACTCTTCCTTAATCACAAGATCTATCTATCTGCAGTCATTTATCCTTAATGTTATCCTAAAGCTTCCAGCATAATCAGTGATGAAACCATGTGTGGTAACCATGAGACTCTGAAATGGTTTACTCACTGTTCAACCTCTTCTTCATTTGAATCACTTAATATCCTTAGTAATTTCAGCTCCTTTTACTGATTGCTGAGTACATTCACTAGTATTAATCTACTGAAGGAAATAATAGAATGCTGTAGAAATCTTTGTTCTCTTTTTTCCTTTTTCTTATGTTTTCTTCATTTTATATCTTCTAAAATATCCAATTCTCTTAATGCCTTGTATATCTTAAATCTCTAGAGATTTCATAAATTTGTAAAAAAAAGTATTTTAGTAAAGAGATTTTATTAATTAAAAAAATCAGGTTAAAAAAATGAAAACAATTTAATGGCTGTTTTCCTAAACTGTATCATATCATAAAACATATTGTATGGCGATAGAGTGAGTCCAAATAAACTAATAAATATTTAATGTGAATCGCATCAGGTTTGCCTAAATTCACTTTTATAGAGATAATTATTCTTGAAGATAAAATAAATACATTTGATCTTCCAAAATGCCTCCCTGAACTCTATAATGACAATAATGATAATTATTATGCCTAGACCTCACATTAAATATAGGTGTGTGGATCAACAGACTCCATACACCATATGTGTAACTAGGCAAGTATTTCCCTCTGTCTAACAATGAATAGTTTCCACGGTGTTTAGGCAAGAGAAATGGAAATAGATGCTGTATCTCCTAAGTGTCTCATATTAGAGACAGTACAAGGTTTCCTCTCACGTGCTTATTATCCAGAAGAGACATATGGCCCTTCACTCACTATAACTAAGGTTTTGTGGTTATTGTCATCTTATCCATGAGGAGGGGAAAATGGCCAGATGAGCAACTACCCATCTCTTCTTCAATCTCCCTTTCTCACTTACGAGTAAACAACTGAATAAATATCAGTGAAATACCATCTTGTAATATAATGAATAAGACTACAAAATTGAGTCTTTAATCTGAGCTCCCAAAGCTAAAACACTGACCAGATTCAAGCAAGCTTGTACTGAGTTACTATACTCTGAATAGCAACACACACACACACACACACACACACACACACACACACACACACACACACACGACAACATGCAAAGTAATTTTGACAGCCAGTTAATACAATAAGAAAGGAATTCTCCTGACATTGTCATTTGAACATTATGTGCTAGCATAAAAGAAGCACTAATTACCATAAGAAGTCAAGGACAGTTCTATGTACTCCTCGCTAAATGATATTATACATTGTGAACTCAGTTAGAATCATTCTTGTCATAAGTTCCTTTTAGATTTAAATACAGATAATTAGCTATCCTGTTTTGCAAAGTTCAATTTAAAGAATTGTTAATAATATCAACATTATCAGCATAATTTTAAAAGTAGATTTAGAGATTTTTTTTCAGTTCTTGAGACAAAAAAATTTACTTTGCAAAGTAATTGCCAGGAAGATATTCATATTCATATCCATTCCTTAAATATGCATTAAAAATGAAAGTTTACCACAGATTGAAAGTATTCTTCAAATGCAATAACTTTCAATGTGAATACTTCCAAAGATGTCTTCATACTACTAAACTGGGATAGAAGAGGAGAATTGGAATTTGCTGGATTGCTAAAAATGTTGAGATTTGAAATCATAGTTCTTCTGAGATAAGACTATGTTTAAGTGTTTTCTAATATTAGTTTGCTATACTGTAGTTTAAGACTATTCTGGAAGGTCCTTGTCATGGTTTGGATGTAAAAATTGAATCCACTGCTTCATGTATAGGAATACTTGATTCCAAGGTAACGCCATCATATTTGGAGATAATGAAACCTTTAGGGAATGGTCTTACTTAGAGGAAGTGAAATGTTGAAATAGACCTTGAGATTTATAGCTTATGCTTTTTTTTGGGGGGGGGGCTACCTCTTTCTCATTTCTGCTGACTCAGTTATGAGCAAGCTTCTACCACCATTGCTGAGTAAAACTGTTGCCATGTCTTTACCATCCAGATCTGAGCTAGACTCCACAAAGTTAATGTTTTTCACATATTTGTCCACAGAAATGAGAAAAGTAATTAACATAGACCATCGTGTGAGAATACATTCAATAAAACTAAAGGAAAATAAGTATTGTATGTGATCACACAGACTTTTGCTAGAACACTAGGTTAGGAGTTGTGGATATAACAAAGTACTTATAATGTACAAGGCCCTAGACCTAATTCCTATTACCACCAGAAAGTAAAACTAAACAAATGAAAATTTCAAGCTGCATTACAGAGTTATGGCAGTAAAAACAGCATAGTACTTGCATGATAACAGATACATTGATCAACAGAATTGAATTGAAGACTCAGGCACAAGTCCACACAAAAATAAACACCTAATTTTAAACAAAGAAACAGGAAATATATGCTGGAGAAAAGACAGAAAATAGTGCTGGTCAAACTTGATGGCTACATATAGATGAATGAAAATATATCTATATAATTTACTCTGCACGAAACTCAACACCATATGGATCAAGGACCTTGATCAATATCCAGTAGGATAGAAAGTGGGGCATATGCTTAAACTCATTGACACAAAAAGAACATTCAGAACAGGTTGTAGATAACACAGGCATTAGGCCCAATAATTAATAAATGGGACCTCATGAAGCTGAAAACTTCTGTACAAAAAAGTATACTATCATTCAGGCAAGGCAGCAGCCTACAGAATGGGAAAATATCTTTATAATTTGGAATAGAGAGTTATTATATAAAAATATAAATAACTAAAAAGGAATCTAAACATCAAAAAACAAATAACTCTATTAAAAAGAATAAGGTACAGAACTAAGTAGAGAGTTCTCAAAAGATGAAACACAAATTTCTGTGAAATACTAGAAGAAATGTTTAACATCCTTAGCCATCAGGGTAATGCAAATAAATTAAAACTAATTTTAGATTCTATCCTATATCAGTCTTAAATGTCAAGATAAATAAAATAAATGACAGCACATGCTGATGAGGATCCAGGAAAGAGGGAACATTTATTCACTGCTAGGAGTATAAACTTGTATCACCAGTCTGGAAATCAGTGTGGAGGCTACTCAAGAAGATTAAATTGATCTATCTCAAGATTTGGCTATACCTTTCTTGGACATATACCCAAAGGACTATACATCCCACTACAGAGATACTTGTTCATCCATGTTCACTGCTGTTCTATTCATAATAACCAGAAATTGGAAATAATATAGAATCTATCAACTGATAAATGGATAATGAAAATGTGGCACATTTTCAAAATTGAATGTTGTTCAGCAGCTAAGAAAAATGAAGGTAAGATAAACAGTCAGCTGGAGGGGGTTCCACACAAATAAGCAGTGTAACAAAAGCTAAGTTAACTAGGACTTTCTGACCTTTCATTCCTAGAATAGAGTTGGGTAATTTTTCATGGGATTCTCCATCAAGGAGATCAAAATCTAGTTAATCCTAAAATGGTCTCAGCAAGAATACAAGATGGAGGAACTTCAGCACTATCTTGTCCAGTCACAAAATATTATGGAAATAACCAACCACTTTTTGATTAAATTAATCCCTCTTCATAAAATGGAGCCCATACCTGACATTGCTAAAATAGCCATGAACCTGAACCTAGATAGGTCATGGATCCTAGGGGAAAACCTACTACTAGTTTTCTACTAATGGAACATAGCAATAAAATGACTCCTAATGACACTCTGCTATATCCATAGATCACGCTCTTGCTCAGCCCAAACCAGAGAAGCTGCTTCTTGCTGTAGATGTGAATTAACACAGAGGTGCATAACTAGAGAATGCAAAGAGTGTAAGAGACTGAAGCACTCAGTCAGTGGGGTGGGGAGGAAATATTAAAATATTTTCATAAATGTCTTACAAGGTTTGGGAGATAAAAATATTTTAATCCCTTGCACTAAGCATAAGTTTCATATTATTTCATAGAAAAGATTCATGTTTGATATTACAAAAATGAAAGAAAAACTAAATATTAACGAATAAATGTTAAACTAAAATGTGGTACTTATTAAAGGAAGTCTGCTAAGAGTTTACGCCAACAGAAAAAAAAATCTCCCACTTTTATGCAACTGAGTAGATGCAATAACTCATCATCGAGTAACAATAGCAACATAAAAGTGCAGATTCATAATTTATGCTAAATTTAGCTGATCAAGTTTGGTTACTGTGTTAATCAATTGGGATTATTTTAAGGCAAAAAAAAAATAAACTTTGTATTTTGACCACAAGAGATAGTTTCACAATTCAGATTAAGAATGTTTCCTCCCATACACAACACACACACACACACACACACACACACACACACACACACACACACACCTCACACACACAAACACAACACACACTAATGCAAGTCTGACCCCTCTACCTTCACAGAAGCAGACAGCTTATTCTAGCTTTAGATATTTCCATTCCAGAGAAAAGTCTCTAGGTCCTTAAGAAAAGCCATTACTGAGCCATTAAACAGATGATGGCTTACTTAGCTTTTAAGAAGATTTATATGCATTTCAAAATGACAGATAAAATACTTAGATTACATGGCTTTGAAAATAAATGCTCTAAGAAAAGGAGGAGGGTTTCCTCCCTTATTTTCTAGCAGGAAAATGAAAGCTGCTGCTTTTAATATTTCCTCTTATGGTTTCGTATCCTGTGAGGCTCTGGAGCTCCACAAGGACTGCAGTGTAATCACTGTTCTCAGGGAATTCCTATTGCAGGAGAAGATGTGATGTGATCGCTAGGTTCTGTCTCTAAGATCATGACACACCATAAATTTAAACTGAGACTAGAACGTGAACATTACACATATGCCTAAGCATCCACCACGTGTTTCCATGTCCTTCAGCACGCCAATCTCCCCTACAGAATTTATAAGACAAAGCAAGGGATTGTTCACATTTCCTTGAAGCTGTGTTTCTAGAGTGGTATTAAGAACCAGAACGAAGGAAAGCCTTCCATTAAAAAAAAAAAAAGCCCATGCCTTTGCTGTGTCTTCAGACTGCTTGATTAGACTGATGAGTGAGAGGTGGAAAGCTGCAGATCAAAAGCCAAAATTCTATCAGGGTATCTAGCCACTCTAACAGCCATTTATCACCAGCGTTTGTATCTGACCTAATATCCTTTCAACTGTCAGAGAAAACCTCAGAATGCATTAATGTGGCAAACCATTCACTTCCGCTAATCTGGGACCTATTTTGAGATGTGTTATAACCCATTTGCTGCCCATTTGTTAGCACTGTGGGCTTTACACGGCAGATACCAGCGACAGACAGGGTAAGGAGAACAAACTTCCTACCTCGAACTAAAATCAAGATGGTGTGTTGTGGGACCTAACAATCTCCCTGGCAGCTTCCTGAGTCTTTGCTTAGAGGAAGCCTCTTACTGTGTTCTTTAGAAATATAATCAGTTTCCTCAGCACCTGTCAATGAAGAGACCATCCTCTCTCCAACCTGTGTCTTTGCTGCCTCTGTCAAAGAACTGTTGCCTGCAACTACGAAGATTCATTTCTGAGTTCTTTATTTGGATGCACTACTCTGTGTGTCAGGCTTGATGCCAGAAGTGAACTGACTCTATTGCTAGCACAGGTACATGGTGTCTCTTAAAATAGGATATCTTGATCCCTCGATCTTCTTCTACTCATGATTGCTTTGGCTGTTTAGAATCTTTCTTTGCAATAAGAGCCTCAGGATATTTCTGTGTCTGTGAAAACTATTGCTATTCTGAGAGGGATTGAACCAAACCTGCTTATTGACTGTGTAGTATGGACATTTTCAACATTACTTCGTTTAATCCAAGAGCATAAAGGGGTTTTCCTTTTATAGCAAGTCCTCCTCCAGTCCCTCTCACCAATATTTTATTGTCATGGGTGGGTTTTTCCTTCTCACTTAAGTTTCCTCCTAGATCTTTATTTTGTAGTTATTATAAAAAAATACTTTTCATTATAATATAACTTAATAAAGATTGCACAATATTGTTCCATCCTTCCTTTTGGGCTATTCTCAGGCTCTAACTACCAGTGTTTTACTCTCACTTTCTAGGTCAGTGGTTCTCAAACATCTAAAGGCTATGACCCCTTAATACAGTTCCTCATGTTGCAGTGACCACAACTATAAAATTATTTTTGTTGTTACTTTATAATTATAATTTTCTACTATTATGAATTGTAAATATAAATATCTGATATA
The DNA here is from genome assembly GCF_007827085.1 of Peromyscus californicus insignis. Classification (NCBI taxonomy): domain Eukaryota; kingdom Metazoa; phylum Chordata; class Mammalia; order Rodentia; family Cricetidae; genus Peromyscus; species Peromyscus californicus. The sequence goes on along the minus strand of NW_026294514.1, from coordinate 52,429,266 downwards.
TAGGGTATCTGATATGTGATCTGCAAAGGACTTGGGACCCACAGGTTGAGAACTGATTTCCAGGTGGTCAACTTTTCCAGATTCTATATTGTATTTGGTTTTCTGTACTAGAATATTCTACTTAATATCATGATCTTTGGCTTATTCTATCAAAAATTCAGGGTTTTATTATTTTATGACTGAGAAGTATTTCATCTGTACATGTCCCACATTTTTTCCATCTACTCATTAGCTGATGGAAACTCAACATTTTTTCTGTTTTTTGGCTATTGTGAATAGTGCTATAGTAACATGGGAGTGCACATATCTCTTTGGCACAGTAATATTATTCCTTCTGAGTCATACAAAGTAAAGGGATTGCTAAATCATAAGGCAGTTCTGTCTTTATTATTGTATGTATGTATGTATGTATTTAATATTATAGGTATGTATTATATGCTTCAAATTTACGGAATTTTCAGTTCTAATAGTTTTATGCAGTAGGATAAAAGTTATATCCAATATTTGGTATAACACAGAATTGACAGCAATTAACCATGTATTTCAAAATACACAGATAATTTTACAAGATCTAACTCAAAAGAATAATGAGGCCTGGGAGGAGGGGATTGGACCTACCTGGACTGAGTCTACCAGGTTGATCTCAGTCCGCGGGGAAGGCTTTGCCCTGGAGGAGGTGGGAATTGGGGGTGGGCTGGGGGAAAGGTGAGGGGGGCAGGAGGGGGGAGAACAAGGGAATCTGTGGCTGATATGTAGAATTGAATTGTATTGCAAAATAAAAATAAATAAATAAATAAATAAATAAATAAATAAAAAGAATAATGACTGTGTAAAGTGATGGAGACAAAAATTGTCATAAATATGATGTATTTAAATTTGTACTGAGAGAGAGAGAGTATCCCACAGTACCCTATTAATATGTATCAGTTTTTACATGTACTTAACATCCAGAAGACTTTCCTTGTATCACAAAGGCACTCCACCAGCGTTGTCAACACTTTTGAGGAATATTACTCCCATCAGTATTAAATCCAATTTCATTTAAAAGATCTGAGGAATTTCCTATTGCTGCAACTTAGAGTTTGATCTTAAAGTCAGTTGATTCATTTTGTCTTAATCTTTGATATACCTAAAGCCAAACAAACCCTGATTGTAAAGACCTTAGGGACTCTCTAATCTATACCCAATTCTGAAGAGCTAGAGCAATGGCTGTTTTCTGGGGGAGTAAGAATCCTTAATTGAGGTAGATTTCCCACGCTCTGGTGGATGGCCCCAAACTCTTGCACATTTGGGCAGCACTAATTGTACTTAGTGTGTTATCAACAAAGAAAAGAAATGAAGAGAAGATACAGTAAAGGAAAGAAGGAAAGAAAGAGAGAGAGAAGGGAGGAAGGGGAGGAGGGAGGAAGAAATAAAAAAGACATGAGGTTGGAAGAGGGATTTGATGGGCATCTAGGTGTAGTTAGAGGTGGAAATGAGGGTATAGATGATCATATTTCTTTTACACATCCAAGAAATTCTCAGACTTAAAGCCACTCCCTCATAAAAAGAAAGAATTTCAATGTGGAACACATAAGTCATACAGGTGGTTGGGAATGCCTACAGTTTCCAACACACCTCAGCTGTATCTCAGCAGTCCACTGCTAAGGTAACTTATTGGAATGTTACTGAAATGAAAAATTAAGACATTGATTTTTTTCATATGGAACTTATTGGCAAACTTGGAAATGGTAGTGTTTTGCTATGAGATGTTGAGACTTTCCTCTCTCTGTGTACCTTTTCTAACATAATGAACCAGAACAGCATGGACTACAAGCTTGCCTGTTGTTAATTATTAGATTGTGTACTCCTTACAACAGCCTAAAGTTTTCATTAGGATTTTTCACATAAATCCAAAGATGTTATTGAAAAGAACATTGTAAAGTGAGCTTCAGATCATAAACAGTAAACAAATCACAAAGAAATCATTGTCCTATACCACTATGTAAGAGCCAAACAAAAAGGCAGCAGTGTGGATTAAGGCTGCCCCTGGTATTCATATCAAGTACAAATATCATCTAAAACTGTGTAAGAAACAATGAACCAGAAATCAAGTTCATAACAGGCTCTTCATGAGTAAAACATTCAGCTTTGGCAGTAAACTCTATCTCACTGCTTATCAATAATTCCCCCATTGGCTCACTGGATAGTGAATATTTGATAATGTTTCAGATAAGTATATGTTAAATTACAGGCAATTGAAGATAATTTGTGGAAGACTCCCTGATAAACAGGGTGTTGAGTATGGAAAGCCTGGAATGGGAGGTTTCAAAATGGAGACAATGTATTCCTGATAGAAGGAAATCATCAAAGTCTACATCAACTTCTCCCAGCCCATCCCAGATACTAAAATAAACTCAGAAGAGGGGAGTTTTGCATGTTCAAAGGGATTTCTGGCCAGCATTCATACTTCATTCCTTTAAAAATCATTGCCATGCTATACAAAAACAATAGAAAGTTAAAAAAAAAACACAGTGATAATTTATCAGACAACATTTTAATGCCTGTTTAATGTGAATTGTTGCTGTCATCTGCACATCAGGGGAGGCTTCATGGGACGATTGATATTTCACCTATATGTTTAGGGATTACAGTAGACCAAACAGACAGAATTATAAGAGAAGGCATTTCAAGTAGAAATTATCACCCAAGGCCTGTGGTTAACATGACAAATTAAGAAAAGATGAATAACAAAGGATCTTGAACTACAATCATGTGGCCCATCAAACTCCTGTGTTTCCATATCACTGCAGCATCTTCAAGTAGAGTCCCAGTCCATCAACAGGAGACACTGAAAATTATTCATTCGAGTGTGACATGATCCAGGACTGCTCTCGGTTATATACAGTTAATGATCTAACAGCACATCAGAAAGGATGTGTGGTTTGGGTATTCATCTCACAGAGAAAGAGAGAAAAGACATGCTTTAACCCCAGCATGATTTACTAACAGTTACACCAGACTTTCATTAGCTAATAAGGGATTTTGATGTCTGCGTTCTTCCTGTTATGAAGCAAAATAGTGATCATTTGTTGTTCTATGTGGTTCGACCCACCTGAGAAACTTACATTATTTTCTCTGGTATATTTTCAAGTAAATGGAGGTCTATTTACAAAACTATATTATTCATGTTCTTTTTCATTTTTGAACAATGGTAGGCTATTTCTATACTTAGCACAGCTATCAAAGCAACTCTATGGACTTCTAAATAGACTATTATTAACAAACCCATTCTTAATGTTTAATGATGATCTGGAGAGGAAGAATTAAGCTATCCACGAAAAATCATAACCCGCCCACATTCAGCATTCATGCTGATATCTTGTTGAAAAAAAATTTTCCAGAATTAAATTGATTTAACTACTTATGTTACTCTTAATATGAGATATATTTCACTATCTTAGAAATGTAAAACTCTCTATAACGAACAGTTAACAGAGTGACAGTGCTTTGCCTCTGTGTGCATGTGAAGGAGAGAGAAATACTCCAGGAGAAGAATGCAAAACCCCAGCCAAAGGCAGGGGAAAAACAAAATGAAACAGGAATCTCAAACTTTTCAAAAATATCTACTTTAATATAAAGCTAACAAAGTCAAGAGCAAATGCTTTTTCAGGTTGGCTAAGAACTATTGATAGCTAGCTCTCCCCTAGTTTGAGCTCCAAAGAAACCATATTAATGTCTGCAATCCCAATATTAGTTACTTACATTTTTTAAGACAAATGGGCTTTAAAAATATGTCTTTATTCTATAATTCTCTATGTCTAATGTGCTTCCATTCACTTTACCAGACAGAGAGCAGAAAGAAAGTAGGATGGCAAAGGTTAAACATGAAGTACTCAGTTTTAGTTACATAGAAGCAAGAAAGAAATACAAATAAAAGGAGAAAATATCAAGAGTGCATCATAATAATTGGAAGACAGAAGGAAGCTGTTTCCTCAAAGAAATGAAAGCGTTAGTGCCTCAGCCAATAGGTATTTTAGCAAACAAAGGGGAATTCTACAGACTGAATGTTTGTTATCTCTGAGTTACAAAACCAAATCTTAGCATCTAAGGCCTTTGGGGTTTCCTTAGATTATGAGTATGGAGCCTGTAGTATCACTGCCCTTTGTAGAAGAGACCTCAGGACCTTTACTTCATGCTTTATCCTCCCTAAGAAGACAGCAGGAAATAATAGGATGGGGGTCCTGACCAGTAACTGATACCTTGTAACCTTGGAATTCATAGCCTCCTCCATGATTTAAAAAAAAAAATAAAGTATTTGTTGTTTATAAGCTATTCTTAGCTTGGTGTATTTTCTTACAGTAATTGAAAGAGAATTAATAAGGAGAAAATAATTTAGCATTTAATTGCTTTTATGCACTAAAAGCTTTCAAGGTCTCAGCATGGCTTATAGGCCACAGAAGTCAAGCTAGCCTGCTACTCCACAAGCTCATACTGAGGAATGGGTACAAATGAAATGGGTGTGTTTGGGAGGGAGGTTAGAAGTTTTGGTGATGGTATAACTCAGAAACAGTATTCAGAGAACATACTCTGTAAGCCAAATTTATTTAAAGATCTAAAGGAGAAGATATTTCCTCGTACCAAACCAGCAGTTGATTTTCATGCTCTATTTAATCAGTTGTTAAATATAACATTCATATTTACCATCATTAGAAAATAATGTGACATATATGTGTTTCAGTACTATCTTGCTCATATTTGTGTACTTATGGGTAGATTTGAGATTGGTAGAAGAATAGAAGGGAGCGTTAAGAGCGTAAAGCAAAGCCCAATAAGACTGAGGATGAAACTCAGTTAGTAGAGTGATTTCCTAGCACGCACTTGGCTTCATTCTCCACATTTCAAAGAAACCAAAAAGTATAGCTATTGATCATTGTATGAAATTCTACCTTGGTACTTTAAATAGTTTTATATCTTGTATATATTTGATCTAGTTATCTACTCATACACAAATATAGCAGTTCCTGTTACACGTATGCAATTTTACAGCAAAATATTTGACCCATATTGATCATCAAGTTCATGGCTCACATGAAAGACAGGATAGACCCCTGAAGCATTTTAAACATAAATAAGGAGAGATCAGCCTATCAATGTCCAGTGTCAGCTTTAGCAATGAATAACTAAGTAGTAATCATTATATTAGTTCTTTTTGATGTTTAATAACATTTTCTTTATGTATGGATTTTGACCTTTAAGAAGTGTGTGCGTGTGTGCGTGAAGAATCTCCCAGACACTATTCCAAGTAGGATTTGACACAGGGCTTTCAGCTAAAAACCTCAGAATTACTTAGATTTCCATGTCCAGTGACAAGGAGAAGGATAAAGCTTTCATTACCAGTCTATTGATACATAAAACACACACACACACACACACACACACACACACACACACACACACACACACCACTTTCGATGCAGACATTCATCCTTGATAACTCTATTTTGAAATTTTTATTACTTAACGTACCTCAGAAAACTACTTGTCCACATGAAGAGAAATATTTCACCTGAATATCTACAAAATTATCTAGATTTTTTTCTTTTGTTTTTTGAGATAGGGTTTCTCTGTGTAGCTCTGGCTGTCCTGGAACTTGCTCTGTAGACCAGGCTGGCCTCGAACTCACAGAGATCCACCTGTCTTTGCCTCCTGAGTGCTGAGATTAAAGATGTGTGCCACCACTGCCCGGCTATTTTATAGATTTTACATGAGAGCTATACTAATAAAAATGAGCACATACTTCATTTTGCAGGGAATCAAATGATACTATTGGAAAGTATGATTAATGTCTTATGTCAATCTTTCTAATTAATATGAGGTCTCTAGAAATATTTGTGGGATATTTTTATGTCTCTACTGGTGAAGATGTGCAAATGATGGCTCAGAGAAGCCCATTCTTCCATCCTGATTCTTGTTTATCGTATCGCTATGCACAAAGATTTGCTTAGCTGACAACTCAAATTTAACAAAAACCAACAAAAGAAAACAAGCGTCAAGTGCTGTAGCATCTCTGCCAGCTCACTCTGCTGTTTAGTCATGCCTGGATCTGTGAGCTGAGCAGACAGGAGGCTCCAGGTTGGCTTCATCCTACCTTGTTATCACCCTCCACACAGCACAGAACAGTGGATGATGCAGTGGCTTTCACTCCCTGTCACTCACGAGATAGCAGGGGCTTTCATTCTCCCTCTCCTATAAAGCACCCAAGCATATTTTTCTATTGGCAAATTGATCTCTTTTCCTCTCTCTGCATGGCTTTCTGCTTTATTCTCTCCTCAAAGATTCAGAATCAAAAGGCGGAAAAAGGAGTCAATTTAACAGTCTGAACTGGATATTTAAATTCTTTCCTCCAAATCTAGAATGTGTTTCTGTAGGTGTATTTGCTGCATGTAATTAGTTCATATTGTGCTCACAAACACCTACAGTTAAATATCTGTTTCATTCTACAGGAAATAAAATAAGCTGTGTTACTTTCCAAAACTTAGTAACACAGCACCTTTTCTTCAGGAGAGATATACTAATTCTTATATCAGTCATTTCCAGTGGTTTACCAATGGGCTTTATGAACATTGTGCCCTTTTTAACCATGTACTGATAGGTAATACTGTAGTCAAAAGCATGCTACCTGCTTTTAGAAGGGCATCAGAAAAAAGTAAGGTTGTTTGATATTACTAAAAATGATAAACACTCTGTGTTCTTAAGGTCGCGAAATTGTGTTTGCTGAAATGTCATATTTTATTTGAATATACGTACTTAAACAACTCCCACATTGTTATGAGATATTTGTACACTGTGTGAAGATGCATTTGCTGTGATTAGTGTAATAAAAAGCTGAACAGCTAATAGCTAGGCAGGAGGTATAGGAAGGATTTCTGGGGAAAAGGGGAAGAGGAAAAGGAATCTCAGAGCACAGGTGAAGCCAGGAGACACGGAGAGGAAACAGGAGGTGCAAGATGGAAGAGAGGTAATGTCATATGACAAAATGTAGACTCATATAAATAGGTTAATTTAAGACATAAGAACTAGTTAGGAACAAGCCTAAGCTATAGGGAAAGCTTTCATAATTAATAAGAAGTCTCTGTGTCATTATTTGAGAGCTGGCTAGAGGGACAGAGACTTGTTAGATATGGTGTCCAATATGGGGGTATGTATTTCCACATAAGACCTGAGAAAGCTTTTAAAAAGGTTCCAAACATTCAAACACGGAGCCAGACACAGTTTCTTAGTCTCAAAGTCTTTCAGGTAGAGTGCAGCATACATAAGCAACTAATTTAAAAATGTAACATAAAGTCCTATTCCTTAACACCCTAATTGTTGTGCTAGAAACCTCATCCAACTACTGAGGGATCTGGATGCAGAGATCCATGACTAGGCCCTGGGTTGATCGCTGGGAGTCTAATTAGCGAGAATGAGGAGGGTTTATATGAGCGAGAATTGTTGAGACCAAGGTTGGATAAAGCACAGGGACAAATAGCCAAATGAATGGAAACACATGAACTATGAACCAATGACTGAGGGGTCCCCACTGGATCAGGCCCTCTGAATGGGTGAGACAGTTGATTGGCTTGATCTGTTTGGGAGGCATCCAGGCAGTGGGACCGGGTCCTGTGCTCATTGCATGAGTTGGCTGTTTGAAACCTGGGGCCTATGCAGGATTGCTTGGCTTGGCCTGGGAGGAGGGGACTGGACCTGCCTGGACTGAGTCTACCAGGTTGATCTCAGTCTGTGGGGAAGGCTTTGCCCTGGAGGAGATGGGAATGGGGGGGGGGGTGGGCTGGGGAGAAGGTGAGGGTGGCCGTAGGAGGGAGAACAAGGGAATCCGTGGCTGATATGTAGAACTGAATTGTATTGCAAAATAAAAATAATAATAAAAAAAGCTATTAGGATAATAAAGACAGGTTAGCAGTTAGTCATCTACAACAGTCAAACTTATAACCATGCTAAGTATGTTTTCAAGGTCAGATAGTTATATTTTAAATAGATAGATGGTCTTCAAACTACAGAACATGGCATTAAAATGTTTTAATAACATAAGGCTTTTCATGACAGTGAGACACGTCTGCTCCTGGAGGCACCAAATTACTTCAAAAAGATATTGGGCATAGAATAACCTCCATATGGAATTTGCTTTCATTTCTGGCAAAGTTAGCAACTGGGCAAGAAACTGCCCTTGCCTCAATTGTTGACAGTGTGCTGTCCAAATTGGACAAGCAGGACACAAAAGAAAGTGACTGCCAAACTTTGCCAAGACAAGGTAGGAGAGTCATTTAAACTTCCTGCTTCATAGAAATATCTGTCAGATATTCTAGGCCTGTAGGCTGAAGATGGATGCCCCAACTTTTCAGAGGAACCTTGGGTGACTGTCCAGACAGCCAGCTGCTTCTGTGATTTTTATCGTTTTGGAAGTTGCTTGCTCTACACTTCCTTTTTACTCAGGTAATTTATCCTTCTCCCATCTTTGATGAGGTTAAAAACTAGATAGTTATATAGTTTTCCTTGTTACCAAATTCAGAAAAGAAAATTACATAAGAGATATAAAGTATTTAAGGTTGAGAGATATAAAAGATTAAATAGTTTATTTAAGAAAATGTTTTGAGGTCTAAAAAGATAGTTTTGGGTTGATAATACAATTTAGGATACAAAGTGAATTAGGTACAAAACTTTGGACTCACTATGATAGGATGATAATACAGTACTTTCTCCAAGTTTGCCAAATACAAATGAACTGGACATTGTGAATGTAATTCTTTCCTAATAATTGTTCTTATTGCATATAGTGTTACTATATTAGAGTTAAGCTATAGGCTTTGCTTTCATAATTAATAAGAAGTCTCCATGCCATAATTTGGGAACTGTCTGGTAGGGCAGAAAAACACTCATTATCCCACATAAATGCAAGGTCATTGCTTTTGGCAATGTATTCATTAGACTAATCTACTGTATGTCTAGAGTGATTCACTAATCTATACCTGTCAACATGTCTCCTTTGAGTAATTTCTATCCAAAAATGATATTAAATTTAATACAAATCCCTGCTCCATGACAAAACATTCAATCAAACCCTTTCATTACCTAATATAATGGAACCCAGTTTATTTCATTTCAGAATTCACATGGATAGATACTCTCTATGAAAAAAATACTTTTCTTTTGATGCTCTAAGGTAAACTCTGTCAGATATAATGCATGTCCCCCTGTCCCTGTGTATATTAATTTCCAACAAAAGCAACACAGACAAGGGTTCCCTTTTCTGTCCGTATCTTCACCAAATGCTGCTAGAATCTTAAAATGCTCACCACAAAAATGATAATAGTGAATAAAATGCTATTCATGCCACACTATATATTTCACATATATTTGATTAAAATATCATATAGCAATCCATAATTTCATACAATTATTAACCCATCAAAATTATATTAACAATAAAAAATTTAAACAGAACTTTAAAATCTCATTGAATCATTACATAAACCAGTACTCAAATGACTAATATAAAACTAATATTTGGTGGTACAAATTGTAATCTCAAAATATGGTAAATGGAGATAGTCAGGTTCAAAGTTCAAGGAGAGCCTGAGCTATCTAAGAAAGATGTTGTCTCAAAACAACAGCAACAACAATAAACATCTGCCTCGTATTTAAAATCTATTTTTATAGACAACTATAGGTGAAGTTGTAAATAAATTACTTTGTTATTAGTTGTTCTGGGAAATGGAAACCATTTCTAATAATACAGTTCCCTTTTCTGATGCATAACAGACTTTAAAAAAAAAGATAATGCCAAACAAATGGTTATGTAATACTGCTTAGTTAATAAGGAATGCTGATGTTCAACTAGACACAAATATAGACCTACTTGGTCTCCATTATCAACTCTTAATCCTTAGCAATAATAAAGCTGTGCCATCCCATAATGCATCACAAAACTCCCAGCACCAAATTTTGACAGTCTCCTCATATAACATCATTTCATATTCCAAAGATTAAAATGAACAAAAGCTCAACCAAAGATGTTTCTTGAACAAATGGAGAAGATGTTTTATTTTCACCCAGGTGATTGCTGCTGCCAAAAATAAAATCTCTAAACACATGAATGCACCTAACTGAGCTATTGACATTTTAGCCTATGTAGGTCACTACTTTAATAAGATTTCTCATAACAATTCTCATTTTGTACTGAATTTTTCTTTCTGTTTTCTTTTTCTGTTTCCATGTATGTGCACAATGTTCATGCATGTTAGGCATGTTTTGCATGTGTGTGTGCATGTGTGTAGAGGCCTAAGGTTGAGTTGGGTCTTCAAGCTTGTTGCTAAACAATTGAACCACTGAGCCATCTCTGTAGTCTCCAGAATTTAGTGTTTCTTATATTTGTTGTTGTACATACAAAGATTAGTTGAATATATATTTATAATTATTTAGTAACTATTTCATATTAAGGTCCCCAAGGTCCCCAATTCATGCTTGGTTTGTCTATATATACATGCTTTTGCTACTCATTGCTTAAGCCAGTAGGAGTCACACCTATTCCTGTGCCTCCAACTAAACATACTGGCCTTAAAATAGTGAGAAAATATTGAACAACTGATGCTCTCAAGTAATGTTGATGGGAAAGCACTACAAGCCATCTTGGAAAACACTTTGATATTTTCTTAAGAAGCTAAACATGTACTTAACATGTTAGATGCTTAACTGAAATAGTCAAAATCCTTTTGTCATGGTCCTGGTACCATTAACATAAACAATGGAGCAAGGCACAAAGCTGAATTTCCCAGAGCTGCTTTCCTAAGCGTGGGACACTCAAAGAAATTACACTAATACTATCCTTGCATGTTTCAGTTTCCATTGAGTGACTAGCTTGGGTCATTCACCCAGGGAGGGCTAAGCTGAGCCTGCACATATTAAGCTGCATGGTCACTGAAAAGACAGGTACAATTTCTGGAAATTGAACACCCATCAGAGACTTAGCATATCTAAGCATGGGAACTGTGTGACAGCAAATGTAATCAGTATTTGTCCCCGGGATTTCTAATATGTCATATTTAATCATAAATTAAATTAGTATGTTTGTCTTCTTTTTCCTCTAGTTTATTATCAAAGGTCAACTTCATTTGTTCAATAAATTTCCATTTCAAAGTTGCTACAGAATCGCACAAAACTTTGAAGGTAATACAGGCTGTTCACTTGTCCAACATACAGATTCTGCTTTTAAATGATGGTGCTGTTGATATATCTGATTAAATGCACCTATTCAATTGTTGTAATTAAGTAAAATCAATATTTTAATTAGAATCCTTAATTTTCAACTAATTATAATTTTGTTTAATTCAAGTTCCATTCAGAATGCCATCTTACCTTCAGAAGTAGCATCTTCTACTTCTTTTTTTTTTTAATTTTTTAGTTATCAGACACTTCTTATTAATGGTGATCTTTTGGGAAAGCTGACCTGGTCTTTTAAAATGTATTGGGGAGAAATATATAAGTAGCTTTCAATGATTAGACTGTATTTTTATAAAAACCACACCATATGGTGATATTTTGTTTGTACTCTAACAAATGAAATTTGCCTGAAAATCGGAGGACAGAGCCAGCCACTAGATTAAACATAGAGGCCAGGCGATGGTAGCACACTCCTTTAATCCTAGCACTCAGGAGGCAGAGACCCTGGACTACACGACATTATTCCAGTCTAAAAGAGAAAGAGAGCCACACAGTGGTGGCACACAACTCTATTCCCAGTACTTGGGGGTCACAGGCCTTTAATCCCAGCACTAGGATGGTTGAGACAGGAAGTGATATGGCTGGGCAGAGAAAGGAATATAAGGCAGGAGGAGACTGGAGTTCAGTGCCCTTTCAGCTGAGGACTCAAAGCATTCAGTCTGAGGATTCGTAGAAACAGGATCTTCCCCTTTCCTCGGAGGAGTTGGAGAGGTGAGAAGTGGCTATGGCTTGTTTCCTCTGATATTTCAGCATCTCTCCCAATATCTGTCTCCGTGTTTTTATCATAAGACCAATTAGGATTCCTGCAAAAACACTATCCTCACCACTTCCATCAAGTCATGCATTGCCAGCATAACTTACCACAGTAGAGAGTAGATTCTGGCTGATATAATATGTCAGTTTTCATCAAAATAAACTTACTCACACACCCCTTAATTATGTAGTCTTTGGTAGGAAGACAGGATGTGCAGCTCACTCTTGTAGGATAATCTACAAAACCTATATGGATGCATTTAAAGGGCACATATCTATTTTCCTGACTTATTCATTTATCAGACATTATGCCATTGCGGACTGATGGCTATTTCTTCATCGTTGACTATAATCTAGTAGTTAAATTTAATAGTCGCCTTTCCCATTTGCTTATCTATACCTGCCTGATAGTGAGAAACTTGGCGTTCACCCCATTGTCCTTTTGAGTGTGTGTTGCTTTTATCTTCGGGACTTGGTTGTGTTCTGCATGGGTAGATGTACATTATTCTTTGCAGCCATCATCCTGGAAGCTTGTTTTGGGGAAGAAAGGAAGCAGGTTTAACATGTTGTGGTGCTAAACTCAGTGGTCCTGCATCTCGGGGTTCTATGCCTTTCACACATTTCTGTCATTTCCTCAGATTGTTGTTTCCAAATATATTTAACTAGTGCCTTTATAACCCATGTTGCTAGTCCTTTTTTACTGTCTTGAGTTTGATTTAAAAAAAAAAAGACAGAAAGACATTGGAGAAAGAAGAAATATGTTTACCCTATCTGGAAAAAGTTTTCAGAATTTTGCTGTGGCATCAGGCTATGAACAAGCCCCAGCCTGTGTCTCACACACTGCAAGAACATTCTTTTTCTGTCTCTGTCTGGAAGAAGGGAAGATTCTGTGTAATCAGACAATGACCTGTGTTCTCATCTCATGGAGAAAGTATTCCATGTTTCACCCTAAGTTATGTAGTAGTTGCAGTATTTTGGAACCTGTTATTTACCAAGGTCTCATCTCATGGAGAAAGTATTCCATGTTTCACCCTAAGTTATGTAGGAGTTGCAGTGTTTTTGGACCTGCTATTTACCAAGGTAGACAAATGTCTTTATATTCTTGTTTTCTAATTTGTTTTTATAATCAAGAATATATACCATAGTTTGTCCAGTTTTTTTCAAGACAAAAAACATTTTCATATTAGTTTTCAGAGTTTTTTTCCTCGAATACTTGCCATAGTTTCTCATTTATTCCACTTTTAATCCATTAACAATGTGATTAACAATATGTGTAAGTCATTTCTCTGACAAGCATTTTATTCCTAATAATAGTCCTTTTGAGGGAAAGAGAATTCATTTTGTTTTGTTTGCCTTATTTTCTTTCTTTCTTTTTTTTTTCCTAGTAGAGTCCCATGGGAGTTCCACAGCTATTGGTCTACAGTTCATGGGTTTCCACTAGTGTGGCTGGTCACCTCTGCACATTTTCCAATCATGGTCTTGACATCCCCTGCCCACAGAATCCCTCCTTTCTATCATCGATTGGATTACCGGAGCTGGGCCGGGTAGCGTAGATCTCTGCATCAGCTTCCATCAGTAACTGGATGAAGGCTCTATGATGACAGTTAGGGTATTCACTAATCCGTTTGCTTTGTTTTCATCGGGCAATTGCATATAATCTGGTAAACAGAGCTTCGTGTTACAATACAACTACACAGACATAGAAACTTCCTTTTATTTTTCTGGATATTGTAGTATATAACCCCAGTGCTGGTCAATCTGAGATGAATTACATTCTGCATCTGTCAAAAAATCCATACTTGAACCAATATAAAATTTTGAAGTTATTTTGTTATCTATACATTTTTGTTAAATTTGTTGAATGTGAATTTTCAATGAGACATAGAAAGTTTCTTTGGCAGGGGGAGGGGCCTCTAAAAGTATCCTGCAAAATTCTTTGAAACAAATTTGTGCTAAATATGTATTTGCTAGAACAGCTGCTAATGTGTATTAGGCAGACTGTTTGGTTCTCTGAGCTAACTTGCCATGTGTCAATATTCTTCTTTCAATTTTTTCTTAAATCCACTGTTATTTTTCCCTAGGAGTTTATGATACCCTTTTGTAGTTAACAGGAGTGAGTTTCTGTTTATGATCTCCCTCAGGATTTTCTAAAAATTTTAAGAAAAAAATTTCAGAACCTATCCCATGCAGATTATAATTGTGTAGATTCTGAATGCAACTCAAAAAACATTGATAAAACATGTTGCATTATTGTTCCCATGTCTGTGTGTCATAATTTTTCTTGTGTTTTGAAGAATTTCTAGAGGAAGTCACTTTAACCTTTTCAGACTTGATTTTTTTTTTTTTTTGCACAAATGAGTGTGTTCATGTATGAGTACGTGTTTATGTGCATGCATGTGGAGACTGGAGTGTAACCTCAGATGTCAACCTTTGGAACATTATTCTCCTCCATTGAGATGGGTTTGCTGATTGGTTTGAACTTATAAATTACCTGGCCAGTGATGTACAAATATCCTCCTGTCTCTGCCTCCTCACACTGAGATTATAAGCAAGTGTCATCATATGCAGCTTTTACATGAGTTCGGGAGATCACCTCAAGCCCTTGTAAGTTGAACACTTTCTAAGCCAATTCAGTCCCCTCTACTATAATCTTAATGTGTGTTCCTCTCAGAGGTTGGAGGAAATACGGTCTCCAAACGCGGAGCATGTGTCCTGTACGGGTACCTCAACCCTCTTAGCTGTGCATGGACTTAAGACCTGAGTATGTTTGGGTTCATATCACATTCCTCAACTGTCTTGTTTTGTGACTGTGGTTCTTCAAGTACTTATTCAAGAGAGTTCATGACTTCTATAACGTAACCACCTTACAGTTTCTATCATATTAAAGGTCAAAGTTAACCATATAATGAAACTCATTATTTAACCATATAATAAAGACCATGTTTTTAAACCCAAACTCACTTTTTTAAAATTCTTGTTCTTTCCTCCCTGCTCCTCTTCTTTTTTTTTCCTTTTCTCTTCTCTTGACCCTCTCCTTCCTCTTCCCTTTCTTTCCCTTCCCACCATTCTTTCTTTCTCAAGACAGGATTTTATGTAGCCTAGTCTGGTCTTGAACTTGATTTGTATCTAAAGATAAGCTTGAACTTCCAGATCTTCCTGTCTCTGCCTCCCAAGCATGCCACTACACTCTGCTAACCTAGACATTTCCTACAACAGAGATCAGGGAAATTAAGTAAGCTGCTGCTAGAAATCAATGTAATTAACAGTCTCTCTTCATTAGCTTCTAATCCACTGCATGCTGCCTTATTGAGTGAGCCATATTTACTAATGAAACTTCTCATTTCATTTTATAAAAGATAAAGATGGGAAACAAATTCAGGGAGAATGAAGGGAACATGAGAACTAGAATGGCACTCATCTGGAGTATAGTGTAGTTATAGTCTCTTGCCATCTTAAAGTCAAAAATTCCAGTAACAAAGAAAAGAATCCAGTACAATTAACATTTGCTATTAAGATCGCACCTGTAGAGGTAAATTGCTTTTTTATGGACGTGCTTCAAATAAGAATATTAAAATAGCAATGAATCATGCTTTACATCTTAAGCATGCATGGCCTTTGATTGCATGACCTTTCTCCGTTCCCAGATGTAAACCTACAGTTTTCCTGGAATCTCACAACCCCACCTCCATTTATAGTATAAGATGTATCTTAACTACTTGTGCCACCTTTGTGATCCATATTTTTATCTTATCAGATTTCAAGCTTGTTCAAATCACTTCTGAAGTCTACGGGATAATCTTCTTTGCCAAAAAGGCAGAAAGGTTCCCGTTGCATTCCAAAGTAACCCAAGAGCCATCAAAATCATATGTGTGGTTTATGGATAAGACACATAGCATTACCCTCTCTTGAGAGGCCTACACCCATACTTGGATGGGTAGTATTCTTTCCTGATATACTCCTCTTTCTATTAATCTCCATGGTTAAATTTATTTTAACATATCTTCTTGATGTAATCCAACTCTGACTCATAGTGGTTTATCCTAAAATTCATTTCTGTAGTCAAGTCAAGAATGCTATCATCACCAGAGTAGATTGCTCTGAAAAGAACTCCTCATGCTGATATAGGTTGCAGTATAGAACCGTGTCTCCTGCACACACTTGATGGCTACTAATAGATTTAGATTTTCCTTTAGGACATACATAGATATTTCTTTATACAAAATGGGCTTTAGAAAGATCTTGCTAGGAAGGTCAGCCTGATAAGGAACTTCAGTCTCACAGCTTTGGCCTCCTAAGTGCTGGGAGAACTAGCATATGCCATTATGCCTTGCTTGTGGCTTATACACTAAATATATAAGGTATATCAGCTCATGTGCAAAATCTATCTGTGATTTCTTTAGAATTGACTAGTGTCTAGTATTTACTAAAAAACCTTATGGAATATATTCTTTTTCTTTCACTTTTTTTCTACCAATAGACACAATATAAATGGAAAAAACAATAAAACTAATAACTGAGATGGAGGGAGAGAAAGGTGAGGAGAAAAGAGGAAAGAAAAGGAGAGGAGAGGAGGAGAAAAGAAAGAGGAGAGAGAAAGAGAGACGTTGGGTGGACATAACACAAAGCAGCCAAAAGCCAGATCAAGCTAACTAGGTTTTCTTGATAACATTTTTTTGTGTCTTTTTTTTTTTATCTTATTGTATAGTGTCTGGCCTGGAATTCACTATGCAGTCCAGTCTCCAGTCTGGCCTTTAACTCAGAGATCTGCCTGCCTCTACCACTAATGCTGGGGTTAAAGGTGCACACTACCATACCCAGCCAGGTTCAAGACTTTTATTCTTTTGAAACATGTGACATATCTTTGAAATTCAAGATCCATAGCACCATCTAGTGGATTCATCCCAAATTCAAGTAAACAAACAATTCACAATTACAAAATAAGTGAATAAGTTTGTATTGGTAGATTGCAAGACTCCCATTCTGAACTACATAGATAGAGACATAACAACAGAAACAAAATTGTTTTATTGATGAGGAAAAAATGTAGATTTGTCCTGCTGGCTGCACCAGCCAATGATGCAAACAGATAGGCTTGTGCTACAATGATAAAATAACAGAAACAATAAATACTGCTCATTGACATCTTTCAACATCAATAGTCTTAAGTTCCCCCCCAACAAAAAAAAAGACACAGACTAACAGAATGGATTTGAAAACATTACCCAACGTTCTGCTGCGTCCAAGAACCACACCTTAACATCAAGGATATGCATGCCTTCAGGAAAAAGGATTGGAAATGGTATTCCAAGTAAATGAACCCAAGAAACAAGCTCTTACAGCCCTTTTAATATCTGCCAAAATAGATTTCAAACCAAACTAATCAGAAGAGAAAGTATGATGGCTAAAGAAACTCCATTTTATGCTAGGTATCCATCTTGATACCTACTAGCCTTTTGTCTCTGACTCCAGTCTCTGGAAGTTAAGTTCCCAGTTACCTGGACTCAACGATCCCAACCCAAAAATTTACATCTTGACTACTTGTTATCATATGGCTAGCTGCATTTTTGCTTCTATAGCTTGCTTATGCAGATACCTGAAGATTGTTTTGAGTTGCCTTAACCACTTAACTTGGCAGAACAGACTGGTATTTTTTTTCTCTTGGTATAGTAGATACTGAAGGTTTTCTTGTGATTTTCCTCTTTAAAAATCCTTCCCTTAACCCACCCTAATACCCATCTCAAGGCAATCTCAAATTTGGCTCTGAGATTGTTCATCCTGCTAGCAACTAATCAGTAAATCTTTTAATTATACTTGAATTAAGTCTGTGGTCTTTTCACAGGGACCACAACTCCATAACAGAGGGAAACTACATACTCATTAAAGAAAAAGTCAATCAAGAAAATATTGCAATTCTTAACATCTATGCACTAAACACAAGGACACCCAAGTTCATAATAGAAACACTACTACAGCTAAAAACACATATTGACACTCACACACTAAGACCGAGACACTTCAGTACTCCATTCTTGCCAACAGACAGGTCATCCAAATAAAACTAAACAGAGAAATGCTAGAGCTAATTGACATTATAAACCAATTGGCATAACAGATATTTACAGAACATTTCACCCAAACACAAAAGAATATATCTTTTTCTAAGCACTTCATGGAACGTCCCTGGAAACTACTCACATACTTGGACACATAGCAAGAGTCTCAGCAGATACAAGAAAATTGAAATAATACTCTGCATCCTATCAGACCACCATGGATTTAAAGCTGAAAGCTTACAAACTCATTAAAACTGAAAAATTCATTACTGAGTGACAAATGAGTCAAGACAGAAATTAAGAAAGAAATTAAAATATTTTTGAAACTGAAAGTGAAAACAAAACACACCCAAACTTATGAGGTCATAGCACTAAGTGCCTATGTTAAAAAAAATTGGAGATATTTCATGCTAGTAACTTAACAGCACACCTGAGAGCTCTACAACAAAAAGAAGAAATCAAGCCTGAAAAGAATAGATGGCAAGAAATACTCAAACTCAGGGCTGGAATGAATAAAAAGAAAAACATATACATATATACATATAATGTTTATATATATATATTTTATAATATTTGTATGTGTAATATATAATGAATCAATTAAATGAAATGAATAAATCAAGTAAAAAATGGAGAAGGAAGATCCAAGTTAACAAAATTAGAGATTAAAAAGAAAAATAACAAAAGAAACTGAGGAAAACCAGAGAACTGTAAGCACATACTTTAAAAAAAACTTTGCTCCACGAAATTGGAAAATCTTAAAGACATGGATTATTTTCTGCCTAGATACCACCTACTAAAGTTAGATAAAGATTAGATAAACAATTTAAACAGATCTATAACTTCTAGCAAAATTAAAGCAGTATTAAAAAGTCTCCCAAACAAAAAAGCCCAGGGCCAGAAGGTTTTAGTGTAGAACTCTACCAGGCTTTCAAAAAAGAGTTAATGCCACTACTACTAAAATTATACCACAATATAGAAACAAAAGGAACATCACCCAATTCTTTATACAAGATCACAGATACCCTGATACTTAAACCATCTAATGACTCAACAAAGAAAGATAATTACAGATCAATTTCCCTTATGAACATAGGTACAAAATTTTTCAGTAAAATATTTTTTAACTGATTCTGAGAACTCATCAAAAATATCATCCACTGTGATCAATTAGGCTTCATCCCAGAGATGCAGGGATGGATGGTTGAACACACTTAAAATGATATGTTAACCACCACATAAACAGGCTTAGACAACAAAAACACATGATCATCTCTTTTGGAGCAGAAAAGGCCTTTGACTAAATCCAACACCCCTTCATGACAAAGGGGATATAACATACCTCAACAGATTACAAGTCCACAGCCAACATCAACTTAAATGAAGAGAAACTCTAAAGCATTTCCATTGTAATTAGGAACAAGACAGGCTTTCCACTCTCTCCATGCCTATTCAGTATAATACTTTAAGTCTTAGCTAGAGCAATAAGACAACAGGAGATCAAGGAGATATAAATTCAAAGGGAAGAAGTCAAAGTATCTTTATTTGCAGATGATATTACAATACCCTAAATGACACTAAAAATTTCACTGTGAAACTCCTACAGCTGATAAATGTTTTAAGCAAAGTAGCTGGATACAAAACTAACTCACAAAAATCAGTAGTCTTCCTGTGTACAAATGACAAACGGACTGAGATTGAAACCGGGGAAACAACACCTGTCGCAAAAGGCCCAAACAATAGAAAATACCGTGCAATAATTCTAACCAAGCAAGTGAATGACTTTTATGATAAAAATCTTGTGACACTGAAATGAGAAACTGAAGAAGATATCAGAAGATGGAAAAATCTTCCATTCTCATGTGTTGGTAGGATTAATATAGTAAAAGTGGCCATCCTACCAAGAGCAGTCTACAGATTCAAAGCAATCACCATCAAAATCCCAACACAATTCTCCACAGTACTTGAAAGGACAATTTCTAGCTTCATATGGAAATACAGAAAAACCAGGGATAGCTAAATCATTGCTGAATAATAAAAGAACTACTAGAGGTTTGTGATCTCAAATTGTACTACAAAGCCAATGTGCAGTGAGTGAGGAAACCTTGGAACACTCACCCCTAACTGGAATGTTTCCAACAAATCTCTCTTCTCAGGGCTCAGGGAACTCAGTAAAAGAGGATGGGGGTGGGGGTACCAAGGAAAACAGGGCCTTCCAGACACAACAGGGCTGGCACACATATGGACTCACAGAGACTTAAGCAGCATACAGAGGGCTCGAGAGTCCAAAAATTGAGAGGAGAAACTATCTCCAATTGATATCCACTTGCAGATAAAACATTGGTTTTCTCCAAGGGAGTCTCAATGGAAAAAGTCTTAAGTATAGGCCCCATGCCCAACAGTAATCAGCAAACACAAATTGAACTCAATGTCGTCTTTGGAGGTTCTGTGTCATAATGTTGAGTTTGAGAATGTTGTATCAGAGTATTTTTTTTTTCACCTTACAGGTCCTTTGTATATATATATATTATGGCTTTTGTTTTGTGTTTTTATGGGATTTCTGTATGTGTGACCATGTGTGCCTCTGTGTCTATATGTGGTTCATGTGCTTTTTCTCTGGCTCTTTTTTCTTCTGTTTGCTTGTTTTTGTTTTTCCTTACTATATTTTATTGTATTTTATCATTATTCCTTAGAAGTCTGTTCTCTAAACGAGAGACAGATAAGGAGTTGATCTGGATGATAGCAGGAATTGGGAGGAGTAGGGGGGTAAAGCAAAATCAAAATATAGTGTATGAAAAATATATCTTCACTAAAAGAAAAAGATAAAGATGAAGGGTTGTAAGTTTTTTTTTCTTATAATTTTCTTTTCTAGGTTTAAAAAATTTGATGCCACAAAGGACATAAGAGAATTGTTTAGATGTTTGAAGACTGTAGGTATCTATTATCAAACTGATATAAAATTATAGGAATCTCACAAAGCTGCACTCAAGAAAAGTAGCTAGCCCTATTGTGTTCAATTAATTAGTCCCCCCCCCACCCCCCCGGGAGAGAAAGGAAAGGGAAGGACAAAAGGAAAAACAGAAGAACAAAAAATAAGGGAGGAGGGAGGGAGGGAGGGAGGGAGGGAGGGGAGAAGAAATGTACTTGGGAAAGATCTTTATTGGGTAGAAATCTAAGTGCCTTCAAGAAAATGAAGGTTCAAATCCATAAATACATTTTCCATTTTAACAATGCTCAACAAACTTTGGTGTCAGCTTCCCAGCCATATATAGAAATGAAAAGGAAAAGTTAAAGTAAAAAAAAAATAGTGTATTGCAGATATATTCATGATATGTAAAAATGTGGCCAAGATTATTAATTTCATCTTTGGAATTTAAGTATAATAATTCCGGGAATTTAACATTCACATAAATTATGTAAACTCCAGTAGAATAGAATTCTCTTAAGGCCATGGACTAAAGATATTCAGGTTTGATATTTTGGATTCTTCCATTTCTAGAAATATCTACCGAAACCTGCATCATGTGCCATGCATGTAACAACAGCTGAAGAACTAAAGAGCTTTGCAAAGCATGTTTCCGTAAACTATGTCATTTCACATAAATAGGTGGGTAGATTTGGGCAGTTTTCCAAACTTTCCCTCTACATATAATCACTGCCCCACCTTGACCTGCAGGTCCAGAATAACTGCTCACTGTCGCTGATTCCACAAGGCATAGATAAAAAGCCTCCAGCTTTCCATATGTTTCTCACCATTTCATTGCCAGATGAGGAGCTTTCATTTCTCAGTGAACTACAGGTTTTGCTCACACTGGAATCTTCTAGAGAATATTGGAATATATAAGAGATGATTAAGATTGGTTCATGAGATTTTCAACATTTCCTTAGACATTCTGAAGTGTATACAAAGCAAAGAGTAACATATTCTCTGTATCGTCCCTTCTAAATCACACTGATATGATATGTTTATGTATCTATCAATCTTCATTTGAAAATAAATATTTAGCCGGGCGGTGGTGGCGCACGCCTTTAATCCCAGCACTCGGGAGGCAGAGCCAGGCGGATCTCTGTGAGTTCGAGGCCAGCCTGGGCTACCAAGTGAGTTCCAGGAAAAGGCGCAAAGCTACACAGAGAAACCCTGTCTCGAAAAACCAAAAAAAAAAAAAAAAAAAAAAAAAAATATTTAGGAAAGAACTGCCATTTTACTTGTTTTTTTTTATTTATAGCCTTCAAGAAAACATTTTGTATATATTGTATACCCAGTAAATACAAAGAGTATTCCACTGTATAACATTGATGGAATTTTATGTATATTTAGTAAACAATGAATTTTAAATAATTAAATTAAAAAATAAACGAGATGCTTCAGGACTTGAAAGAAGCAACATAGGTATCACAGGGCAGGAAGAGGAATTAGGAAATGCTGAATAATCGAAAGTGAATTTTGGGAATAAGAAGCTCTAGGGATCTAACTGTCTCAGTACTGTGACTAGAGATAGCAGGAATGTGTAGGACATTAAAAAAACCCAGAAGAATAATTTCTAAAGTTTTCACCCTAATGAAGCCATAAAGATATAATAAATACTTAATGTGGCATAAACATTGCAAAATCTATATGTTACTCCATTAATATGAATATTTTTGTATTTTTATTCATTGGTTAAACATAAAACTTAATTAAGCTAAAGCAAACTGTGTACACAATTTTCTGGAGAGGAAGAGACAAAAGGACTTGGTACAGAGTCCAAGAAAGTTTGATGACTTTGACATATGTAGGGGCTGGAGAGATGCCTCCATCTGCCAAGTGCTTACCGTACAAACATGACATCCTCAGGGGCAGTCCTCATAAAAGCTAGGTATCCTGGGACTAAAAGTGTGCACCACTACCATCCTAAATCACCATTCTGGTTCAGGAGCTGTACTCTCAAGAAACCAGTAAGCTCCTTAATGATTCACCTGTAATATAAACTGAAGAGTTTCCTTAGAGAAAAACCGTGAAAATTATATACTGAGAAGTCATTTGGAGAACTAATGGCGTGCTTTGCACATAGTAAGCTCTCAGCAGGCGTTAGGCATCATCCTCACAAATATGAAGGGCATCAAGTCCACATTTCAGTTTGATTTTATGCTGAATCCAAAGCTCCTACATCATGGCTGGCTGCCTCTGATTCAATTCAGGTGCTTTCCCACTTTCTCAGTCTCTTTGAAAGTCACTGTACGTACTCCTGACTAAAAGTGACCCTTGAACAGCATCATGGCTTCCTATTATACTTTAGATTGCATTGGTTTCTAAACTCTTCACTTTATTTGTTTTCAGTTTTTTTTAACTGAAGGAAAGAACTTGACCTATTTGAAAGTTTTGGAGAACTTGGGCTGGGTCTCTAAATCCAGCCCTCTGACTGAATATGTGAATCTGACTTCAGGACCTGTCTGAAAGCATCACCTCATAGCTAATGAGGGAGCTTTTGCCTCCTTCACTATGAGTAGACAGGGGCATTACACAGATCTTCCTTTCCTTAAAGCCAGGGTCATCCAGGACCATCTGAAAAGGATTGTGTGAGTACTATATGAACTAGATAGTCTGTGACTGTGAATTTTTACTGTTAACTTTACTGCACTGGGACTTAGAAAGGAGACACCTCCTGGCCTTATCTCCGGGGTTCTTATAGAGAGGTTTAACTGAAGAGAAGAGATGGACTCCCAGTGTGAATGGGATCATCTTATGCACAGGAGTCCCAGACTAAATAAAAATAAAACAAAAACAAAAACAGAAGACGTCATCAGCACCAGCATCCTTCACCCTCTGTCCTGATGGTGGATGCAATGTGACCAGCTGCCTCTTGTTCCCACCTCATGACTTCCTGACCCTGATGCACAAGGTGAGCCCAAACAAGCACTTCCTTTCTTGCTCAAGTTGTTTTCAAAGGGCCTTCTTTATTCATGCTGTTTTGGTTTTGCTTGTTTTGTTTTTTTGTCATAGCAACAAGAAAAATAACTAACACATGGTCCCGGTCAAACTCTTCAACTTGACCTTTGTTGCCTCAACACACCCATAGAGTTTGTGAATTACTTTATGTTCTAATAAAACTGTATTTTTTAAAAAGAAAAGTGAATAAATAAAAAAATGAAGCTGGGTGTGGCAGTGTGGAACTGAACTATAACCCTACTGCTAGTGTAGTGGACAAAAGCAGATCCCTATGATGTGCTGTCCGGATAAACTCCAGTCAAAACATATTCTCCAGATTCAGTAAGAGATAAAGTGGATAGCAATAGAGAACACCGGATGTCATCCTTTGGCCTCCACACATGCACACATGAGTAAGTATACATGCATACTCACACATACACACAATATATTTTAAGAAGAAAAAGTTATCTCCTCTAGCCAATCAATCCAAACTTACAGCCCCGATCTCTCATTTCTGCTCCAAAATGAAATTGCTCAAAGTTGGAATACAAATAAAGAAGAAGTAAAAGAAGTAGAATCTCTTCAAAAGTTTGATGTCATGAAGTTTGCTGTATCATTAAAAATCAACACATTTCTCGTGGTTTAATTGATTTATTGAACTTGGATTTACAGATATTAGAACGATAAATTTTAGTTCTTTGATTTTTTTTAAAGAACAAATTTTCAGAAAATGGCTTTTTATCATTAGCCAATCAGTCAGAGCAATCTTAACAATTTTTAATTTAATAATTTACATATTTTCAAAAATAATATTGTTCATAACAATGATATTATCTGAGCTCTTAATACATGTTGGGTTGTGATAGATGTGTTTATCATATAAGAGCAAAATCCTGGAGAGTGAAAGTATATTACATTGTCCTTTGGTGTAGGAGGAATTTTATTCCTGTCTTGGTGAATAAAAATTTGGACATTATCACACTTCAGTACTTCCTCCTGAGCTAGAGACTGTGCAGGAATTAAGATACATGGCTTCCACAGGGCCTACTTCTCCATAAGGGTAAGAAGGCAATATAAACAAACAAATATAAAAGACCAAAAGGAAAATAAAAGTTTTTAAATTAAATTCTGAGTGGTAAGACAAAAATAAGACCTTTAAAGAAGAGTCACAATTGTAAAGCATCCAGAGCAAGCAAGTATATAAGAACAAACAGTAGGTAAACAGTATGTTGAGACAAGAAAACAGAGGAGGAGAGAAAAGGTAAATGATCAACAATAACTAGAAATTAGGGAGTTTTCTCTGGGGATAGATATTCTAATATTGATTGTGGTGGTGATTGTACTATTCTGAAAAAATTTAAAATCAATGGTGTGAAAAAATTTGTTGTATATAAACTATATCTTTGGAAAGCTGATGAAGAATATATGGGGGGAAAGAATTGTCCAGGTATAGAAAAGAACAAGAATAAAAGGCACTGAGAGAAGACTGAAAAGAGAAAGACCAGCAAGAGAGAGATGTGAAAACCAAGGATGATGGAGAAGCAGACAGGGAGAGTCATCCACCATTTAATCTCAAAGTAAACATTGAGTTTTCCTTTAATTGTGGGAGTTGAAAGAGGCATTAGGGAAGAGATATAATGAATGGGTTTCTTAACTGACTCTACATTATGGAAAATGGGTTGTACACGAACAACTGTGTGGAAACAGCCATTTGAGGGCTTTTTCAATAGGGAAGAGAAATATGAACATCTTGGACAGAAGTGTTAGCAAAGGAGAAAAGCAGCTAGAGACTTTGGACCAAAGATTACCGGAAATCTAGGAAATGGAGACACAGATTGACTGGATACAAAAGTACCTTAGAAATGTGGGGAAATTTTGTCGTGAACAGCATACCTACTGATTTACAATAGGAAAAGATAACTGTCTTTTTAAAGGAATATTTCCTGCTCCAGGTTTGCCACCTGCTTCTTTTCATATTTTTTAAGGCATGTAGGAAATAGTTACAGTCTTCTTTCAACAATTGTGGTTATTTACTGAAATCTACTATTTGTAATATTTCTATGCAATTTGTGAATTTAGAAAACTCACCCTTAGCAATCAGTTGAATAAAATAAAAAAAATATTTGGGTATGAGAGAGAAAGGAAAATATGTGAATACTTAAGTAAGACACTATGTTTGTACACATCCCTTAGAAGAAGAACTGTCAATAAATATCCATTTAAAATGCTGGGGTCCAGCCTCACCTCATGTTCAGGTCCTGAGACGGGAAAGGGGCACTGGCACAAGGAAAACTTCTGACCACCAAGTGGGTTGCACTCAAGTGGCCTTGAATAGCTCTGGCTCTCTTTATTTATACTTAAACAGAGTTTTTCTTACCAGGGTTACATGAACAGCTTTATCATTGGCTTCTATTTTTGGCTTTAAAAAATACATCACAACTTAAGGAATACATAGTGATCATGTATTGCTGAGTTCATTCGGTGTCGCTTGTGTGCATATGTACTTAGAGCTGACCACTTGAGATGGGGATTATTCCTGGAGAAGACTGAACTCCCTCTATGAGCAGCTATCAATTACCTGTAATTCTTCATCTAAGAGTGGAACCTTGGGAGTTTTCTCCATCAATGTTGGCATGTCAACTAGTGTTGTTACTATGGGGGTCCTGTTTAGGTAACTGTACTGTTGAGATTTCATGAGTGCAGCTTTCTTATAAAATATAGAAGCCACTATAGATTTTGAATTAGCTAGGTGAAAGTCCAGTCTTGGAATACCGAGTAATGATCTGTGTGTAAGGCAGCTGGAGTTTTCCTAGCCCAACTAGTGAAAAGGGAAGTTTCTGATCTCAGCAGTAAATACCCGGTAAGACTATCAAGCGCTCCCTGCAGTTTCTCAGATTGTGGGTTTACAGTTCTGGAGAAAGAGGGAGGTGAGTTTCTATGGAGTGAGCAATCATTTGGGTAGCAACAGCGTTGCTGTCTCAGAAGAACAGAGAGATCAAGGGTACCTACAGCAAGCAGATGCATAGCACAGGTCCTCAAATGGAAACTTAAGGTCCTGGAAAAAAATGTAAGTGAGGGATACCTGTAGTGTCAGCAGGTCTGTAGATCAGATACTCACAGTAGAGTGTCAGGGAGAGCGGTAAGTACTAGCTACCTGTGAAAAAATCCAGCTTTTGGTAAAGAGCCTCAGATGATTACATTGTTGTTCCACACCTCTTAGTGTGGGTTCTCATTGTTAGGTATTAGTGTGCTAGGAGACGGGTAAGTGAGGACTACCTGTGGAATGAACAAGGGGCTCAGCAAGTCATCATAAGGCAACATTAGGATCCCAGGGAGAAGGGCACATTGGACATAGCTCCAATTACAAGTCTTGAAGGTTAATGTATGTGTAAGTTTAAGATGACTATCAAGATTAGTTCTTATTTTCCAAAAGAGTATGCATTAAAGCTGTTGTAACATAATGTTTATTCCAGAAAAGAAAATAACAAATTGTACAAAAGTCTGTAAATAATCGTTACTATTATCTGATCTATTGTCTGATATATGTATATGTATATATATACATATATATATATATATATATCCTTCAAAGAAACAAATATACATTTTCAGAGTTACTAAAGCCTTCGAGAAGCATTTAATTACCACATTTTCACTATGTCCACATTCTATGTGACCCTATTGTATTTGTTGAGAATTTAATATTTACTAGAACTAATCACAAATGAATTTTTAAAAAGCTTTCATGTTTATTAATTATAGTGTTTTCTCAAGACCAAGTTAAGACAGTGCACCCAAGTTCTTTAGATGGGTCTTGTTAGACATGTGTCCTAACAGCTAAAGTATTGCATATCTGATGCATATGTTTGCAGAGACAACATTTGCTCAAATATGGATTTAGGAATGTCCATAGGATTTGTTAAAAAAAAATGTTATTTCTCTTTATAAAGCATAAAAGTCTGAGCATCCTGAATGAAATTCTTAGTAAACTTAAATAGTTTATGAAAACATAGCTGGGCAGTGGTGGTGCATGCCTTTAATCCCAGCATTTGGGAGGCAGAGACAGGTAGATCCCTGTAAGTTTGAGGCCAGCCTCGTCTACAAAGTGAGTTCCAGGAAAGGCACAAAGCTACACAGAGAAACCCTGTCTCGAAAAACCAGAAAAAAAAAAGACAACATAGAAATGACATTTTTCTATTTTCTAAATTAAAAAAAAAACAATAAATAAAATTTGGATGGACAGAAAATTCAGGGACTATATTCTAATCTTTCTAAACATTGTTTTAACACATTACCATGCTCAAAATGGAAGCATTACAATTGAGGTATTACTGAGTCTATCCTGTCCTCTAGAAAACACTGGCAACTCATTAGAAGAGAGTGAAATGTAACTTTATCATCAATAAAGCTCTTGCTTGAAGATGTAGCTGAGTGATAGCATTTCTCTGATTTGTATACCTGTATTCAAACTTTAGCACTAAAACAAACAAGAGAGGAAATGAAAAGAGAAAATTCAGCCTCTTTAACTAATATTGTAGACAAATATAATTTCTTAAACATACATGACAGATCTAACATCCTATTCATTTTATCTCTTATTAATCTATGCTTTAAAGTACTAGGATTTACTTTGTTTTAGCTTATTTTACCTATAGAAACTTATAATTATGTAATTCATTTCTCAAATGGGAGAAAAATGATGCTACTATAAAATTGCCCTCTCCTCATTGGGTTTTAGCTGTAGTGCGACCAGTTTCAGTTGCTAAGACATCTCAGAATCATCTTTGACATTTTCCTCATCAGATACAGACTCTCTGCTGAGGTACCTTCCCCTTCTTGATGGACATTCAGTGTACCGTAGCTCCTGAGTTTTCCTTGCTGATGTATTGATAAACACTAACTGTGATAACTTACCCGTGGGTAGCCTTGAATTCCACATATACTGCTCATGTGCTAAAGTTGCTGATGAACCCAAATTTGTATCTCTGAGTTTCACCTAGACAGCAGGAACATTTGTGAGCCCCACTGAGTGTTTCTGTTTCTTACATGATTAACAAAAATCTCACTTTGCTATGTCCAAATTGAAACAGTTCATAGTACACACCCTACTTCTCCTCACTCACCTCACTGTCCCTCTCAACCTCAGTCCATGGCAACACCCATCTCCTAGATATTCAGAACAACAACAACAATGAATTGAATCATTCTTATTTTTGTTCCTCCATCATCACTGAAGTCTAAGTCAGCAGAGCATCATATAATAATAACTAATGTATGTATAATGTCCTTGTTAGGGTTTCTATTTCTGTGACAAACATAATAAAAGCAACATGAGAAGGAAGAGGTTGTTTTACCCCACAGGTTGCAGTCTATCATTAAGGAAAGGCAGGACAAGAACTCAAGGCAGGAACTTGGAGGCAGGTGCCATGGAGGACCATCAACCCAGGGTGGCACATCCCACAGTGACCTGGGCCTTCCCACATCAATCATCAATCAAGGAAATATCTCACAGGCTTGCCCACAGGTCAACCCTATAAAAACATTTTCTCAATTTTTTCTTCCCTTTTCTCAGATAACTCTAACCTGTGGCAAGTTGACAAAAAAATAATAAAAAAAGAAAGAAAAGACAGAAACAAATGAAAGAAAGAAAGAAATGAAGGAAGGAAGGAAGGAAGGAAGGAAGGAAGGAAGGAAGGAAGGAAGGAAAGAAAAAAAAAGAACACACAATGTCACTATTGTTTGTCGTCTCTATTGGAAACCATCTCAATCCAACATTGCCTTTGATTTGAACAGTTTTAGAAGGTTTGGGTATGACTTCCCCATTTTAAGTCTTGCTCCTCCACAGTGTGCTTTCCACAAAAAAATCTGAATACTTTCTTACAAAATGTGTCAGGCATTCTGCAGCAAATGTGCCATTGGTGACCTACTTCATGCAGTAATTTCAACAATGCTTTTCCTGACCTGGCTCCCTTCTACTACGTTTCTGAATATATCTCCTTCTAGACCTATTGCCAGTCATTGCTGTCCGCACCCCCACCTCCTGCTGCTGCACACATTACAGCAATCTTGTGTACCCTGCTGTCCCTCAGGCACTTACACTATATATAGCCTTTGCTCTTGTTTTTACTTCTGAGAATAAATATTCTCCAGAAACTGCATAGATTACTCTATTCTGTAGTTATCTAATCACCTCCACTAGAATGTATCTTAGGGTTTCTACTTCTGTGAAGACACACCAGCACCACAGCAACTCTTTTTTTTTTTTTTAAAGATTTAATTTATTTATTATGTACACAGTGTTCTGTCTGCATGTATGACTGCAGGCCAGAAGAGGGCGCCAGATCTCATTACAGATGGTTGTGAGCCACCATGTGGTTGCTGGGAATTGAACTCAGGACCTCTGGAAGAGCAGCCAGATGCTCTTAACCGCTGAGCCCTCTCTCCAGCCCCGCAACTCTTAAAAAGTAAACCATTTAATTGACTGGCTTACAGTTTCAGAGGTTTAGCTCTTTATCACATGGTGGGAAATGGCTACATGAAGGCAAATGTGGTACTTGAAAAGGAGTTGAGAGTGGAGAAGTTACATCTTGATCTTGCAGGCAAGGAGGTGGTCTGAATTAGGCATAGCTTGAGCATAGGAGAGCATAGGGACCTAGGGCTGCCCCCACAGTGACACACTTCCTCCAACAAGGCTGCACCTCCTAGTAATTCCACTCCCTTTGAGCTTATGGGAGCCAATTACATTCATATTACCACAACATGAAACTCAATACTCTGTTTTATTTTTGTCTATTAATTTTCAAATGTCCGATAAATATTATTTGTTTTTTTACCCTTTATTCTTTGTAGAGAAAGTCCTGTAAGAGAGTTATTTTATTATTTCTGCTTTATTACCTATCTTAGTGTTCTATTGCTGTGAAGGGACACCATAACCATACCAACTCCTATAAATGAAATCATTTAATTGAATGCTTGCTTAAAATTTCAGAGGTTTAGTCCATTATTATCATGGCTTGAAGCATGGTTGCATGTAGGTAGACATGGTGCTGGAGAAGCAACTGAGTCTTCTACATCTAGATCCCCAGGCAGCAGGAAGAGAGAAGAACAATGAGCCAGACTTGGGCTCTTGCAACCTCAAAGTCCACCTCTAGTGACACACTTTCTCCAAAGCCATACCTCTTAATCCCTCCCATGCAGAGCCTCTGGATGAACAAACTTTCAAATTTATGAGCCTATGGAAGCCATTTTCATTCAAACCACCACATTAACATAGCACATACTTTCTATAACAGTGTTAGTGACAAAGTGGGTGTTCAGTTAATATTTACTAAATGAGCATACCAATATTAAATAAGGAGGCAATCATTTCATTAATATGTAGTTTATACATATAAATTTATACATAGCTAATTAATACATAAAATTCCTGGAAGAACATTGAGTTAGACATTTATATAGGCACATATTGCATAGATTGATCCCAAACAAAATAAGAAAAAAAATTTTTTTAAATTCAATAATTCTTACTTCCCTTTTTGAAATGCTTGAGAAGGTATCTTTCTAATATATTCTATGTATTGTTCATTTATTTATTTTTCTGAAATTTGATTATATAATTTATACCAGAATGTCATTAAAATTCACTGTAAATACTTTTTCTCATAGCATTTTTTTTCAATAGTGATTGTTAATTTTAAATTTTTATCTTTTTTCAAGTGTTATTACTTTTCTTTCTTTTTTTATAAATTTGTTAATTTGTTTTACATCCTAGCTGCAGTTTCTCCTCCTTCCTCTCCTCCCAGGTCCTCCCCCTGCTCTGTTCCCACCCCCTAAACCACTCCCCCTCTAGTCCTGTTTAGGAAAGGGCAGGTCTCCCATTAATATCAACGAAACCTAGCACATCAAGTTACAGTAAGACTAAGCACCTCCCCATGTATTTAAGGCTGGGCAAGGTGACCCAGCATGAGGAGTAGTGTCCCAAAAGCCTGTAAAAGAGTCAGAGACAGACCCTACTTCCACTGTTAGTAACAGGAGAACACCAAGCTATACAATTGTAACACAAATGCAGAGGGCCTAGGTCAGTCCCATGCAGGCTCCCCGGTCATCAGTTCAGTCTCTGTGAGACCCTATGAGCCCAGGTGAGTTGATTGTGCAAGTTTTGTTGTGATGTCCTTGACCTCTGTGGCTTCTACACTCCTTTCTTCACCTCTTCTGCAGGATTCCCTTAGATCCACCTAATACTTGACTGTGGGTCTCTGCATCTGTTTCCATCAGTTGCTAGATGAAGCTTCCCTGATGACAACTGGGCTAGGCACCAATCTATGAGTGTATCAAAACATCATTAGGCATCATTACATTGCTATTTTTTTTCCCTCCAGTTGTGTTTGGTGGATCAAGGTGAATACTCCTCCATGGCTGGTGGAGTGCATAGCCACTTTGGAAATTAGTGCGGCAGTTTCTTAGAAAACTGGAAATAAATCTACCACAAAAACCAGCTATACTACTCTTAGGCATATACTCAAAGTGTGCTCAAGCATACCACAAGAACACTTGCTCAACTATGTTCATAACAACTTTATTTGTAATATCTAGAACCTGTATACAACCTAGATGCTCCTCATCTGAGGAATGGGTAAAGAAAATGTGGTATGCTTACACAAAGGAATATTATTACTCAGCTGTTTAAACAATGATAACAGGAAATTTGAAGGTAAATGGATGGAACTAGAAAAAAATCATCCTGAGTGAGGTCACCCAGAATGACAAAGACAGACATTGGTGTATACTCACCCATAAATGGATATTAGCTATAAAATAAAGGATAACTATGCTACAATCCACAGACCCAGAGAGACTAGGTAACAACGAGAGCTTAAGTGGGGATACCTGGATCTCCATGGGAAGGGGAAATAGAAGAGATTTCTTGAGTGGATTGACAGCAGGTGGGGACGGAAACATGAGCTATCATGTCAGGTGGGGATGATGGAGGGGAAGAGTACTTAAAGAGACCACTATATTTCAGGGTCAGGTAAAAACTTGGAGCAAGGGAATCTCCCAGAAATCTACAAGGATGACCCTGGCTAAGACTCTTAGCAATAGTGGATATGTAGCCTGAACTAGTCATCTCTTGAGACCAGGTAAGACTTCAAGTAGAGGGAATGGGAAACCAACCCAGCCATGCATATAACCTTTAACCTATTGTCTGTCCTGCCTATGGGATGTGCAAGGGTAAGGGTGGGCCTAGAGATTGAGGGAGTGGCCAACCAATAACCAGTTTAGCCTAAAACCCACACTAGGAGAGTAAACCCACCCCTCATACTTCCTGGAGCACCAGGACCCACAGGTGGGATGACCCAGAGACCTATGATAAAAGTTTATCTTTATCACAAAGGAAACAATACTCACCAATAGCACCCATGAGAGAGTGAAATGAAGAGACTGACTCTGCTGAGGCCAAATTGTTGGCTGAAATGTGATCAAACCAGACAGTTTTGTATATA
Organism: Peromyscus californicus insignis; assembly: GCF_007827085.1. Classification (NCBI taxonomy): domain Eukaryota; kingdom Metazoa; phylum Chordata; class Mammalia; order Rodentia; family Cricetidae; genus Peromyscus; species Peromyscus californicus. Next base: position 52,395,796 of record NW_026294514.1, on the reverse strand, counting down.
TTCCATTAGTTGATACATGAAAGTTCAATTTTTTTATTATAAATGTAGTTTTGTAGAGTCAGTAGAAAGAAGTGAGAAGTGGATAGAAATAAAGACAGTGAAAATTAGGCAATGTTTAGTCCATGTTGTGATAGAAAAGTATTTGTGGGCCAGACATCTCTAGGCACTAGATCATCAGTCCTCAAACTTCAGCAAATTCTGAATTTTCTCAGGGCTTTTCCATTAAAAATTTAGGCTCCCCTAGGCTGGAAGAAGGCTCAGTTGTTCAGAGCACTTCCTGCTCTAGCAGAGAACACATCCCCAGGGCCAACTTTCTGTCTCTCCAGCTCCAAGGGGAACTGACATCCTCTTCTGGCTCTATGGTGCCCACATGTGATGCATCCATACACATAAGCCAATACTTGTGCACATAAATAAAATAAATGAATGTTAATTCAGACCCTTTTGCCTGAACCCAGACCATTTGATTAAAAACAGACTGGGAAATGGTCTTTCAACAAACACTTTGTATGTTCTAAAGAGCTTGCTTTAGGGAATATGCATTTAAGTAAAAAGAAAAAATGACATATATATGCATATGACTATTTAGATAATCTTGTTTTTCTTATCTTTTTTTTCAGATAGGGTTTTACCATGTAGACCCAGCTGGCCTGGAACATATATAGAGCAGTAGACCAGATTGGTCTTGAATTCATAGACATTCGCCTTCCTTTGCCTCCCAAGTGCTGGACTTAAAGGTATGTACCATTATGTTAAGCACCTTTTGTATGTATGTGTGTATGTATGTATGTATGTATTTATGTATATGCTTATGTATTTTGGGAAATTGAAATAAAATTACATCATTTCTCCCTTCCCTTTTCTCCCTCTAACTCTTCCTATATACCATCCCTTGCTCTCTTCCAAGTTCATAGCCTCTAGTTCTTTGTTTTTACCATGATGTATTTTGTTAACGAATTGATTTGCCACCTTTTAGGCTTCAAGCACATAGATGTTACAAGACTTTCAACTCTGCTTCATGATTGAGCAGAAAGTACACTGAAGGAGCAGCTCCTTGACATCTTTCCTTCCCTTGTGTTGAAATGAAATATTGATGGACCAGCCTGCCTCCCTCTTAGGCTTGAAAGCCATCTTATAGTAAAGACAAACTAAGTTCATTCCTGTTTGTGATTAAATCTCTGTTTCTCAAGGACTGGGCTGTGCCCCTTCTGTAGCCTTAACTACAAAGAGTTCTGCACTGTCTCTTCTAGGAAACAGCAACTATATCTTTGTTTCAAAAAGTTGTTTTAACCGTCTTGCAACCCTATCTCTGTTTCAAAAGGTTATTATGACTACCTTGTTATGTTCTTATAGACCTACCTATTTGCCAGTCAAAGCTTCCATATGGAAATTCCTTACCCTCAAACTATGAAGGTCCTTATCATTCCCTTTCTAATCATGACCTCTTAAACTCTGCCTTAAGGGGAGGCAGCCCATACATATTAATAAATAACTTGTTTAAATTAATTTGGCCATGATGACTTGGGTCAGTGGTCCTTCTTCTTGTATCTTTGGAATTAATAATAAATTATTAGCTTTCTGTTATTGCATCCTTTTTTGTAAACATTGATAATAAGAATTCATCTAGCAGTCTTTTAAGCTGTAGGCTACCCAGTATCAACATGTAACTAGTACTTCAATAACTCTTTAAGAAAATATTGCTCACTCTCAAGAAAAATATTATAAAGAAGGATTCAGAGGATACATTTCTTTGTGTCTAAGAAGACTGCAGCATTTAAAGTGTAGATAAATCTTATCTTCACAGAAGCAGGACCTATTTAAAGGGCAATGTTAAATAATGGTTCTGTCTAGCTGGAAATTTTTGACATTATTAGCTATAAATTTACATAAGCATTAATTTCTGTTAACAAAATTATTTTAGGGGTAATAAATATAGACAAAATTAAGTTCTCCCCATGAGACTTTTGCATGCTACTAATAATTTTCCATTGATTTGTGTCTATGATTTTTCTAAAACATTATTTCATTTAGTGTACAATCTACACACTGAAGTTGAAAAATAATTAAATACCACTTGAATAGTTGAATGTTGCCTCAAATTGAGTCTTAAATTGTGAATTAGGTAATATAAGATTAAAATCTTATAAGAAATCACATTTTTAACTGAAGACTAAGGTAAAATGGTACTTCATTTCATAGCTGCATTCTTAACTGCATGAAGTATATGAGAAAATGTCAACAATTGCGACCTATTACGTTTCTATAGGTATTTAAAGTCTTCACTTAATAGGGACACAGCATTAGGTTTGATTCCAATGATAGTCAAATTAAAACAATTTCATTAAGATAATACATGGCTAAAGTATATAGATAAAGATAATAGGAAGTTATATCTGTTAAATGTGTTATAGTATAATTTTGAAATGTGCAATAAGATTCCTGTTAAATTAGGTCAAAGAAAAGTCTAGTTTTCAGTCTTAGATATTTTATGCTATTGTTTCCTCTCTCACAGTCCCTCCTTGTGGAAACAGTTCTCTAGTATCTGGCCCCTGACCTATAATATTCTTTCAGCAACAACTGTAGGCAGAAAGGACCACTCTTCTCTAAAGGTGCAGATAAAGTGGGACTTGTAAGCCATCTATCTGTAAGGGGATGTGAGGATTGGCTGAGGTTTGGTCACAGACTGAGACATAAGCACAGAACCATAAATTTAGGATGTATATGCTTAGTTACTTTTCTGTTGCTTTGATAAAACACAATGACCGAAGCAACTTGGAAAAGAAAGCATTTCATTTGGTTACAATTTTGTAAGACCAAACAGGAACAATATATACTTTGCAGGTTAGGAGTTATGTTTGCAGTGAAGACAGTTAAAAAGAAGTTTCTGTTTGTCCTGTGCTAAATCCTTGTTATAGAATAAGTTGTTTGTACAGTGTTAAGTCCTTGCAAAATAAGGTTTCTATTCGTAATTAAGAAGTTCCTGTTTATTCTGTTTAAGTCCTAGTTAAGGGATAAGCCCTGCTTGTCCTGTGTAAACCTTATAAACCTTGCTAAGTAAGGTTTATATTTGTAATTAAGAATAAGGTCCTGTTTCTTAGGTCTGATGTAAATAGCTTATAACTCTACTCACTTGATGTATATCTTTGCCGTTCCTTCCATTTTCATCATATCTTCTCACAATGTATAACCGCCAACCCCTTTGCCCCCGTGAACACCTCCTTATCTCTTCTATAAGACTGACTTCAAGGAGCCAGCAAGGGATGCTTTCTCAAATTCTGATTTAGGGTGAGGCAGCCAGCTGGCCAGTCTGGGTGCACTCCCCAATACAGCTTGCTTTAATTGGACAATCGTGGACTTGGTCTTTTCTACTCATGAATCTCAGGTTTAACAGTTTCAGAGGATTAGAGTCTATGGCTGCTGAGCAAAGGAAGAGGTCAGAGCTCACATATTGATTCACAAGCAAGAGGCCAGGAGAGACAGGGGGAATGGCATGAGTCTTCTGAAATCCCAAAGCCCACTTCCAGTGCCACAGTGGCTGCAACAAGGCCACATCTCCTAATTATCTCCAAACGGGGAGAGGGGCAAGTATTCAAAGCCTATGGGAGTGGTTCTCATTCAAACTACCACATATTCCTCCCTGCAAATAAAGGCAGGGTGTTTTTGCATGTGTAAAGGAAGAATTAATAGTAACAAAGCAGACAGAAACAACCTATGTGAAAACCATGGAAACTGTGAAATATTCTGTTCATGTATCATTGTCAGAGATGAAATGATTTGACTGGTTAACTAGACAAGCAAACATAGCTTTAGCTTTACTGCTATTCTAAGATTAGGAATAGCAGACTAGCTCACTTTTACATTCTGATTAGATCTAGAAATGCAAATCTTGGCTTCTTTCAGCATTCTTCAAGAGATGCTTGCAAAGGTATTCTAACTATTGCAAACATAAAGACCAACAAATGAGAAAAGTACAGAAAAAGGAGAAAGAAAAAGGGAGAGATGAGAGACAAAACATGGGCCCCTGCTACTGTGTTTTTGTGGTCATGCATCCTAAATGTTTAATCAGGGATTACCATACAGACTAAAAACCAAATAACACATACAAGCTCCTTTATCCTGTTATAAATTGTTCTCAAAACTTCTAGAACTTCTGTCTACTTTAACTGTACCCACCTAGAAGGAGAGTTTGGCTTACTTTATTTTCTGTCATGCAAAGACACTTAAGTTAACTATTATTTATATAGAAATGGATACTATTACATTAATACAATTACCTCTTACTATTTTCTTGTTAAATTCCAATTCTAAATTTTCTTGAGAAATTAAAGAATTAAACTTTGAAAGCATTTTTTTTTTGCTTCCAAACAGCATATACAGACTCAGAGTTTAGTGTTTTTGTTTAGATGCTTAATAAAAGAAAGGGACTGTGAGTTCGAGGCAAGCCCAGTCTACAAAGCAAGTTCCAGGACAGGCTCCAAAAGCTACACAGAGAAACCCTGTCTCAAAAAAAAAAAAAAAAGAAAGAAAAGAAAAAGAAGGGGACAGCTTAACCAATCATGAAAGGAAAAAAAAACATACAAATGAAGCCATCATTCATTCACACATATTAAAAAATAAATTTAATATGAATCCTGGTATTTGGTAAAAAGATAACCTAACATCTAGTGATTACATGTAAGATTATAAGTTTACATATTAAAATCTGTTAGGAATATGATTAAAGTATTAAAACATTACATTGTCAACTAAAATGATTCATTCCCCCTCTTTAAATAGACCATGAAATGTTATTCAGTAATTTTTTTGATCATTATGGTCACAGATTATAAGTTGTTGGAAAACAGAAGGTAATCAGCAATTCATCTAGTGTCCTCTTGTTTTACATATAATCATTTAAACATAGCAACTCCCTGTGAATTACATCAAACATCTACCTTGAACAAAAATAAATGGTTGTTTTAAGTAATTTGGGGTAGAACAATTCCCAAAATTTATATCTTCTTCTTTTTTCTAATTCAAATCTAACTCAAAATGAATAATGTGCAAATTTCATAAGTCTAATTAGCTTTAAAAACCATAAAAACATACATTTAAAGTGACATGCAAACTAATCAGAAAACAGTATCCTTTGCAATTTTGTTGACTAAGTCCTGCTCTGTGTTCTGTGCATTTCAGTATAATTAAAGAGAAGAGAAATTAATATGGTACAAGCTACCACCTGAGTATTTGAAGATGGAAATGCTTATCACTTTCAAAGCAATTTAAAATAGCTTAACTTGTTCTTAATAAAAGAAAATGAAATTGTATGAGCATACACATCTGTTGTCCAAATCCTTCAGTCTCTACTAAGAGATGTAAATTAACCAATCATAGTATGTGTTTAGCTCTTTCCTGGTGAAAATTTATGGAAAGCCAGAGCGGTGGTAGAAAACGACCGTGACTCAGATCTTGAACAAGTAGGCCAGGCAGTCAAGAGACAGAGAAGCCACTTGTCAAGAACATAAAGCTGTCCTGGATAAAGAGATGCACTGCATGGTCAATATGGGAGTACAAGTGTTTGAAAAGTATAGACAATATGACAGTTCTCATGGTTTATCGATGCCAATTCTTCTCTTGTTTGTAGTGGTTTCCTAAATCAGTGGTTCTCAAAACGTGCTGTAGTAATGCAGAATGGTCTCTGACATCTCTCTAAGGAATTTAAAAGTCAAAATAATTTTTCTATTAACATAATGATGTAGTTTCTTTTCTTCCATAGTGATATTTTTATTTATTTATTTATTTGTTTGTTTTTTTTTTTTTTTTTTTTGGTTTTTTGAGACAGGGTTTCTCTGTGCAGCTTTGCGCCTTTCCTGGAACTCACTTGGTAGCCCAGGCTGGCCTTGAACTCACAGAGATCCGCCTGGCTCTGCCTCCCAAGTACTGGGATTAAAGGCGTGCACCACCATTGCCCGGCTGTGATATTTTTATAAATGACACAAAAGCAATGGTAAGCAAAATTGCTGATTGATTAGAAGTAATCAAATCAGTTATTATTCTAATGTATACTTATTATTTATTTTCAATCCCACAACTCTCATTAAAAAGAAACAAACAGGAGATCTTATCTATTTCCCCTTCCAGGCCATTCCATGCATCCCTCTTAGGGTTCTCCTTGTTAGCTAACTTCTCTGGAGCTATGAGTTGTAGTCTGGTTATTCTTTGCTTTACTTCTAGTATCCACTTATGAGTGAGTACATATCATGTTTGTCTTTCTGAGTCTGGGTTACCTCACTCAAGATGATATTTTCTAGTTCCATTTATTTGTGTGCAAATTCCATGATGTTATTGTTTTTTACTGCTGAATAGTACTCCATTGTGTGTATATACTGCATTTTCTTTATCCATTCTTTGGTTGAGGGACATCTAGTTTGTTTTTAGGTCCAGGCTATTATGAATATGCTGCTATGAACATAGTTGAGCATGTGTCCTTGTGGTATGATTGAGCATTCCTTGGATATATGCCCAAGAGAGGTATCATTGGGTCTGAGGTAGATTAATTCCCAATTTTCTGAGAAACCACCACACTGATTTCCAAAGTTTGCACTCCCACCAACAGTGGAGGAGTATTCTCCTTGTTCCACATCCTCTCCAACATAAGCTGTCATCAGTGTTTTTGATCATAGCTATTCATAGTGTAAGATGGTATCTCAGAGTCATTTGGAGCAATGGAAGGTAGGGGATGAGGGAGAGGAGCATGGGGAATGGAATGGTTGAGCTGAAACATGGGCGAGCAAGAGGGAGATATCTTGATAGAGGGAGACATCATGGGGATAGGGAGAAACCCAGTGTGAGAGAAGTTCCCATGAATCCACAGGGATGACCCCAGCTTAGACTACTAGCAGTGGTGGAGGGGGTGCCTGAGCTGGCCTACATTGGTGATTAGATTGGTGAATGCCCTAACTGTCATCATAGAACCTTCATCCAGTAACTAATGGAAACAGATGCAGAGAACCACAACCAAGCACCAGGCCAAGCTCCAGAAGGCCAGTCGAAGAGAGGGAAGAGATATTCTATGGGGAAGGGGCATCAAGACCATGATGGGGAAACTTACAGATACAACTGAACCAAGCTAGTGGGAACTCATGAAATTTGGACCGACAGCTGTGGAGGCTGCATGGTACTGGCCTGGGCCCTCTGCATGGGCCAAGCATTATGTTGCTTGGTCTGTTTGAGGGGCCTCTGACAATGGGAATAGAATTTATCCCTGGTACATGAACTGGCTTTTTGGAGCCCATTGCCTGTGGTGGGACACCTTGCACAGTCTTGATGCAGGAGGAGGAGCCTGGACCTGCCTCAGCTGAATGTGCTGGACTTTGCTGACTCCCCATGGGAGGCCATACCTTTTTGGAAGAGGGGATGGGGGGGTGGGCTGTGGGGGAAGGCTGTGGGGGGAGCAGGAGGAGGGATAAGGGAGGGATCTGCAGAAGAAAAAAAAAGAAAAAACAAACAAAAATTTTTAACTTAGGAATGAACTAGATAAAAAAATCAGAAGATTAATTAAACTTTATTACTGTATGATATTCTTTCAATATTCTATGTGAGTAAATATGACACACAATAAGGACTTGTATTTAGATTCAACTATGGTAGTAGTCTGAAGATGAACCACTACAGGTTGAGTTTGAACTGCTTTTGTTTTTTCACATAGGACAACATATAGTTTGTCTGATAGACAAATTATAGTTGTGAAGAATTGATTGTCTGTCAATTACTTCTCAAAATGGGGAATATAGAGCTTGTAACTTCCGAAAGTTCAACTGGCAATATTAGTTGCCAATGACAGTATGCTGAGCTTTCCATTGCAAACCAGGATTTTTGAAAACTGGTGCTCACCACCATTTATCTAAATTGTTTCAAAATCATTAAAGATTGTTCTTTTGAGATCATAGATGATAATAAATAAAATCTTTCCAAATATTTTATTATGAAATTATTATTTGAAAGATGTGAATAATCCACAGATACTTGCTTAGCAGCATTCATCGCCACCTTAGTCACAATAGCCAGGAAACAGAAACAAACTAAATGTCCTTCAACAGAAGAATGGATAAGGAAAGTATGGTGCATATACACAATGGGATACCATTCAGTTATAAAAACATGAAATTTGGAAGTAAATAGCTTGAAAATATTATATTCAGTGAGGTAACCCAGAAAAGTAAATGTGAGATGTCCTTTCTCATCTATGGTCCCTATCTCCAAATATTCAGATGTGACTATACAACATGAAGTAACCACAGAAACAAGGAATGATAGGTGGGAATGGGAGTAGGGGAAGGGATCAGGAGGATACAGGTGCTATGAACTAGGATATGGAATAACAGGGAGTGGCTTCTGCTTGGGAAGAGGGACGGAGGTCAATATAGAAGGAGAAAGAAGGACTAAGAAAATAATACAAAGGTTGTTTGATAAAGCCTCAAGGAATCATACTATTTTATGTTTACCTAAAATTAAACACAGTACTTCTTCTTCTTCTTCTTCTTCTTCTTCTTCTTCTTCTTCTTCTTCTTCTTCTTCTTCTTCTTCTTCTTCTTCTTCTCTCTCTCCTTTCTCTCTTTCTCTCCCTCTTGCATCCCCTCTGAGTATGTGTATGTATACATATGTTTCTCTTTAAAAATGTTAAGCTGTTTGGACTGAGCTGGTTCTTCTTCCCACAAAAACCATAGACTAATAAAAAAAAACCTCAGTACCAGGCATAAGAATATTCCTATTAAATGGTTGGTCAGGGTAGCTCAAATGACTCACAAAATGTTATAGATTATTATGATTACCTTGAAGGGACTGAGCGTAGGCCCATGTTGCTGAAAGAACTGTACTTAGACACTCAGATGATCTGAGCTGGATATGGCATGAAAGCCTGCTCCATTTAGTCCACTTTCCATGGTTCTGAAAATACTGTGCAAGCTGTAAAAAGGGTGAAACAATTAATAGTCTTACCCATCTGCAACACCTATGGAGATTAACCATGACAAGCATGGAAAAATATGCAATGAGGTCCAATAAACGACACTCACATTGTACGTGGCAACCAATAGCTATCTAAATGGACTTAAGACCCACTCCACTGGAAAGAAGTCATCCTGAAAATCTAGGCAGCTTACTGGAGCTAATAAGGACATGGACCTCAGAAAAGCATCTACTAGTGCTATTATGTTAGAGAAACATCCTTTCTTACATTCTAAACATTATCCTTACACCACAAATAACTGTAGCTACCACCCCTCATTAAAGAAGCCTCTCTGAAACAAATGTAGACCACCATGGAAAACTATGACTGGACACAATGTAGAGATCAACACTGTGGAAAAAACAGCCCCAACAAATACACCTTCATCACAACTCCTACATGTATGGCTCTGGGAGAATCATGGAAGAATGGCAAGAAAGACTGCCAGAGACAGAACACAGGAAGTCTGCTGTGAAAACAGTATCTTCTAGAAATGTATGCACAAACAAAACCAGGACAGTATCAACATCAAAGGACACGTTAACCTAACACAGGGAAAATTTCACTTCTAGACAAAGAACTGCAAAGCAACTCATGACTGCTGGCAAAAGGAAAAGTTAGATTCTCCTAGAAATAAGCCCCTATTGTTTATCCAGTACAGAGTGGACAAGTTAGAACAGTTAGCCCTGAAATCATATACACACAAAGAACACAGACTCACCAAGTTGTATTTTCATTTATTTTACTCTCTCTCTCTCTCTCTCTCTCTCTCTCTCTCTCTCTCTCTCTCTCTCTCTCTCTCTCTCTCTCTCTCACACACACACACACACACACACACACACCAATAATAAAGAAAATCAGGCTATCAAATTGAGGATGGGCAACATGGGAGGGATCTGAGGAAGCATAGTCGGTAAGGGCTGGAAGGAGGAAAGGGAGGAGGGAAAATGATGCAGTTATATTTCAATTAAAAACTGTCTGAATAAAATGACAGTTGTCATATCTTCTCTGAGTAGGATTATAAAAAGCTGTTCTGCTCTGGTTAACACAATTTTGCCATTCTACGTTATTATTTGAGCACATCAGGCAGCATAATAGGTCAGAGAAAAACTGAAGAGGATTCAGAATAACAAAGAAATTAAGACGGGAAGTGAAAGTTTGGGAAAGTTAGAGTAGTACTGGAAAAACCAGACTAACCACAATAAGTAAAGTGGACTTTAACGTATTACAGCGTCCATTTTATATATTCTAGGTATTAAAAGTAGGATTTGGCAGGCCATGGATATGTTGGTGATACATCTGGCATCCATACACTGCTGAAATAGTAAATAAAAATAGCAAATATACAATTGTATATACAATTTACAAATATACAATATATCTAGGGATTGGTTTCAGGACTCCCGGACACAACAAACTCTTAAGATGTTCACGTCCCTTCTGTAAAATGAAATAACATTTGCATATAACTTATTCACATCTTATAATATACTGTTAACCTATATAACTTCATAGAAAATAAATGCTATGTAAACATTAGTTGCACTGTGTTGTTTGAAGCAGAAATGCTTGGATGTGTTCAGATGTAAATGAAATTTTTTTTCAGTCTGTGCTTGTTTGAATACACAGATGTGGAAGTCAGGGATTCAAAGGAGTGACTGAATATTCATTACCTTCGGAATGAAGAGCATAGGATATGACTGTTCAAAGAGGGTTACTGGGAATATTAGCCACACTCAAGGAGAGACCCCATGCCCAGGAGTCATTGGCCAACACAAAATAAACTCGGTGAGGGTTTTCAGTAAGATTTTTGTTTTGTTTTGTTTTGTTGGGGGCATTTTCTTTTTTTGTCTTACTTGTTTTTGGGTTTTTGTTTTTGGTTTGTGAGTTTTTGAGAGAGAGAGAGAGAGAGAGAGAGAGAGAGAGAGAGAGAGAGAGAGAGAGAGAGAGAGAGAGAGAGAGAGAACAGAAAATTGGGTGGGTAGAGAAGATCTGGGAGAAATTGAAGAGAAAATATAATCAAAATATATTATATGAAAAAATTAATAAAAAATAATAAAAAGAATACAATATACACAACTGGTAAAATATGTACCTGTGATTGAGAAAGGATTTTCAATCCAGATTTTTCCATAGGAGAGGTGGTGATTTGAATGACGATGGCACTCAAAGGCTCATGTATTTCAATGTTTGTTCCCAGTTGGTAGACTGCTTGAAGGATTAAAAGGTATGACATTGTTAGAGAAGGTGTGCCACCTTGGGTGGGTTTTGTGGTTTCAAAAGTCTATGTCAGCATCTTTCTCTCTCTCTCTCTCTCTCTCTCTCTCTCTCTCTCTCTCTCTCTCTCTCTCCCTGCCAAATGTGAACTCTCAGTTACTGCTTTAGTGTCAAGACTCTCTGCCTGAGGCAGTGTTCCCCTGAGGTGACTGCAGAGTAACCCTGAAATTGTAAGCAAACCCCAGTTGTATGCTTTCTTCCATAAATTGTATTGGTCATAGTGTTTTTTTTACAGCAATACCAATAGAAAAGGACTACCACAGGCAAGTGGACACTATAAATATTGGATTCAGGGGAAATGAAACCAAGCGATATTCTTTCTGGAAAGGAAACCCCCTGCTGAAGTTTGTTGGATTTTTGTTTTGGTTTTGGTTTTTCTGGTCTCACTAATTAAGTTGTTCTGTGCCATTGGGCTTCTGTTTTCGGTGTTTTCCTGTAATCTTTCATGCTTTTTAGAAATTGTAATGAAAACATCTGCCCTTCATCCTTGCTACTGTGTTCTAATCCCACTGAGATTATATGAGTGCTCAATTACTGTTTTCATGCCAAAAATAATTGTAGGCTGGAGATGGAGGTTTGGAGTAGCAGAAAAGTATTTATTTTTCTAGCTTTTTCTGAAGTCAACTGATGGAGACACTCTGTAGTGAAAGGAAGGAGAACTGAGACCTCACTTATCCTCAAATATAAACCAAAGCATACCTAATGCTAAGATGTTTAATGAAGGGGAAAGTCATTAGAAGGAAATGTATGACCTAATTGTTACTTATAGATGTCATTAGTTATGACTTATGAAAACAGAGAAGAAAGAAGAGGAAGAGAATAAGAACAGCGTTAGGAACATGGTTATGGTTTATATGTATAGTGTCCCTCTAAAGTCTTATGTAGTGGGGCTAGAGAGATGGCTTAGTGGTTAAGAACACCGTTGCTCTTTCAGATAGAGTTCTGTTCCAAGCGTCTACTTGGAGCTTCACAAGATTCTGTAACTCAAGTTCCAAATGATTTGATGTCAGTTTTGAACTCTGAAAAAAATGGACATGCATGTGGTACATATACATACTTGCAGGCTGTGATGGCTATTCTTAGTTATGTAGATGTAACCAACCGTCTTATTAAATAAGAAACACAGAGCCAATAAAAAGATGAAAGCCAAGAGGTCAGAGCAATAGCTAAGAGCTAAAAACCTTACCCTTCACTTTCACTGTACCTCTCCAAAAGAGAGCTGCTTCCTGTGTCTGTCTTTTTTTTATAGAGTTTCTGTTCTGCCTTCTCATTGGTTGTAAACCCAACCACATGACCTCCTAGTCACTGCCTGTCTGTACAAAACTCCAGGTCTTCTATGGTTGGTATTGAGATTAAAGGCATGTGTCTCCAATGCTGGCTGTATCCTTGAACACACAGAGATCTACCTAACTGTGCCTACCAAGTTCTGGGATTAAAAGTGTGCACCACCACCGCCCAGTTTTTGCTGTGGTTTGCTAATAGCTCTGACCCCCAAGCAACTTTATTTATTAACATACAAATAAAATCACATTTCAGTACAAACAATATATCACCATATAGTTATTAATCTGACTTCATCTGGAATTAATCAAATTCCAAGTGTGTGAGTATACCTGTGAGGATTTTTTCTTAATTAAATGATTTAAAGTGTGAAAACTCGTTTTAATCTGGATCTTTTGAATAGGGAAGATAAATCCACCTTTAATCTCGGCCACAGCTTCTGGTGGCAACCTATACAAAACACATGGAAAAAAGTTTTTTCTCTTTGCCTGCTTGCCTTGACCCTGGCTGGCAAGTCCATTCCTTCAGTGGCATTAGAACCTACTTCTTTGAGATTCTAGGGTATACTGAAGACCAGCTGAGAAACTTAGCATTATGAGCTGAACAACTACTAGATTCGTGAACTTTTGTTGGTAGACAGCCATTTTTTTTCACAAGCAGTACTACAGCTTGTAAGCCACTCTAATGAATTCCATATATATTAATTCTATCATTTCTGTTCCTCTTGAGAACCCCAACTAACACACGAGCCAAGGACTTGCATGGCAAGGTATGGGTTGGGAAGAATGAGAATGTATCATAGCTTGGGGAATGTTATTTAACAGACTTAGCTAGATTCATGCTAAAAGTGTTCTTGATAAAGATGGACCCAGAGAACCAACTTTGAGATCTCTGTGCAAAAGAGCACAAAGATGACTAACTACATTTTCATCTAGTGGACAGAGTCACTCCATATTCAGCGTTTATTTTTGGCTGGCCCAACATGTAAGCATGCTGCAGCAAAGCATGACTGGGTCATGAGTGTAAGGATTTGGTCCTTAATTATGTCATCAGCCTTCGACGTCGTCCCAGGCTAAAAAGCGGGTGGGCTCTCTGTGCGCACTCTGTCTCTCTCCTTTCTGCTCCTTCCTCTGGTCGGCCCCCCCTCTCTCCCTCTCCCTGTCTCTCACACTCTCTCTCTGTCTCTCTCTCTGTCTCTCTGTCTCTCTGTCTCTCTCTGTCTCTCTCTCTCTCTCTCTCTCTCTCTCTCTCTCTCTTTCTCCCCCCCAATAAAGCTCTAAAAGGTAACCATGGTTGTAATTCTTAAATCAGCACGGTCCTCCACCGGCCACGAGGAGCAGCACCGCAGCATAACCAACATTGGTGCCGTGACTCGGATCTTAGTCGCTTCCAGACTCGTCTGTGCTTCTCAAGGCAGTTTGAGAATGAGTGGGTAGAGTTAAGGTGAGTTAGGGCGAGTCATAGAAACCACCCAAGCCTGCCCATTTGAGCCCGCCCACCGCCAGTGGAAGTCAGACAGAAAAGGTTGCACGTGGCAGACACAGAAGTGGGGAAGGAGAAGGGTTTAGAACTTTGGCAGAAAGCTTGGAGATAAAGTAACTCTTATTTGCCCATTCGCTGGCAGAAGTTCCATAACCAAAAATGAGGAATTGTGATTATGGGAAGGGAGGAAACATGAAATCTATCTCTTTGTTCTTCTTTAATCATCTGCCATCTATCTTGATACACCATAATCATGAGAACACCTAGACATGTATATTAGTGGTCCAACACTCAAATAAATTTTGTCTGATGATCTTTATCCTTGACTATACACAGTGAGAAAATCTTATTCATTAAATTTGCCTCTGTTTCCTTCTCTTTGTTATTTCTTTCCTTGAAACTCCTCTCTCTTTCCTTCATAGCTCTTCTACCCCATCATTATTAATTACTTCACATAAGCTGCCTTGTAAAAAGAATTCTCAATGAATGTGCTTAATTTTAGTCACAGAATTAGTAGATACTGGAGGAACTCCCAAGTATGTTAGCATGATAGAGACATTTAGCATTGGGAAAAGTAGTACTTTGAAAAAAAGAAGTGAACATTTTAAATTATACTATAATGCAATTATCACAGAAGTGCCTTGTAGTCCTCTTAGTGTATTGATGTATGCATTCTCTCAACCATATTCCAACAGTTGGCAGAAATAGTTCTCCATGGAAATGAATAAAAGCAAATTGTGTTTCATAAAATGTATTGTACTAAAATTAAAAATTCAAAAACTTTAGTCTTTCCCAACACTTTATGTACAAGAGAGCACAGCTCAATTTTATGTACACAGGTAGGCTAAACACAAACAGATAATGTCTGTGTGCTATAAATTTCTCTAATAAGCCCATACTTCCTGATATACTAGAATTTAAAAGGAATGTTACATTTTTCCGTAATTTTCATAGAATGGAAAAGTTAAAAAAAATCTTTTCAAAGTCAAAGTCCACTGAATAAGAAAAGAGTAGTTTTGCCAGTTCATTTCAAGTAAAGGATAAATCTATTCAGTTCAAAACCCTGCAATTCCACTACTACCCACAAAGAAGTGAAGCTGTTTTGACCAAGTGGAAGACATGTCTAATGAGGATGTTTCCAAAGGTCAAGATAGATACAAGCTTATGTATTTTTAGAAGCACATTATTATTCACCCTTTGATGGACAAACAGCAGGGTTATTACCCATCCAGTGAGTAGGAACAATTAAAGATGTGTGACGACAAACACAAGAAACTGAAAGATGTATCCTCATTTCTAAAAGTATTTAAATTGACTCAAATATATGATTTAGGAAAAAGTTTATAGAAATATATTCAGTTCCCTTTTCTCAGTTGTGATAGCTCTATAATAAACACTTCAAAGATTTAAATAGTGAAATCAATCAAATAAAATATTATTTTAAATTTCCCTATAGACCGGCTAATGATTGACTAAAAATTGAACTTCATCAGAAGAAAATATACACAGCTTTCAGTGCTTGGAATCTCTTGCTCATGACTTGAGGTCTGTTTATTTTTCTTATAAAATGATATGGAGAAGACATCAATATATTACACTTATTCTTTCCTTCAAATCATACAAAATATGTAAAACTACTTTTGAAAGATGACTATTCTGCTATACAGCCAGCTGTTTACAATTGAGTATTCTCCTTTAAAATATTTAGTGAACTCACAAACAATTGATAGTGGTGTGTGTGTGTGTGTGTGTGTGTGTGTGTGTGTGTGTGTGTGTGTAGAAGTTTAAGAAATATTCAGGGATCTCTTTTAATTGAAGTGAAAAAATCTCTAGAACTTATTAATCTTGCTTATTGATTAGTCAACACTTCACTGTCCCCCAGCTTCTGTCCACCACTTCCACTTTGACTTCTGAGTTTGACTATTTAAAGTGTTTCATACAGTGAATCATGCACTGATTGTTTTCTGACTGGCTAATTATGCCATCATAAAGGTTCATTCATGTAGTCACATATTAAACAATGCCCTGCCATTTGAATACATTGTAGTCATTTGTAAATTTTTTCCCACATTTTCTGTTATTTATCTGTTAATGAGCAAAGATCATTCTTGTTAGTCACAATGCATAGTACTGCTTACAATGTACTTCCTGTTTACTTAGGTAACATTATATCCTTCTGAGGTCTTTGATGTAGTTGAAGACTAGATAGTTATAATTTTTCTTGGTTATGATAAAAGATAAATTAGATATAAAACCTTAGACTTACAAATATAGGATAGATAAAATATTTTCTTTAAATTTGTCAAATATAAATAGACTAGATATTGTAGTTATAATCTTTGCCTTATAACTGTTTTGTTATATGTAATTTTACTATGTTAAAGTTAAAACCTTCCTTTTTGTTTAGACTATAAAGGGGAAATGCTGTGGGATAATGCTGTTGTACACTGGTTTAATAAAACTCTGATTGGCCAGTAGCCAGGCAGGAAGTATAAGTGGGGCAAGCAGACTAAAGCAATGCTGGGAAGAGGAAGAACGGAGTCAGGAGTCGCCAGGCAGACACAGAGGAAGCATGATGTGAAGGCAGAACTGAAAAAAGGTAAAAAGCCACATGGCTAAACATAGATAAGAATTATGGGTTTATTTAAGTGTAAGAGCTAGTCAGTAATAAGTCTGAGCTAATGGCCAAGCAGTTATAATTAATATAAGTTTCTGAATGATTTTTTTCTAAAAGGCTGTGGGACTGTGGGTGAGAGATTTGTCCCGACCACAAGCCAGGCAGGACAGAGGAAAACTTCCAACTACAGTTGATGTATTTATTGCTTGTATATATTGTATATAGTTACTATATTTATTGTATATAGCTTTTCTTATATTAGTTATAACATTTTTTTCTTTTTTATTTTAGACAAAAATGGAGAAATGTGTTGATATATTGTGTCCCCCAATTATTGTGCACACTAATAAAGCTTATCTGAGGAACAGAGAAAAAAAAACAGCCACCGTAGTAAACATAGAAGCCAGGCAGTGTTAGCACATGCCTTTAATCTTAGCATTCAGGAAGCAGAGATCCATCCAGATCTCTTTGAGTTCAAGGCCACACTGGGAACAGAGCCAGGCATGTTGGCACACACCTTTAATCCCAGCACTAACCATAGAGGTCTGGAGGTCTGTACTGATAGACAGGAAGTAAAGTTGCTGGGCAGAGAGAGGAAGTAAGATGGCAGAACAGAAAGGCATATAAGTATGGGTATACAGGAGGTAGGTCTCTTTGGAGATTGAGGAGTCGGTAAGTTGAGGTTGGCTGTGGCTTGTCCTGATCTCTCAGTTTTAACCCCAATATCTGGCTCTGGTTTTTTATTAATAAGACTCTTTAGCAATTTATCTTACACTTTACCTATCTTTCATCTCACCTGATGGAAGCTCCTGTGAGATTTTAAAAACACCAGAATTGACTGAAAACATTAGGGTAGAAAGAATTTTAAACTCATAGACAAGAGAAATGATATGTTTTTCTTTGAATTGCTAATAGTTTATAAACATTATTTTTCTCTTTAACTGAACATAAGTTTAAAGATATTATGCCAATAATTTCAGAAAATAAATTTTCAAGAGTAATATGTAAAACAATTCAGCAAAAAGCAGTGAATCAAAGAAGAGACACAAAGAAATTGAAAGCTAAAATTCCAATGATGGCACCTTGCACCGCACACATGATGGGTTTTGTGAAGCTAATTAGTGCTCTGTAATGGAAAGCAGTATAATAGACCCTGTATGGTTATGAGATGAACTTGAAAACAATTGCATATTTCTTATAATTTATATTCCTAAGTTATCAAACATAATTGTTTTTAGTCTTGCAGGTAATTGGCTTGCAACTTTCAGAAAGTTATTAGGATATGCTCCTTCATTGAAATCTTGAAATTTATATTCCTAAATTATCAAACATAATTGTTTTTATTCTTGTAGGTAATTGGCTTGCGACTTTCATAAAGTTATTAGGATATGCTCCTTCACTGAAATCTTCATAAGCCAAATTTTAGTAACTTTACTTCATAAACTTCAGAATAGGTTACAATTTAAACTTGGTATGTAGCTGCAAGGAAAATGTTTTGTAATGAAATTGGAATCACTTCAAAGATAAACTAATAAAATATTTCATCACATTTTATTTTGGAGGACAGCAATCTCTTTTATTGCAAACAGTAAATATTATTGAAGTGTTTGAACTAGTAGAAGGAACTAAAATTGGTCAGCCTAATGGACAAGCACTGAAAAGTCACTCTATGATTGACACGTGTGTATGAATTTTCACATATCTGTATTTTTACGCTTGACATTTCAATCATGACAATGTTATGAAAGTAAAACCCAAAGGATTACTTAAAAATAAAATGAAACAGAGAGTAAAATAAGAATGCATGTTATGAACTCACAAAGAAACAAGTATATTTATATTTAAAAAAAAAAACCTGGCAATATTTGAGGAGAAAGATTTAGCAAAGTTGGCAAGTAAATGAAATAATAAGCATTGTATCCATTAACAAATTAATTCAACATATTAAATATTACTATATTTAAGTTTTTGTTTTAAAAAGGATACTTTAAATTTCAGTCATTGTTAAACCAGCATTTATTTTGTATTCATACTACCATGCACAACATGTTCTTGATAGCCTTGTTCATATAGTCATTGTAAAATAGAAGTCCTCAACACAACCAAGGAGTATGTAAAGGGGTGGAGATGAAAGATGGCAGGAAGAGAGGGAAGGGGGACACAAAGTAGCCTTAATGATCTCTTCAATAAAGATATTTCCAAATGAGTCATTTTCTACATAAAATATTAGATTTACTTTTTTGTTAAAATAATAGACTATACATTTGCAGATTTTTAAATATTTTATCATTGTTCTGAGAATACAATATTATGGTGTGTGTGTGGGTGTGTGTGTGTGTGTGTGTGTGTGTGTGTGTGTGTGTGTGTGTATGCACATGTGCCAAACACAGTGGCAGAGAATTAGAGGAATATAGTTAGACAGAAAAACAACAGTAGACTAAGATGGTGGGTTCTTGCTCCCAGAATGCATTGTGATAGAGCTTAAAGAAGGTGCATATTTATAACAGGACTATTAGAGGAAAGTGGTCCGATGAGATACCTTATTACCCAGCCCCCTTTGCTTTTAACAGACTCCCAAGCTTGGTCCCCATCCACAAAGGAGTTGTTTTCTTGCTTCAGTAAAGCTATTCCTTTCATTTTCTCTGCCTCTCTGTCCTTAGTCTCTTTCAAGTGTTGAATTCTTTGTCCTATGGAACAGAGATGGACAAACTCCTAAACCACCACCAGGATCTGTGTTACAGTGACAAGCATACAGAGGTCAAAGGGCAACTTTGTGGCGTTGGTTATTCCATCTACCTTTACATGAGTTCAAGGGATTGAACTTAATGTTACCAGGCTTATTTGATAAATGCCTTCAGCAACTGAGCAATCTCATCAGCCTGGACTCTTGCATCTTTGTATCCTTATCCTTAAACCTGGAATCTTCCCACTGTCTCTGCTTCCAGCTATTAGTGAAGAAAATAGATTTTATACAGTTTATCAATTACATCAGACTATGATAAAGAAGAACTTGTTAACATATAAGGTAGTTTTTGTTTATTGTTATAACAAGCAGACTGTTATCGTATGAGTCATGCTATTTTATTACAAATTATCCCAAAACCATGATTTAGGATAAAAACTATTTAAATTGTCTCATAGATTATGTGCCAATTCCAGGTTTTGTTGGTGTGTCATGTAGATCAGCTCTTTGCTGAGTTGCCTCTCAGGATGAATGGTTTAGGATGGCTTCCCTATGGCCAAGCTGTTGCATTCTTCATATGTCAACCCCTCCTCCAACAAGCCTGGGGAGTGGGAGCATGGAAGGCACAAAGGGAAGCAGATGAAAAACATAAAGTCATTCTACATGACTCATTGAGAAAGAGTTGGTCAAAGGTTTACACATTCAACAATAACTAAACACTCCATGAGTCTACCTTTGTTGAATTTATAAAAAATTCTACCCACTTAATAAATCATTTTACCAAGCCAGGTTTCTGTGTTTACCATTTCATAATTGTTTACTACAGCTAGCACAGTGGAGACCCTGGCAGCAAAAGTAGCTACCACAGTTAATTAATCTTTCATTCTATTGGGCATGATAAATTTAATTCAATAGTTATATACATTTTGATCGGCTTTGAAAATTATAAATTTATAAACTCAAGTTCCATTTGCTTTTGGGATACCATCTTACAAAGACTCCAATTTGCAGTAAGGCTCGTTAAGGAAGGGAATGGCTCGGTTGCCTTTAGCCTACTGGCTATGGGTGGGTTAGGACTTCTGCTGGTCTTTTCTGCATCAAACACACAGATTGCAAGCCCAGCACCACTTTGACATCTTTGGCAGCAGTTAACTCTGCAGCTCACACACAATTGAGCCTCTATGATAATGAGTATTCAGAGACGGGTAATGCCTGGGTGGGGGGGCGCTCACCAACCTAAGACAGAGCGCCTGTGTGGCCTGGGCAGGCGTCTCCATGACGGGTAAGGTGACCTGCTGACGTCCCATGTAACCTAAGTCAGAAGCTCATTTTCTAGTAAAAGGGGGACCTATAGGTCCCTGGCCCCCGTTTCGGGTAACTGTTGCCTTGCTTGCTGACCTTGACCTTGATATCCTCCCTATGCTAATTCCCTGCCGGGTTCCACCCTCCTGAATGCTTAAGGGAAGTTCCTTGTCTATGTATCCTGCATAGTGGCATAGTGGGCGTTAACATCTTAGATGCAAGATTGTGAAACATTGGTAGCGAACTTCTGCCCTCTGGGGTTCTCCCATTGTGCTGTAAGCCTGTATTTAAGACCTTCTCCTTCCTTCAATAAATGACATTCGGCACAAAAAAAAATTCAAAAAGCTTTTAAATATAAAAAAAAAAGACGGGTGATTAAGGTTAAAAGACAAGGAAGATTAAGTTGCTTTTCTAAACATCTGTCTAGAAGTTTCTGTGTTTCTGCTGATTTTTCAATTTTTTTTTGTGAAAGATGAACATAATATTCTTTAAAATATTGGTGATATTACTATAGTGATTCTGTCTGATTTCAAAGATTGGTGTTATTTCAACTTTATGGTAATGAAATAATTATAATAGATGGCATTTGGAATATTAATAAAAATTACATATGGGGATATTTAATAAAAACTTTTGGAGCAGTTTTTATATTTTCTCAATAAAGACACACATATAAACACCAGTAAGTTTTATACAAAGATACACTTTATTCTCTGAACTAATTTAAAACTACTTTCCTTGGGGTTCTGTGGAATTATTAACATCTCAACACGTTTCCTAAAACAAACAGGATAAAAATTGAAATTTGATGGGTCTAACTCTGCTTCCTCTTGGTGACTGCAAGCTGACAGTGAGGACATAAGGATCTGGCTGACTCAGGGAAGCAGGAGAGTCCTAACTGCAGGCTCCATCCAAGCAATCTTTTATTAATGAGCCTTCCACTTATTAAAGACCATTTTTCATCTCCATATGCTTAGGAAGGAACAGAGGCAGTCTATTCAGGGTGATACTATGCCAAAGGATCTTTAGTCAGCATGAGAAAACAGGAGCACCTAATGGGAAAATCTGATCTATTTTGTCACGTTCATTCTTCCTTTAACAGCAAGACTGGAAATTTATTATAGCAGTAGAAATATTTGCACATCAGAGTAAAAATGAGTAACTTAAAATATATATTATAACATTTGGAATAATTTCCTCAGTTAATGCACATATTAATGTCAATTATTCCATCCCAATATATTTTCAATTTCATGAAAATAAAAAACAATATTAATCACATTTTTTTTTACAAACTGTCTTTTTTTAGCAATTTTTTATCTATTGTTTTTTATGCTGACATGTAATATGGTCAAATGCTTACTAAATTCATAGAAATACACATTGTGCACCAGGTAACTAAAATTGTGCTGTGGAAATCCAAACTATGGATCGACCTTGGAAAATGATTTATTAGTCTGTGTTTAAAGACTAAGAAACTATCATGAGATGCTATGATAAGCCTTTGATTTATGAAACACACAAAAAAAATACAGTCAGGGTCTAAATGTGTACTTATAAACAATACAGACTTCTTAAACCGTGGACTTCTTCCATATCTCCTCTATTGTGTGTTGCTAAAATATTTTAGGTTTTATGTTCAGTGTTGAACTCTGTAATATAACGTGACAGTTCCTGGGATAACAAACTCATGACACCATTTAAACACAACACCTTCAGTGGGGCTGAGATTCTTGCCTGTAAGCTGGCCATTGTTTTGAGCAGTTTAATATAGTGGTAGAATATTTTTAAACTTACAGTAAATATTTGTGCTGAGAAGACATTGACCATTAATATCATCTGAGGAATATTGTTTTTGTTTTACATATATATGTAAATTATGTAAAACAATTTTAAATTTATTTTGATCATATTCTTCCCTTCCCCTAAGTTCATCCAGGTCTCCAAGGAAATTTGTTTTTCAATTTTATTCTTTTTTTTTCATTTTTCTTTGTTAAGAAATTTTCTACTCACTCTACATACCACCCACAGATCCCTCCTCCTCCCTCCTCCCACTCCCCAGTCCTCTCTCCCAAGTCACCTCACATCCCCACATCTCCCAAATCAAGGTCTCCCATGGGGAGTCAGCAGAGCCCAGCACACTGAGCCTAGGCAGATCCAAGCCCCTTCCCACTGCACCAAGGCTGTGCAAGGCATCACACCACAGGCACCAGATTCCCAGAAGTCTGCCCATGCACCAGGGAAAGATCCCCATGCCCCTGCCTGGGTGCACCCCAAACAGTTTGAGCCGAACAACCGTCTTCTGTATCCAGAGGGCTTAGTCCAGTCCCATGGGGGCTCCACAGCCACCAGTTCACAGTTCATGGGCTTCCACTAGTGTGGCTGGTCATCTCTTCACTTCCTCCCATCAGGATCTCAACATCCCCTGCCTACAGAATCCCTCTTCTCTTTCATCAGTTGGATTCCCAGAGCTCAGCCTAGTGCCTGGCCATGGATCTCTGCATCTTCCTCCATCAGTCATTAGTCCAAGGAAAAATTTTAAAAGCTTTATATGGAAAGGGAAATACTAAAATAGTACTCATCCGAACTACTCACGTTTTGGAGTTTTGAATTTGGAGTGAAAAAAAAAATCCTACATGAAGTTCACTTCGTTTCTGGACTGTTCCTAAAGAAGATTATTTAATTATATTTGAAATTGAAATTGTAAATTTTGAGTTAGTTATAATTTAAGCTTCTTTTGATTCTTACCTTTTTAATTTAAAATTGTATTTGTTCATAATTGTATACATGACTTCTGCATTTATATCATTTGCATCACTTCCT
This sequence comes from Peromyscus californicus insignis, assembly GCF_007827085.1. Taxonomy (NCBI): domain Eukaryota; kingdom Metazoa; phylum Chordata; class Mammalia; order Rodentia; family Cricetidae; genus Peromyscus; species Peromyscus californicus. The sequence goes on along the minus strand of NW_026294514.1, from coordinate 52,372,345 downwards.
CTCCATCTTCTTTAATTATTGTTGTTGCATGCACACTTTGTGTGTGTGTGGGTATATGTGTGTGTACCCTGTTGAGTCCATTTAACGTTGCTCATATGTACATGTGTTTAGGGCTAACCACCTGGAATTGTACAAACCATCAGGAAACTTATCCGCGGGGAAAATTGATCCCCCCTTTTTCAGTGGCTATTGAGTACCTCTAGGTCTTCATCAAGGGGTGGGGCAGGTTGGCATGTCAACTCGGTGGTCATGATTTAGGTCTTGCTTAGGTAACTACATTGTTGAGATTTCAGCAGTGCATGCAGATTCTCTGTCATGTCTAGAAGACACTACTTCTCAGCAGGCATCTTTCTGTTTCCTCTTCTGTGATTCTGACTGAGCCCTAGCTGTAAGAGTTGTGCTGTAAATGTATCAATTGGGAGTTAGCACCCCACAGCTCCTTATTCTTTGCATTTTGTCCAGCTGTGGATCTCTGGAATTACAATAGTTGTGTCCTGAAAAAGAAGCTTCTATGATGAGGCGTGAGAACTACATGTATCAGGCTAAGCTGGTATTTAAGCTGTGAAAATGGAGCTAGGCCTGGGATTGCCTAGGAAATGTACTGTACCAGCATGCTGTGATAAAACTAAGAAGACATATTTGTCTAAAAATTGAAGGTTCACACAGTAATGAAAAGTTTCTTTCAGTGAAACCACCTTCTTGACATTATTCCTTTAAGAACTACGTTAACTTCTTAATCACTAAATTTCTGTTAGCTAGAACACAGAGTTTATACCTTTCCTAATTTAATTAGTAAGCCTTGCAGAGCTTTTAGAACCTGCTTGATGATTCCTCAATATCTATTTGCAGAATATTATATAAACCTAGTTAAAGCTTCAGCTTTACTTACAAACATTAAAGTCTTAGGAATAAAATTAAAAATGGAGTAATAATGGAAACTAAAATACACAACTCTTTTCATTCAATTAAATTTGATAAATGGATTTTATAATATGAACATGTTTTTGTATTTTTTTTGTTTGCTCCGTTTTTCTGAGACTGGGTCTCTTTATGGAACTTGGGCTTTCCTATGGCTTGCTATGTAGCTGAAGCTGCTGTGAACTTGTCCCTTAGCCTCCGGAGTGCTGAGGTTACAGATGTGCATTACCATGCCCAGCTCAAATTGACCTTTTTGGATTTCATTGACTTCTTTTTCAATAACTTCAGGTTTTAGATCTGCTTGTTTTTCTATATTTTTTAAGATATACTATCAGGATGTTTACTTGAAACCTGAGTCACCATATCTGACTTTTACTCGTGTTGCATAAAACTTTCAAAGTAGAGATATTTATAAACTATCTTGAGAAAGCAGCAATTTTAAAGCTGAATATGAATGTGGAGCACAAGCCAGTAGCATCCCACCATGACCTCTGCCTCAGTTCCTGTATTGAGTTATTGCTCTAACTCCCGTTCACTATGGACAGTAAGCAGATGAAACAGTGTACCCCCAATTCGTTTCTAATTGGGGCTGGGTAATCTCTTTGATTTACTTCCTATTACCAAGAAAAACTGTAAAAAGCATAAACTGAAACTCATATTTAATAGTGAATGACTTTAACACCAGATATGGGGAAGCTGACAGAGGAGCAGAGGGTACGAAGCCAGCCCAAGCTATGCAGTGTAACCCCGTGTAAAAACTCCCCCAATAATAAAACCCAAGACATAATATGCATATAAATACATATTACCATTACATTGGTAGGTTTTCATAATTCACTGAAGTTAAAATTGAAGCCAATTACATAAACACAAAACCTTGCCCTTAAATACCCTTCAGCTACTAATAATTATTGGTGAATGATGGGCCTATCTATAGGCTCTAAACAAATTATTGTTGTTCCAGTAAATATAGATAAATACAAGTCTGTGTAATTTTCCCTATAATTGTTTTGATTCGTGTTAGCACTCACTTATCTAACAAACAGTAAAATATATATATATATATATATATATATATATATATATATATATATATATATATATGAATCAAATAATAATCAAGCCCTACAGTCCCTGCATTTTTTTTTTAACTTTTGATAAATGTTTAGAAAGAGAACATGTTAGGAAATTACTCTTCAACATTTCCATAAGAAGCATTTATGTCAGGTTGGTAGGGAGAAATCAGCAGTCAAGCCTTTCCTGAGAATAAATCTGTATTTTAGTAAAACCAGCTTTTAAAATAAGTTCCTTTTTCCTTCAATATCTCCATTTACTCTTTTTTAGTTCTGTGGGATGGTCTGTATGTCAAATCTGTTGCTCTGATTGTTCAATAAATAAAACACTGATTGGCCAGTGGCCAGGCAGGAAGTATAGGCAGGACTAACAGAGAGGAGAATTAAGGGAACAGGAAGCGAAAGGGAGACACTGCCAGCCGCCACCATGACAAACAGCATGTGAAGACGCTGGTAAGCCACAAGCCACGTGGCAAGGTATAGATTTATAGAAATGGATTAATTTAAGATGTAAGAACTAGATAGCTAGAAGCCTGAGCCATTAGGCCAAACAGTTTAAGCAATATAAGTCTCTGTGTTTACTTGGTTGGGTCTGAGCAGCTGTGGGACTGGCGAGTGACAGAGATTTGTCCTGACTGTGGGCAAGGCAGGAAAACTCTAGCTACAGTTTACTAGATGTAATTGGTAAATATAGTCCATACTACCTCGACTCTATCTGCACAGTACTATTATGTGACCTTTTATGATTTTAGTCAAAATTCATCCTTCATTTTACTAATTTGAATGTCATGTTCTTACAATGCCTAGTTCTCACTCCTCCAAGTTCTCACATTTGCCCTGAAACAACAGCAAGAATTGTCCAGGAGACAGACAGAGTCTGAGCGTTGGTGTGGTTTTTGCCTTCTTGACATGCAGTTTTCTCTTACACAGTGAAGATGGTAACACACATTTCTCATGCATATTTCTTTTATTTAGTAAGAAGGGCCTTTCTATTAGTTGTCAAATAAACATGAGCACCAAGGCTCCAAGTCTGGTCAATTGTTTGTCCTTGAAAGATGATACAACCATATTCATTTCATTCTTAAAATATTCTATCTTTCTTTTCTTATACTTTTCACTGGGTATATAAAAATCTAGTAATAATTACAATGTGCTTAAAATCAAATAAACTTATCTTTATTTGATATCTTCTCTAGCAGTGACTTAGGTTCCTGGCCCTTCCCAAACAGATTCAGACCATTTCTTATTACTTCTTTGTTCTGGTATGTAACTCTTTCCATTCCTATAAAATGGTGAAATTTTCAGATCTCATAAGAATAGTCTTTTCCACTGTGTTGAATTCAAGGTCTTTCACTGTCTGTTTTACCATCTTGGGGACCGATTCTGTTCCATTGCAGACATACTAGTCTGCTTGACATCTCAATAACTCTGATGTGTTGAGCTTTCTACCTTCTATTAAACCTGTCCCTTATCTCTTATGATATTTACTTTGCATCATAAAATCTGTAGACCAGGCTGGCCTTGTAAGAGTGAGAGACCATGGAACACTCAGTCCTAAATGGGATATCTACATCAAATCTCTGCCTTCAGGCCTCAGGAAACCCTGCAGAAGGGGAGATAGAAAGATTCTAATAGTCAGAGAGGACAGAAGACACCAAGGAAACAAGGCCTTCTAGACAAAACAGGACTGGTGCACATATGAATTCATACAGACTGTGGCAGCATGCACAGGGCCTGCATCATTCTCAGCCAGACAGGGTCCCAGAACTGAGAGGAGAAGTGGACACAAGTCCCAATTGCTAACCCAGAAGCCACCTCCAATTGATAACCACTCGCAAATGAAAAGTTACTTTTCTCCGTCATTGGGTATTGAAACCATACTTGAAGGCAATAGATGGCCAACACAAAATGAGTTCAATGATATTTTTGGAGTGTTTTATTTTATTTTTGTCTCATGATACTTTGCCAGGGCATTTGTTTATTTATTTATTTTTTTACCTTATGGATTTTTGCTTACATATTATGGTTCCTGATTTTGTTTTTATGCGTTTTCTGTGTACATGAATGTGTGTCTCTCAGCCATCTGTTTGTGCTTCTTGTCCTTTTCCTTTGACTCCTTTTTCCTGTTTGTTTGTTTTGTTTAATTCTGATTTGTTGTTGTTGTTGTTATTATTATTATTATTGTTATTATTATTATATGCCTCTTGGATTTCTAGTAAAGAGAAAGAAGGGATGTGGAGTTGGGTAGCTGGGGAAATGGGGAGGATCTGGGAGGCGTTTGGGGAGGAGAAACCGTAATAAGAATATATTTTATAAAAAATATCTATTTTCAATAAAAAAAAATCATCCATCTCAAACCGAAAATTTCTTTTCAACACCAGGAGGATGTTGCTTCTATTCTAAAATTTCTTGTTGTATAAATGTGAACAACTTCGTTCTGAAACTTGATGTTTAAGGACAAAATTAGGGATCTCAATATGATAAATGGATACATTTTTATCTTAAATACCCAGTGGCTCCATGCTCCCAAGAAACAACACACAAAGGGCAGCACTGTAGTACTATCTATAGCCTAAGACGAGGCTGTCATCATTCCCAACTTTTACTTGTCCTTGTTCTGACTGCAGGAGCAAAATTGAAGGAGACCGACACCACACAGCCAAGCTGAGCAGAAATATAAAAGTTAAATAACCTTTGTTTAAAGATATTGTGATTGTGACTGTAGAAAAAGCTGAAGAAAAACACACAACTAAAGGAAATGAGTTTAACAAGCTCATAGAATAAAATGTGATTCAAAAACTGTTTGTCTTGATATACTAGAAGGACACTATCTGATATGAGTACAAAACTACTTGAGTCATGATGACATCAGGTAAATAATGAAAAATGAACAGCTAAAGAAGAAGTTACTAAAAAAAATAAAATCACAGATTTCCACTGAAAATCACAAAATGTGGATAATATTAAATTCCAAAGAAGGGACTATTTTATAATCATTATTATGTTTTATTTTATTATGTATTTTATTATAAAATATAGTTTATATTTTATTATCATATATATTATAATCAAATCATTGAAATATTTGATATTGTCACAGTGCTCATAACCACCAAATTTATTTTTAATTTCTATGTAATCCCTATGAAAATATCAACAGGCTTACCACCTAAGTTTACTGCTGTATAAAAGTTTATTCTAAAATATATATATGGGAAAACAAAAAATGACTATATAAACACTTATAGGAAAAGTGTTTGTGGAACTGAACTACTTGTTTTCAAGAACTCTAAAGCCCACCAGCTTAGCAAAGAAGATATTAAAGTATTTGCCAGACTTCAGAGTTCAGAAATGAACCCATATTTTATGATTCTCTATAAGAAAGATGTCAAAAGTACTTAATGAGTGTGGTGATTTGAGTGATAATGGCCTCCACAGGCTCATACATTTGAACACTTGGCCCACAGTTAATGGAACTATTTTGGAAAGATTAGGAGGTGTGGTCTTGTTAGAGAAAGTGTTTCATTGCTGGTGGGCTTTGAGGTTTCAAAAGGCCAGGCCATTCCCATTAACTCTCTCTGCCTTCTACTTAGAGGTGTAAGCTCTCAGTTACTGGACCAGCTCCACATGTGTTTGCTTGCTACTGGCTACTGCGTTCCCTGCCATGATGGTCATGGGCTCTAATCCACTGCAGCCATGAGACCCAAATTAAGCATTTACATTTATGAATTGTTTTGGCTATAGTATTCTATTATGTAAATTTAAAAGTATTTAAGACACTGAGAAAAGAAAATCCATTTATAAATTTTGCTGGGTCATCACCTATTCCCATAAACAAAAGGGAAGAGAGGAAGGGAAAGAAAGGAAGAGCAAGAGAGACATGAAAAGAGTGAGGAGAAAATCCTTATATCATAGACAAAATGGCCCAAAGATGACCACAGCATAGCCATCCACTGTTTAGAGTCCACCCAATAAACAAATTTCAAATGTCCAAACAAATAAATGTAAATCTCATATATTTTCTTATAAGAAGTCAAACTATGGACAATCTAAACATCTCCAATATGTGACTGGAGGAAAATAATGTGGAACAAAACCAAGTCCTACTCAATAATTAAAAGAAATACAGAAGAGCCAAATGGTGGGCTAGGCTTCTAGTATTATCACTATGGAGTCTGAGACAGGAAGACCAAGTGTTCCAGAGAAGCCTGGGCTACATGCTGAGGCCATGCCTCTTCCAAAACAACGCTCATAATGTAATCAGTTTCTTGCCTTGCATACATGAGTCCCTGGGTTTGCTATCCAGCACAACATAAAATGGTTCTGGTACAGCACACTCTTCATCCCAGTACCCAGGAGGTATATGCAGAAGGATTAGAAGTTCAAGTACATCCTCACTTATATAAGGAGCTCAAGACTAGCCTCAGCTACTTGAGACCTCATATATAATAGTAAATAAGTAGTATTGGTACCTGATATATACAATAGAATGTGTTACATAATTATTTTTATGTAAAATATTTGGAAAGGGCAAATTTGTGGAGGAGATGGATGAGTGGTTTCTATGGCTGAGTTTACAGACGAAGCCCTTTGCACTAACTTTTAAATACAGATTGGCAAACTATTGGGATTTGCCTCACACTAAAGTGCCTCTTAGGATATGTGACTTTCTTTCAGTGTAATACTCAGAATGTCTCAGACTCAATGAACTTGTATTATAAAATATTCTATAGCTGGACTGTGCTTATGGCATAAGCTATAGAAATTTCCTAAACTCATTTAGTTGTATACCCACAATAATTAAATCTATGCCATATAAATTTTACCATGATATAAGTAGTTAAATAATTTAAACAAAAATATTGACATGCCTCATAAACAGTGCATTGATTACTAAGAAAGCAAATATCCTAATTAAAAGTAAATATTGGGAGATCACAAATATCAATGCATGGGAGAAATCATCTCAGTTTACTAAAATTAATAAATCATAAACAAAATTTAATTTTTGTCCTAATTTCTGAAAGACAAAACCACATGTTTAACCTTTGAGGGAAAGAAAGTATACTGTCTAGGTAATATAAGTATAAGATTTTAAATGTACACATCAAACCAGCATTAATAAACACAGACACTGTCATTTGCAAGAATTTGAGTTCTAGACAGGCAACAAGCCACAGAGAGAAACTTGGTAATGCAAGATGAGGTTAGCCATCACAATCACTTTTCATTTTATACCTAACTCACAGTTGAATACACCCAGTGATTTCCCTACTTTTACTCTATGATCATTTTATACAGTTAGTGTGTCTCAGCTCCCTTAGCAATATGATAGTTCCACTTTCTTTACTTTGATAACTGCTCCAAGAAACACAGTCAATAACTTTCACTCTTCTGCAGGTAAACATCTTACAAAAGCTGCCATAAAAACATGTCACGTTTTAAAATTTGCTTTTGTTAAGAATTATTTTTAGTCTCTGAAGGAGCATCAAATATCTTTCATTTTAACTTAATATACAGAAAGAAATTTTTGACGTGAAATTTAATATTGTGAAAATTCTAATGGTTTGTAAGGCTTTCACTATGAAAAGGAATTTTGGATAAAAATCTGTGTCTTGTCAATAAACAAAAAAAAGATGATTGAACACTACTATATCAAATGTTATGTGACATGATGTAATCTAGATAGTCTCATGGTATCATTTGAGTCTAATGGAAATTAGAAGAGTCACATAAATGACTAATGGATGAAATTATGCTGTAAATAATATACCTAAAACGGTCCAAGGGAAGAATAGAAAACCTGAAGTACAGTGTAAAATTTAATTTTTTTGTTCAAATATGTAGCTTGCCATCAAATGATATTACACAGGGGACAAGGCTTTACTTCCACAAAGCTAATATGAGCTGACAGACACCACCATTCTTACTGAAAACAAATGTCTCTAGACAGATTCATGCTAGGATGTCTATTGCGTGGCTCTTCAAATTCCATCTCTTAGAATCTATTGGTTAAAAACAGATAAAGTTATTATATTTCTAACTCAGAAAACTACAGACCCTCCCTCTCTTTTTGCAACATTTACAAAGAAAACAAAAGAGGTCACCAAGCTAAGACAGCTCTGGCAGCTGGTAAACGACAGGGCAACCAAATTAAAGGCAGAATTTTAAGGCAAGTTCTCTGTACATCTACTCAACGTAGTTGCAGTTTGAGCATTACACATTTTACAATTTCCTTTAAAGGGTGGAATCCTTTACAACTTCTCATGAAACCTGAGAAGAAACCTGATGAAAATTTCCAAACAGCGATGAAGCAACGGTTATGGAAAAATTAGATTAATCTTAAAGGATAGTTTATCAATTAACTGTTGTAGGTATTGACAATGGAAAAAAAATAGTTTTATTGGCAACCAGTCTAGCACATTGTAAAGGCTGACGCAAATATATGATGAAGAAAATCTTTTTAATCAGTCTTAGTCTGATTTCACTGTGCTTTTGATATAACTCATATAAAGTGTTTATTTTCCTCTCAAATGGAAAGATCAGCTTTTTTAACATTAAATAAATACTTTTCCCTAAAGTATTTGTGCTTTATTCTTAATCATGGCTTTCAAACACCTTGAGTTGTTGCTTATTTTATAAAAATATATGTACTCTCATTAAAGCATAAGAGAAAAATACTGTTAGCATGTTTTTGACCAAGACATTTGTGAGTTATATCTCATTTTTGTAGATGTTATAAATAGTGTTCTCCTCAAACAACAAAAGCTACCCATATCTAAATGCATCTAAAAAATCACTTCTGCTATTTTAACTTAACTGGAAATACATGTTGTTATCAATAATGGTATTAAGTTTCCAAATGGTAGCACATCCATTGATAATGAAACCTGCTTTCAAGGAATAAAAATCTTTATTTTCACATCAGAGCAAATTGAGACACAAGCAAATTTTTAATAACTTTTCATTCTTTCATTTCCATAGAAACAAGGTGATTGCTGACATGGAATTGAAAGCTGAGGAAGCAGTATGAAGCTTAAAATTGATGGAAATATTTCAAACTATTTTCCTGAAGGAAAGACTAAATCCAACTAAGAAAATCACATATCAGTGTTTTAACATGAAGTTGCCACCATGAAAAGTAATTTCCAAAAATATAAGTTGGCCAAGTAATTTAAAAATAGAGATTTGTATCAGTGTTGGAAATTAAATATTCTACCTACTGTTTCAATAACTCACTGAGAAACACAGTGATATTCCAAATGCAGTAAATGCAATGTCACACCATAGGCCTAACATCCTATAACGTACTATTGTTCTTATTATGTAGTTATTACCATTTTCAGTTCGGGCTGGTTATGAGTCATAATATAAAGATATACAATTAAAGTATAACCATTTAATACATTTTAATTAAAATAAAATTACATCACTTCCCACTTTCCACTTTCTTGCTCCAGCTCTTCCCACATACCACCCCTTATAAACCCTCCCATACTCCCAACCCCTCCCATACCCCCTTTCTGTTCCTTTCATACCCCTTCCTTACCTATCCCATGCCTCCACCTCAAATTGACAGCCTTTTAACATGATTATTATTCATGTATATATATGTATACAAATTCACAACTATATAAATATAATCTTCTGGGTCTGCTCTTACTGTTTGCGTGTTTAAGGCAACAACACTTTCAATTTTGTACTGGATTACTAATAAGAGAGCTCATCTCTGAGAGAAGCCAATTCTCCCTCTGCCAGAAGTCATTAGTTGCCTAGAGTTCTTTGTCTAATAGTGGGACCCGTGAGATTTTCTCCCTTCCACATTAACATATCCATTGATAGGTAATTTTGCTGACAATGCTACTCACAAGAACCCCAGTCCCAGACATTAGAATGCCCTTTTGAGTGGTTGGTCAATATAGTTTAAGTGACTCCTAAAACAATACAAACTATTGATGTTGCCCTTGGTTGCCGCTTGGATGTTTTATTAGTGAGGGTTCTCTAGAGTCACAGAATTTATGGAATGAAACTCTCTCTCTCTCTCTCTCTCTCTCTCTGTATATATATATATATATATATATATATATATATATATATATATGTGTGTGTGTGTGTGTGTGTGTGTGTGTGTGTGTGTGTGTGTGTGTGTTTGTGTACATATATGTATACATATATATATATATATATATATATACACACATATATTGATGAATTTATTGAACTGACATATAGGCTGTAGTCCAACAATGGCTAGTTGTGAATGGAAAGTCCAAGGATCTAGTAGTTGCTCAGTCTCACAAGGTTGGGTATCTCAGCTGGTCTTCTGTATATGCTGGAATCCCAAAGAAGTAGGCTCCAATGCCAGTGAAGGAATGGATGTGCTGATAAGGAGAGGGCAAGCAGGCAAAGAAAGAACACATCCCATTCCTTCTTCCCTTGTCCTTATTTAGGTTTCCAACAGAGTGTGTGGTCCAGATGAAAGGTGTGTTATCCAACTTCAAGGTTTGGATTAAAGGCCTGTTGTCTTTTTGCCTCAACATTTGGATCACAAGCATGCCCTCTGTTTCTGGATTATAGTTCATTTCCAATACAGTCAAGTTGACAACCAAGAATAGCCATCACACCCATGTTGCTGAAGACACTGCAGGCTTAGGACACAGAACTGAGATTATTTGGGCTAGTTCTAACCTGAAACCTTCATTCCTGTGGCCTTACTACCATGGTAACAGAAAATTAAAATCTAAAAAATAAAAAGCTGTCAAGGGAGGGAAGCAATTCATAGTCCCACCCAGATGCACCACCTACAAATCCCAATAACGACCAACATGATAAGATATCTGCAAATGTGCAAAGAGTGGTCCTCCCACGTTGGTAGTAACCACGGCTGTCTAGTTGGACTTAGGACCCTCTTAACACAAGAAAAATCAATGCCTGGTACTGAAAGCCTAGCCATCTTCCAGGAGGTATTGAGATCATTGGCCTGAATCTACATTATTCCCACCCTCCTTCCTTCATCCAGGTCTTTCTGTATCTTTCTCACTCCCTTCCAAATTTATGACCTTTTCTTTCTTATTAGCATTGCCACACATACACACACACACACACCACCACCACCACCACCACCACCACCACCACCAACAACAACAACAATAGTGCTTTATTATCGGGCTAACAACTTGGAATTGGACAATTTGCATGTGATTTTATCCTTGCTGGAAACTGATTTTCACTGTCTTCATAGCCACTGACCACCTATAGTTCTCCATCTATGAGTAGTACCTTGCAGAATTTCTCCCATCTACTTTGGCATGCCGTTGTCATTATACTTATATTGTTCAAGTAACCATGTCATTGAGAGTTCGTGGGTGCATTTTCTCTTTCATGTCCGGAAGATAATATCTCATAGATGTCATCCTGGTCCTCGGCTTCTTACAACCTTTCTGATCTTCTTTTGTCATTTTCCCTGAGCCTTAGGTACTGGGGTTGCCTAGAGACGTGTTACTTGTGGCTGCATGTCCTATTGGCTGCCTCTTATTCTCTCAATGTTTGCCACTTGTGTTTCTCTGGAGCAGTCTCTAGGCAAAGAGAAGCTTCCTGGATGAGGGGTGAGATCTACTCTTATCTGTAGGTATGAGGACACGTACTTGGAAGACAGCTGAAAATTATGTTAGTTTAGGAAATGGGGACAGCATTATCACCCCATGGTGGGTAACAGGTGTGTGTGTGTGGTTGTACACATGCAGTGTATCATTATATTATTTTAAAGAAAACCTATAAAATAATGTTTCCCTGTGGCCTTTTAAAAATTTTACAGTTCATCTACCTTCCTCTCTCTATCTCTGTATTAGCCATCCCCCTCCCTCCACCCTTAAAGTCCCCCATTTTCCCCATTACCATTTTCATAGCACATAAGGCCTCTCTGGAGCTCCATCTCTCTCACTCCCCACTGTGATGTCTTTTTCCTCCCCTGGTTTCTTGGTCTACTTCAGGTAACATACCCAAATCTAAAGACTCAGAGCTAGGTAGGATTCAGAAATGAGAGCGGACACGAAGCATGGGTCTTTCTGGGTCTGGTTACCTCATTCAGTATAACATTTGCCAATTCTCCTCATTACCTGAAATTTTCATGATTTCATTTTTATTTTCAGGGCTGAACTCTATTGTGTATATATGCACCATATTTTAATTATCCATTCATCCGTTGAAGGCATTTTATGTTGTTTCCATTTCCCAGCTATTGTGGATAGAGCACCAATGAAGATGTCTGAGCAAGTGTCACTGGAGTGGGATCTTGAGTTCCTTAGGCATACGGGAAGGAGTGGTAGAGTGGGTCATATGGCACATCTATCTTTGTTTAGCTTTTTGAGAATTCTTCGTACTAAGTTTCAAAGTGGCTGGACCAGTTTGCAGTTCCAACAAATGGGGCTTCCCCATTTTCCATATCCTGGCCAGTTGTATCAGGTGTTTGCTCAACCATTCCGTCCAATAAGATGAAATCTGAGTAGTTTTGATTTTTATTTTTCTATCTGCTAAGGTCGTTGAACAATTTACACTTCTTCTTTTAAGAATTTTGTGTTTAGATCCACACCCCATTTTTAATTGAGTTATTTGTTTTCTTATTTTTTTATTTCTCTTTTTATGTGTTCTTTGTATATTTTGGATATTAATCCTCTATCAGATATGTAGCTGGCAAAGATACTCTCTTACTCTGTAGACTATTTTGTTTGAATTTAACCATAGGTTTGTGGAGTACTTGTTCCTTTAAAACTTAGGTGGTTTTCATTGCCATTCCTTTTATGAGAATTAAAAGAATACTGAGCATAACTTAATTGTGATTAGGTCTGTTACATGCAGAAGAAATTACCCATGCCTCTCAGCTGCCATTGCAAGTCAATTTCAATAGCATCAATTCAGTTGAAATAATTTCAACGGTGAACTAAAACAGTCTCTTATTCACTTCCTCTTTCCCTCCTCTCCACCTCTCCATTTCTTTTGTTTTTCCTTCCTTCTTTTCTTTCTTCATTCCCTCCCTCTTTCTCTCCCTCCCACCCTCTTTCCTCCTTCCCTCTCTCCCTCTCTTCCTCTCTCCCTCTGTATCAATGCTCAGCAGCTGCTTCTTATTCATCCAACATGCATTACTCTTTGTTTCTCTAAGAGCAGCATTGTTACTGCATTTTCTAATGTTCCTTAAACTCTCAAGTCAACAACTCTTTACATACAAATTTGAGTTACAGGTGATCTATCTCCATCACATTTGTTTCCTTTTGTTTCAGGCACAGTGGCCCTTACATAGACATATCTTGGATTCTTTTCTTCACATTGGGAAAAGAAAAGGATACCCCACCACTTAAATGAGCAGTCCCTTAACACCTGAGTTTTTAGCTAAAGATCCATGCAGCTGGAGATTCGTCCAAACTGCACCTCGCACCTCTCCAAGAAAACTTGTGCACTGAGTTTATAGTTAGTCCAAACTTGAGAGTCCAAAATGAGGACATTAAATCTAATTATTTATATTCTTTTATTGGTTTTTAAAGATGTTTTATCACAAATACAATATAAACTGAAGGTCTAGTTGACTTCTATGCTGTATTTCAATTTAATATACAAATGAGGGAAGAACTGAAATTTAAAGCAAAACCAAAAAAAAATGTGATTCAAGAATGTCTCTGAAAGAACCTTAAAATCATTTTAAATCCACACCATACAGGTGTTGGCCTTCTTCCCAGAAGAGATGTCTGTGCTGAACCCATCTGTTAGTGTTTCTGATAGTTCATTTTAAAAGGTTTATGTTGGCTTTTACAGTAAAATCAGAGAATACTGTGTGTCTCGTTCACCCATTCTCAAAGGGAAAATACAAGATTTTACTTCTCCAAATCTTTGGTCAATATTCATTGCTTTCGGGGAACTAAATTGGTAATCTACTTCATTTTGTTTTGCTTTACTGATTTTAGTCTTGCCAAGACACAATAGCCTATCCAGATATTTTCAATTACAAAACCATAGCTATGAAATGCTTGAATATTTTTATAATTACTACCTGGCAATAACAGTTTTTCCATTTTTATTGTCCAACAGTTTTATACATTTGCTTAATTTTATTTCTTTCCATCCCTGATTGTCCTCCCTCATACCCCTCCTTCTCCCTCTGGCACCCTTCTGTTTAGCAACTCCCCATCTTGCTTTTATGTCTTCTTTTTGCCTATGGCCCACTGAGTTTGTATTCACTTGTTTACATGTGGTTAGAAAGTTATTCTGTGAACAATAGCAATTTGTCTGCAGCTCCACCATAGTGTAGTTATATTATGACAGTGACATTCCGCTTCCAACCTGCTTTATTTTTAGCTACCTGAGAGGAGTAAGGTCTTTTTTATTTATTTATTTATTTATTTGTTTTTCAAGACAGGGTTTCTCTGTGTAGCCTTGGAGCCTGTCCTGGAACTCACTCTGTAGCCCAGGCTGGCCTCAAACTCACAGATATCCGCCTGCCTCTATTGGTGAAATTATTAAGGCCACTCCACGTAGTTAAAAGGGAGGTTTATTGAGTGGCGTAACTTACATATGAAGGGATAGGTAGGTTGCAGAGTGTGGGAAAGACGCCGTAGTCCAGCGGTGTTCTCTGGAGAACTCTACTCAGTCTACCTCCAGCGTCCAGGGTCCAGGAACCAAGAGAAGTGGCACATCCGGATCTCGGGTCTTCAGGGTCCTCTCTTGGCCCCACCTTGTAGGTGTCACAGTTACCGAAGCCTCAGTGGGGGTTGGAACTTCCAAATCAAAGCTGTAATGTCTACCCACTACATGCCTCTGCCTCCTGAGTGCTGGGATTAAAGGCCTGCGCCACCACTGCCTGGCTAAGGAAGGAGTAGGGTCTTACATGCTCCTCCATCATTTGTGATAAAATGCTGATACACTCAATCTTGTACCAGTCTTGTGTAGATAATTTTATCTGCAGTTAAGTTCCTGTGTGCAACATCTATATGATGTTCAGAAGACATCTTTTATTTTGTACATCTGCCCATCCTCAGCTCTTGCATTCTTTCCACATTTTCGTCTGTGAAACTTGCAAGGAGTGTTACGGCTATCTCAACTGGAAACAAGCACTCTACCATCTTGTATTCTCAGTGTTTTGGCTACTTATGTGCCTCTGCGCTAAGTACAAGTGAAATTTAACAGTACCTAGATTCATTTGCTACTGATAAATTATCACTGAAGCAAATAAACCTCCTCAAAAACTGTAAGATAGACACGATCTGTTTCCAAGTACTTCTGTTCCGTGTGCATAGGAATTAAAGAGAAATTTGACTTTTTAAGACTGCACAGGAGCATCAAAAGCAGAACCTTAGTGTTCACTTTTGTTCAACATTAAACACTGGAAGTTCAAAGATGTTGCTGTGTTCTTACAGATAGAATTAAATTACGTGATATATAGGGTCATATGCTACACTTTTAAATATGTTAAGACTATTTTGAGTAGAAAATAATAAGTTAGCTGGAATAGCATTTTGATTTGCCTTTGGCTCTTATGTTTTTCTTTATGATGATTCCATTGCTTACTTAAAATATGTTTCTCCTCAGTCTATGTAATTATTTCACTTTTGTGACTTTAGCAGTTGACTTACAGTAGGAATCTGTTTGAGTTTGTGTGAAATTATATTACTCTTATGTTTTGGCTTGGCCATCACAGACTTACCCTTACCAATTTAAAAATTTTTTTGAAGGATGTGAATATACATAACTGTGTGAAAGTTTTTTTTCCACATACTAAAACACTGATGTAAAGTACCTAACATTGTTATTTTTTAATGATAAAAATAATTGCAGAGAAACCAGGCTTATTGTTAAAAAAAAATGAGAGCTTATTTGGGGGTATGTCTTGCTCTGTGTTATAAAATAGTACCAAAGTATACCATGAAAATAAAAGAAGTGAGGTATAGGATTGAAGACAAAAGTGGTGTGAGGAAGTTCAGTATTCTCATAACCAACGGGAAGTAGAGCATTCCTTTCTGACTTTACCAAATAGCAGGGCTTGGAAAGTCTTTGAAATAGAATCTTATAGCTCAAGAATAACCTGAAAAAATGTAAAGTTAGACCAAAAGACATTGTGTAATAATCTATGTCTGTATGACTACCTAGCCTTCATCCAGGCTGGTATCCATCCACAGCCCATATTGCCAAAGTTGCTAAAGTTTCTCTGGGCTTTAAAACAATCTGATTGCTCAGGATATGGCAACTCACGTGGCATGCACTAAATAGCACAGTGTCTTCTCTGGACTCAAGACTTCCTTCTGCTGCTTGTTCACAACTGAGATTTAATAAGTAAATTCTCTCTCTCTCTCTCTCTCTCTCTCTCTCTCTCTCTCTCTCTCTCTCACTCTCTCTCTCTCTCTCTCTCACACACACACACACACACACACACACACACACACACACACACACACACAATCTTAAACACAATATAATTGCAAATTTTAAAAAATTGGCCCAGTCAGTGGAAGTAGTGGTTGTGTCAATTCCCTGAATCTGTACTTGAGCACATGCAGAACAGAGGACCTAGTAACAGCTGATCGACACATTCACGGATCATTTCTACTCTTATTTTCACTGACTATCCTCGCATAAGATTTGTCAGCTGTTAATATATTTTAGAATCTCCCTTCTGGATTCAGTAAGTTTACTGAGTGTTTTGTAGATCTAGTCAAATTGTTTAAAATTATTTATATTATCTTCTGACACCTCATTCGAAATTTTAATAATTAAACTTTGGAAAGAAAATGAGCACCTGATATTGAAGGAAGAAGTACAATAAGTCTGTATAAAATTTATCTTAAATAATATAATTTGTAATATATAATATAATAATAAATTATTATACAATTTAGTCCATTTCATTTTGAATTACAGATGGTTTGTAAGAAAATATTAATATATCCATGCCTCAGTTTTTCACAGAATATACTAAACTTATTATTTGCTTAAATAAAATTTAAACATGACTAATTGACCTGTATTTTTCTGGTATTCTTAGTGAGTGTAAAAATCTTCAGAGTGCAATTAGTCTGTCTTAATTTTCTAAGACTATTACATATATGCTAAGGAATGCAAAAGATATAAGCTACACAGTCAGAAATACAGTCTTACATAGAGGAAATAAAAAGCATTGTGAATACACATTGACAAGTAAGAAGCTGGTAGTTGGGGGTTGTGATGTAAAATCTGCCTTGTAAAATATCACTAGAGGATATCACTAGACATTTTCACTAACAAATAAGATGTATACTGCAGATACAATTTGTTGAGGGTCTTGAATTTTGCAAAGTGTATCTAGAGTTTTCCTGCCTGGCCCACAGTCAGGACAAATCTCTCTCACCTGTCAGTCCCACAGCTGCTCAGACCCGACCAAGTAAACACAGAGACTTATATTGGTTACAAACTGTATGGCCGTGGCAGGCTTCTTGCTAACTGTTCTTACAGCTTAAATTAATCCATTTCCATTAATCTATACCTTGCCATGTGGCTCGTGGCTTACCGGCATCTTCACATGCTGTTTCTCCTCATGGCAGCTGGCAGTGTCTCTCTGACTCAGCCTTCCACTTCCCAGCTTTATTCTCCTCCTTGTCCCACCTATACTTCCTGCCTGGCCACTGGCCAACCAGTGATTTACTTATTGACCAATCAGCAACACATTTGCCATACAGAACATCCCACAGCAGCAAAGGTTATAGTTTATAATGTATTTGTTTTGCCAATAAAAATCAGAGCATCTCTTATAAATAGATTGAAAGTATATTATAAAACTACAGGTCACAATTGTCATGAAACTGATTTTGGTCACTATAAATTTATTAATGCCAATAACCTCAAAGAAAAATGTAACAAATGTATCTAATATAAATTTTACAATAAGTTTTCCTCAAGTATAACAATACTCTGTACAAATTATTAGACAGCTTCAGCAGTTTCACTATGAGTTTTGCTGGAAACTTCATGAAGTCATATGAGCTCCCAATATGTGAGTCTTACTGATCCTCAAAGCTCAGCTTTCCAGAGTCCCACCTTCATATTCATTGTACAACACCAGTAAATAATAACTTATTTAATTTTAATTAATCATAGTGCACTCTAATCTAATCATAGCCCATGCTATTATTCACAAGAGTCAAGAGGGCTTGTTGAAATTTTACAGTGAACATTAAATCAAATAACATTTATTATGTTACTGTATGCAAGTTCTTGATACCAATATTACACAGAATGAAAAACAATTCATATAATTACATACATATTTGTTATATATTTTTATTAGAAGTGGCAAGGAAATTCATTATTGTCCCATGTTTTTAGTATAACTAAAATATTTAAAATCAACATATGACCATTGTTAATACCCATACAAATAAAGTCCTTTTGCAATAAATGCTAGCTTAATATATTATCTATAGCAATGCATTGTCTAATGTTAAAGACAAACCCTAGTCATATTCTCAATGAGTAAAGAGACAGCATTTGTATAGATCACATATTTAATTTAAAATACAAGATTTATCAACAATACCCACACCATACCTACAGTCCCAATACTTCAGAGCCTGAGGGAGGAGAACTCAGAAGTTGAGGTCAGCCTGGGATGCATAACAGGTTTCAGTCAGCAAAGCCCTGTCTTTAAAATAACTGAAAATAGAGCTAGGAGGTGGCAATGAAAAGCTCTTCCAAATAAGCTTCATGACCTGAATTTGATCCCTGGGATTACAGGTACAAGGAGAAAACTGAATTCTACAATGTGTCCTCCGATATCTATATGCATACAATGGCACATACACACACACTAAATAAATATATATATAATTAAAATTTAAAAATGATTTTATTACTAAAAAACCTGAAAATATGTGATTATATGCTTCTAAAACCTAGGTTCACCAAATAAAAGGAGAAGTCTTTATTTCTATTTATTATAATAATGGATATATTGCAATAATATTAGATGAATTGGAAAAACAGCTCTTTTCACTTCCCTTATTTGTGGCAGTAGCAATGAATTATTTTTCACAATAGTTCTGATTACTAGACTGTTCAAAATTACGAGTTAAGAAAGTCTCTTCAGAGATTTATCATCACAGTTTCATGTGAGGTTCTGTGACTGGAATTTTGATGTGTATGAAATGTGAAATCATACTTTCTATAAAGGCAAAAATACTGTTCAAGGTTCCAATCCACTCAGTGCAATAAGGACATTTCTTCCAGACAAAATGAGCAAACCTTTGAATGTAAAGTTCAGTACATTTATATGAAATCCTTTGAGAGCAAAAGTAAATACCACCTCTTCAGAACACTTATTTTTTGTTATTAGCAGGTGTATCAAACACAATGACCACAGTGTCAATACTGGCTGCTCAACTGGAAAGATTAAATTTTCAATGCCCCACGTGAATACAAGATTTCAGTAGGAAAAGATGATTGATGCAATAATATCCTGCCCCTCAGTTGGCCAGGGAGAAAAGGGTATTCATTTTCTATTACTATTTTTTCTTAATAAAATAAGCTTGGTGGTTTATACAAGCAGACTTAACTTTCAGATTTCTGAAGATCAGCTCTGAAATGGGCCTCATGCAGTGAAGCCAAGACTGTTGGTAGTGTCATGTTCTTTCTGTGGATCCCAGGAAACACTTCCCTCCTTCCTTCCCTGGTTTAACAGAGTCTGATTTCTTGGTGATAAGGCTGAGATCACTGCTTCCTGGCTGATTATCAGTTGAATCTTTTCCTGTCTTCTAAACCTGACAACATTTCTTAGAACATGGTTCTCTTTCAACTTTTTAAAGCCACGAAGAGGAAAAGTTACTGTACTGGTTTGAATTTCACCTCTTCTTCCATCCCATTTCCAGATCAAGACAGGTTCTCCACTTTGAGGACTTGGGTGAATACATTGAGCTCACATAACAATCCAGGAAACTGCATCTCAAGGTCAATACCCTTTATCTACTAGGCAA